>NC_044283.2:29782706-30471456 GCF_004027225.2 Strigops habroptila | reverse complement strand
TGGGTAGCTGTATCCAGAATGGGAAAAGTCAGGGACCCATACTCCTTAGTAAATGCAGTTCAAGCTTTGTATTGCATTCTTAAAAATTAATGTATTTCAGTCCTGACCTTCATTGCTTGTTCTGATCCCAGCCATGAGACTTTTCTAACCAGAAACTGCAAGTCGTAAGTAATGTGTTACATTTTGTAAGGGTTCTTCACTGTGAAAAGAATATCACATACAAATTGAATGAGATCACCTGCTATATTTCTACTTGTGCTTATCAGAAACATAGCCCTCAAATCTGAAAGGTGATGTACATGCTTTACACCCAAGTCACCCAGGTCAAACCCTAACAAACACAGCTATTGCAAGTACAGATTTTTCAAGTAGATATTATGTTATTTCAATTCATGTTGAGAAAATAAGTAATGGAAAAGTTAAATAAAACAACCAAACATTAGGGGCTTAAAGATTAGAGGAATCAATTTGCCACTCCTTGATATCAACAATACTAAGAAGTCCTAAATATTTTCAAATCCCTTTTTAAATTGTTTGTATTTTAAGACTTCTCATGACAACAACAAATTTACATTTAGACAATGCTTTAAAAGATACCAATTTTAAGCCTATATCAGGAAACACATACAATGGAAATAACAGTTAAACATTTCCTATAAAGTACTTGTGTTTAAAAGAAAATGAAACAATTCTTGACGTAAGGTTAAAAAAAGCCCTTTCCACTGATAGGTTCATCTCATTATTCATTTTACTCATATGCAATAAGATATATCTTGTACAATGTATAAATTAGGTCAATAAAAAGTTGAAGCACTCCATAAAACTTACCTCCAAGATATGGTGCCTAACATCAACTATTAAAGCAGGCTAAACACATACATTTTGGCAAACTTGCATTTCTAATTCTCCTATTTATAAATCAGTCTGTCCTACAGCTGCTGTTGTATCAGGAGACATGCTCTCTATCAGACCTATAAAATGCAATCCAGTTTTGCCTTCTCAGGACTTTGTGAAGTGTGCTTCCTCCTCCTAGATTTTAAATCATCTTCTTCTACTGTCATATTATATTGCAAAACTTTGAGGGAAAGAAGAGATGGGTTAACTTTATGTTTACATGGTGTAAGTACACAAACACATGTGTACAGGATATTATAGCCTTAGGCACAAAACAAGTGTTAATATAGGCGTGCTTATGATCAATGACACAAGACCAGACCCTTTGTCCTCCTTTCTCTCCATTTTCCAATTCTTGTTCCTCCCCCAAACACCTTGACCTCCTCCCTTTCTCTGTTCTTGAATCCATCCAAGTAAAAAGCCAATCATAATTACTATTTTCCTATTGGCTTTTGTTACATTTTTACTAAAGTTTGGCATTTCTGGTACTGTTTCTTTGGCAATATCAGCCCTATATAGTACAATTTCTTGATATTACTTACATGGTTATCTTAACAATATTGATTGGTACTACTAATACACTTACCTAGGGACTGCTGGCACACAAGGTCCTCAGTGCTCCCCTCTAATTATCATGCCAAGACTGGCCATTTATCATATAACTCCCACTTAACAGACTGAAAGCTGGTCATCCTCACAGCACCATTGGTAACTTTTGTGAGGAGAGACAACAATGGACCCTACACGATCCAATGTGAATCAAGCAGAAGCCACTTTATTGTTCCCACGATCCCTTTATATACAGAGTTTTCTATCTCTACATGCAGTCACGTGCCTTTTGATTGGTAAAAGCCCTCTTGCACGAGGCAATCACGTGGCTCGGTAAGTGTCCTTATTGGTTCATCTAATTCCTGGTGTTCTTCCCATGTATCCGACTGCAGATGTTTTCTTCCTCTTATCTTCTTCTTGATATGCGGCCACGTGTTTAGAAGAAGCTCTCCGATGGCTGGTTCACATCCTCTTATCTTCTTGGTATGCAGCTGCACGCTTAGAAGAGGCCCTCATATGGCTGGTTCATCGTATGTCCATTGTCCTCCAAATACAACCCCACAATTCCCCCTTTTTCTCTTTGAACCAGTCAAACTTTCTTCAAGGAATTAGTAATCATGTTAGACACTCCCTTTAAGATCCAAGGAACGATTAACAATACAATCACAATTATAGTTAAAATTACAATGCCTTGTTTATAAAGATCTAAAAGCTATCCCATTATGCCCCAACCCCTTAACCACTTATCTAAACCTGAATTGACCACCGTTAGTTTGTTCATGTTGTCTATCTTGAGTCTTTTATGAATTGACTCCAAATGGTCAGACAGATTCGTACAACACACCCCTTCAAAATCCTCACACCCGTGACCCTGTGCTAAAAGCAAAAATCAATTGCAGCTCTATTTTGCAAAACAGTGTCTTGTGCTATCTACATCATTAAGCATTTGCGTAAGTACTTCTGACATTAAATTTATCTGCTTTGCGGCCCAACACCCTAACTCAGTCACGTCTCCTAACGCTTTTGCTGCAGCTACTCCAGGTGCAAACAAGGAGGCAATAACTCGAGATGGCACATCCCAAAATTGTACCTGATCATTACAATTGGGCCTCAGTTGTATCCTTGTTGACAAGTAATATTGAGCTTTAACTTAAACAATGTGTCACTTGACACATATCCCTTGAACCATTGTGACTGATAACCTTCTACCCCGCGCGTGCCCTAGAACTTCAACAATACCATCTGATCCCACAATACTCGCAAACACACAAACTCCAAGGCTCCCGAGTTCCACAGTTATGGCATGGAGCCCTTAGGTGCTGGGGTGTTTACGGGTGGGTCATGCAACTTTACTTGCCATGGCTTTACCCCCTTGGCTGGTATCCATCTGGTTCCTGTATCTGTAACAACACATGCATATCCTCTTCCCCATGTGATTAACTTAACTGGTCCTTCCCAGGCCCCTGTTATCCCGTTTTTAATCATTACCTTGCATTGTCTGCTCTTAACTTCTTCCAACCCTCCTTGTAGTCCAGCCCCGTGCTTTACCATTGGTGGCACGAAGCTATCTTGCAGCAATCGTAAGAAATTTAACACATACAGGACTTTGTTTAATCTATCTGTTGGTGATATAGCACTTTCTCCCCCTTTTTTTTTTGAAGCAAACGCTTCAATGTCTGATTCATACGTTCGACCATAGCCTGACCGGTAGGCGAATGGGGCGCACCCGTCACGTGAGTAATGCCCCAGAGCTGGAAAAACGCTTCCGTGGAATGAGCTACATAGCCAAGGTCGTTGTCAGTTTTGATTTCTTGTGGTACGCCAAGGGCCGCTATAGCCGAACGCTTGTGATGCTGCACGTTTGCTAGATTCGCCAGTCTGAGCTGTAGCCCAAACTGCAAGAGAAAAACAATCCAAGCAGACATGGACATATTTTTGTTTACCAAATTCTGGGACATGCATAACATCCATTTGCCAAATTTCTAAAGGTCCAGTACCACGAGGATTGACTCCAGAAGCCAAGCCTCCAGTATACTGTTGACAATTGGGGCACGACTGGACAATGCCCCGGGCATCTGATTCAGACAGCCCGAATTGGCGGCCCAGTACTTTGGCTGACTGGTGGAAAAAATTATGAGACCGTCTGTCTTGCGTGAACCGGTCTGTTGAGGGAGCCGGCCATAGCGGCACTACCAGCTTGTCGGCTCTCCGGTTGCCTTCCACTAAGCCTTCAATTATCCTGAGTGACTCCCAATATGGCTGATGAAATATTCACATTGTCTTTCTGACAGCAATAGCCACAACCTCCGAAATAGTTTGAACAACACCTATCGTTTATCTCTTTCAGCAATGTTCGTTCTATACGTGATACAACTCCTACTACATACAGTGAATCACCAACAACATTGGCTGGTGTTGTCTTCCGTCGAGCAAACACTTCTACCACAGCTCGCAACTCCAAATGTTGTGTGGAGCCTTGACAGTCTGTTAAAACTACATCATGCCATTGCCCGTTGGCCTGCCACGTGATGGCAGCCTTTTGAGATCTTCCTCCTGCATCTGTAAAGGCTGTAGCACTGTCTACCGGATGTGCAGAGCGTCTAGGTCGCTCTTCTATTTGACAGGAATGTAGTACACTAAAAGACTTGTGTGGCGGATAGTGCACCTTTACTTCACCCGAATAATCCAGCAACGCCGCTTGCAATAAAATACACTGGCGCAAAGCCCAAGCTAAATATTCTGCCACTAAAGGTATTATGATAAAAGATGGTTCTTTCCCTGTTATTTCAACAATTCGATTTCGCCCCCTCATGATTAATTGTTCTAGCACCTCCATTCGTGTTGTAACTGTCCACTTTGACTGTGCCGATAAAAACACCCACTCTAATAACCACAAAGGATCTCTTCCAGGAATCCATTGCAGTATTACAGCAAAAGGGTGCTGCTCACTGTTGATTATTGCTAAACCTATCCCATAATTAGGGTTCCAGCGATGGGTATAGGCCTTACTAACTTTTACGCTAATCTGCTGTAAAGCCTCTTTGACCTCATTTGTCAACGCCCGGGGTGCGTTTGCACCACCTCCTCCCCTGAGTAACCTCATCAGAGGTGCCAACTCCTCATTGGTAATACCGCATAGGGTCCTCACCCAGTTTAAATCTCCTAACAATTTTTGTACATCATTCAAGGTGTGGACCTCCGTCCAGAGTTCCACCTTTTGAGGTCGAACAACTGCTTTGTCAATTTCCCAGCCAAGATACTTCCATACTTCTGTTTTTTGTATTTTTTCAGGGGCCAATTGTAGCCCGTTTGACTGCAACACATTTTGTAATTCAGCAATCAATTGGTGTCCATTCAGCTGTTTTCCGGCTATCAAAATGTCATCCATGTAATGATAAATAAGCAAGTCTGGATGCGCTTCACTTACCGGAGTCAGTGCCCAGGCCACGTAAACCTGGCACATGGTTGGTGAATTTTTCATGCCCTGCGGTAACACTACTCAGTGGTACCTTTTCCTAGGTTCACTTTTGTTTATGCTCGGTACAGAAAAAGTGAATTTCTGATAATCTTCTGGATGCAGGGGAATGCTAAAAAGCAATCTTTTAAATCGATAATTAAAATGTCCCAATTTTTCAGAATCGTATTCGGGGAGGGTAATCCAGGCTGTAACGCCCCCATATCCTCCATGACCTCATTAATTTTCCTCAGATCATGCAATAGGCGCCATTTGCCACTTTTTTTTGGAATTGTAAAAATTGGGGTATTCCAAGGGCTTGTGGTTGGTTTAATGTGACCTTTTTCTAATTGCTCTTGTACGAGATCTTGAAGATGGGCGATCTTTTCGCTAGTCAGCGGCCATTGATCTACCCGTACTGGAGTTTCTGTTTTCCAGGCTAGTTTCAATACAGGCTGCCCCACATCAATGGCCGCTACTAAAAACTCTCACTACTGGTGACTAATTTCCCCCCCAGTTGACTTAACGCATCACACCCTAAAAGGCATATCAGTACATTCATTACATATGGGCGTATGCTACACATACTCCCATCCCTCAATGCACATTGAATTACAGACTTGCTGATTCTTGTACTTTGCACTCCACCCACCCCCACAACCGATACCACTGGCTTTTCCACTGCCCAATGTGCCGGCCAAATGTCTTGGCTAACAATAGCGACATCAGCACCAGTGTCAATCAACATATTGATTGTGCAGGTATCCCCTCCAGGTTGCCTCAACTTCACCTGTTCTGTAGGTTTTGTGTTGTCAATTTCCATTGCCAGATAGATATTCGCTTGACCCGTGGAGCCAAAGCCATGTGTGCTTCGTACGCGGCCTTCAGCTAAAGGCACCGCAGACTTAAAAGGTACTAACCGCCCAATTTTTGTACCTTTCAGGATGTTAATCAGGGGGGAGGGTGTCCATACCATAATAGAAATGACGCCCGTGAAATCTGCGTCAATTATCCCAGGTAATACAAAAAGACCTCTGCAAGTCACGGATGAGCATCCTACAAGTAAGGCGCTCAGCCTGTGACCCAGTGGGCCCCTCATATTGGTAGGGATACATGATACCTGCGAATCAATTAACATCAACTCTACTGCTGTTGCTACACCCACTCCGGCGCTTCCTGCGGTGGTGGCGAGGACACCATCCAGGCAGCCTGAGACCTCTTTTGTGTCATGGCGCTCGGTCCCGGTGCGCTCAGTCTCCCATTTCCCAAAGGAGTTCCATCTTTTTCAAACTTAGAACGACATTCTATTACTCGATGCCCAAACCTTTGGCAGCGGTTACATGTGCCTCCAAAGCCTTCCCCTTGATTCGTACGATTTTGCCTGGTTTGTTTTCGAGCCCTACATTGCGCTTTCACATGTCCAACTTTTCCGCAGTGGTAGCACTTGGGACCCCAATCGCCCTTGCCCTGCTGAACAAAAGGTTTAATAGCTCCTGCAAACGCGGAAGCCGTATAGGTTGCTTGCTCTTCGGGTGTACCCACTCGAGAACATGCCTCCACCACCTCCACAATACTAGAATTTTTTGGTAAAGCCATTAGAATGTGTTTGCATGTCACATTAGCATTTTGCATGGCCAATGACATTAGTAATACCTCACAAGCATGATCGGGAATAGGTGATCTTTCTAACGTATCTTGTAAGCGGTCTAAGAATTGCATGTAAGACTCATTGCTTCCCTGTTTTACTGCAGTATAGGGGAGTGTCACCTTACCGTCCTCAGGGAGAGTTTTAAGTGCATCTCTCGCTAATTGTGCCGAAAGCTGCAGCACCGCCAGGTGTAATCTGGCCTGGCGTTGTGCATCAGCAAAAGGCCCTTGTCCTGTAAGCATTTCAAAAGGATGCTACGCGTAATGGATCTCCCTCTGCACGGTCTAGGTTTGCGATAACAGCGACACCTATGGAGTCGTGCCACCGTGAGCACCACAAAAGTTCTGTACTGGTGTTAATAACATCGCCATCAGCTGTCGACTATCAAAAGGAGTCAAAAGATTAGTAGAAAATATGTTATCAATAAATGTTTGCATATATGGTGAATGCAACCCATACTGTTGTACTGATTTTTGCGCCTCCTTTATGATTTCCCAACGAAAGCCCTCCCAATGATTAGGTCGCTGCGGCCCCCCCGGTGTCATTCCGCCCAGAATTACCGGGAATGCCGTGGGAAGGAACTCTCTTTCCACTAACGCATTCTGAATAATCCCTCTCCATCGTTGTGTTGGGTCCCCGTCAGTTTTAGCAGTTTCACCTCTCGCCTCCCCCCACCCCCTGGAGCTTCCCGCAGTTTCGCCTCTCGCCTCCTCCTCCCCCCTGTGTTCTTCTCGAGCGATCTTATCTCTTTCCAAGTCCTCCAACTATCGAAGTAGTTTCTGCGCCCAGTCCAGTTCCCTGTGGGGCTCGAATGTGGATGATTTTCGTGGAGATGCTGGTGGGGAGGCATGGATGGAGGGAGAGGTGGAAAAAGCGATGGCTGGCTCTTGGAGTGAGACAGGTCGGGTGGGACGGGCGGCGGCTCTCCCCTGGGTGGCTTTTCTACACCAAGGGTCGGGAAGCAGCGGTACGGGCCAGGATTCATCCACTTCCATCCCCTCGTCTTTCCAGGGATCCACCTCGTCCTCTGTCGCAGGTGCCGACGGGGCAGCGGGGGAAGGGACAGGGAGCCGATTGAAAACTTTGATCTTAAGACGATGGGGGCTGTAAAGCTATAAAAGCTCTGGCAGTGGCTGATCGCTCCGCCCTCATCGCTTGAAGGGTCCTTAGAATCAGCTTCCAAGTTGTTGCTAGTCCCTTAGCTTCTTTGTTGCCGTTGCTTACGACATCCCATAACTGTTCCCCAACCTCTTCCCAAGTTTCAACCTTAAAAGCGGCCTGTGGATCTGGGGGGAACCCGTTCTCTCGGCACCATATTAATAACTTTTGGAGCACAAGCTCATCATGTTTAATTCCTCTCTTAGAGAGTATATGTAGGAGCAGTTTCACAATCGCGCTTTCTTCCTTTGTTACACTCTGCCCCATCTCTTATTACCGGCTGCTCGCCTCTAAGGGTGTCCCGTTGCAACGGACATTCTTTTTCTTCACGGACGGTCCTCCAATCCGTCCCGACTCCAGTCCCGCTGGCTCGGCTCTCCAGCCGGTGCTCTCCTTCGGGGTTGCTCCCGGTACTATCGTATGACGATCACGTCGGGGTCACCAACTGAGGAGAGATGACAATGGACCCTACACGATCCAATGTGAATCAAGCAGAAGCCACTTTATTGTTCCCACGATCCCTTTATATACAGAGTTTTCTATCCCTACATGCAGTCACGCACCTTTTGATTGGTAAAAGCCCTCTTGCACGAGGCAATCACGTGGCTCGGTAAGTGTCCTTATTGGTTCATCTAATTCCTGGTGTTCTTCCCATGTATCCGACTGCAGATGTTTTCTTCCTCTTATCTTCTTCTTGGTATGCAGCTATGTGTTTAGAAGAAGCTCTCCGATGGCTGGTTCACATCCTCTTATCTTCTTGGTATGCAGCTGCATGCTTAGAAGAGGCCCTCATATGGCTGGCTCACCACATGTCCACTGTCCTCCAAATACAACCCCACACTTTTGTCAGCTTCTCACTTTTTTTATTTGTTATGTCCATCAATTTCTGCTCATTAGTTTCTCACTTTCTGTTTAGCAAACCTCAGACCAGGTCCCCTGCCTGCATGCTTTAACAATGATGTCCTCCCATGAAGATGAAAATTTATTAAGCCAAAGAACTGCCTGTGTTTATCTGAGCTCCCTTAGAAATTTTCCAAAAAGCAATTAAGTCTCATATTCTGCTAAATTTAGCTTTAGGCAATGACATTCCACTTAGAAAATAACATTTCCTACATGCTCCCTCCCCCCCCAAAAAAAAAAAGAAAGAAAGAAAAAGCCTCACCTCTTCCCTCCTCAGTTCCCACCATTATCACACATACATCACCTCAAGAAATTCCCCAGACTCTTCATGTTTTCAGCTGTCTGATGTACAATCTCTCTGTTAGCAAGTGAGTAAAGGGAAGTGATTGGAGGCTTTTTCACTGGAGCATAGGTTGGATGGTGCTTTGAGCAACCTGGTTTAGTGAAAGGTGTCCTTGCCTGTTGCGGGGTGGGGGGATGGAACTAGATGATCTTTAAGGTCCCATCCAACCCAAACCATTCTATGATTCCATGATGATATTTCTAACTTTGCGTGAAGGCATTTTGTGCTATGGCTTTCTTCAGTCATGACTCAGTACGAGGATATCTGCTTTAAATGTGCCATAGTTCATTGTTCCCCGAGGCAGGAAGGGAGCAAGGTCAGCCCCCCATGTTCCAGGTGAACAGCGACAGTTTCTCCTTCCACTGCCTATTCACCACCATTAGGCAGAAGTGGTTCAGCTAACCTTGAATACAATTCCTGAGTCCTTCTCCCCTCCTGACACACCAGCTAATAGCAAATTGCAAGTGCTCATAATTCCCCAAGATAAAGACAAACGATAACAATAAGGACAGAGAATGAGGGGAAGATGAATATGAGAAAACAGTCAATAGGAAAAATGTAGGAAAAGAAAAGGAGTAGAGGAGTGCTACTACTTTTAATATCTCTGGAATGCTGAGAAAATATTTTTTATTGGAATGTGTGTTATCATCCTAGAAAACACTATGGACTTTTTCACAATCTGAATATTCAAGAACCTAAAGACACAACAGAGCTTTAGTGCTTGCCAAAATTGCTTGAATTTGCAAATGACTAAGTAAACAGAAATACAGCACAGTTTATAAAATGTTAAAGCTTTTACATAGCTCATGAATATTATTCATAATAATAAAATAAATAGGCCCATTTTAAAATTAGAGAAGTGGAGAAATAAAGAATTCCAGCTGCGTTTGCACTACATGATTAAAGGTAATAAATCAATGTGGACATGGTTTACTGAGAAGAGAAGTCATATTTTATTTATATCAATTCTTTTTTTTGCTTTAATAAACCATGATTTAAACCCACACACATGCATGCATACACCTTTATTTATATTTAAACCTAGCTTCCAATCTAATTTGTCTGTCAAGGGTATCAAATGAAATCTGAAAGCCATTCTGAAGTTAAAACACAAATGTAGGTAGAGATGCTCTTCCAGCTTTACTTGAACTCCTCCTCCAGTGAATCTCAGGCATCGCGGCTCCTAGGGGCATCATTGAAAACCTAGTCACAAATACGTGGGTCATGTGTGAGAGTGAACAAAAACAACAGGGTTTTTTGGCTTGGCAGGCAGCCTGCTTTCCTGCCTAGCGAGCAAAGTTTAACATTCAAGGAGTGTGAGTCTTTAAGGTTGGGACTCTGGAAGGAAATTATGATGACCTGGCAGTGACCCTATTTTTATTGCACCAATTAAAAAAATCTTCTAGCGGCTCGTTGAGGACTCCTGAGCTGAAACGGAGGGAAGTGCACAAGGTCTTCTGCTGAAGCATAAGAGGGCTATCGGAGCCTGTCGGCATGGCGGCAGCCCACATGTGCATTGCTGCCGCATCGCAGTTCCAGCGGTGCTGGCAGCCCCAGCCCCGCAGCTGGCTGCTAAGCCTGCCAAGCAGCCAGCAGCTGCTCCTGCTGCTGCTGGAGAAAATGCTGCCTACAGCTGAGCAGCTGGGGCCCGCAGCTGCCATGCAAAGGCTTGAAATAATAGTTTGAAATGGTAAGGGATGTGGTGTTGGGAATTGAGCATTAAAAATTTCTGCTACAAAACACGACAAAAATGGTTAATCAAAGACAAATAGCCTTGAAAACACCAAGTGATTTGTTTGAAATAACAGAAGTTAGGAAAAATGAAGCACATCAAGCGTTTTCATTAGCTATTTGCAGCAGCAAAGGTTGGGAAGGTGTGTTGTTCAGTTCAATCCCTAACATGTTTGGCTGTAATACGACAACAAACAAAAGGCATCTAAAAATCCCTTAAATCTTACCTAGTCTTTCTGTGATAAATTGAGGCAACTTCTATGATGCAGTTATAAGTCCAAAAAAAAAAAACATCTAAAGAAATTCACAGCTAAACAAAGGTTTTGAAGAAGGTTTCTCACTGTTTGGTCTCAGGCCTAAGTTTGGGTGCCTGAAGGAGTATTCTGAGTCACAAACATATAACACTTCCACTAACTCAAAGTTGCAAACAAACCCCCTAAATGGCTCTTTATTAGGCTTTTAAACATGGATTTAAGAACTGAACTCTAGACTTTTTTTTACAGGCTTTCCTCTTTTGGCTTGGACATGCAGCTGCACTCAGGAAATGAGGATGTAAAAATAGCATCTTCTTAGTCAAGGATTTGGCCCATATAAGCATGTATCTCTTCCAGCTCATAACAGCATATTTAATTGATTAAAAAAAAAAGGCACACAAAAAGCTTCCCATTTATTTCTATTGCATGTGTTTCAGGACAAATGTGCTAAAAGAACACACGCTGGTTTCTATTCTGCTCAAATACATGTTAACTGAGAGCTATCCGAGGTGTTACCTCTAGATGTGCCAAAGAATACATTTTTATTTGTCTGGTTGATTTGGGGGTTGTTGGTATTTTTGCAACAAAGCTATGCCCTGACAGCTGCTTTCTTAGGAGCCATGAAGCTGTCAATCATGAAAGCAGAGCCCATAAGAGCAGAAGATGTCTTGCTCAGCAGCAGCACCTGGGATTGGGAGCTCATTACTAATGGAGATTAGGATGACCACAAATCTCCCTGGCTTCAGAGCAAAGTAAAAACCTCACTTCCTTGGCTTAGCTCTCCCTCTTTCACTTCTCAAAATGAAGGTGAGAAAAAGGAAGAGCAAAGAAAAGAGACAAAGGGAAAAGGAAAGGTAAGGGAGAGATGGGGGGAAGGTAGAGAATACTCCACTGCTCCTTAAAAATATCCTTACTGAACAGTAAAAAGCATGAAATCCTACACATAAGCCATTATCAGCTATGAAGTTTAAAACAAGTTTTAGAACATTAGAAGGTGTTCAGCAATCATAATTTTAGGCAGACTCGCAAATCTAAATAGATTCCTGCACTTTTTAACTGTGACATGACAAAAGATTAATGGGTTTCAGAAACAAAGTGACCATTATAACCATTTAGTTTATCTGCAGTTTAAAACAGACCTGTACCAACTGAAAGCGCTCACCTCCATCAGGTCCATGAGTTTGGTTTGATTGGTAGCATGACCTTTAGGAAGACCATGAAGAATGCATCTCGCACTGCAACTAGGTGTGCGCAATCAGGTTTGCTCTCATCTCCTAAGCGCTTGTGGTCTGGACCACTGTTTATAGTCTAAAGGGTCTACTTTTAGTTGTGTGGTCTGAATTTGGCTCCCCACTGGTTTCCATCAGTTATGTGTAGCCCAGCATCTCGTACATTCTAAGTAGCTTCACAGACCTGTCAAGCGCTGCAGCTTATTAAGGGGGAGTATTTGCATTTTTTAAAAAGCGTTCAGGGTATTTCAGATTCTCCCTTAACTCAAGTGCATGGAGTAATTATCAAATTGGTGCATGTGCAGAAAAACAATATGACTAAGATTTTACAAGCCACCTTCTTCTGTTTTGTGATTATTGGATATTACACTTTACTCCATTAATGCTCTGTTAATAGATAATTTTTCTGGATGTAAGGTACGATACAATAATTAACTAGGTCTTGAAAGTCTCCATCACTTGGAATTCCCTAGTGTTATACACATAAAATGATAGTGACTTCTGACTTCTCTCCTTCACATGCTCCAATTAACATGATAATAGAATAGCCAATGAAAATGTTACTGCCTTGTTACACCATTTTTTAAACTGGCATTTAACTTAGATGGTGTTTTGGGGAGGCAGGCATAGTTCAGTTACAAGAAAAATTAGTACTTATAATTTATAGTACATCTACATCTTCATTGAACTGTACAATTTCATGCAAAATGGTTTGATCAATCACTGTGGTTTTGTCATAATCTAAAAGCTAGCGTTTCTTTAAAAATTCTAAATTCAATTGAAAGTCTTACATTTTTGGTTGTTTACTTCACCGGAGAAAGTGACAGTATGCCTCTCACTGACTTTTGTGAAGAAGATTAAATGTTTAATAATTTAATATACACAACCATGAAATTAAACTCAATTTAATATTTGGTTTAAATAATGCATTTAATTTCAATATTTGCACATTCTGGAGATAAGAAATCTTGTTTTCCTGATAAGCAGATGTAGATACATATGTATGGATATCTATTTTTAAGGCTGGAACTGAAGTCTCTGATGGGATAAAAGCTTTTTCCTAAGGGATTGCAGCATTGAGAGATTCTGCACATGTAAGACAGCAATCCCAGAAGCAACTCTTATTCTGTCAAGTAGACTGTAGCAGAGAAGCTTACAGTATGCTGGATTGGTCAACCATGAAGACTATGTACAAGTGGATTTAGATCACATCAGTCGATGTCGATTTACTTTCAGAAAACAAGGCATCAAGTAGGAAGAGTGTTTCCAGAGTTCCCATCATTCCTATTTCAGATGGGTTACTTTTTTCGAGTCAGGCACTGAGCTGATCCTCCTTCTCTCGCAGAATGTCACTATAATGGTTTAACATGATATTTTAGTTATAAATACTCATTACTGTCTCACACTTACTATATTTGTATGACTATGCAAGTAATATTTGACCCAATGCTGTGAAAAGCACAGTGATTAGCTGTTCCAATTGCTGTATCAGAACTTCATTACTCCTCCTGTTGTAAAGATGCAAGACCAGTCTGGATGAAATATTGATTCATCAATTAATCATCAGTTAATCCTAGGCAATAACTCTGTACTGCAAAGAGTAAACATAGCAAGAAAACTTTTATACCTATGCCTGTGATTTTTCAGTCTATTTTTCAGTGATCTGACTATAAATAAATAAGAAAGCCATACTTAGTAGTATTTTCTTAATGTAGAAAGATGTTGCAAGCCAAGTTATTAATTTTTCCAGCAGTGAATAGACATATTTCTTGGACTCTGGGCGCTTACACAACAGCAAAATAAGTTTAGCAGATTGACAATGTGTCTGTCCTATTTCTTATCCATCACTTTTTTTTTTTCCAATTTGCTCTTTATGATTATCTATAAGCTCTATGAAATTAGTTTTTACTGCATATTTTATTTGAATATCATTCGCTGAAATAAGTCAGGGCAGATAAGTCCCATGATGTAGATAGTGGTCTGAGAACTTATTACCTCCTTAAAAGCCCGTTATAGAGGTGATTATCCTGCTGTATTCAGTGTGAGGTGCAGCCTCACCTTGAATACTCTGTATAGTTCTGGGGCCCACAATTTAAGAAGGATGTGAAAATCCTTGAATGTGTCCAGAGGAGAGCAACAACAAAGATGGTGAAAGAGCTGGAAAGAATGTCCTATGGGGAGCAGCTAAGGACTTGGCTTGTCTAGTTTGGAGAAAAGGAGGCTGAGGGGCGACCTCATTGCTCTCTACAGCTTCCTGAGGAGGGGAAGTGCTAATCTTTTCTCCCTGGTATCCACTGATAGGACACATGGAAATGGTTCAAAGCTGCACCAGCGGAGGTTTAGGCTGGACATTAGGAAATATTTCTTACTAAGAGGGTGGTCAAACACTGGAACAGGCTTCCTAGGAAGGGAGGTGGTTGATGCCCCGAGTTTGTCAGTTTTTAAGAGCCATTTGGACAATGACCTTAACAACATGCTGTAACTTTTGTTTAGCCCTGAACTAATCAGGCAGTTGGACTAGGTGATTGCTGTAGGCCCCTTCCAACTGAAGCACTCCATTCTGACTCTAAGAAATCACAAAGTCTATTCTATTCTAATATGAAGAACAGTCTTATTCATATTTTACATTTTGACTCACCTTATTATTTTTTACATTTAGAAAGAGAAACTCTGGATATAAAAGAAAAGAAAATCCAAACTATCCTGCTGCATTGGAAGTGAATGCATGTTCCTGCAAATAGTCTGGAAATGCTTAACATTACTCCTCAAACTATTGCAATAACCTTATTACTGGTTTGTGCCTCCTCATAATTACATATTATCTTATCTAATAATTATATCTGACTTAAAGAGGCGTGATTGGAGATACTAATTCTGCTGATGCTGTTTAGCTGATACAAAGGGAGCCCAGACAATGCAAAACAACTGTCTACATGAAAGTCCATGAGCGTGGCAGTTTCTACTCGAACAGGAAGCATTCAGAAGTTAACCCAGCACTCCTGGCAATTAAATTGATACTATAAAAATAGAGACAATTCTTATAGACAGGAATGGGTGCTCAGATCACAGCTTTATTTGAAGTACACTAACCATCATCTTATAATCTTGTGTACGCTCCAATGAAATGAATTCTGAATTTTTCGCTGTGACATTAAAAGATTTCATGCTATGTGTAAGGATGCGCCTGCCAACCTCTCAGGCTACACTAAGCAGTACATGCCAGTAGCAGTAGATGTGAATAGAGCCAACAGTACTAAGGAGTGACACGTACATGCTTTTCAGGATCACAGGGGTGCTCCTGGAATAGTTTCTGGCTTATCACCACCCAAAAGCGTATAAGATAACACACTTTAGGACAACTAGCCAGTGGAAACAAAATGCTAGCCATGGGGCACTAAATGGAGATACAAGGAAGGGCTCTTCAAAAGCACACCACCAATACAAAATAAAATAGTAATGAAGAAGCACCTGCAGAACAGGTATAAGGTGTGAATTTTAATCCCTCCTGACAGCTGAAGGGAATGAATTGTCGTCTTCCCAGCTTGGGTGAATGATATAATTAGATAAAACAGTGGTAGTATCAGCAGTGCTCCGTCTGGCTGCCATTTTCTGGAAGAACCTACTGTGCACCTTAATGAAGTTTCCTGTCCAACCACTTTGTGTGCTATTTGGTGGCTATTACGCTTGAGAATACCTGCCAAATCTTGCTGTGCATGGGATTTAGGCATATGTTTTGTGATCAGATCCTGAGAATTAGGCTCTGCAAATTTCCTGTGAAATTGGTTTTGGAGGTATTCCAATTGATGGTCAGTTCTTTCTGTGGGCTTTAGAAAATCACCATGCCAAGCACTGGCAGATGCTGTGCCATCTCCTAACCTGTGGACACACAACCATTTATATGGTGCATCCACACCCAAAAATGAATGGGAAAGGCAATTTGTTTTTATTTCTGAAAATGTAATTTTCTTGAACTGTTGTAATGTAGGTTGGATTAGGTCACTTGCTTAAACTGAATCAGGAATATGTGTTTAATCTGTCATATAGCTTCATTAAAACCTTCACCTAGATAGGTAGGTATGCAATGGGAACTTCTAGAGCATTTGCTGCTAAGATTACTGACCCTAAATAAAAAGTGACAAGCTGGAAAAAAACATAAATAAAAATAGCATTGAAAGGGAAGTAAATCTTGTGTTGGTGTTAAGCCTGGAACTAATGAAGGCAAGCAGAGGTATGCTTACGTAACCAATATTTCAGAAATGGAACATATACTTTCCTGATTTTTTTTTTTCCATACTAATCTGGATCCATTGCATCATCACTGAGCAAAATCATAGTGTATCCAGGCAACCCAGAAATCTACTCTTTCATATTTAACATTGGAGAAATATACAATGCTGTATCAACATACACAATGCAAATATTTTGTTACTATATCTATAATGAAACATTATAGCTTCAGCCAGCTTCTTGGCTTTTGACTGCTTGTTGACATTGTAATTATAATGAAAAGTGTTTTCTCTGGTTTATCATCTTCAACAACCTATTGAGTAGTAAAAAGAATGATAATCCAAACATTATAATTATTACTATTATTGTTGTTGCTGTTATTATTATTATTTACATTTATGTTTATATATTTATTCTGATATTTGAATTTAATCTGTTGTGGAGATCCACAAAGTCATTAGCTTCACTTTTTCAACTACTCAGGGAAAGTCCCAAAATTAGCACTGGAAACTTCATGACATAAAGGGTCTGTCCTTAACTGCTTTCCTAAACTTGTAGTTTTAAAGTGCAAATATACATTAGTAAACACTAAAAGTATCAGAATGAGATCTTAGTTTGTTCTTGGAACTTAAAAACATTTTAAGGAAATACATTCAACATAATGAGCTATATAACATACTATGATAGCTACATAACATAATATGATTAATTTCTAATCATAGAAAATCCTATAGTCCACTGATAAGTTATTTATTCAGGAACTTCATTTTAATTAGTAAAAGCCATGAAATGAGCACAGGGGAATAAGTAAGAACAGAACTAGGTAGATATAAATCAGCATATAGAACTCAGATGGTGGTTCTTTTCGAAATACCTGAAAAACAATGAGTAAGACTCAGTATTCTTTGTGGCTCCAGAGAAAGGTCTGTTAAAAATACTCTACTGATGCTGCCTCAGCATTGCTGCCTTAGTGGGGAGCAGCAAGAAAAAATTAACATGATTTTAATTTGGTAAATAACATGTGGTAATACAAATTGGAGCTGAAGTGCTTTTACCATATTTTTATCTCTTTATTTTGACCAAATAAAGATTGTATTTCATATAATAGCAGTTGAGCTTGTGATTGTGAGCATATACATAAAGACAGTAATGAACAGATATTTTCCTGCACTACAGACAATTATCCTATGAATCTCTCTATTGTGTATAATATCTAGCTCTGCAGAATCAGCTCTCTTCAGAGCTTCAGCAAATAAAGTCTCAAACACAGTTTAAGTAGCTATGATTTATGATATTCAGTTGCTAAATTCAGACACTGTACATTATACTGTCATTTTGTAGACTCAAGAGTCTACAGGGATACCAATAACTTAAAGAGTTCATTTTTTCTCACAACAGTTGAAGATTTTACATCTGGAAGCTTTCATTATCCAAAAACAATGAGGATATGAGACTGTTTTAGAAGTCAAATTGGTTGAATTGTTAGTTTTGTTTTAGATAAAATTCAAATTTTTTCAGTTATGGTAAGAAAGCTGGTTTGAAGAGCAGTTGAGCCCAAGCAAAAAGCAAAGTGAAGGAAACATGGCTATGTGATACTGCTGCAGTCGTCACAACACACACTTCTGAATCAACAGCTGTCACTGATGGGATTCCACCAGAGGAGAGTTTGCAGCAGTGTATTAATTTTTTTAGTACCAGTAAGTTGTAGTGATGACTGACGTTGAGAAGGAAAAATGTATAGCCATGTGAGGCAGTGCAATAGCAAAACAATGAAAATTAGGAAAAACTGTTTTCATAAGTTATTCAATTCATAAAGAATTCCTGACACTTCCCTTTAATAGCATAAATTTACTTTTTAAATATTCAAATTCCCAGAAATATATATTTTTATATTTCAGTAACATTTTACCATTCCATAACATGATAGAAACAATTTATACAGGATATACATATTATAAAAACCAGAGGAGATAATGTATTTATAAATTCTATATAAATATCCATGTCAACCTAAACTATTTAGATAGGTTCTATGCATATGATCTCTATAAAAGGACAGTTTCTATATAGACATATGTAAAATATGAATTTAACAAAAGCAACAATTATACCCACCCATAATTTGTTTCTGGCTGACACAGCACAATCTTGCACCATCCAATCTGTCCATGAAGATTCAAATATGTAGACCTTTGTTTAACATTAAAGATGTTACTAAAATATAACATGGGATGGTTCCAATAATTGCTATACTAGTATAAAAATCTCTCTAGTTTTGAAGTCCTCCTATTTCACTCAAAGATCACACTCACCCTTTCAGGGAGCGGGAGTATGAATAGTTGGTTCATGTGTAAGTAATGTTATTTCCCCTTTCCTTCTTGCTATATCCCAAAATATTTTCTTTCACTGATCCCTAGGGTACAGTCACTGCTCTGCAAAGAATTATTTTGCTCCTCCATCCTTGATATGCAGCCACATGCTTGGTGGGATTAAAACACATTTTGTTTGCTTGTACCCAGTTTAACAAATGATCAAGTTGCTTTTAGCAATTTTTTGTCATCACCGATGAAGTTTATTTTTCCCCAGTTTTTGTGTGTGACCTTTAAGTTGCATTAGCCATATTTTTATGTTTCTTTGAAATTACTCATAATTTAAACATGGAGATACAACAACAGATTTGATAACAACCTCCCTTTCTTCCAGTGTGCAGTCGCACATCTGTGTTTTGGAAGGCATCATCCAGCTCAGAAACTCAATGCTCATCACTAAAAAAAAGCTATCTCTAAGGCAGTGTGACAGCCGTCTAGTAACTCAATCTAATACAATACAAAAAGTCTGAGGAAAAAGATCATATACAGAAAGTCCTTCCTCTCGTTAACATAGAATGTTGCTTTATAACAACTTATATAAGGTTTTGTTAAAGAATGAAATTTTTCCATTTTAGTTAAATTCATATTATTTCAATACATTCTTATTTATTTAATAAGTTCAATAGGACAAATGAAGGGTATGCTTTTTCAGTGGCTTATTTCCCACCATATCAGAAACAAAACTCAGAGGAATAGGATAGGCTTTCGATAATGTGATCAGTAAATTATCTGTCAAAACAAATTCTCTTTCAGATGCTTCACAAAAGCCCTATTTAAATGAATTACAAAGCTTTCTGTCTTAAACGTTTAGTTTTTAAAAAAACACAGACCAAACTGGATGCTTTTTACAGTACGAAAACTTGCATCTCAGTCTTGTGAGTGGTTATAGAAAAGACAGTGAAGATTCTTAAATGTTAAGGCAGGAAGAACCTTTGTGGTTAATTACTCCAGTCCTTTTGCAGATTCCTGTCTATCGACACATCTTTAATATGATGAGTAGCCTTTATTTATAGGATGGGACTCACCAAAAAGTATAGGTTTGGACACAGGTCAGAAAAAGACCACAAATGCCAGTAAGAATCACTCTTGTATCAAACCTGGCAAACCTCTCACGCGGTCTCAGAAGTGACGTGTAGTGGACAATTCAAGAGAAATTATAAAAACAGTGCAAGTATAAAAGAAGTTGCACCTCTCCTGGTATAGTCACCCAGTTGTTGGTAACCAGCAGTTTAAGAACTTTTTGATTGTGGCCTTTGCTTTTATTGATTCTTGATAAACCTATCATACATTAATTTCTTAATTCCTTTTTTAGACTTATTTTTGAGCTCTGTCATTCTGTGGCAATTGTGACTTACTTGTCTCTAGTTACTATGAATGAACAAGACCTTCTCTTTAATTTGTTTTAAGCCTGTTCCTTAACAATTTTGCTATGAGATCTAAAGGGTAAACTTTCCTTGGTTGTATTATCTGTGCTGTTTAAGATTTTACATAGTCCTATCATACACTCCTCCTATCAATCATCTCTTTTCCAAAGTAGAGTTTTTTTAATTTCCATATTTCTGATCTGACTTATCTTCCACCTCTGAAACTGCCCTAGTTCTGCTGCATTTTTTTAACTATGATCAGAATTACACCCAAAAGTCAAAACATAGACTCACCAGACATTATATAGCATCATAATGAAAATTTCTGTTCTTTATTACTTTCTTAATATTTCCTAAGTTCTATTTACCATTTTAACTGCCTCTGAACATTCAGCTGATGCTTTCAGGAATCGACTCATAATGACTGCAAGATTTTTTGGAGCTCATTATTGTGCGTCTATAGTAGGGTTATTGTGCTTTTCCCATCAAACACATTATTTTGCATTCATTGACATTGAATTTTATTTGCCATTTCATTCCCATTTATAGAGTTAGTATCACAAGATATTTCTGCAGGTCTTCACAGTCAGCTGTAGATTTTAGCATACTATTCTAAATGTACTTTTTACCCACACCACTGACTTCATCAAAGGACTCCAGCAGATATGTGAAGCAAAAACTACGTTGCAAATCACATTGCCTTTTCATAAAGCCCATTGACCTTTTCCAATGCAGGATAGTTACTTCACTATCTTATAAGTCTAACTTTCTCATAGCATTTATTGATAGTCTCGGTTTTGAAGTCACGCACAT
Organism: Strigops habroptila; assembly: GCF_004027225.2. NCBI lineage: Eukaryota > Metazoa > Chordata > Aves > Psittaciformes > Psittacidae > Strigops > Strigops habroptila. Next base: position 30,450,523 of record NC_044283.2, on the reverse strand, counting down.
ATTTTGTCTAGAAATATCTGGATACCTCTTGCTGCCCTTAAGTGAGGCTGATTTGACTGACAGATTGCTTACCATAGTCAGTATTTCAGCAATTTAATATTTGAATTTCCTTTGTTCTCCTAGTTAACAAATGTATTGTATTGATGCTTTGCTACAACGTATTCTATTTAACTATTCTGACATCTGACACTTGAATATGAGGCAGTTCCTCCCTCCTCCTCCTCATTCTTTGTGTATTGGTGAATAGAATTAATCTAACTTTTATATTATGGCCTTGTCTTTCTCAAGATCAGTCAGTATATTTCAGCTGACAATTAAACTTTACTTCTGGTTGGATCCCTATTTCTGATGAATTTGAAAAAAATATTTTTTTCCTCAGTAACTTTTATGGAATTAACAGCTTGTTCCTTGAAATCTCTTTTACCTTTTATTACAAGGGTTTTACACTTAGCAAAATAAGCATGCATTACTGAATTAAGGTTTTCATGTTATTTCATATTTTTATTTTTCTAGGACATGGTTTTAATTTTTGTGTAAATTCTTTTAATTTCTAAAAGCTTCCTTTGCTGTTTTAGTACAATAGGTTCCTTGCTTGGTTGATTCTTCAGGTTTTAAGAAGAATTTTGATAAGTGACATGCAGGATAACATATACTCTTACACTGTCTTCATTCTGTCATTAGCATTTTACTTCTGTAGCTGTTCCTTCTCACATATCTAGTTTTCAAATTACCACATAGCCCAACAGTGCACACCTGGAGAAAAACAAACAAGCAAGCAAACAAAAGAACAGGGGCAACATGCAGTGGCACTTCCCCATGCTCCCAACAGTCTGTGGATCTTGGAGTTCCTGAGCAGAGGTCTTTGTATTTATTTTTTCCATGTATTTTTTTCAAGTAGTAGATTTTTAACTCGCGCTGCCTCCTTTTGTATGCCTCAGTTCCACATCCTTTTTTACGCTTCACTCTCATAGACACCAACTCCTACTCCTAAACCCCTTCATTAACAAATACTGCAGGTGTAGACACTGAGCAGACTTACGGTTCTATCTTTTATGAACAGCAATCTTTGCAAAAACATAAGAGGAACCTTTTGAAGTTTCTACTAAGGCAATAAAGCTGAATGATTTGGCAGGATATCATTTCTATTTATCTATTTGCATAAACCTGGGTAAATGATCAGAATCTTTACTGTGAGGGTGGTGAGGCACTGGAACAGGTTGCCCAAAGAAGTGGTAAATGCTCCATCCCTGGCAGCGTTCAAGGCCAGGTTGGACAGAGCCTTGGCTGACATCCTCTAGTATGAGGCGTCCCTGACCATGGCAGGGGAGTTGGAACTGGATGATCTTAAGGTCTTTTCCAACTTGAACCATTCTATGATTCTATATTTAAATGAAAAATGTGTTATTTAGGGATTGTAGCATATTCAGTTGAGACTGCAATTTACTCAGTACATGTACATGAACGGAAAGTGTATCCCCAGGTAAAATGGGGATAGCTTAATAGGATTGCCACTGAAAGGCCAATTAACGCACCTTTTATTAACATCAAAATAAGTGATTACTTTTACTATTGCGATTACGGGACCATTAGGAATGTGATAGAAAGATATGAGGTGATGTTTCCTGGGGACGGTGCCACAGCACTTCTCCTTGGACAAACTGAGTAACAGAAACAACTACTTTAATCTACCAACCACACAATATGAATCCTACCTTTTAGTTTCCGTATCGGTATGCCTTTGACTTTTAAAGATACTTCGGGTGTGACCAGAACCCAGAAACAAATCAAGTTAAAGATGTATGAAGTTAGGAGTTTTTTAAACAGCCTTTCAGCTTCAGTTGACTAAGATTTGAGAGTTACTTTCTGCTACCTAAATATGAAGTAGACAAAGAAGTTCATGAGCTTTGCTTTCCCCACTGCAATGATGGATGAGCTGCCTGGCTTTCCTGGGGGTGCAACTCCTCTGACCCAAGATTTTGTGCATCCTTCTCTCCGGGAAAAAAAGAGACCAGAAGGGAAAAACAGAAACAGTTCTGGAAATGTGTGTTGTTTCTGTTTAGTGTTTAGGTCGTTGGGCTTTATTTTGATGTGCTTTATCTCTTGGCTTGCAGTATTTGGTTTGCAAGCTGCCAAAGCAGAGTTGTTACCAGAGCATTAGAAGCTCAGACTTTCTTGTTCACCTTTCAGTTTAAAATCATGCATTCTGCTGTCAGGATTGAGCTTGCATCAGCTTGAAAAGAATGGTGTGGAGTTTCACCAGCAAAAGACAGTAACAACCAGTTCTGTGGAGATTTAACGAAATATCTAAAATGTCTGAGAGCTTTTGTGGAGATCCACAGGCAGAGTTAGAGGCCCTCTGAGAGCTGGGTTTAAATATTTTATCATCAGAACTGTTTTCTGTAAAGATGATGTGCTTGAAAACCACATAGAGGTTGTTTTTACCATAGCTTAAGCAAAAGGTTACCTCCATTCTGTCCATAATGAGCCTGATCCCACAGCTGGGATTAACACAGCACTGTTGGGGGCTTGCTCGTTTTGTTTTGGGCTGGTTGGTTTGGGTTTTGGTTTTTTTGTGAATGAAAATGCTTCCTTCAAACTATTTGACCGTTGCCAAGGACCTGTGGTATATTTGCTTTCCAGTGTAATGGCTTCTGTTTAGCTCCCTGGATGGGAGCCCGTTTCCTGGCAGCTACTTTAAATCTGCATGACCAGGCAGGTTGGGAGGATGAGAGTGAGTGAGCAGCCCGCTGTGCTGTTCCAGAGGTAAAATCTATTCAAGGTTTAAAATGTTTTAGGCATGAATGCATTGGGAATGCGACTAACTAATCTTGTAATATATTTCTGTTACAAACCAAGAAGTGCATATTTTCTACTAGCTACCAAAGCAGTTTCTACTTGTGATCTATTTTGCGTATTAAAGAAAAAAAGGTTACACTAAAAGTTTTTACAACTCTGCTTTTAACAGCTTTTACATTTTTCTTTTCAGAGTGCAAATTTAAAAAGTGTTTAAATGAAAAAAAAGAAAAGTTTCAATAATGTTCATATCGCGTTTCATAGTTTAAATGAAAGAAAAAAGTTCTTGTTTTAAACTACAGAGCCTCTACTTTGAGTTTAGATAGCAATAGTGGGAACATTAGTAAGTTAGTATGTCATTACAAAAATTAAAGTTCAAGTTAAGGGCATTTTCTCTGGATTCAGTCTGAATCCTACAGGAGCTAGAAGCAGCATAATAATTTTCTTTTAAAAAAATAAATGCTAAAAGTATAATTGGATTTTGTTACCAATTTGTTCAAAATTGCTCTGCTCAAACTGAATCTCCCTCAGGGTCGCTTAGTTGGTTTACACCATAGAGAAAGAAAAATGGTAGCAGGGATACGAGTATGGTGTCTTTTGTATGTGGAGCAACTAAGTCTTTTTTTCGATTCGGGTTATGATCAGAATAATAGAAATATATTCTTGTCTGAGTTTTGTTTCTAAAAGACTTTTCACAAGGTAATGTCCTTGAAGAAATTTTCCTGATAGACTGTCTTAAGATAAATGAGGTGAATGATTGCTGCAATGTTAGGGGAAAAGACTTTATTTTTTCAGTCTACTCAAAGAAACTAGTGACATATTGTCATAAGTCACTTGCTCCTTGCATCAGGTCGTCATACAAGGATCAAGTCCAGGACTCTGCACAAATTCCTAGAGCTCTGCTTTGAAAAGAACCACTTCAGAGGAAGCACAGAAGAAATCCTGTGTGCTTTTGCCCAGAACAATCAATCTGAGCCCATAACGTCCTCATCCTGATGTCCGTTAGTCCCAGTCATCATGACAATTCCTCTATTTGGTCTGGGTAAAGAACCTGATAGATTTGCTCTTTTGAACCGGGGAGCATGATAGGTGCCTAAATATCTATTAAGTACCTATTATGTCCCCATTAGGTACAATAATCACCTATCTGAATATGGCCTTAATTGCTTCTATGTAAACGCTCCAGAAAATTGTGTGTTAACAACAATAAAGACTTCCACTGCTGGAAGAAAACCTATGAATGAAGTCACAGCTTCTTGATAATGGGCCATTATCCATTAGCTGTATGCACATAAAAAGACATCTCTTTTGTAAAATGCCCTTACAATGGGATTACAGCTGGGACATGATATTTCCTATAACAAGTGTTGTCTAATCAAACAGAGGTGGCAATTTGCAAAGCCAGAAGGGCAGCACAGAAAGGATTTTGAAAGGCCAAAAGCTGAGTTGGATGCTGGGGAGATGACTGTAAAATAAGGTAGGAAGACCTGAGGGTTTCTCTGGGTAGGACAACCTGCAGAAGCTGGCCAAGGCAAGCAAAGGACTCATAAGAAACTACAGTCAAAAGCCTGAAGAGGAGATTGAAAAAAGAGTAATGGTAACATAGGGGAGTGTCCATCTTCGGGCCTTTGCCTGCAGTAGGAACTGCATATTGTCATCCCTCTGTGTTCTCACAATTTCCCTGCTGAAGGAAAGGACAAAGCAAAGGATAGCCTTTCCACTGGATATAAAGGAAATCTGTTTTCTTTTTGTGGTCAACAATCTTCATGTCTAAGTCCATCAAACTCTATTTTTTACAGTACCCAAAGTCACTTAGTAAAAATTAAAATCTTTTGCAAGCAAAAGTTGAACTCTCCCTTCATTTCTGTAACAATAGAGGAATAAGCAGCCAGATCGCAAGCAGGAGACAGAAAGTAAAGGCTAAGGAAGCAGAGCCCAAGTTTTTTGCTTACTTTCCTATGCAAAGATGCTGCAGCATTTCTGTATGAGTTTCACACGTACTTGAAGTAGAAGAAGTCCAGAGAGGTTTCCCTCCTCCTCATTTTTCTGCTTTCACTGATGTGGGGAACCAATGAAAAAGTGCTGTTATACATGAGAAATGCAGGAGTTATCACAAGCCCTGTGATACGGTATTCCAGTGAGTCTTCAGGCATTTCTGTTGTTTGGAGTGAATATAAAGCTGTAAGGACATTTGAATAGATAAAGAGTGTTCTGAAACTTCCTGTGTTCAGGTGATAACCAGCTCTCTGTATCATCATACACGTATTCTCAAGCAGTTTACTTATCCTGGCAAATCCCAGTGCTGTATCTTGGCTTCGAACTACGAAATTGATTGTTTTGATCTTTCACCTAGGGACTCCAAAGGACAAGAACTAATTAAACATACCTGTGATGTGGGATTGATAAGCATTAACAATTTTTTTTTTGCTTTTGACCATTATCTAATGGGATTTTTTTTTTCTCTTACTGAAAAATTAAAATAATCTTTAATTAAAAATGACACCATTTGAGTGAATTTTGATGACAGTAAGGTTAAAGAACATTATTTCCTGCAGCTTTAATCACAAAGTCATGAGACAAGTATGCATGAATAATACAGTCAAAATAACAGACTATGTGCTAATAATAATGATTTAATGTTTGCCATTTGTTTTCTTAATTTTGTTTGTGTTTATGCAGAAAGAACTACTACATATTTTACTAACAGCATAAATGAATACTTCAACTTCCAGCTATTGTTCACATGGTATCTCTACAGTGTAATGAGCCCTTAATGTATTACAACATTGCTGTCCAACTCCTGGCACAAAGGTTGAATCTATCCCCCAAATGGCTCATCACATTATAAAGCTCGTTTGTTCTCTGGTCCATGAGCAACTTGCTCTAATAAAATCTGGCTAAAGTTGTCACAAAAGTTGAACAGTCTTATTTTATATCATCCTTAAGCTAGCTACCTTACAGTGAGCTTCAGAACAAATGCAGAGTTCATCGGAGGGATTAAGAAAAAATCCCTTAGGTAATCAGATGGTTTTCTGAGATCTTTTATTCAAGCATCATTACATAAAATCTAAAACTGAAATAATAGTAAAAAATCCTTTTCTTGTGTAAATAAATACCTCCTTTTTGTTAATTTATGGCAGTTGACTTGCACAGGAATGGATAAAGAATACACACAGGAACTTTTCTCTTGGCAGTATTCACCTAAGAGGTGAGGGATGACCATCCAGGGTAAGTGAAGGATGTATTATATTGAGCCACCACCCCTGTTTTTCCTAGGGAAATAAAGTTTAGAAAAACCCTGATATTAATGCATATCTTTTCATCATATTTTATTGTATGTATTATATATATCGTATACATACCTCTAATCTACCATGGTTTACTCCTGACTTTAAAAATAAAAGGGTGCAAAACTGAATTATTTTCTTTATTCAATAGCTCATGTAATGAAGCACTGTGCTGAAAATAAATGACATGAAATTGAATGGAGCACAATTCTAAAATATTGTATGTAGTTATACAGCTCGCTACCTTTGACAAATTTTGTCAAAGTTATGAGAAGCCATGGTTTATCTTTCTGCCTTTCTACAAATATTCTACTATAGTTTTAAGGTAACAACTGGTAAGGATTCTTTCAGGACAGATTTTTGTAGCTTTTTTTTTTTTCTCCATATGTAATTGTTATGGCTCAGACTGAATGAACAGTGGGTGAAGCTGATGAGTACACAGTCCCGGTAAGCTCAAGATTAATTTAAAAAACTGTTAAAGCCTAATTTCTGCCAGATAATTCCAACTCAGTTCCTGGGCTGGATAACAGTGTGAAAGGCTGGCCAGAGGCAGAGTGATGGGAGTGCAGGCTGAAGGAAGATCTTGAGCACAGCAGCAGCGCATACAGTCTGCATCAATAGGCAAAAAAAACCCCAACTCAGAATATCACAAACTGAGAGGGGAGGCAAGTTTAGGAAAAGAGAGCTCTTTGGAACTCCAAGCAGGAAAAGTGCCCTAAGTAAGTTCTCTGTGTTCAGGGAAATAAAGAAATCCTACCTATCAGTGGATGCTAATGACAATAATGAGTAACAATATCTTAAAACCGAAGTAATTCATTTAGGTTTTTTTTTCTTTGATCTCAACAGGTATTTTTTTCATTACTCGGGAATAGGACCCTTAGACTTCATACTTCAGAAACAGAGATTATCTCAGGAAAGTTGTTTGGGTTTTGGTTTTTCTGGTGTCGTCGTCCCCCCCCCCCAAGATTTATCTGAACAAACAATTTCATTTATATGAACAAAATAATTTCAAGTCCTGGAAGCCTGGAAGACACCTACCTCCTAGCAAGATTGAAGTGGCCAACTGTTTTGGGAGCTGTAAGAGTATGAGTAGGGGGACCACCTCCCTGGTCTATGGGAGGTGATGGAACAGGCTACACTAATTGCAACACGAGGCGGCGGCAGGTGTTTGCCACACTGCCCGGCGCTGTGCCGGCGCGGCAGGTTTGGGAGAGCGTGGTGGCTCTTGGCATGGATCCAGCCAGCTCTGGTTGTGTGAGGCCAAGACAGTGCCTAGGAGACTTGGAGATATTTTCCTTGAATAAAAGGGAAGGTTTCCATAGAAACTTCTCTTTTATTTTAAACAGATTTAAAAGAGAAATTTAGCAAACTATAAAATCAAGCTTCCAGAGCTCAATTTAAGCTATTCCTTATTGATTGCATTACAAATGAACATAAAAGCCTGCAGCCTGGAACTGACAGCGAGAGACAGGCTTCTGCCAGCTCCCTTGTTCCCTCTATCAGTGCATAACCTCTATTAGGTGATAGTGGCAGTGACACGCACTTTCTAGCACCCTCCATTTTACAAAAGAAGCTTTTTTTGAGCATCTCCTCTAAAGGCTCTTTGTTCGTTAATGAAAACACATCTCTTGGACTTAACATGCAATGCAGACATTACCCTTATCCTGAAGACCCCTCACTTTAAATTCAGTTATTTACAAACGAGCAGAGCAGATGCAAAATGGCCACTTTACACCACATTTCCCAGAATACCCAAATGCAGGAGTGAGGACCCACACCCTGCTACCAGCTGGAGGTGGGGGAGATGATATCCCTCCCTTGCAAGGGTCTCCTTCAGGTGAAAGGGCATCAGAGCAGGCAATGAAATCACCATCCTGGACACAGGCAAACACACATTTTACTTCAACAAAAGCATACTAAGGTATCCCTTTGACAATAATTTAATTTTGCACATACACATTTTAAAGCCACATTCAACTGTCGTCCCCCTCAGTTCCCTTAAAATCTTCTTCAATATTCAACATACAGTAAAAGTGGAGGTCTTAAAAATCTCCTTATTTTCTTAAAACATTGTTAGACTTTTAATCATTGTTTACTCCAATCAAAACAAAACAAGTTTCTTTACAAGGAGAATCTATAAAATATTCCACGCTGTTTTAGAGAGGCATGATACACTGGCAGTGACTTGTGCATTCCCATAAATGCATTGCTGACATTCTACTCCATCCCACTCAAGGTATGGCTCTTTTTACCCATGTCATATAAAAATGCTTATATTTTCTTTATAGAACAAGTATCTATGATCCAGGATGATGGACCAATCTATTAGGCATGACAGCCACAGTAACATAATCCTTCATTGACCCTGCAGAAAGGTGGTTTTGCATTTCTTTTTTTCCAGTGGAAAATGGAAAAAACCCACATGCCCCATAAGAGAGGGGCAGCTTTTGATCCCGGAATACCCCAAATATTAGATGCTAGCAAATACCAGCATATAGTGCTTGTTTGCATCTGCTCTGACAAAAGAGGACTCCAAATTTGAGTCTTCATGAACAGCACAGCACTCAGGAGGCTGAAGGGGCAAACAGCACAACCTCTCAGCTGCAGAGGGAGTGAAGAATGGGATCGCCTCTACAGCCAGTTCTTTGTAATTTGGCACCGCTATGCTTCTGCTGCTTTCTTTCCTTCATCTTCTGAAAGGACCCTGAAAATTGGAAATATTCCCGCTTTTAGCAAGAATAAAACAAGATACTGTCTGAATATTTCTTTTTTTTCTACTTTATTTTAAAGCTGGACTGCTACCCTGAACGTCTGCTGCCAGGTTTCTGATGTGAGAATAGCTAGAAATAACTGAAAGATGGGGTAGCAGCAGTGTAAAGGAGGTTTTGGTGGCACGTGCTAAATGTATCCCCATTCAGGAGGAATTATCTTACCTGTCTATTGCAAAAACAGCCAAAAGGATTTAACATCTTGGAAAAAAAACCTGTGCAGTTCAGACTGCTGTTGTTTTGCCTTTTGTCCAGTATGAGCTTAAATCTAGATTCCAAGTTATAAAATACAGAACAGGTTGGAAACCACATATGCTGACTCACCATGAATTGTTATGAGTAACTTTATAGCTTAGTCATCTAGCATTGAGATACATTAGCAAAAATATTGAAATCTGGGAAGAGGAATGAAGCGTAACAGAAGATAAATAAAATGCTCTTGTGTTTCTCTGAGATGAGTGTTTCGATTTTCATCTGATATCTGACAATTGCTAGAAAAGTACTGCCTCAAATATTGAAAAATTGTAATGATACGAAATAACCTTTCTTTAAATTTCTACCTCAAAATGGAAAAAGACACCATAAGAAAGAAATATTTTCTCACATTTCAGTTACATATCACATAATCACAACTTAAACTTGTTGACAGAGATGATATCTTTTTCAATAAGTAAAAATGAATTTTCATAATAGTCAGAATCTTAAAATTTTTAGCCATTTTTTTTAAAGTCAGTAGAAAGTGGACATGAAGTTATGAGCAAAGATCTCTTCATGTTCTTAGTGCCAATTAGCATAAATCTAAAGAAGTTGTTGGCTTCTGGTTTTGTTTAATTTAAACTACAACAATTAGAAGAACTTTTGTTTTTTCTGTTCCTAGTGAGCATCTCTGTACTTTACTCATTCTTCACTAGTTTAAGTGCAAGCACGTTTTCATCATCAGTTTGTGCCTAGGAGCCCTAGCTATGTGTGAGATCACATGTTCACAGGCATTGCTCCAGAAGAAATATGCGTATTATACATAAAAATAACTTCCTTCTACATTTTTGCTCCATCTGTAGTTACATGAAAAAAAGATAAGCAAATTATCTTCATATGGGTTATCTTTAGATGATTAACATTTATCTTCAACTGGACTTACTGAACAGCACATTTCACTGGTGCAAACAGGAAAACTAAGGTGCTAGGCCACTCAAGCACTGGTGGCTGGTCACCTGATGGGGTGCTGATAAAACACAGGCTGGACGCTGCTCTTACAGCTGCCAAGAAGGCCAATGTTTCAGAACAAAATAGCTGGAACTGCTGACATCATTAGAAATATTTAAAGTAGTTCCAGTGAGCACCTTTAATGTATTAGATGGAGGAACTCATGAAGGTGCGATGTATTTGTGTTGAATACATATCAAAGAGGATCGTTTCACATTTGCTCGTAACACATTTCAGTACTAGCATAAAGTCAGAGAATATTTCAGAGCACTGATGTGTTATTACTACTATTATTATTAGTTTATTTAGTTATTCTAAAAAATTGAAAAATATATTCCTTGGATTTAGAGCACTGAATTTAAATAATGCAATGAAAAGGAGCAGAAAAAAAAACCAAACTGGAGTGCAGAGAAGGATTTAAAAAAATCTGTAAACAGATCACTTGGATACATAGTTTAAACAAGGTGCATCTTGCATTGCAAAAGGGTTTTGTTTGGTTGTTGGGATTTTTTTAAGTTTTAGTCCCTAGCACAAAACCTTCCTTTGGAAATGTCTCACAATTTTGTTTCCTGCAAATCTGAGCCCCTGCCAATATTTCTCATGCAAAGAGGCAGGATTAATCCCTTGCAAAAGAAGTGAGAAAAAGTAGGCTAGGATTATGGAAAAATATTAGCAGCAGTTGAGAAGTTAGTAGCACAGATAATATTCTGTCATTCCTGGATTTAACTTTCACAACCAAGGTTTGTACTCTTTAAAAAATGAACAACTACTACTATCTATCTTGGCTGTCAAGAGATAACCCGATGCACACACTCTATATATAAGGAACTGAATAAATGGCTCATAAAAACCAGATAAAAGAACAGATGCTAATAATTTATTTAAACACAGCCTTCTTGAAAAGGTTAACATCATCACATTTCATCTTCAATCATAAACCCCTTATTTTTATAATCAGCAATATTGACTACCTGCTTTTCCTTTTATTGGAGGGGAGAGAACACACAATAAGTGTTAAAAATAGGCTGAAAATTAAGCCTTTTGCCATTTGTGGAAAGTGCTGCCTTGACAGTTATGGAGAAAGTTCTTAACAAGTACAAAGACATTGTAGTTTTGCTCTTTCCACCACCTAAAATTCCTTTATTTCTGCCTCTTAGTTAACTCATTCAAACCCTGATCCTCCAAAACTGATAGGTGCTGTGAATAAATGTCAGACTGCTGTAAGAGTCGCTATGTATTGTGTTCCTGAACTCTCCTGGCATCTTATTTCCCTTTAGTTTCTCTTTAAGACAGATCTTTTGATCATTATGATTTTATATCATTTGAGTACAAAAGGGGAAAAGTCTGAAATGAACTGTGCTACTCAGTCGTAACTTTGTATGTTGCTTTTCTGGGACAGCACCCTCTTTGGTGCAATTAGATATAAGGTAATAGTAGGTGGTAATGGTCAGTTCTGTACTTGTTATGTGCTTATTGGTGCCTAGCACATACCTCTCTAAACAGTCATTAATAGCCATTTATTAGGTCTACGTTGGATTTGAGCTGGTGGCCTGAGGAAGCAGAGTCCACAGTGAACTAAAACCCTCAGAACAATCCAGTCGTCGTTTGTTGCAGGTTTACTGAACATTAGTCGTAAATTAAGATGAGTATGGGAACCTTCATCTGTCTCAAGGTGTTCAAGAAATTCTCAGTGTGTGCATGACCCTGAAAGGAATGGTGAAACTGCAGAGCATTTCCTTAATGCTTATGTTAAGAGTAATGCCTCACAGAGATTGAGCAAAATGACTTCTTTCCAGATTTTGTTTCTCAAACCAAAAAGTATCTCCCTCCATCACTAAGACTTGATGATGCCCTCAAATATGCACAGCACTGAAAAGAGGATTAAGTTATGCATTGGAAGGGCTAGCAGTAGCCTCCATGACGAACTGTTGTTCCTTAGGGACAACCTTAGGGACAACTGCATCTTTCAAAAAGCGGTGCATTGTGCCAGTTTGTGGACAGTACTTCTGCACTTAAATATTTCCCCAAATGCAGGGTAACTCTGACCAGAAGTAATGCTGTGTTCCTACATTTAATTTGTTTGTAAATGCTGCCTGAGATGTATAGATTTTTTTTTTCTGTACCTTATTCTGTACGTAAAGGAATAAGAAAAAATGCCCAAGATTTGTGGATGTGATTATGTGAATACACCATTTCAGCAAACCCAGAGTTCAAGTACTAAGTTCCAGCAGTGTGCTGGAATATACCTCCTGCAGTAACTTAGACCCATAACCTAACATATTAAAAGAAATAAATGAGCTATGTGCTTTTCCTATTGTTCAAAAAGACATGTATGGGAACTCCAGGTTATGTTTGCCGTTTGACAGGACTACGGGATGTGGCCAGCTGTATTCAGTCCAGTAAAAGAGATGCTACTTTTTCTTCTTTCTTTGTTGTTGTTGTTGTCATGTGGTTTTTGTTTGGTTGGTTGGTTTGGGTGGCTTGTTTTTGGTTTTGTTTTTATTTTAATAAGAAACAGAACCAGATTCATACATTCTCTATTACAATTGACGTGCTATTATTTACAAGCAGGGCTCTTGAAAGCGTTGAGATGGATATAATAGTGTATATGTATATATAAATGTTATATAATGGGAATTTCATATCTAAATGTAGTAAGTATAACAATATCATATAAAATTGTATAGCAAGAAGTTGTCTGAGCACTGCACCTAATAAAGCCTGGTTCCCATTAGATCTGTTTTATGGTTGACTGACATTTTAACTGAATTATACTAAGGTTGCAACATGAGCTCACCCCTAATTAGACAGCAGAGAATCCACTGAGGAGATTAAACATAACTGCAAAATAAGTTTTTCATCAAAAACTGTTCATTGCTAGACACAAGAAGATCAGCAAAGGGCACTAAGCTTGACTGAGTAGGGACTACTCTCACGCCTGATAAATACATGATTAAAGCTTTTTAAACTTACCATTTTCCTGTAGATTTTTAGATACCTACTATGGTACACCGACTTTACTCTGCAATCCCACCTTGAGTGAAGGTATTAGCCCAGTCTTTGTTCTCTCCTGTATAATGTTGTTTACTTTCACAAATAGGTGAGAGGACCTATTTAAGACCTCTATTAACACAGGCTGAAGTTGGTTATTAGGTTCAAAGGTTACTAATGGGGCTCAGAGAGATGTCCATACACACATATGAACACACATAAATCTCAAACCACACAAATCCCATACCCTCAGAAATCTCATTTACAAATATGTACTGACTGCAAACACACAGCACTCAGGTCTTTCTTGGTATTACTGTGGAATAGCTCTAGTTATAATTGTAAGACTGTTATACTTACATTCAGAGCTGTAATTTAACATGATTTTGTGAGAAGATAGGCTCCTCAGAGGTATTATTAATATTTGTATATTAAATATTAATATATACATGTATCTTTGCATGGCACTTGCTAGATATTAAAAAGAAAAGGTCTCTGTCCTCAAGAGCTTACAGTATAAATACCATTGTTGTAAAAAGCATTTACCTCCTGATGAAACTGAACATACTCTGAAACTATTTCTTTCCTATGACAATGACCAGCTTCTCTAAGCAGTGCACTAGAAAATGATGCAGGAAAAAAATGTTTTTTCCTACATGAAGTGTGATCTTTTTTTTTCCTCGTTCATTACATTTATTTTAATTATAGATAAGGTTTACAGATTTCTCAACCTAATTACCTATTTGCATATTTACTTAAAATGCTCACATTACTTCCCAGAGATCGGTAAATAATTTTGCTAGGAAGCTCAGTTATTCAGGAATCCATATGCATTAAAAAGAACTATGCATATGGATTATAAACTATTAGAATACCTTAAATCCTTTGAGCTACAGAGATGTTGTACTTTGTTGATCTGGAAGTGTGAACAGTGTTTGTTTTTTGAATATCCAAACTGGTAGGCTGCAATTTAGATTACGATACAGTTTGGTATTTCATTGACTTCAGCCCAAAGGTGTCCAATTTTATGTTACTCAGAATATTCCTACTGAGACATAATTATAATGTAACATACACATACCTATGTTAGCCTGACATGCACTGAGAAAAAAAAAAAATTACACATTGTGGAGCAGTATAAAAATATTTTCAGGTATACAGGTTTCCCTTACAACTTGGGAAAAATGTAGTAATTCAGGTTAAGAATTATAGTAGTACTCATATATTCTCATATTTGATGCTGAAGTCTGTATCCCTAACCTTAGATGTTGGGTTTGTGGGTTTGGAGTCTTCTTAGAATGGAAAATATCTATAAAATATATCAAAAGAGCTGTATTGGCTTTTGAAATATTCTTTCCTTCTTACTAACAGTACGTTAGGAAAATTGTCCTCTCTATTTTAAAAGGATGTGAAATGACAAAGTGTAACACCTGTGGCTTCACTGTGAAGGATTCCATTGTTTTCCATGATTTCATTATGATTGACATCTGTTTCCAGATACATATGTGTAACTCTGGCTTGAGTTCAATCATATCTGTATTAAGTTACTGAGCATGTGGTCTCAGATTCAGCCACTGAACTTCAGGAACTCCCTGTACAGTCAAAAGGAAACAGTCACTTCCAGAGATGATTCAGACCTTTATGGAATAAGTCACACTTTGAAAGTGTTTATCTATCTTCCTATATGGGCTATACTGAGAGCTTAAAGGAAATAAATTACCTGTGCTTGGAGAAGACAAAGCCACCCAAGAAGGTCTTCTAGGCAACCCTATCTTAGAAACCCCTCAATTTGAGAAAAAGTCTCCGTCAAAGGTAAGATAAACGTGCTGACTAGAGGACCAAGCACTCTGTGCTATGTTGTACGGGACACGCGCCCATCTTGGCATCTCTGGCAAGATAAAGAAATCATGAGAGATATCTAGCACTGGAACTACTGTGCCTGTTTAAAAAGCATGATTTGTTGCTGAGAAGCTGTACCCTCTCACTGCTCCCAGCACAGCTTTGAACTGCACTTGCTCACTGTTTGGAAGGATCACAGGGGGAGTTGGCCTCAGTCCCTACATTAACTTGCTAATACCTTATGATTATAAAGATGTTTTTGCAGACCTTATTTAGGAAAATATGCTCCCCTGTTGTTTGCATGCAGTCTTAAATGACTGCAGAATTTAATTTTTTTAAGTCCAGGAGGCAACTTTTCCATCTGGGGTAAAATCCTGCTCTAACCTGGGTGACCGTAGCAAAGTCCAGCATCTGTTCTGTATCTTGCTCTTGTACTTTGGAATCAACTCTGCTATAAAAGTGTACAACAAGAATCTGTGGAAAGCAAGTCTTTTTAACCTCAATAAAGGCGGGGGAAGGGGTGGCGTGGTGTAGAGGTGGGGGAAGGCAAGCAAGCAACAAAAAAACAACCTAGAAGACTAAATACCGAAAAATCACGTAAACTTGACCTTAACCTAGTCAAGTACTTCAAAGTTAAACACTTAGTTTTTAAAGATGTTTATTTTTCCAGGATTCTCCTCTCACACAGTCTTTAATTATATCTTAACAATACAACCTTTAGTTATAACCTATGTATAATCCTCAATCATGCTAACCAGGAACGCCTGACATAGGAAGAGTGGGACACAGGAGAGATGTAGGACTAGGCAGTGAATGACACTTGCACAGTCGTTCGTTAGTTGAAATAAAAAAAGAAAAGCTGGAAGGCTTAGCAGATGAATGAAGCAGATGAATACATGAATATAAGTGATACAGTAGCTAAAGCAGCTGGATTTATACAAAACAACAGAATTCTTTCACTGGTGGTTCACATGTTGACCTGCTGAATAAATGGCCTAAGGTCAAAGTCACTGCTTGGTGAATTTGCACACTGCTGCTTGCTTTGTGTTCTTAATTCCACACACTCATTTCTGCAAGCACCAGGCTCACTCCTCATTTTCAGACCTCAGGCTCTGATTTGCTTCAAGATTTACTGGTTCCTCTTTGAATCTAGCCTCTTGGCTTGGTTTCAGTTTTCCCCTCTATTAATGGTAATGATAATATTTGCCCATATAGTAAAATGTTGTGTTGACACTTATGCAGAATACAGTTGTTAACAGTGCTAAATGAAACAGAAAGCCCTCTTTAAGGAAAATAATAATTCCACATTGTGTGCAATGACTAAGACATAGGGCCACACATGAATAATGAGGATGAAAATGTCAGCCTTGTCTTCTGAGTTAGGGCCCTGCAATGGGAAAAGAGAGGTCTTACCGTTTATATGCAAGATAAAAATCTAAGATATTTGAAGCAACTAGAAGTTTGGTATTAATTAATTTTGGAGTGCCTGTCAGCAACAAAAAGCCACTTGTTAGGTTATATTATCTATGAGGAGTGAAATGTATTTTAAAGTGTTATTAAAGTGGCTGCGAAAATCAATTTGTTTTGTATTGTTTTCTAAGGAATTTAGGCTTATATGATTGTCCTGTCAATTCTCCTTGTCTCTTCCCTGAACTCTTGACCACTATCAGCAAAATTCAGCAGAGGATTCTCAAATATATCACATGCCCACACACTTGGTGACAATATGAGAACAAACTAGGGAGCGCCCCATCCAAGAAAGTCTTGTGGTGCATCAGCAACAAGACAGCAGAAAGGTCACAATGCTGCAGGCCCTCTGGTTTTATAAAGCTGCCTTTTATGCAGCTACTTGTTGATCTACTAATTACCATGCAAACAGGTGTGGATGTATGGAGGGGTTCACGGGTCTTCTGGTTATCCAGTGGCACCAGCCAGGGCACCGAGGTAGTCTCATACTACGTCCCCTGCTTGGTGTCACACACTGGGGCAGTCCTCTCCTCTTCCCAGTACTGCATATTGGCACATTTGGGCAGCCTTAGAAGTGCATTCTGAGATGTTTTTCTTCAGCATGGTCTCTTATAGAAGTCTCTCCAGGTTTTTTATTTGGGGGATGAGGGGGGTAGGGTGGCATCTTTCTGTCAGAGGAAAAAAAAATACTTAAAAATTTCTATAGGTCTTACAGCAGCTAGATTTAGTGCCCACTTTGCCCGTCTTTTATTTGGACACGAGCATGTTGGCTCACATGGGAACACCAGGCCAAGTCTCTAATCTTTGCAAACTGCAGTTCTAGATTAATGATAATAATGATATTTACAGTACATTCACAAGGAACCCAGAAGTCATATACAGTTTGTGCTAAGAGGAGAAATGTCATTTGTCTGTGCCTGTGTCGCATCTTTAGTTCTCCAGAAGATGAGGGCTACATTCAGTCCTCAGAAATGGCTATCACTGGCCATCACCCAGCCCTTAAGCTTATGTTAACCTTGAAGTCTTGGAAGCTACAAACAAATCTATATTGAACTGGAAACAGAGTATCCACTTTGAAATATTAGATCTGTGTACTTATGTCAAATTATCAGGAATACCAATTCTATTTAAAGCAGTGTAGAAAGGAGGTGATAGAACTAGAAGGTGATAGTTCTGAATTTGTCATTCATGGAGTTAAATAAATAAGGCCCCCAAAAGACTGATAGCAGGGAAACAAAAATCACAGCCTTGTTCTCCAAAATTGCAACTGACATTTAGGATAAAGGACTGTGATAAAATCAGGATCTCGATGGGGAGGAATTTGAATTTTTAAATCTAATTTTGATTCTCTCTGGAGTGATGCGAGAGCCACAAGATGGTGAATCCTTCGGAAAAAGGGATTAGTAAAGTAACACCCTGAAAGAGACTCAAGACTTAATCCATGTGCCATCAGAAATGCTGCTCCACCAAAGCTGCAGCACTTTAATGATACATTCAACAGCTGCACAACATCTGCACACTTCCAGCCAGAGATGGAGAAGTTTCACATCACCTTGTTAATTTAGGCACACCTGCACACACACACACATATATATATTTTATACATATATATATACACACACATATATCTGTTGTTTAGAGGGAGTGATGGGGAGGCAGTGGGGGTTTTTGTGCCGGTGACCGTGGCTGTTATTCAGAACACGTGTGGCTACCGAGAGGAGCCATTTGGCGAGCGCGGGGAGTGCGCGGGTGGGTCTGTGTCCGTGCCCGCCCCCGGGGCGGTGCTGCCGGCCGTCGGCGTTAAGCTCCGGGGGCTGCGCTGCTCGGAAAGGGAAATGTTGCTTTTGGAAAGCTGGAGAAATCCCCTTCGAGTGGGCCGTGAGGAGGGAAGTCAGTCACCTGGCGGTGAAGGACAGTAAAACAGGAGCGAAGGGGGGAATTTCTGCCTCTCTCTCTTCCTTCTCTCTTCTGCAAGAGATCCACCTCCTGTTTTCCTCCCAACTCTTTTAGCATAACCTTCAAAGAAGACCATCCCCTACAGACTTCCCTATTTTTTTTCCCTAGTATTATTATTGAGGGAATACCTTTAGCTGAGGAGAATTTCTGAGTCTATGCAGGAGTTGGGGGATTTTGTTATCTTGCCAGCAAAATTGTTTATCGCTAATGTCTTGCACTCACAGGGTGCTAAATTAGCTACCAGAGTAGGCATGACGAAGAAAGGCTTTTATCACAGAGTATTCCCTTCAGTTTGAACACATTTGCTCGAAATCTGCTGCATGATGCTGTCCAGAGAAGCAGGATTTTTCTTCGGGATGCAGCGATTCGCCGGCTTCTGAGCTTATTGCAGAAGAAAAAAAATAATCTTGAGTGGATTTTTTTTTTTTTTCTCTTCCTGTCTCCTCCTTTCATTGCCTGAGGACGCGAATCTCTTTCACCGGAGATCACCTGTCGCTTGAATCCTTAAGGGAGTTCTTTTTTAAAAAAAGCAAAAAACAAAAAAGTGAAATTTATTTATTTATTTAAACCGGTGGAGGCGTGATCGCGGAGAATGAGACTGAGACCAGCTGCCAGGGTTTGGAGGACAAGGCTGAGTTTAGGCTGGAAACTGAGAGACTAGATTGCCCCCTCTCTTTGGTGCTGTGTGGGGGTAGATTTTGGGTTTTTTTTGTTTGTTGTTTTTTTTTTTTTTTTGTTTGTGGGTTTCGGTTTTTTTTCCCTTTTTCCTTTATTTTTATTTATTTATATTTTGGGGCACAACTTCCCTCGTTTTCGCTCCGCTCAGTTTCGCTCTATGGACAGATCAGCAAATCTGGACACGGAGGAGCTCAAGGTAGGCGACCCGCCGGGTGCCGCCGTTACGATTTGGGTTGGACCCCGTCCTGTCCTCTCCGCTGCTGCCTGGCTGCGGGGGCGGGGGCTGCGCGGGGCTCCCGCGGACCCGGGCGGGGGGCGCGGAGCCGGGGGCAGGTGGGGGAGGGAGGCGCTGGTGGGCAGCTGCCAGAGCCGAGTGCGGCTTCCCTCTCTGCGGCCGCGAGCATCGTCATAATAGTAATAACGATGATGATGGTCGTGAGGGTGGTGATGGTGCTGCCCGTGTGCTCTTGGCGTTGCATCAGCGTTGGGGGTAGCGTCAGGCGCAGCAGTGGTCTCGCTCCGGGAGGAGGCGGCAGCAGACCTGCGGCTTTCCCGGCAGAAGTTGGCTCTTGAAGCCTTTCTCGCCTGGGCATCTCCTCTTCTTCCTCCTCCTTTTTCCCTCGCCGCCGGGAGCGAGGGGGAACACCCCTCCCTCCTCTCCCTCGGCGCAGCGCCCGGGTCCCCTCCCCTCGGAAGCGGTGGCAGGATGCGGGGCAGGGGGTCCCGGGGCCGGTTGAACAATAAAACTTTGCATTAGGATGGTGCGAGTGTGAGGATTCCCCCACCCACCCCGGCCCAGCTGTGGCTCCCTCCCCCCTGAAGGAGCATGCCTGAGAACGCTGAGCATGCTCCTTTGCGGAGATGGAGAGCCTGCCCACACCTGCTGTTAGCCTCCCCCAGCCGTGAGCGGAATTTGGCTCAAACACTACTACTAATAACATAAATCTCTCTCGCTATCTATACGGGGTGAAGCGGTGGAGAGGAAAGGAGCTTGGGCGCGGCGGAGCCGCCGGGCGGGCAAGCGGGGGGGGAGCGAGGGCCGAGCAGGACCCAGTTGGGCAGGGGGGACACGCGCACCTCGTCACGGGCTGAGGAAGCGATGGGAGAGCAAAGGAAAGCAGCCTTCCTCCCCGGCGCACGCCCACCCATCCCCGGGCCGGCCACCCACCCAGGCGCAGCGCCGGCTTCCCCGCGGCTGAGGAGCGCTCTCCATTGGGGAGGCAAACTCCGGTGAGCCTGAAGTGCTGCCGTGGGCTTCTTTCCTCCTCTGCCAAGCCAGATCTGAAAGTACTTCAGCATACTTGCGTGTGAGACGCCAGTGAATAAATAGATTCACCCCCCCAGTTTTTCTCGCAACCGCTGTAAATTCCCTAAGGAAAGGCACACCAGAATTATAGCCCTGCCTGAGTATTTGACGTGACGGAAGCGCAGGACACAGAAGGTAATAAAACAATCTCTTGCCTGAGAACCGCTGATTTCACAGCGCTTCAAGCACGGCCACGCCGCAAATCTGCCTGTCTGAGCCGGGGAGTCCTCTCCCGCCTTCCCCAGCCTTTCCAGGATTTACAGGAGACGGCTGGTGTGGGAAAGACGGGAGCCGGGTCTTCCAGTTAGGGGGAAGGGAGAAGTTTTATTTTAACGGATAATTTTTAAAGGGTCTTTAAAGAAAACATGTTTGTACTGAAAGAGGACAGCACTTGGCGTGAATTGTCCTTAGAGCCCGGGAGGCACGTCCGCTGCGAGCGGGGTAGGGGAGAGGAGTTTCTGTTCGTCTTGTAGTCCTCTGCGCGGCAATTAAGACTAATGTTTGCAGCGTGTACAGGCTGAGCGACCTTGAGCACCGCAGCATAGCTGAAAAGTGGCACTGCTCCTAAGCATCAGCACTTTCATCCCTTCCGCCTCCCGCCTTTCTCCTCACAAGAGCTTCAAAAGGAGGCATTTTTGTAGCTGCTGTTAGGATCTGGGTAGTTTTCTTGGACGAGCCGCTTTACGCACGATGCTTTTCCCGGCTTTCCCTGGTGCTTTCTTGACGCGTGGCTGCTGGGGAGTGATTTCAAACGCGTGCAGGGAGTGGCGGACACGGGAGCGTGGCCGCTTGCCCCGCGCCCCAGCCCGCGGCAGCCGGGAGGATTCCCCACCCGAACCGGACTCTGTGCGCCAGACAGTGGTGCAAAACAGCCGAACATCTTGCATCAGCAGTTTTGGGTTTTCCCCCAGTGTGAACCGCCCAGCCACTTTCCCACCGGTAGGAATACAGGGCGGGGGGGGGGGGGGCAAAGCTCTTGGGGATTGAAGCAGTTCCCAACTGGTGGCTTTGCTGGGCTTGGGCACAATAAAGAGCAGCTCCAACGCTGCTCTAAGTCGTGAACAGCTTTTGTCAATTTTTAGCTAGCCTCAGAGCATGGAAGTAATTTCAGTGCTCTGCTCCTTTTCGGTATAGCCAGCACAGTCCCTTGCCAGTTGTGTTCAGTGAGCAGGCAGCTGAAGGTCCTGAGGTGTCAAGTGAGCTCTCTTCCACATCGTACTGCACAGAAGACTTGTATGAAGAATGTCAGTTATGGTAGCAGGATGTTGTAGAACCACTTGCTAAGAATTTTGGAAGTGGGCTGGATGCTGTCTTTCATGTTACTAGGTTTTGTCCATTATGACAAATGTATGCTAGTAAGAATAAAAAAAGAATAATGGTAACTTCCTTACTAATACTACTAGTAAAATATGCTAGCTCTAATAATAATATGTAATAATGATATTGAAAATATGTAATACAAGGCTTTTATACATCTCAGATCAGGCATTAAATCTAAATTTCAAATCTTCGTGTTACTGCACTGAATGTAAGGAG
The DNA here is from genome assembly GCF_004027225.2 of Strigops habroptila. Lineage (NCBI taxonomy): Eukaryota > Metazoa > Chordata > Aves > Psittaciformes > Psittacidae > Strigops > Strigops habroptila. The sequence goes on along the minus strand of NC_044283.2, from coordinate 30,428,699 downwards.
TTCTGAATTATATAGTATCTATCTATAATGAATATACATTTTGAAAGGTCATTTTATGAAAAACTGAGCAAGTATCGTGTGCAACACCTGCTAATGGAGGTAGGTGTGCTTCCCCTTACTATTCCATGCACAAATTCCTGATGAAACAGGTCAGGACTGAAAACAGAGACTACTCTTCCAGAGATTTTGAGCTGTTCTGGTTTTCCTTTGACCTATCTCAGATGCATACGAGAACTTTCCCCTGACTTTTTAATTCACAAGCCTGTGGGGCTTTTGTTTTAAAGGAGTAGTACTGAAAACACAGATTTAGTACCACTGTCCTAGTTGCACTGTAGTCTTGGGTTTAGTGCTGTGAAGCACGTTCTGTTACCTAAAGTATATATGATTGTCTATACCTACGTTTTGGACATAGATGAAACTACGGCTTTGTGAGTATTACATATTTTATAGGGCTTTGCAATTTGAATATGTGTATAAAACATGATGAATTAACTTTGCATTTAATGGGTTCAGAACTTGAAGCATTTGTATTTAATTACTTGAAAATGTCTCAGTTTGGTTTGCAAAGAAGAGTGGAAAGACATTTTTGTTTGCTGGACCACTGTTGAGTTAAAATTTTCATTGACACTGGATGGGTTGTCACAGGTTTTGTCCTTCACTTCTCTCCAGTTGTTTGATGTACAATTCCTTTAACATATATTGCAACCATTTCTTTTATGTTGTTTAGTAACCACAACTTGTGGGAGATAAATATTCCTTGTAGTCTGTAAAACACTCTGATACTTTCCTGGAAGAAAGTTGCTTTTTAATGGAACATATGATAACAGTGAGATAATTAGCATGGTGGAATAAAGAATACCCTAGAAACCTTCCTTTATTACTTGAAGATGCTGGTTCAGTGAGAGATTTTCATTACAATCCCAAGATGTTATTTTTAATGGTGTGTTTAAGTGTCTTGGAATTATCACTTTTAACACACAAAAAAGTTAACTCTGAGCACTATTTCTGATTCATCTTGTAAGCATTAGCTGCATTTCTTTATTCAGTTCATGAGAGAATATTTATAGTCTGTTTATGGTTTTATGTTTCCTGGTGATATAAACCTACTTACTCAACATCCACATGAAGCTAGTCACAGATGAGGTTTTGTAATAATAGTCTTCCAATGCAATTTATGTGGTTTATGAATTATTTGATGAAATTCAAACAAGGAAACCACAAGAGTTTAAACGAGATAGTCAGTAATTTTGTGGTCTTAAACATGTAAATCACTTCCTATTTAAATTAACAGGAGAACTAATACCCAGAGGAGTTCTGTAATATTTTCATTTATTTTCCTTTTAAAAGAAGGAGCCAGAGAAACTCATGTGCTTGGTGTGGTGTGGGAGGACTTTGATGAGACTACGTAGGTGGTTATATTTCTGTTTTAAGCTAGTCATTCCATAATGAAAAGTATAGTACTCTATTACGCTTAACATTCTTATGAAAGTCTGCTTCATTTATTCATGTCTCTGCTTGAGACATTGGACAGCTTAGTGTGGATACTAATGGATTTGTCTTCTTAATGCAAAACCTGCTCTCTCCTGCCCTTCCCTATCTACATACCTCCAAGAAACAGTCATGGTTTGCTAGGACCCTATCAGCAATACTCAATATTAAGACAATGAACCTTTGCATTCCCAGTCAGAGATTTCAGCCTTTAAACCATTCTTCATGAAAGGTCAAGCTGAAACAGTTTTAAAGTAATATACATGCAAATTCCTTTTCTCTGTGTGCTTATTGTGGGATTTCGTCTCCATCTCCCAGTACATATAAGGACTAGACATAGTTCAGGAGGCTGGAGGGAATTCTATGTGTAAGACATAGTTGTTCAGCAGACATAGAAAAAAGGTCAAGACAACGGCAGTGCTCTGGTGGTACGCTTTAGAAATTGTTCTTGTACTATCGCTGCCGAGAACCTGTGGCCGAACTTTTTGACATTGTACATTACAGCTTTGCTAAGCTCAACACTCTTTAAGTGGAAAATACATCAAAATCTGAAGGCTTGGTTAAAGGGAGAAAAGCACTTTCTCTTCCTGTTCTTCCTGACTTTTGGGATAAATATTGCTGTGTTTTCCTCTGCCACTATATTCTGCACTTTGGAAAAAATAGATGTTAGAGATTTACATAAAGGTTAGCAGCACGTCTTTCTGAAATGGAAGAGGTTAGTGTGTGATGCTACTGTAAGCTGGGTTGTTTCTATAGGTCTAAACGTAAGACTTGGAGACAGTGCATAACTCATGCAAGAGCCTTTCAGAGTCTAATGTGAAGACACATTTGGGTGTACAAGTCGTGCTTTCTTACTATGTCCCTTAGCTGTTTGGAGGTTGATATTGCCTTCACAGGTTCCTGATTAGGCCATGAACAAGATTCTTTGTAAAGTATTACGGTGGAAATGTCACAAGAGACTTTTCCCGTGAAATCATTTCGCCTCATGTTATTTTATATAAAATTTATCATGTCCAACATAGTTGTTTCTATGTCCTCTAAGGAGCTAGCATTCCAAAAGACAAAAATAAGGAATCAAATAATTAAAAAAAAGTGCACTGAGTTACAAATAGACTTTTCTCACTTTGACATGGAAGTTCTAGGGTCTCTCCATAGGGCAGTCTCGTTTCCTTCTCTCTTCCTTCAAAAGAAATCTGGATAACATGGCTTAGAAGTTGTACCATACTTTATTTTGAAATACTCTGTACACTTAAAGAGCTTACATAAACCTACATAATGCCCTGTTGTACTTTTGGCTGTAGCCATGTGTAATAATGCCATTTGTAAACCCAGAATTACGTATCAGTTCAAGAATGAAGATTGACATCTATTAAGCCATCAGCTCCTTTGCTAATTCTAAAATATTGTATGTTAACTCCTTGTTCCACAATAACCCCCTTCTTTGTGAAGAAAGATGTGAGGTTGCTATCCACGAGCACTGGATTTTTGTTGGTTGTCACAGGAAGGAATTACTGTTGGTGAAGGCACAGCAGTGAGAGATGCAAAATGTGATGCTTTATTCTGGGTTAGCACTATTACTGCAGCTAATCACACAAAGCCAGATTTACAGAGGTACTGAGTAAGTCGAAGCAAGCTTGTGGTGTTCAACAACTTTTATAAAAATAAGTGTTCTGTCTGTACCTCCCGTCTTATATTTCTAGGTAACACGTTCAGTAGGATTGCGTGATTTAACTCCTGGGTATTTGCACTGCTTGAAAAGTACTATATGAGGACAGAGTAGCTTTCTGCAATTCTAAATTAGCAGTGCTTTGTTAAATCAGTGCAGTTATATCAGCAGAAGTACATCAGTTATATGTCTAAAATCAGTGCCACAAGCAGTAGAATGCCTCAGGCATAAAAATCTGGCCGTTAGCTATATTTCTCTGTTTTATCAGTCCTCTTCAGTTCATCTGGGCAGCATGGTCTGGAATTTATAGGTTCCACCTTCCTGCTCCTACAACTCTTGAACAGACAAATTATGTTAGTAAAGGGAGGCAGCTACTACTGAAAACTTGCTTCCTTTCCAGGTTGTAAGAAGGTAATCGTGCATTTAGTGGAAACACGTAAACAAAACCCAATTAATTTGAATTTGTGCTTTCTAAATGCATTGTTCTTTGTGCCACGATCGGGGTGGAAAGTCCACATTGTTGAACTATTTTTGCTGGTTTTGCTCTTCAGGATCACTGTTGATGATACTTGTACTTCTTAGTTATGTAGGTTGTTGTCTTCTCAAAATGTTCATAAGGTATTTTGAGTTGGATTCAAGAAAAGAGAAAAACTTGCTAACTTCGTATTTAACAGAAGAAATGCAATTGCCCTGCTTCAGCAGCTACATGGCACAACAGCTGTTTAAAATCAGTATAGGTTTTAATTAACATAGAATGGTTTGGGTTGAAAGAGACCTTTAAGATCATCTAGTTCCAACCCCTCTGACATGTTCAGGGACACCTTCCACTAGACCAGGTTGCTCAAAGCCCCATCCACCCTAGCCTTGAACACTTCCAGGGATCAGGCATCCACAACTTCTCTGGGCAACCTGTTCTAGTGTCTCAACACCTTCACAGTGAAGAATTTTTTCCTAATATCTAATCTAAATCTCCCCTCTTTAAAGTCATTCCCCCTTGTCCTATCCCTACATGTCCTTGTAAAAATTTCCCCTCTAGCTTTCTTGCAGGCCCCCTTTTAGGTACTGAAAGGCTGCTATAAGGCCTCTCCTGAGCCTTCTCCAGGCTGAACAAGCCAAACTCTCTCAGCCTGTCTTTGTAGGAGAGATGCTCCAGTCCTCTGATCATCTTCATGCCACTCCTCTGGACTCACTCCAACAGGTCTATGTCCTCCTTACGTTGGAGGCCCCAGAGCTGAATGCAGTACAACAGGTGGGGTCTCATGAGAGCAGAGAAGCAGAATCACCTCCCTCAACCTGTTGACCACTCTCCTTTTGATGCAGCCCAGGATATGGTTGGCTTTCTGGGCTGCAAGCACACATCGCTGCACATTCAGAAAAACCTTAATGGAAAATCAATTTACTTAAAATAGCAAAACTATCTGATTGGTACATTGGTAGTTGCTATATTGTGATGTGTTGGTGTAGCTGAGGAAAAATGCCATAAACCACTGAAATTACAACGTTATTTCCATGTGAAATTATTCAGTAATACTAATTTATATTATTTCTAGTTAAAGCTAGTCCACATGCACAAAGCACTCTATAAAGCTCAGCCCTTTTAACTAGTTGAAGACAAGTAAATGAACAGCGCTAAAGGAAGGTTTCATGTCTGCTCAACTTAAGAGTTACATTTAACAAATTGCCAGTATTCACAAAACAATCAAAAATAAAAGTAAAAAAATAAGAAAGTGAGAGCCTTTGCTGCTTTATAAGCTAGTATGTTTCTGCACATAGATCAACAGAGATGACAAAAGTTGAAAGGCAGTCTAAAATTTCTGGAGTTGCCTGTAATAAAGAAGACGACCACCAGGTGAATTAAGCTTTAGAATCTGGGTTTTACCTCAAATTCAATTTAAAGCCTTATAATAGAAAGGATTTTAAATCCGAACTTGGAAAAATGCCTAGCCATCACACATCCAGCCTGCATGCTGTGTGCTGGGAGGGGGTCAGGGCTGGGTAGTCCCCTCTCTACTCTCTGGCTTTCCTCATTGCACTTGTGACTTGCGTATAAACATGGTTAGGCTGTAAGCAGCTTTGGAAGTAGTCAAGCCATTAGCAGGCTCATTATGAGAGCTCCAAGTCCTTTATTTTCCAGGAACATTAATTATTTCCTTTAGGAGCTGCTACGAAGAAGGTGCCTGCAGTGCAGCAGAGGCTCAGTCCTGGAAAGCAGTCTGCAAAGACTCCCACTTCACCCACCGGGCACTGAGTGTCTGCAAATGCCTCAGTTTTCTTTAGTAATGCTGCTTAGGCGCATCACACTAATGACTAACTCATTTGCTTGCATATTTCCCATCTGGACTGGGAGGAGTATTTTAGGATTTATCCTGCTTAGGGGCATTAATACTCATCTGCCAGGTATGTTAAATTTTCCTCAGGTCTGTGATCCAATGAGAGTATTCAAATGATGAATTCTTTGTAAGCATGAGTTCAGCACACAATATTTTTAACAATAACTGGTGATTGTAGCACAACTTGGGTTGTTTTTATTTTGAAGAAAAGATTGAGCCAATTTTCTGTACTCAGAGGGACTGCTTGGTCATCACAGTCAAGTAGAACATTTAAGAATGTGAATCTCAGTCTGGTAGAGAAACTGCTGTCACAGTTGTAAGGCTTCAGGAGATATGTAAGATTTCAATCTGCATTTTTTTTGTGTGTGTGTGTTAATTTGTCTTGGCTAACTCGGGAGTCTCCCTGCTGAGCAGGCTGGCTGTTGTAAATCCCATTCACTGGTTAATATATGTGTGAGGAAGGAAATAGAATGATCTATGTCCCAATAAACAGCAGAGAGCATTTCAGAATGCATTACAAAGAGACTGAAAGTTTTTCCGAGAAGAACACTTAGCCTTAAAGCTGAAACTCATGGCATCATTTATTACTACCAATAGTTTGAAAATTAGCTGTGGGTAAGTACAAATTAGGAGCTATTATTTACTAGAAAAATACACTCCTCCAAAATGACACAAAATCCTAACCCACTCTGAAGTTTAGAAGAGTTCAGCCAAAAAAGAAAAAGACGAAAATTGGGACTAAGATCCATCTGTGCTTTGTTTTGCTTGAGTCATCACCAACAGATGGCAAATACTCTATAGAAATCACTCAGCTGAGTTACTTCAGTTTGTGGGGTAAGTAAGGCGTCTACCCTTAGTTCTAACCTTATACACTTTGTTGGAAATACAGTTTCCTCTGGAGGTCCAGACAGGTACCAGCACTCAGGCTTATGCATAATTATGCCTTCAGATATAGTACCTGTTGTGTAAATATTGGTAATAATTATCTTCCCTTCTATTTGTTTTGAAACAATAGGTTTCAGTCCTAACACAAGACTGCCTAGCTGTGTCAAATTTTATAGGCAGTTGCAAAAATAGCTAGCAACAAGCTGGTGTTGACTGTCACTTCTTGTAGGACTCAAGTTGACATCTACTATTTCAGGTATATTTCAGTTTAGAAATATTCTACATGCCGTATCTCAATGACTTTTGCAGTTGAGCAGACATGAGATGAATGTGAAAACTGCCTATCATGTAGACTCATGTTCTCACTTAATCTTCATGCAGAGAAAATTATTATTCCATTTCATCAATGTTTTATTAGATTTTACTGAAAAAGTTGGCAGAAGAGTATAAGTCTTCAGAGACTTAACAACAAGTTAGTTAGTGTGTGCCGTTTCCCCAATACTGGCATTGACATTCGCATTTCGGTAAGTATATCTTGTTTTCAGCGGAACAAGATACTATTTTTAGAATTGATCTCATACTTTCCTTCATTTCTCCCCTAACTCATTATGAGGTGCAAGTGAGTATGTGATTGGAAAATGATCTATTTGCCCAGAAGAGACCTCTACCTAGTTAAGCTTCCTATTTTTCTCAGTATTAATTTAGATGAGGTAGATAATATTCACTGTTCATGTAAATATGTCATCTACCCAGTCTACCGAGACCACTTGCACTATTGCCAGTAAAATTATGGGTATGTGAGTAGTGTCTCTGTGTGTCATGATAAAATTCCATCATACTGCTGACAGACATAAACCAGAAGGCATCCTTTGCCAAGGTGCTGTCTGTTCTATTGAACTTGGGCTTTTGTAAGCTTTGATCAGTGAATGAATGTATCCGGTAGGCAGCAAACTGCAGCATGATGAGCACCTAGGAGAGGCTAGCACCTGATATGTCAAGAATTATAGGTTATATTGAGTAAAATTCATTTCAGTTTTGGGCATATGCTGCTGTATCAGACTACAATGCTATTATTTTGTAACATATATACAGAGCTTGCCAATGCAGTTTTAGAATAGCCAAGTGAAATGTAAAGATTTCAAGTTGAGAGGGAAGGCTGATCGGTGCAATAACAAATGACAGCACAGTGACCATGTGCTGAGCTGGTGGCAAACTCAATGAAAATGTCTCTATGGCTATCCGCACTATTGTTCATGCTGATGCCTAACTGACAGACCTTTATTATTCACATATTCAGTACTATGTTTTGAAATATTTTAAAAATAGGATAATAGAATGTTATTGTGTGAATATAATTCAGTAAACAGTGTGTGTGTAGCATGTGCAACATTTAAATGCATGTAAAAATAAATGGTTGAAATTTATTTCTCTTGGTGCTAGAAAACTCAATTGACTACTCAGAAAATTTGTAGGAAGCACCTGTCTGTGGACATGGGCTTGCATATGTGCTGATGGAAGCAGAAAATCCAGGAACCCATGAAAGCAGCTGCTGTTGCTATTGTCAGTATGAGTTGGATGGTGTTAAGACAGAAACTCTCTTACTGTCCCAATGGAATGTTAACACGAATTGGTATGCAGTGTGTTTTATAGTTTTCTTATCTAAGTGTAAGCTCAAAACTTGGGCTCCTAGGCAGTGAAAATTTCCCCTAAATCTATCCTTGGGACCCATTTCACTTACCTTATAGTGGCTATTATTCTAGAGAAAACCTGTCCTCTTATGTTGAACAGGTGTACTTTTCTGTTTCACATAATGCCAAACAACTTTTTTGCTCCCTCACCTTTTAATAAAGAGCTAACAGTACTAGCAGAGACAAGCAGTTACAGGTATCAATATTATTTCCATTTGGGGAGAATATAGCTTATGTTTGCTCTTAATAAAACAGAGTCATGTGTCTTTAAAACAAAAGTATACTTAAATTGCAGTTTCTGTGATTATCATCACATCTTTGTCTACGTGCGTAAGAAAACTGATTTACATCTTAAAATGTAGATTTAAAAATAATTGATCACAATGCCAAAATATTCTATAGCATTGATATGTAAATGTTTCCTGCATATTCACATGACTCCACCTCCCCCCCCTCCCCCCCCTCCCCGATAAAGTCAGTAAGATGAAGAGGAAGGGAACAGGAGAGGACGACAAGATGCAAGTCTACTGGAAGAAGCCAGTAGCAGAATGCGAGCCAAATGAGGGTGCTTTCCAGTTCTGTGCTTTTCTCACATCCTTATCTGACCTGCTAGGAAGTTGCACAGATTGAGTGTGCTTAACCTTTCTAGCAATGATAAAGTGCCATAAATTTTAATTTTAGGGGGGATGAACACTTATAAACCAAGATCCAAAGTAAAACGTAGCTGAGTCAGCGGTAGTGTGAGATAGTAAGCTCTGTTGGAGGTCTGGCAGTAGGCAGCTGGTAGCTGGAACATCTTAAAGTGGATCACTACACACAAAACAGAAGTGTGCAACTACAGTGTTAAGAGCTCTTTCTGCATATATTTTTCAGAGTGTATGTGTGCTGTGAGTTGCCTGTTGACTATTCACATTGTTCCAGAATTTGGCCCAAGAATCATGGCATAAGGACAGATGGTTGGTACATATTTTACAGAAATTGCCTGCTTGCTGCAGAAGGTTATAATGGTGCTTTGGTTTCTTGCTTCTTTTATTCTTATCATTAGATGTCTGGTTTAAATAAAGAGGTCTAAAATTGCATTAGTGTTTTTTATCTTCTGGTTTTGTAAACTAAAAATAATAAAAAATTTGAAAGTTTCAGTATAAAAAGAATGGGAAGCTAAATAGTATTTCCACTTCAGAGAAAAGCCCAATTTCCCTTACCTTGCAATGATTTTGGTGTTCACTCATGTATTTTTACCCCAGTAACATAGAAAGAATTGTTTTTTGGAAAAAATGTATCTGAAACAGATTTAAATGTAACGTTAGAGTACAAAACATGAAACAAGAAAGCAGAGTTAAACTTTTTAAACAATCAGATTTATTCTGCGCACAGCAGTTACTTCTGCTGTCAGCAGGAATAAACTTTACTGCTGTTGGAAACTTGTAAAAAGTCAAATGTGTTCCTGTAAAATGCCTTGTCAACTGCAAGTAAACGAGACCACATGTTTCAAGAATCAGGCATCTCCTTATTTTAGTATCAGTAAGGTTTGTGTCCTAAACATCTGCTTAGAAATAGTTACAAAAATATGATTTGAATGAAGAGAAGGAAATGCTATGGTCCTGTGCGGCAAAGAAATCCTGCTTATTGGCTTTCTGAACTTCCTCAGCCAGAATACACAGGATTCAGCAGTTTGTCTCATAGAGACCTGAGAGAGGCCTATATCCAAAAGTTGAACTGGGATTAATATGAATATCTTTGTGCTTGTTATTACACTTCAATAAAACTAATCGTTATATCAGTACAAGTTGTATCACAGTTAAGTCTAATGACAGACACAGTCCCTGTTTTTTGTTAGGAAAATACCTTCTGTGAACCTTTCAGGGGGAGAGGAGAGAGGAGGAGGAACGAAGAATTGACCTGTCCGCTCAATTTATGCTGTTTTAATACAGAGACAATTAAAATAACTTTTTTTTTTTTAAATGTATTTTTAAAAAACTATACCTTTTAAGGGAGAGGTAAAATTGTAATGCATCCCTCATGTACAGTCCGTGTCAGGATCAGTTGATGGGTAGTTTGCTTTTATTGGTACCTTCTTCTGAAAAAAAAAAAACAAATGAAAACCTCAAAGCTCTAAATTTTCCCAGGCCAGGGATAAGAATGAGATTGCAATGCTTTTACTGGGATAAATCAGGTACTACTAACAGAATTTCAATACCAAAGGTTAATAATATCATCATCAGTAGCTCTTGAAAGAGACCTGACTGCCTAAACTCAACTTAATTTTAAACACTGAGACGAGTCAATCAGTATACACCTAAAAATACGCATTGAGGGATGTGGTTTGCATACATTACAGCCTTGTTTTTCTTTCTAAGCTGTGAGATATTGAATTCTTTTGTTCACTTATTCAGGAACATAGGCACATGTGTATTTCTTTGTAGTGCATGGGTCAGCTTGTTGCTGGTCACTGGGTAGAGAGAGTTTCTAGGGGAAGGACAAGGCACAGAGAAATAGCCTTTCACTCGGAATTCTGCCCTTCCTGTCCAAGTGTTAAAACATCTCTTTCACCAGGCTATTTGTTCAGTGATGGGGGGATGCTGATGAGTTGAAAACGTAAACGTCAGCTCAGCCAATGTACATTGACTGTGGCCTGAGAGGTTAGAAAGTGGGCTCATTTTCCCATTTTTACGTTTTGCAGTATCAGTACTGATAGCCTGTAACATTTAAAGTGGCTAAGGGCACGGTGGAAAGCAAAATGCAGAGATGTCAGTAAAGCCACCTCAGTACTCTTGGGAGAACTGTCCTGGGTCATGACTAAATCAATATTTCTGACCAAGTGCCAACAATTTTGGCAAGGCTGTGTGAAGGAATAAATCTGTGGAACTTAACCCTTTTCTAAAAATTTTAATTAAAATGCCAATTATGAACTCCAAGTGTATTTTTATTTGCATTTCATGGAGCCCAGTGTTGGTGGTGCAGGGAGGAACCTGCTTTCACTCAACACTCTTTATTACACTTTCTGTTTTGAGTATGCAATGATTAGATTTATGTTAGTAAATATCTACATAGGCTGGTAGAAAAGGTTTTTCTGTTCATGGTCATAGGGCAAGTTAAGAAAAGTTTTATTTCCTAGACATCTGTTTTGACTATCAGCCTCAGAAAGAAAATAGCTCTGGACCTTTTAAGTTGCTTGGAAGAATAAGATTTATAGAAGATAATGTAGTTACCTATTGATTCCTTGAAAGCAGTACAGAAAACCTGATTTTAGGTGTGATTTAGAACATAATGAATTCAGGGAAGTTGTAGTTTTATCAAGGGTGTCAGTCTTGAAATTTTTCTGAACAGTCATTCTGAAAGACTATCACTAGCTAGGCCAAATAATTCATACGGCTGCAAAATATCAGCAAAGAAAAAGAGTTTGTGCCAAAATACCATAATCATAGAATAGTTTGAGTTGGAAGGGGCTTTTCAAGGTCATCTAGTTCCAACCTCCCTGCCATGGGCAGGAGTAACTTCCACTAGACCAAGTTGCTCAAAGCCCCGCTGTCCTGATTTTGGCTGGGATAATTTTCTTTCTAGTAGCTGGTGTGGTGCTCTGTTTTGGCTTTAGTCAGGAAACAATGCTGATAACACACCGATGTTGTAGTTGTTGCTAAGTAGCGCTTACCCCTATAAAGGACTTTTCAGTCTCTCATGCTCTGCCAGTGAGGAGGCACACAAGCAGCCATGAGGGAACAGAGACAGGACACCTGACCCAAACTGGCCAAAGGGGTACTCCATGCCAAAGCAGGTCATGCCCAGTATATAAACGGGGGGAGTCACCCGGAAGGCACAGATCACTACTCGGGTCACACTGGGTATCAGTCGGCAGGTGGTGAGCAATTGTATTGTGCACAGTTGTTGGTGATGGCAAGTGGGTGGGTTGTTGTTTGCTTGATTGGTTTCTCTCTCTTTTTGTTATTTACATTATTGTTAGTAGTAGTAGTAGTAGTAACAACATGAATATTATTAGTATTATATCATACTTTATTTTAATTGTTAAAGTGTTATCTCAACCCACAGGTTTTTTACCTTTTTTCCAGTTCTCCTCCCGATCCCACTGTGGTGGGGGGGAGTGAGCAAGCAGCTGAGTGGTACCTAGTCGCTGGCTGGGCTTAAACCACAATACCCATCCAACCCGACCTTGAATGTTTCCAGGGATGTGGCACCTACCAACTCTCTGGGCAACCTGTTACAGTGTTTCACCGTCCTCATTGTAAAAAATGTCTTCCTTACATGTAGTCTAAATCTACCCTCTTTCAGATTAAAGCCATTACTCCTAATCCTATTTCAACAGACCCCACTGAAATGTTTGTCCCCATCTTTCTTATAAGCCTCTTTTAAGTACTGAAAGGCTGCAGTAAGGTCTCCCCTGAGCCTTGTCTTCTCCAGGCTGAACAAGCCCAACTCTCTCAGCCTGTCTTCATAGGAGAGGTGCTCCAGCCCTCTGATCATCTTTATAGCCTTCTCTGTACCTGCTTCAAGAGGTCCATATCCCTCTTGTGCTGGGGGCCCTGGAACTGAACGCAGTACTGCAGGTGGTGCCTCATGAGAGCAGAGTAGAGGGGGAGAATCACCTCCCTCAACCTGCTGGCCATGCTCCTTTTGATAAAGCCCAGATACAGTTGAAACTTAAGGGCTGTGAGCACATGTTGCTGGCTCATATCTACATGGTATCAGTTCTTGGTCTTCCTCTAGTTCTTACATCTGTGGGATATATGTAGGCCCACTTGTAGCTCTCCCTGAAGAAGCAGAATAGAAGAAGCAGCCACATCTGAAGTGGCCATCAGGTGGGCCATGCCTCCGCTGTGAGTGAGGTTATGGTAATGAGATGAGCCTCTAAGTTAGTGGATGGCTGGCCTGTTTTCTTCCCAAATTCTTCCATTTCTGAGGCTTCTTTGGCATAGAAATTGAAATTAAAGTTAATACGTTGCATCACATATTTAGGAACTTAAGAATTTGCTTCTGGGAAAGGCTTTTGTTTCTGATCTTCTCTAAAAAAGGCAAGTTCTACATGAGACATCTGCTTTATCTACACAATTAGAAGGGAAGATCATGTTCTGTTTTACAAATACATAAGCAGAAAAAGACTTCCCTTCAATAGCATACAGCTGATACGGATAATGAGAACTAAGTATAATAAGGATAATACAAGATCTTTGATTTTGTTTAGTTTTATTGTCCATTGCTTTTTATGTTACCTCTTCTGAATTAGCTTTGTGGCCTTTCAGTAGTTTTCTGAACAACATTCCTAAGAAAAAAGGTTCTGCTGGCCAGTTTGCTAATATAGTGTATTATATTAGCTGAACCAAAGCCACCTCTCTCTTTGAATTCTGCTCTCCTAAATGTATAATTCTTCAACCCTTTTCTAAGTAGTATATGTATTAAGCAGTGCATGTAGGTACATATAAGGCCATATACATATGCAGCTTTATACGTCCGTAAAATTTGCCATGTTTTCTTATTTTTATTTTTTAAACTTCTTTTTGACAATAGTGCTTTAAAAGGCAAGTTATTGTAGAGTTAGTCTCGGTTTACATCTGATTTTATAAGCACTCATCAGTTAAAGAAGGAAATTTTTTCTGAGGTTTTTAGATATTAATTTTCAAGACTTGAAAATATGAGCCCTTTATGGTGACATGATTGCAAAAGAAGAAATATTCACAGGAGATGAGAAAAGTTTTCCTATGTCATGATCAGTGAGATAGGTACCAGATTTGTGTTCATTGACCTTGTTGCTGTCTAGGAGCTTTCTTCTCTACACATTCTCATTAATGGCAGCAGAAGTTCAATCAACACATAGTACCAAGGCACCATGTGGGTCTAATTACTGCAACAGTGTGCATATGTGTGATAATGGGCATTTTGTAGCCAAGAGCTTAACAACAAAGACAATAGGCATCAAAATTCAAAGGTCTCGACAATAACAGGCAAGGACACCTTAGTTTTCAGTAACTGCTGTAGCAGTTAATCACTGTGAGGATCTTTTGATTCAGTCTTTCCTCAGCCAATGTTTTCCTGAAGAGGCAGAGGGCTTCGTTTCCCATGTACCTTCTGCTTGCCAGCAGTGCCATGGAAAGACTGACCCACGCTCCAGGGAGGTGTTGGAGGGCAGCTCTGGCTCTGCTGCAGCTGTCTCCCATGGGGATGCAGCACCTGTGTCATTTCAGCACGCTCTGGCTCGGATACCCTTCCTTTCTAGGTTGTAAAAGCAGCTCTGCTGGGAAGACAGTGAGGTCTCAGGGCATGTTATTCTCCCTTTATGATAACTGCAAAGGAAAGCAGTCCATCTTGCTGCCTTTCTCTGGCTTGGGTTCCTTGAAGCATCTTCCCTATCTGCTTGAAGGTGGCTGAGTCTTCCTTAACAAGGTGGTGGGGAATTGGTGTATATGGAGGATATATTCTCCCTGCTGCGAGCTTCATCTCAGAAGATTAAGCTTCGACTCAGCTTCAACTCAGAAAATCAAGCACAGGCATATATTTTACAGCTCATCATTAGTTATAGTGGATGGAAGAAAATGTAGGCTAGTCATAAAGGGCAGTGTTATAGCTTTTGCAGCCATGTCATCAAAAATATTCTTTCTTTCTTGCACTGAGCCATTTGCAGTCTGTTATACACTGAACAGAGATTTTATGTCTCCTTTTTCTCTCAGTTTCCAGGAAGGAAAACAAGTGCTCTGCTTCAGCAAGTGAATCCACCCATGATTGTGATATATATACAGGCTATGTGTGAGAATTATACCAACAATGACTGTTTAGAAGTGCTCTGCATGCAGATGCCACATAGGGCATTGAAAATGTATCACATAGTTATGGGAAACACAATGGGAATCTTTCTGCAAGTGAAATAATTATATTTTAGCCACGTTGGAACCAAACAATGTAGCTAGTTCTAAGTCTTTATTCACATGTAAAAAGATCATTTACGCATTGTAGTGCACCCTTGTCCAAATAATTGTTCTGGAATATTGTATGAAAGTTTTTGAACAGCTCTGTAATAGCCATACTGTTGGATGACAGCAGTATCATTAGTAGTCTGCATAAGTATTTCTAACGATGTGCAAATTCATCTTTTATTCCATTGTAATTTGTCACAGTTTTCACCTTCTGTGTATTTCAAGAGAAATTAACTGTACTTGAAATGCTTCCCAGGCCCAGTCATCTCCACGCAAAGGTTAGATGGTCTTGTGTTGATGTATGCTGGAAGTAACACCATGTGCTGTTCAGGGTCTGTTTATCTGGTGATGAGCAGCGTTGGGTAAGGCAACAAGAGGCATCTCTTAAAAATGCCTAATATGCCCATTTGAAATACTTTTGATATGGTCCTTCAGTAGAGGTTCTTAAAACTGTTAAACATATGAATCCTCTCATGAACGGTAACTGAATAAAAGAGAGGACATATATAACCAGTGTCACTTCTCCAGTGTTGGAAATCGAAGAAAATATCCCTACATACTTGTTCTGTCTTTGCATGGTGTCCCCAAGCATCTTCTGTGATGACCTATTATTTGCCTGATCTGCTGTGGCTGTTTTTGTTGTCCTAAATGACTGAACAACATTGCTGCTAATGCCTGGACTAACTCAAGTATCTTGAAACAGGAGCACCTTGAAAAATACCCCCCAGTGAAAGTCTGAATGAGCTTGGTCTGTTTAATTTAACAAACAAACAAACAAACAAACAAAAGACTTGATAGAATGAAGAGTCACTTTGGCATATTAAAGGACTTCATTGTAGTGGAGAAGGGCATAATAATATGCGGTCAGGGCATGAATGTAAACATATCCCCAACACACACACGAATTTAAAAAAGAGAGCATTATTAGCTGCTGGAGTAACTTACCTGGCAAGAGATGAATTGTCTGTCCCTTGACGTTTACAGGTTGAGACTGAATGCCTTTCAAGATGATATGCCTAAGGCAGTCATAAATTATGCTTTAGTCTAATTTATGTTACCGGCTTAATATGAGTAAATAAGGTAAATGGATGGAATAAACCTGTGACATTGAGAATAATTTAATTGATCCTTAAGACATTAAATATCCAGAAAAATGGAGTGATCTGAAAGTCTGACTGAAACATTAACAAAATGAACCAATGTTTGCAAGTGCCGTAAGCACTTTTTCAAATGGGCTGCAGATTTTTTAGTAGGTACGTGCAGAGTAATTAATTTTCTCACTTTTTATTTTGGCCAACGTATTGTGGAAAAGATAAATTGCATTTCTGAAAGTAGTGTGGCCACCCCAAAATCAGCTGAAGTTATGTGCTATAGCACCTTTCACAGGTACATGTGTGTAGTATACAAATGGCAACCGTGGCTTGAGTTTGATTGCATTTGTTGTGAAGCTCAATTTCTTGTTGACTTTTCCAGAAGAATTCGGTTGCACAAAGATTTACAAAATACATTTATAGGACATTCCTTTGTCAAAAAGACATAGCATCTTTCATTTGGAAAATGTCCTTCTAGAATCTAATAGAAAGTATTTTCAAATGGTAACAGTATTCTAGGCAGAAATCCAGAGCACTATATTTGCTGCTTGAAAATGTAATTTAGGGGTTGTAATATATTCCCTAATTAAAAATATCATGCACAGTAGTGATTTTATTATTCATTTATTATCTGGACCATTGAACTAATATGCAGAAAAGCAGCATTTTCAGGGGCACAAGTGAAAAGATTCTCTTTCTGTTTCTATAACCAAATCATTTGCTTTCCATTAAAAGGGACAATATTTTTTTGTTTGTTTGAAAAATAAGGACTTACTATACCTTGCTCTACAGTTATGGTTAGACTTTAGCTAAATGGAGATTATATTTCTTGTCTGGAGGAATATACAGGATTACTTTTAAGACCTTTTGGTACATGGGTAATACTTAATAAAGGTAAATAAATAGGAGATTGAGAACCAAAATACATACTATGTAAAATATCTCAGGATTTTTAACTGTAAGAGTAAAGCTAATTTTCAATCATTTGAAATAAATTGGAGTACATAAAAATCAGAAGCAACTTTTTCTCCAGTCATTTTCTGTTGCACCAAGCCTACAAGCATAAACCTTTGCTTCACATGTATTACAAGTTTTGTCTTTGTCAATGACAAGCTGAGTCAAATTGTTACAGATTCAGGCTGCAGAGATTTGGTACTGAAGCTCGGACTGTAGCAGTAACACAGGTGGGGTTTGCAGGTCCTCAGTTCAATCCCTCTAGATGGCCCAAAGGCATAAATTGGCATATTCTTCTACATAGCAGAATATACTGGTGAATAGTGTAGTGTAGTATAGTATAATATAGTATAGTATGGTATAGTATAGTACAGTATAGTATAGAATACATAGTGTACAAAATCCATTACATACTTTCCAAAAATTTGTCCACTTTTTCAATTGGATTAAGTGGTTTGATGTAAGATGTTGGGCTATTCCCTCCTAAAACACAAATACTGCTGCTTTTCCTCTCCTGAACATTCAGACACTAACTCTATTTAAGACACTAATCATTAACACCAAGTTATAAAGGACGAGGGTTTATTTCTTCTGAATTTAATAGACCTGCTTTTCATTTTCCAGAAAAAAGCACCATTTATCCAGATCATGTTTTCTGAATTTTCATGGCTTTTTCACTACACATCTTTTAACTAAAATTTCTCTATCTCTGCTTTCCAAAATCCTGAAATCAAGAACTCAAGAATTTCTTTATATAGCACAAAAATGCAGTCCATTTTCAGTTTCTTAATAAATTGGATTATGGTAAAAAAAAAAGATATTTAGGACAAATAATTTGGAAAGCTAAAGTCTGAACCCTCAAACTGAGCAACATTGCTAAATATCATTATTTTTATAATATAACCAAATTTATAATGACGTTTATGCAGCCGAGTTCTGATTTTGATTCTAGTCTAGCTGAAACAATGCAAGTTCCAAACTTTTTCTTCCAGACTAATTGTTTGGCTCATGGCAAGACATTGTATTCAACAAATGTAGCGTAAAATGTAAGGATTATGTGGACAAAGCTCAAAGGTAAACTCGGTGTTCCACTCTGCTGACAAAACTTGCTTATTTGTCTTAAAATTCTGAGCTGTTACACTTGAATAATTCTCTTTTACACAACAAAATATATCTGGAGTATTACACAGCATTTCTAAATTTTCTGTCAAACACAACACAGAAATTATGTTGCGCTTTTATTTGCTGAGTGCTGTCTCACAAAGAAGTAAGATACAGAGAGAAGATAGCCTGAAGCCCAGGATATCGGTATGGCCTGTGAGTGCTGTGGTTTTTCTCAGTGTGAGTTTGCTAATTCACATATTAATTGGTGTTCACATATCATCACTTTGTCATTAGGAATCCAGTTACGGCATTCAAGCGCAATGTTAGGAGGACTATCTCACCATATTTTCTGTTGGCACAGAGTATTTTTTCTTTCTATATAAAGAAAAAGTAAGACCATGCAATACTGAAGGGGAAATACCAGTTATAAATGGCTATAAATATACATGTGCACAAAATTTTTTTATAGTTCATGTGCTAATAAAATTAAAGAATAAACTTCTGTACATACCTCTTAAATCCATTACTAAGTACAGCTTTACCTTCAGAGAAAGCCAGAATAAGCCATTTATTGTTGTCTAACACTAGGTCATAACCAGCAATTTTTTTCGTTCATGCTAAAGTAGCTTAACCCATTAATCCTCATGTAAAATTTAAATGTTTATTAGACAATTAAAACATGGCTTTGTTGTGCTCCTGTTCTCTTTCTCTTTCAATATACACCTGATTTATTATTCAACAAATTTTGTCTTTCCTGTTTTTTCTTTCAGCATTGTAACTCTGCTGCTTGAAAATCCAGATGTATGTTCTAGGTGATACTAGGGAAAAACAGGTTTTCTTCTGGCTGTACATTTTAAGCAAGTGTTTATTACATTCAAATCTGAATTTCTGTCTATTTCAGATTTCTTAAATGAAATAGCTAAATGTTATTTATTGAAGGTTTAATGTTAATCCTTACTTTATCAGCCAAAATATGCAAAATAATTGCAACAGTACCTGCATTAGCCCCCCAGAATGTGGACTTGTGGTGGAAACTAATACCTTGGTGTGGTAATATGAAAAATTCTTGCATGATACTTATTAAACTAAAGAGAGCCAGGGAGAATAATCTCAGAATGGTGTAAGATGACATGTTCTTTTATATAAAATGAAAAGGGTGAGGGCATATCTGCAAGTACTTTGGAGGAGAGTTTTAAGATCTAAAACGATCTCGTTAATTGGTGATTTGGTCTCAAAAGCAGGATGCAGTTCAAGCAGGACAAATGCAAATTACTATGCTTCAGTAAGAATAATCAGCTGCAGAATGAAAGATAGAAATTGGCTAGGTAGGCAAAAGTTGCCAAAAAAATATATGGAGATGTTTTATTGAAAGGGGCACCAATTGCCAAATTCATATTGTTGTGAGGGGAAAAGGAAAAAAAGAAAAAGAAAAAATCCCAAACATCTGGGATCCTGGTTTAGTTATTACACTTCAAACAAAATACTGTCCAGCTGAAGTGACTGTAAAGAAGAGCGTGGAGAGTGATCAGAGGTCTAGAAAACGTGACGTGAGGAAGAAGGAAACAATCTGTTTCAGGCATCCAGTGACAAGAAGGAATGAGCTAATGTTGCAACAAGGGATTTGTAGACATTAAGAAGTATTTTCTAAGTAAGATCTGGGGTTGGCTGAAGAGAGCTGTTGTGGGGTATTCATCACTGGAGTTTTTTTGCTAACTGGGTTACACAAAGGCCTGTGAGGATGGTTTTGGTGCCGTTCATACTGACTTAGGAGGAAGAAACAGATATAGATCTTATGAGATACTTCCAGTTCTACTGTACAGTTAGCAGATATATGGGTATTCTAGCATGGAATTGCATAAAAGAAGGAGTAATCTTAAAAAAGGAGCAAGCAAAAACTATTAGTTAATGCTTTTTGGTTTAACTATTTTTATTTTTTAATTATAACCCTCCTTAACTTCACTGTACCTTTCATACTATGTAATTCAGCTTATGCTTTGCCCATTAAACCAACGTCAAGTATCACCACAGGTTTTTCCTACACAGCTCCTTCTGTGTGACAGGAACTGTCCAGAGAGATCTATATAGGCATTACTTCATCTTCGCCTATATTTCTCCTTAAAAATTACCATGGTTCTGAAGCTTACTCAGTCTTCAGTAAGCTACACCCTTGGACTGTTGTAAGAAAAAATGTTATTTTGTGGTTTCCATGGGGAGAACCCTTCCTCCTTCCTCCCCCTCTTTCCACATTTATTACTTGCAGCACAACAATATGTCTTTAGATGTATGAAGAATCTGAGAAATCTCTCAAAATACTGTCTCCCAGGCCAAATGCCAATGTTCCAGCAGGAATGCCCAGTGCTTTTATCAATATTGCAATAAAATCCAAGTCTCAGCTCACTTGAGTTTGTTTCTGTCAGCTGATTTATGTTTCTAGTCAAAATGTATTGAAAGCAGAAAATGAAGCTGAACGGCCTTCAAAAAAGTGGACTACAAATTGAATCTCTGAACATAGGAAAACATTTCTACTCTTGCAGTTTCCTTCAGACTGTATTACTTCAGCATTTTATTCTTCCTAGAACACGTTTTCAACGTTCTTTGATTTTTTTGCCACTTTAGAAAGAAGTCTGTTTCTTTGGCAAGTTTACCTTGGGAAATTACATGTTCATATGCTCTACTATAATGTACTCAATTGGTGCTTAGATCTAAGATTGCCTGTAATTTACAATTGTGAAAATTCTAGAGAAATGAAACAAATGAAAAGAATTTCCATTCTTCAACCTCTCAGATCCAGCACTGACATCCAAAGCAACCCTTTCCAGTTCTTCATTTTACTCTCTTCTCCCAAGCTCATTGTACCCCTTCTATCCTTATGCTATACCACTTTGTTTCTGAAACCAGAATTGCAGTCCATTCAATAAACACCCACCTCACATTTTGCCTGTTTTCTAAATCCTCTCTGTCCCCAGGTGCTCAGACAGGAAAGGAGGTCCTAGAACTAAGTCATTGTAACTTGCTCCTACGCATGTCGGCGTCTCCCATGCTTGCTCGTCTCTGCATATATTGTCCTAGGTACAATTTCTTCCACACAGCTGTGATAAATCCCTAAGGAGAGAAATATACTTGTCCAGTAAGCCTATATGGAACGTGAGTTTTAGAAACACATTTCTGGGGGACAAAAAGAAAAAGTGGAGAGGAGTAACGAAAAAAAATGGATCACACGATTTGCTGATGCAGAGTAGCACTTGTTTGTTATATCACACTGTTTTGCTGTTTTTAGCAGGAAGCCAAGTATGTTTTGCTTCCTGAGGTAGTGGGAGTATAGTATCAAGGAAAGGAAAGGAGAGGAACCTTTTATAACACAGTTCCTCTTTTATGGAAGTCATGAATAAAAACACTCCACAAGACTGAATTTCTCATTCGTGGCTTCTGTTCCCACAGATGGATAAAAAGTGGATAATTATAAGTGAGGAAGTCAGAAGACCTGGTGCTGTAAGTACTGTTGCTGTGAGTCATGAGCCTGGAAGAAATTTCTTTATGGCAACTTGGTATATCTCACTCTATCCGTGAGGCTATTCATTACCCAGCAATCAGCATCACATTGGGTCAGTCTTGGTCTATATATATTCTTCTGTAGTGCAGAAGAAGATGATGTCAGCGTGGAGATGCCTTTCTTTGACTTTGGAGACTGCTTTAACTGGTGATAACTATTGGACTTCCTTTTCAGACATGCAGTAATAGTGAGAGATTGAAGAATG
Source organism: Strigops habroptila (assembly GCF_004027225.2). Taxonomy (NCBI): domain Eukaryota; kingdom Metazoa; phylum Chordata; class Aves; order Psittaciformes; family Psittacidae; genus Strigops; species Strigops habroptila. The sequence goes on along the minus strand of NC_044283.2, from coordinate 30,406,821 downwards.
TCTGTGATAGAGCATTAAGGTTGACTTACCAAGAAGTTCTTTCTTTAAATGAGAGCTGATCAGCAGGCCCAGTATCACAATCTGCCCCCTTTGGTTACTTAAGTGTAATTTGCCAGGTGGTTAAAAATTTGATCATCTGCTAGAAACTGATTTGTTTGTTTTTTGGGTTTTTTTTTTAATTTTTGGAGCAGTCAGGCATATTTCTTTCCACAGTCACAGATCCTAAACTAGACTTTCGTGGCATGTAGCCAAATTAAAAAAATTGCTAATTCCTAGCTCATGAGAAATATTTTTCTCCTCTACTGGAGAAGGACCAACAGCTCTTCAGTTTGTAATCTCCTTAGATGTTTTGGGCTGTCTATAATTTTATCTCTAAGCTTGTCTGACTCAAAAGCATCTCCCTGGCTTCTGGTACCATGTATTGGGTTAATGTGGCAAGGTTTTGGTAGTGGGGAAGCTACAGGGGTGGCTTCTGTGAAAAGCTGCTAGAAGCTTCCGCTATGTCCAATAGAGCCAATGCCATTGACTCTCTGATGGAACCGCCGCTGACAAAGACTGAGCCCATCAGTGATGGTGGTAGCACCTCTGTGATAACATATTTAAGAAGGTGAAACAGTTACTGTGCAGGAACAATTGTAGCCAGAGAAAGGAGTGAGAATAGGCGTGGCAGAAGCAGCTCTACAGACACCAAGGTCAGTGAATAAGGAGACGGCGGAGGTGCTTCAGGTGCCAGAAGTGAAGTCTCCCCATGATGCAGCCCATGGTGAGGCAGGCTGTCCCCCTGCAGCCTGCGGAGGTCCATGGTGGAGCAGGTACCCACCTGCAGCGCAAAGAGGACCCCACACTGGAGCAGGGGGATGCTCAAAGGAAGCTGTGACTCCGTGGGAAGCCCGTGCTGAAGCAGGCTCCTGGCAGGACCTGTGGCCCCATGGAGAGAGAAGCCCACACTGGAGCAGGTTTGCTGGCAGGACTTGTGACCTCACGGAGGACCCATGCTGGAGCAGCCTGTTCCTGAAGGACTGCACCCTGTGGACGGGACCCACGCTGGAGCAGTTCATTAAGAACTGAAGCGTTTGGAAAAGACTCACGTTAGAGAAGTATGTGGAGGACTGTCTCCTGTGGGAGAGACTCCCCAATGGAGCAGGGGAAGCGTGTGAGGAGTCTTCCACTGAGGAGGAAAGAGCTGTAGAGACAGAATTTGATGAGCTAACTGCAGTTCCCATTCCCCATCATCCACCTCTGCCATTGAGAGGGGACGAAGTAGAGAATTTGGCAGTGAAGTTAAGCCCTGGAAGAAGGGAGGGGTGTGGAGGAAGGTGTTTTAAGATTCAGTTTTTATTTCTCATTGCCCTACTGTAATTTGACTTGCAAGAAACTAAACTGATTTCCCCAAGTTGAGTTTGTTTTGCCTATTATGGTAATTGGTGAGTGATCTCTCCCTGTCCTTATCTTGACTCACAAGCCTTTCATTATATTTTCTCTTCCCTGTCCAGCTGAGGAGTGATAGAGCAGCGTTGGTGGGCACCTGGTGTACAGCCGAGGTCAACCCACCACACCTGAAAACCGTGCATTTCTTGCATTTGATTACTTGCATCCATGCAACAGCAGTAGAGTGCTTAAGAGCAGTAGAATACTAACTCTACAGTACTAATCAATAGAACACTCAAAAAAATAGCAAGATCCCTTCTTTCACTCTGTTCAATCTTTATAATTCAGTTGTAGATTAGAGAATAACGGAATTTTCCAAGATATAATTTTGGTGAAAAAAGATTGAAAATCAGGGTGATTGATGAACTTGTTCTTTCTGTCTAGATTCTGGAACAAAATGAATACAGACAAAACAAATTCTAGAGTGCTAAGGTGGATTGCATTCTTCCACTGAAGATTTTTAAACCCAAGTGTAATTCCCCACATGCAACACACATATTTCTTATGATGCTGATATGTCAGTGTTTGAAATTATTCTCACAATTCACCAAATTTCTGTGTTTCTTCTTGATTGTTTTAATGTAATTATATAAACAAATGACAGTGAAAAAGAGTATTTCACAATTGGCACACCTTGCTTTTCTTGCTATTTTCTGTGTTGCACAGTGTAGGAGAGGATGGAAACTATTTGATTATTGCCAAAGAGAAGTAACTGCTTGGCTGGAGAAGAAAGAGTTAAAGAAGAAGAAAAGTACACTGTGTGATTAAGCAGAGCAACCCAGGTGGACAGGAGTAGGAGAACAGAAAGATAAGGTTCTGGTTATTTTGGGACTGTTTGTGAAACAACGAAGAATGTTGGAAAAAGCAAAACTGTAAACCAGGAACTAAACATGATGTGCTAAAACTAGCTTGGTATAAAAGGTAGAGCAATAGGCTAAAAATACCTTTTGCTAGAATGGTATATAAGACTTAGAGCAATAGGCAATAAAGTGATTCGCTGCATGAAGATGCTCTGAGTCCGTGCCTTTCATACGCCACAAATGGCCGCCCGAACTGGGACATGAATAGGAGGCTCATGGAGCCCAAACTGGTGGCGTAGCCTGACTGAACCAGGAGCCGCGGAGACTTTGATATTGTGCACCCGTCACCGTTAAGCAGGTGAGCGGTTGGGAACCAAGGGAGGGAAGTTATCCCGAGATCAGCAGTGCAGTCTGGAAATAACGCACCGTCTGCTTGAAACTCAGCATCGGCCTGTATCAGGTCTGCAACTTGTGATTTTGTTAGAATGGATCCGTGATAAAGTGCCTGACTTTCCAGCTGACTGTACTTTCCAAATCCCTGCTTGGCAAATTGTTGGTAAACGGCTGCATGATGCTGCTTCAAACGGGGACCCCACAGCAGGGAAGCATTTGGCACCCTGGTGGCAGATCCTGGCCACTCTTCGCCAGGTACAGACCAGAGCTGCCTCTGATGCTATCACGTCTAAGGAAGCTACCGATGCTTGTGAGGGGGTAAAATCTCCTGAAGCCTCATCACCAGCTGCCCCCCCCACGCCCCCTTCTGTCTCCCCATCTGCACCTCCTTTGTCGTCGCAGTCCTCACCGCTGACCACAACGATCCTCTCAGCACAAGCACCTCTGTCAGGAGCGGCTGAGTCGGGTGATGACCCTTATAACCCTGATGATCCTAACGACCCTATGGACCCCTTTGATTCTGGTTTTGTAGATCCAGAGAAGGAGCCGGACTTGTTTCCTCCTTCTGCTGAGTTGCAGACATTTACAGGGAAGCAGGGGTGGGGTCTGGAGGACCTAGGGCAGGACTACAGGCGGGAAGCTCTTAAGCGAGGGGACATGGGGGTAGCGGTGGCATGCCCAGTTGTCTATCAGCCACACCAGGCTCCCTCAAAGACATGTTTACTAAAAAAAAAAAAAAAAAGGGGGAACAGGGATCAAGACTCCCCACAAGATAGACTATGGAAAGCCACATTCGTCTTGAACTTTTTAAATCGTAATGGCTAGCTCAGTCGGTGGAGCAGTTGGGGGGCCTTGCACATTTGGTAGGCTCTCTTTCTTTCACCCCAACAGCTCAGCCATAACAACGTGGAAGTTACGCCACATCTTTGTATGCACCTTTGTGTTAAAATAATTAAAAACTTATTAAAATTAATTGTTCCATATGCTATATGGAAATACAATTATTAAATTGCTACATGAATAGACACAGTGAGAGTAAGGGCTGTGCACATGTGTGCGTGTGCGTGAGCACTTGCACATGCATCTGTGTGTAACAAACATAACATTGTGCATAATGCATAATGGATATTAAACAGACCTTTATAACAGTAAAATATGTAATTATAGACACATGAATATAAACCTAGATTATTAAAGCCTGTTAAGTACGCTGTATGAATATATATTTATATTATTTATAGCTGTATATGCAACAGTATATAGACATCTAGATACACAGAGTGTGCAGGCATATGGATGTATTATGACAAATGGTGTGCATAATACACAGCATTTATCATAAAAATCTCCTTTAAAACAATAAAAGCTTTAAAAATATATATTTTAAAGCCATATTCAATTAGTTAATTCTAATGATATGGGGTGTGGTGTGTATTATAGCAAATATAGTGTGTGTGTATAAAAAAAATAGTGAATGCTGCAAAATGCATGCTATGACAGTGTAATTACCCAATTTAAACCAATATGGATCTGCAGCTATGTAGAGAGCTCTATGTGCATCTGTGTGTCTGTGTGTGTCTGTTAGAACAAATACACTTTGTGTCTCATTAAAGCCGGCATTTATATTGATAAAATCTACTATATGTATTGATAAATATAAAGCTAACCTTTAACAATAAATACTGCTAAATATGGTTTATGAAAATAGAATTTTAAAATGTTTTTCAATAGCCACTTTTTTTTTAATGTTGGCACATAAGTGTGTTAAAATGTATCAACTCACTTTTATATATTATATAGATAAAACTAATGAGCAGATACACGCATATGGAGGACGTGAGCAAGAGCCTGACTGTGTCTGTGTTATTTAAACATGGGTGCGAGGATTTAAATGGAATGTGTTACATGAATCTAAGCGACCACTCAGAATCGATGCATAAGAGTATCCAGAAATTGAAAGATTTAAACAAAGACTTGAAGTTAATCAGGGGTGGGATGCTTTTGGTCTGTTTTCGTAGCTCGGGAATTTTGGACCTTAGGTCAAAAATATCGCAGGGTTTATTTTAATAGCTCGAATTACTGTATTAATGATTGCCTTATGTCTTCCTTGTCGTTTTTCTTGTGTTCAACGATCAATCGAACAAAGTATGAATCAGGTTATGGTCACACAGTTATACGCGAACCTTGCCCTTTCGCAGATAAATAAAGAAGGGGGAGATGTAGGAGAGGATGGAAACTATTTGATTATTGCCAAAGAGAAGTAACTGCTTGGCTGGAGAAGAAAGAGTTAAAGAAGAAGAAAAGTACACTGTGTGATTAAGCAGAGCAACCCAGGTGGACAGGAGTAGGAGAACAGAAAGATAAGGTTCTGGTTATTTTGGGACTGTTTGTGAAACAACGAAGAATGTTGGAAAAAGCAAAACTGTAAACCAGGAACTAAACATGATGTGCTAAAACTAGCTTGGTATAAAAGGTAGAGCAATAGGCTAAAAATACCTTTTGCTAGAATGGTATATAAGAGAGCAATAGGCAATAAAGTGATTCGCTGCATGAAGATGCTCTGAGTCCGTGCCTTACATATGCCGCACGCAGTTCCCCCGTTTTTGGACTCTAGGCAGATCATTGAGAAAGCGTAGAAGAGCCACACTTTTGAAGCTCTTTTTCTCTGTATAAGAATATATGCAATTTTTTTTGTTAAGGCAGATCTGGACTGACATTCACTGTTGGCTTCTTGGTATATCTGGAGCGTCAGACGCTCCACACAACCAGGCAGCTGCAAGGCAGGCACACTTGAGCAACAGTGAACAGTTTGACTTTCATGTCAAACAGTTCATTGACTGTATAACTCAAGAAATCCAATGGGATATATGGCTGAATAACCACAGAGTCAAAACTTTGTAAAAGTGTAAAAGTAACATTTATTGGGGTAAATGCAAAAAGATAGCAAATTGTAAAATTAAAATAGCTTCCAGAGATAAAATAGCTTTCAGAGATAAAATAATTTCTAGTGATTACACGTTACAGTTGAAGAAATTTCTTTTGCTTAACTTAGAAACAACAGATTTTAGCTTTTGCTTAGTTGTGTAGTCAAATATTAATTCACCTAATGGATAAGTTGTGTGAAAAATAAGGAAGAAAAGAGATGAAACTAAGTAATTTGAAATATGTACATAATATGTTTCTTGTGAAGAGATGAAAAGGCTGGTTTACCTGCCATTGGAGATAGAATATTATCCTTAAAAAAAGACAAATTTAGATCAATTATCAAAGAAGAAATTTTGCAATAAATACATTGATTCAACTTGTTCTAGTTTAGATTTTTTAATGATAAAATAAAATTAGGAAGCTGCAGAACAGCATGAATTCCTTAGTATCCATCTTTCTGCACTTAGCGTATAGTAAATGGCCACTTAATCAAAATTGTCTACTCTCCTGTTCTTCAAAGAAGGTGCTTTCAGTTCATCGGCTTATTTTAAGCCTGTAAATGTACTTGCAAAATTAGAAGAATTACATTACTTTAGATTTGGCAATTGACTGCAATTATTATTCTTGTTGCAATTTTCAGTATAGAATATAATCTGTTAATGTTGTCTGCCTAATGTTACTGAAAGCTGTATTGTACTTTTTTTCAGTTTGTTCAGTCACTGGTAAGACATTTCGTTATGATGTCTTTTGTTAGATTCAGAATAGAAAATGAGTGGCATTAAATGGCAGAAGGTTTTTATAAAAGATGTTGAGAATTCACCCTTCTGTTTTTGAAAGTAACTGAGTCAAAAAGTACTCAAAAAAAGTTGTTGGATGCTCACTTAGAGTAAAAAATTCTGACTGCAATACTCCAAATCCTAAGCAGCAAAAATCTTTAGGCTTTAAGTTTTTCTTGGTGAACTTCATTCTATGGGGCCACTGCTGATAAATTGGGTAGCTTCTCTGAACTATGGCATGTCCAGTGAAACTTACGTAAGTTAGCATTTTACCAAGTTGGTCATTTTTCTACCATAGGGAGGAAAAAATGGTATTCCTCTTCCCTGTCCCTTCTGCAGTAGGTGGCCATTCATTTTATACAATCAGTTCTTACATTTTAATCTGTAAGAGAAGCAGCAGGAAGTGTTATCAGACATTCTCATAAAATTGTGTCTTTTCAGATTAAAAAAGAGCTCTTCAAAAGGTGTCAATAGGAAAAGAATTTACAAATGTACTTGCTAATTGGTTGTGGTAGAAATGTGTGCCTAATTTCTAATTTTAATATGTGTCACTTTAGCTTCTAACCTTTGCTTCTTGTTTCATTTTCTCAGCTAGATTAAAGAGCTCTTTACTACCTACTTTTTTTCTCTCTGTGAAGATACTTTCATAGAGTAATCAAGTTGTTCCTCATACTTTTTGTTAAAAGAAACAGCTTGAGCTCTTTGAATCTTTAATTCTAAAACAGGTTCTTAGGTTTTAAAATTTTATGTTTGGTTTTCTTTTAATATCGTTCACAATCCTTCAGCATCTGTTTTGAGAAAGGAGCACCAGAACTAGTGATATCTTTCCGATGAGCGGGAAAGTCAGATATACTGCAGGGTCTACCTTAGAGGTGACATACTGCAGCTGTGTGGTACAACATGCATTGTTTCCCCCATGCAGTGTTTGTCTCCTTGGTCATGCAGACCAGAGGGCTGACATGGTGTCCTCTAGTGTGATACCAAGTCTTGACAACAAGGAAGATATAAAGAAACAATGACTTGATTTCTCCAATACTTAATATAAACCTATGTTTTTTCAGTTTGTACTTCCCCAGTGAGCTGCTTAATGCATATTTTCAGTAAACTGTCTCTTTGTGCATTGTTACTGGGTATCAGTGATATTCACTACTACCCAGTGGCATATGTTACAAAAGATCTTAGAGAATCCAAACTTTTATGAGTGCTTCAATAAAACAACAAAAGCTTGAACCTCAGCAGTAAGAAAATTGGTGTGCTACTGTCCTGGAATCTGTCCCTCAGCAAAATAATAGATGAAAGCACATGAAAATACACAGTAAATATGTGTTTCAGCTACTCAGTGATGCACATACCATTGATCTGATTTTTAAAGTACTTCTGTATTTTTCATAGTATTCCTAAAATTATAAATAATGAAAATTGTCACTGCACATAATGTATTCACATTGTGACTGCAAATCCTTAAACTGTAACACCACATTTATCATCTATCTTGTCACATTTACTGTAATATATTCAGCTTGGGCTGTGATTGTATGTAGGTTCTAGCTATGGGGACCTTTTGGATTTATGAAGTGAAAATGTAGCTATTGAAATACGGTATAATTTTAAAATTCAAATATTGAGGGTTCTTAATTTTCTTGCTTTGTGCAGATTTCAGCAATAATACAACATATCTCAAAATAGCATTTAATAACTCTACAGTATGCTCCCTGCAGTACTGTGTAGCTCTTTATGAGCCAAGAAAATATAAGGCATTTACTGAGCGAATCTTCCCTAGCTGAACACCATTTTTGTAGAGCTAACATATTAAAACACATTGAATACATTGAAATTAATGAAGTACTGTCTTTCTGTGTCCAGTTTTGTTAGGCTTTTGTTTAGGCAGGTGTAAGGTAGATTTACAGAAGCTATGAAAGACCAATCAACATAGATTACTTAGGATTCAGTACCAGATTGATAGCCACAGGAATAATTCCTGGGCTTTTTACCAGTCTTATCACTGTCAGAAGGACTCTATGTTCCTGCTATTTTACTTTCAATATTACAGTCTGCCTCCTGATTTTTGGCATAAAGCAGAAAAACAAATTTCCTCTGAAGAAATTGCTCTGACTTTGCTAGTAAAACACAGGAACTATAGAACATGTTTCATACCCTAATATCTTATGCTGCTAATATCTGTTTCTGCTCACTCTTAAGTGTGCTGAAAATATAAGTATACAAAAATTATACTGGAACACATTTGGTGTAAATGGAACAGGTATAAAAGATCCTCAAAAGAAAGCAGTATTTTCCTCCTTTTGAGTGTGTGTTTGTTACTATATTTGTTACAGAATATAGAGTAAGGGGACCTGAGGAGGTCTGCAGCCCAAATTCGTGAAAGGACATCAGAAGAGGTTGTTCAAGGCTTTACTCAGCTGGGTTTTGCACGATGTCTGTGAGAAACCTGTTCCACTGCTGCACTGTCCTCACTGTGAATAAGGGTTTTTTAATATCCAATTGGATGGGGTTTGGGGGTTGGGGTTTTTTTTGTTTCTCAGTGTGTGTTGCTCAGTCCATATACTTAATACCATATTCTTTTTTATTTGCAGATATTGCTTTCCAGGGAAAAGTAAATAAGTATACTGTTAGTGTCAGAATGCAGAGTCCTGGGACCTCAGTATGTAGACACCCTTTTGCAGATCTTTGTGTTTTAATGACACAAGTGTGCTAAGGAATCGTATTTCCCATTGCAGAAAGAGCAGCAGTAAAGGCCTTAGTCTGTGGTAAATAACTTTTATTTTGTTTAAACTTTCCTAGGGTTTGAAGTGTTTTTTGACACATATCAATACATTAAACGGATTTTTCTATGTTGCATGTAGAAAAGATTCGGACAAAACGCCAGGTCTTCTCTAAAGACATTCTCCAATTATATTGGAGGTAGCGTTGTATTTGTTCCGAAAGTGCAATTGCATAGGTAAACTATATAGTTTAATATATAGATAAACTTAAATATTACTTCTGAAGCATGGAAACACACAAAAGGAACTGAAACTTGGAAATAAAATCAATACTTACTCAGGATATACAAAGACAAGGACATTAAAAACTTTAATATGTAGTAGATAATTTGCGCTAATTTGCTTTATTTTTGTAAACTTGGACTACATGTTTTATTCAGAAGGCTATTGTTGTGTTCACTGTGCTGTGCTATCTTTTTGCAGTGCATTGCTACAGCACTTGAAACACAGTAGGTGGTATTCTTAAGTCAATGTAAGAGCTAATTAAGGGTAGTTTCTGCAAAATGCCTGCACAGTGTGTATGAGCTCCAATTTGGCTATGTAACTTTGACATCATGTGCAGACAACTTAGTGAGTAGGTGCAGTGCCCATCTGATTTAAACATTGACTGATTTAATGGTTTTGCCTGTTTCAGCTTTCATAGGCCTAATTATGGGCACTACGCATAGTTGCGTTCTTCATCCTAATTATATGCTGGCTCAAAGATTTCTGGTGCTTTAACTGCTAATTATTTAACTGCTAACCAATGGCATAGGCCTGTAATAAACCATTTTGTTCATAAAGCAAATAGTCTCATATGGCCTGGGGTTTTTTTTCAGTTTTTATTTGAAAATTTAGAAATGCCAGAACCAAATAGTATAATACCTGTTTTTCTTTTCATCTCATGCAGTATGGATCTGATTTAAATCAAAATGAAGAAGCTAAAGAACATTTTCTAAAGAACAGTTTCCTTAGTGAGGTATACAGGTGTGAAAGACTGCAATTTTCAGCATTCAGCTCACTGATAGATCCCTTTTTTTCTAGAAACTTTCTGACCCAACCTAATCTCAATTACTGCTTAGCATCCATTTTTATGTCCCTGACATAGTGCAATTACTACATATTAGAATTCATGATCTGCAGAATTTCTCAGGATATCTGAGTGATTGAAGTAAAATCTCCTGTGTAAACACAACCAGAATTCATGAATTCAAGGTTCCACCTTCATCTGTGAATTAATAAATATTTAAGGGGTTAGTCTTACCTTTAATTTCATATCAAACCACAGAGTTTGGGCTTTGTGTTTTTAGGCTTCCTAGGCTGCTTCTTGAAAGAGATAACATCAGGTGGCTTATTTGACTTTAAAGCTCCCTCTTTGTGTATTCTGACTTGCCAAGGGTGTGACTGTAAGAGGATTAGTTTCGCCAACTCTAGAGAAGCACTTGAATAATTCTACCAGACATCTGGATCTGAAACGTCTATCAGATTTAGTAGGTAGAACTAAAAATAGTTTAAGTATGTATAGATCCCAGTAAAAGTGAATAAAACTGCAACAGAGAGTACTATATCAACTAGCAATCTGCAGGGTTGGTTGGTGACACAGAGCTTACTATTTTCCACTTTTAACAATTTCAGGTGCAAATAGGAGAAAAGGGTTTGAACAGTGATCTATATTCTCTAGTTCCTGCAGGGATAAGCCACTGGTGCTGAAGTGGATACGACCTAGTGTCTCTAAGGAGAAATACTTTTAAAAAGTCATGCATCATATATAAGAAGACAAAAGTTCACCATCAAATACATAACTTTTTAGTAGAACTTTTTCTTTTTTTTTTTTTTTTTCTGTACCAGAGAACTGAAAAAGAATATTGTTTGGCAAGTGGTTGGTGCTGCGAGAATTTCCGTAGCCCTGGATAACAACCTGCCTTTCTGTGCTTAGAGCTGTATTAAAAGAGCTTTTTTTTTTAGCTAACCCTGTTCTCTACTTAGAGAATTTCTGTATGGTACTATCATACTATCACTGTAGATATAGAGCTGATGCACTTTGAAGACTTTTCTGCAACATGCAGTGCAGAAAACGATAAAGGACATACTTATGACCTGAAAAGCTAGGAAATATTGTTAATCTGGACCAGATTTGATTATTTGTGATTTTTTGCCCAGATAAAAGAATTTTTATCTCAATATAATTTTTGTGTTCTGCTCTTCACTAGGCAAACAGTTATCACTTTGAAAATGTTTATCTCTGAGAAAGCACTGCAGTCCAATATCACAAGTATAGAGATTTAATTTCATTCTTTTAAGAGAAAAACCTCACCAATTATAGTTACTTCACAAGCCTTAATACAATGTCCCTAAAAGTCGTCAGCAGCTGTGACTGATTTTGTAGAAGTATGGTTGTGTCATGAACAGGTTGCACTCATTCCTACCTTTCTTTCAGTTTATTTAGTGAAAAATGCTTAGAGACATGGTGTATTTTCTGTTAATTTCCTCTTTTTCACAGGCATTAAACCTAATAACCCTATAAAGTGATACACAAGGTGGAATTTAACAATTTTATATTTTCCAAAATCAATGCAGTATCATAAAGTTTCATTTATGGTACTGAAAGTATTTAATGTTAATTAACAGTTGATAAAAAGAAGTGCTTTTGTGAAAATTATCTATTTCTGAAGAAAAGCAAAGATGACTTATAATCAAACATAATATGATTACCTAATATAAATGCAATATTTTTATTCCTTATAGTAAGTAATTTCTGCCATTTTGTTTTGAAATATTTGTTTTCTTGTATTTGTTTGTATATCACCTTAGTTGAATTAATGCACTGCCTGATAAGCATGTGTTGGCTCATATTAATAATTGCATTTTCATACTTGCGGCAAAGGAGTAGAATTTCTCAGGGTAAAAGGTGAAGCAAATGAGGATGTAAGAAGGCCCATCTGAGTCACAGCAAGGGGACATCCGGCGTAGTATTCTCCAGCTGACAGCATAGCAATGGGAAGTGATATTTAGGGAATAGCACTCTTCAGTGTCCCAGAAGTGCTCTTTTAGGAGTGTTGGGCAGTTAAGATCTTGCTTATGCATTTTAATTTCCCTTTATGCATCCATTAACTGTGAGGGAGTTTTTGGTAGTCTATTTTTTAATATACTGGTACTGTTTGCCTCCATGACCTTGAAATGTAGCAACAAATTATAGGGAGTGCTGTTATCTCGGTATGGCATTTTATTTGCCTGCTTTCAAATAGTCTCTTGCTAGCTTTATCAAGTGGTTCTTAGTTCTAGTTCTATGTTTTAGTGAGCAATGGTTCTGCACTTTTCACTGCATTCAGAAATTATTAAAGCTTAATCATATTCCCTTTGTGTTGTTCTTTACAAATTAAGGAGTTTTAACCTTCTTAATCTTTCATTATAGGGTAGCTGCTACAAGCCTTTAATCATTTTAGTTGTCCTTGTCTGTACTTCATCGGAGTCCACCATACTTTGGAGTTTAATTCAGCTGCGTCCTTCCTGAGATGTGGAGTTGCCTGTACTCCACGGGATATGGGCTTGCTAAGGTTTTCTGGAGAGGCCTTTTATAAATGTATCCTCTGCCTTATTAATACTTTTCCTGAGGGATGCACTGTGCTTAGTTCTGTCACTTTCAGTCCTGCTGTATGTTGAGCTGATGACATCAGAGAAACATCAATGATGACTCTAGCAACTGTTTCCTATGTTGTCACTTTCAGTTCTGCATTTGTGATAGTTTAGGTTATTGCTTCTACACATTTATGAGCTTGGAAGCTCATCTGCTGTCTTTTGTATGCTCAGATTCGTAGAATTATAGAATCGTTTATATTAGAAAAGACCTTTAAGATCATTGAGTCCAACAGTTAACCTAGACTGCCAAGTTCAGCACTAAACCGTGTCCCTAAGTGTTACATCTACACATCTTAAATATCTCCAGTGATGGTGACTCAACCACTTCTCTGGGCAGCCTGTTCCAATGCTTTACAAGCCTTTTGGAGAAGAATTTTTTTCTAATATCCAATCTAAATCTCCCCTGCTGCAACTCGAAACCATTTCCTCTTGTCCTATTGCTTGTCACTTGAGAGAAGTGACTTAACACCCACCTTGCTACAACCTCCTTTCAGGTAGTTGTAGAGAGCTCAGGTATCCCCTGAGCCTCCTTTTCCCCAGACTAAACAACCCTAGTTCTATCAGCTGCTCCTCATAAGACTTGTGCTCCAGACCCTTCACCAGTTTGATTGCGCTTCTCTGGATACGCTTCAACATCTCAATGCCTTTCTTGTAATAAGGGACCCCAAACTGAACACAGTATTTGACATAAACCTATGCTGACTGGGCCTTATCACCTGGTTGTCATGTACATGCCATGTGATGTCATTCAAGGTGAACTGCTTCATAACCTTCCCCAGCAGTGAGGTCAGGGATTTCTGGCACGGATTCCTGATTCTGTGTGAGTGTACCCATCAGCTTCTCTTCTTATACCTTGTTGCAGGCTTTTTAGTTTTGTGAACAACTATGAGAAACAAATGTAATATTGTGTAACAACGTGGCTTCTTACTCATGTATATTTCTATTAAACACTTAAATCATCTTCTAATGTGAAGAGTTTAAGGCTTTAGTGTCAAACACACAGAAAGACAGAACACTGCAATTGTGGTTGTCTGTGCCGCTTCGGTTTGTAAGCAAATTAAGTTTCTAACTTCAGGATTACATATTCTGCACTATACTGGGCCTTTATTTAGAATGCAGATGTAACTGGTAGTAGTAAACTGCAAGATTTAAAAAAAAAAAGAAAGCTGTTCCAGTGCACTTTCCCAAGAAAAATAAATTGCCTTGGCCACCGAGTCTTTAGTGTGGGTCTGAAATTTTCTATTTCTCTATTAAAGTACTCTATGCAGTCAAGAATTACATTGGTTCACAATAATCTCTTGGACTCTGTGGCTGGTAATTCAGAAAAGTCTCACTGGCTATTTTTTTGGTCACAGAAGGATTTCTGTCTCTTCTTAATGTTGGTTGTTACTGACTATGTTGAAGGTTTCATGTTTTCTGATACTGTCTCATTTAAAATCTTGTATTGGTGAATATAAGTGACTGCTTTTATGTGATACTGATTTTTTTTCTGGCCAAAACTTTATTGAGTGTGAGAAATGCTTTTGGGCTGATAATAATGCAAATAATGAGGCTTTGGTCTGTGTATATATAAAATGCACATAGGCAGCATACAGCTTGCTTTCCAGGTTTTTAATACTTAAGTGTGTGCAGCCAAGACATGTTTGTCAATTTTAAAGTTAAATATTTTGGCAGCTCATTGGTGTATGTTAGTAAAGTGCTAATGTTAGATGGGTGAACTGATTCTGAAAAGCAGATAAGAGAAAATAGCTCAGATTAAGTTGTTATTCTTGTCATTATTAGTGTGTGCTTTGGTAGCTCCCACAGTACTCCTCGTGCTGCCTGTAAAGATAGGAATACTTTTTCCTCGCTCCAAAGGGATCACAGGAAGTGCAAGTAACAGATGACAGTTGGGGGTGATATTACAAAGAGCTAAAAATGAAAATCAACTGTTGCCAGCTGCATGTCAAATTATGATCATAATGAAAGCAAAACATGGAGGAAAAAAATCTAATTAAAATGTAAGAAAAAAGAGGAATTCAGAAATGTAAATAGATAAAATTTACATTTCATTAATCTAATGGTAGCTTCTTTATTCATGTATAAATTTTCCTCAAGAGAAAAAGTCCTTTAATAAAAAGTCCCATTCAAACACATTATTTCCTTTCAATAGTTTAAAATAATCACCAAATTCAAGCTAAGTTTTTAAAGCTAAATCAGGATGAAAAGACTGGAGGAAGTATCTAGAATTAGACCAGAGTTTTAGCTAAGAGAGCTTGCATTATTTCAGTACTTTGAAGCATGTCGCCAAAGGGTAGTTCTTAATCTACACTAGGCACCCTAAAATGAGACTTCCATGCAACAATACCCTATACTTCTTGCAAGTTTCCACATACTTTCACTTTCAAAATTACATTCTGACTATTTTTGCATCTGTTTTCAAAGTTGTGTTAGATTCCTCTTTAGTTTTGCATATATGAAGTAATATACATGGAATAAAATGACTTTCACGTGCTTGTAACCATCTAAAACAAAGGCATCTAGCTTAAGTTTGCCTTCTACTATCTGCTTTTGATGCATGAAGGTCTATTGCTGTTTTTAATGTATGGAGCTGCTTGCATGGCTCCATCAATTACTCTAGGAGAGTGTGGATATTCCCATGGTCCCGTCTTATGTGACAGCCTTGTGCAGCGAGCTGAAATGGCACAAGCAGCTTGTATTTGGGCACCTGCCACCATTCTCTCTCCCAGCCAGCTAAGAATGAATTTCTCTTGAGCATAAAGTCAGGCAAATGACCATGTTGGAGTAAACATCTAGATTTTAGGTAGCTAAAATAAAAATTGTTACTCGCAATGTAAAAAAAAAAAAAAAAAAGAAAAAAATTCTAGATTTGGGCTTTTCCTCTCCTTGGTTTTGGTGGTTTTGCCGTATATTGGAAACAAAATATGTTTGTGCTTTTTGTCTCACGTAGTCATAACACACAGCATCGGTGAATTTTCTTGTATGGATCTGTTTTAAATCCTACAGTTAGTAGCATTTTATGAATTACTAAATGGTAATTAGAATCCATAGAAATATTCACTGACTTATTTTTTTTTTTACATGATGTGCTGATACGAGGATATATAAAAGATACACCTCTTTCCTGAGTTCTGCCTTTCTAAGACATATTTCCTACAGAATTGCTTGCATATTATCTAGTGAATCAGTTCTACAGTTACCCTGAGAGCTCACAAATGAAATTGGATCTAGCTGCAATTAATTTTAGTTAAGAATTTGTACGAACTTTGTTGCACAAGAATTACTTTTTCCACACACTGAAAAATTAATCACTCTGGCCAATTCCAAAATAATGAATAATGTCAGCTTGGTATCAAAGTTCAAAGTATTGGTTACATATAGTTGATGATTATTATGCAGTTAAATAAAAACAATATATTTTTCATCAGATTTTTGATTAATGTTTTGCAAAGGATTTATAAGATAACTCTAGTAATTAGTAAACTTTTCTGTAAATGTAGTCAGTCTTTGTTTAAAAAATGGGCCAGATTTGTGCTGTGTATCAGTGGATTTCTAAGTGATGTTTAAGCAGCCATATATGAAACCAGTAATTTGTTTGCTTCCATAGAAAGGAAGGAAGTGTATTACTTTTGCTATTAACTGCAGCATGGAACCAGTGAAAGGTAAGAAACAGAAAAGAAAGTGCTTACAACATTCCAGGATAAAGGCTATTTTCAATACAGGTTTTTGTCTAAGGAGAGGTATAGAAAGGAACCAAATCAGAACTAGTAAGAAAATATTCCAGGTTAGGGTGTGTGTGTATGTGAATTTTGGTTGGCTGTTCTAAGCATGTACAACCCAGGATCCAGGGTTTGTGAAAAGTCGTGGAGAACTGAGAAACTGCCATTAAGAGAGATAAATGTGCTGCTGATTGAAAGCATGATTCTGAAAATTACAACACTGTGCAAGAGTCCTAACTTTAAGTCATAGTCATATACTGAAACAAATATTGCTTTTGCAAGCACTCAGAGCTTATTGAGCAATAGCATATGGAAAGAACAAAGAATATCAGGCATGTGTAATTCTTAAATCATGTAATGCATAACTGACAAAGGGAATGTAGGAATACAGGAAGCTTAATGTATGTAGAATTTAATTAAGCATTTCTGATAGCAGGAATTAATAAAATAGTGGCTGCATAGTCTCATTGAAAAATTAATGGAAATTGACGTGAATAACACAGGGTTTGAAAACTGTCCAAAAGACCATAAACAATGATAAGCAATAGCATTTCGAGCTGAGATGTGAAGGGCAAGAAGTGTGTAGTGAGGTGTCACAGAGATCAATTTTATGTCTGATCTAATTTAACATTTTCATTAGTGATTAGCAAATGATGTAACTAGTAGATTAATGAGTTTCCTCGGATAAAGAGGTACTAAGAAGCAATACAGACCAATAAAAGTAGTTCAGAGATCTAGAGAGGTTAAAAATACACAATCTGTGGCCTCTCAGATCAAATAGCTTGCTCCTTTGTGGTGAAAAATCATTAAAGCATAGATAATTCTGGACTTTCTGTATTAAAAGCGCACCTAATGTTGGGGTGACAAGAAAATCATTGTGTGCAATCCTCATCAATAGGTGCCATACATCTACAAGTAGGTCTGTGTGTCAGGCAAGAGGAAGATGGTGAGTGCCTGGCGGTTCTCCTCTCTAGTGTTTGCACACAGATGCGGGTTGGCATTTCCACATTTACCATCATGTTCATAATGGCTGGTCTTCTTTGCTTTCTGACATCATGTATACTTGATATTTTCCACTCACTACTGTGCAGTGCTGTTTCAGCACTTGAAATCTGAAGGCACTGAACTACAAGGCAGCACGGTAGAGCCGGTTGGCTTCCCTACATCACTTAGTAGTGATGATGGAAAGAACTTTTCTGCTTGTACGTTGATTTCCAGACTCTCAGCTTGAAGAAAGACATTCTAATATCACCTGAGAAGAAAAATTGCAAAACTCTTGATGAGAGTAATAACACTTGTGTGACACTGTCAGATTCAAAGTGCATTTCCATGCTTTGCTTTTTGACTGTGTATGTTCCTTTCTTAAATTGAGAAGGTTAAAGCCTGCCTTTATTCTATAAATTGGAAATGGATGATAAGTTTTTCTAACGTGGATCTTGGAAGGGTTGCTGTGCTGCATGTGCTGGCTTTGAATAATACGGACTTATGCTAAACAAAATAAAATACAGAATTTCTGGGTCTCATAACTTGTTTTCCCCATATCGTTTCGTCTACTAGAAGACCAAGCTCATATGAGTTTGGCTGGAGCTCATGTAAGCATCTAGGTTGTTCTTAGTTTATATCTCAAAATCAAAAGCTGACTGTTTCTTAGCTGAAGTGGAACACAGTCGATGCTTCAGGTTAAATTTTCCCAATTTTGCTTCCATTTTATGTATAACTTTCCGTACGCGTCTGATTATAGCATAAACCCATGTTTACAATGTTCCTTTGGATAGCTGTGTAATCATTAACATGCAAATTGTGCTGCCATGCAAATTGTGCTGCCATGCACAACATTCATTTTAATCTTTAATGTATGTGAATGTATATGCCTGGATTGTCAAATGCAGATACCTAAACTTATAGTAAATATCTTAAATCCATATTTAGACACATACTGATTTATGGATGTGCTTTGATGCATTTCAGAACTGTGAACACTCCTAGCACAGCTGGGAATCTTTATCTACCTCCTTGTGGATTAGTAGCAAAGTATAAGCTAAACTAATGTTTGGGTTTTGACATTCTAATAGTTTCCTTCATGTTCTTATTGGTAAGACAAACAATTGGAATACTTTTTTTCAGACTTGGAGGAAAAAGGAAGATGTGTATTCTTAAGATAAATTCTGCTTGAAAATGATAGGATTAAAGATCAATTTTCCTTGCTCAGTTAAGAAACTTATTCACAGAGACATCTATAAATGACACTAAAGCTCTGCTAAACTACACAACTGGGTATTCTCTTATGAAATTATTTGGCTGATGCTTATTAGTCTCTGTAGCTTGCACTAGCAAGCTTACAATTCAGTAAATCTTTTCATTTTCACACAATGGTCATCTGTGCTATTCCTTGAATAAACTGGAGTAGTATCAGATATCCAGAAGAGGGCACTTGTAGCCCTGCAGTCAGTCAGTTCAAAATGCTGTCTCTACTACGAAGTTCTTGTGACTGGGGGAAAAAGGCTTCAGAGTGACTTACCTGAATTCAGCTAGAGTACTAATAAGCAATTATGGGTTATGCATGGTATCAGTTTGAAGACTTGCTTGCAGGTTTCTGCAATTAATTGGCATATTTATCACATAAGCTGCTATCAAAAAAGAGCAACACCTTTCAGGCGCTCAGAACTGCAGCTGGTGGTTGCAGAAAGCCACCCTTGTACCATAAGGGCCAAAAGCATTTTCTGCTCAAAATTCAGTTCAACCTGTAGGCTTGATAAATATTTAGACAGTGACACTGGGTTTTTCAGGCCAAAAAAAAACCAAAAAACAATTTCTACATTTGGAATTAAAAAATAACAAAAGGATCATGGAATGTTGCACTTGTTCTAGTATAATCCAGTATTTGGGGTCTCATATGGAAAAATAACTTAATATACAAACAATTGTATTGCCTGTTAAAATTTTTAGTCTCCAGCTAATTATGTCTGTGACATCAAAGTAGGTATTTGAGTATGATAGATGGACATGATGTTGTTTGGTCATGTAGCATTAAAACCATGACACCCCAGTTCTAGTATAAACAGAGCAGTCAAATTTACTCTTGAAGAATCAGTAGGCAAGTTAGGAAGACTAGCCTAAGACTCTTTAAATTCTATGCCTAATGGGTGAGACATAAAATGTAATAACTGCTTTGGAGATCTGTTAATGTGCGTGAGATCAGAGAAATAAAACATAGTATCAGCTTTTTCTTCAAATAAGCAGGTTTGGTAGCAGAAAAAGTATTTTGAAAATGTCCAAGTTGCAAAAAATCGTAGTATTCAGTAGACAGAAATAAATTGCTCTTGCAAGTAATTTCCAGTTAAACAAGATCTTTTTTTATTAAGAAAGTTCTCATGAAAAGTTACAGCTGAACTGGCAGAGACCTGTATTACTGTGAAACCCCCACTCCTCCCACAAAGTAAATCACTTTTCCGAGGGTCACTGAAGCTTTCTAACCATGTTTTCCTTCATTATCCTGTTGGAACTAACAGGAGTGACTTCTGAGGTGTGTGAACTTGTATCACGTGTCACATATAGCATTCTGAGGACTAGAATTTAGTGTTCTCCTGGGCTAGAGAAAAACGTTTTTAAAAGTAATTACAATGTCAAAAAAAGTGCCTTTATTTTAAACTCTTTGTTAAATTTTTGTGGGGACTTTTTCAAAATTGAAAAATATGTCTTATACCTACAGCATACAGGAGGCTAGAAACAAATCTTAATAAGGTAGAAAACAAACATTTTGACATTTATTGGTGCCATTTAGTTTCAAATAAATGAATGTCTTTTACAATTGCCATAGTTAAAGTATGTCTGTTCTGCTGCTAGTCGAAGCGCCGGGTGAGTGTGTGCACTCTCTGTGGGGGAATGTGGAGGGGAGTGTGGCAGTGGCACCTCTTCGCTGTTTTACTAACTACTCTTTGTGAATTAGTCCTACTAGATGAATGGGTCAATCACACACTTTTTGGCAATTGTCCCTTCAGATGGTGTGGCTATTGTGATGTAAGGGGAAGAGATTAGCTTTCAGGAAGAGACTGCTAGACCAGATGATTTGGTTTGAAAGAAAGGGAGAAGCTATCTGATGCAGTTCTTCTGACCTGAAAGTTTGCTTGTGCGTACTTAACATTAGTTGAAACAAGTCTCTTCTACCTATGAATCTTGCCTGGCTTAGTTTTCCTCTGAGATTTCAACATATCAAACTAATTGAATAACACTTGATACAATTTGTAAAGTAGTATCATTGAATTCACGCTAGTTATCCCCTATATCATATTTCTCACCAGTGCCCTCTTGAGTTCTCATTAAGTGAAATTTGATGAGCTGTGATGATAACAGGGTCACCTTCCTTGATCACAAAGAAGCTGCTGAGCAACAATATTCTACAAAGGATTACAGAATTAATCCCCTAATTTCTCTCCCTCCAAAGACTCTGTTGCTTATCTGTTCAGGCTGGTATGACAAAAAGAAAAATGGTTATTTTTATTAACATATCTGTATAGTACCAGTGGCTAAGATGATCCTGAATTTAGACTGTCATGTTCTTAATGCTGAGTGAAAAACAGGTAGTAAAAAGAAAATAGCTGTATGCATCCTCAGGAAGTAAGAGATACCTAGAAGATATTTGGCTGATGTAAATGTCAGCTCCATTTAAGAGGGCAGAGCTGTATTACATCAGCTGAGGTATGTCTTTCCCAAATTTAAATTCTGTGTATTGAAGAGCACACATGAAAGTTGCAAAAAAAGGCTGTATAGAAAATCTTGAGTACACCTCTACTATTAGAGCTTTTAGGGATGAGCAATTGGGGTGCGTGAGGGGATGAGGAGGATGTCCATACATATTAGTGTAATGTGTTACAGTTGTGAAAACTCATGAAGGCCCAGTCTTGTGTCTGATTTGAAAAAAAAAAAAAAGTCCCATGTATTTGTCAGGTAGATGCCCATTAATTTAGTTAATTTTCTTGTGTTAAATCCAACCGGATTGTTCATGTTTAGTGTCTGTAGGACCAGGAGCACTTTAGGAAAAGCAGTCAGAGGACTATTACAATATTGATTATGCATTCTTTCTTGGTGTAGGTGGAAAGGTGTTAATAGCTCCACTACATGGCAAAGACTACTGCTGTAACTGGTATCAGTTCTTCCATTCCTTCTGTCATTAGAAGGAAGAAAACATGAAGAACAGAAAATGCTAGCAGCCTTTTCTGATAGAAAGGATGGCTCTAACCAAAGCATAATTTATTTTCTCAATGTATTCAGAGACATCCATTAGTGGCAGACTCACGACTGAATGTGGAAGAAGTATGAATCTGCCCTTGGTCTATAATATGTATGACGAATGGTTATAATTAATACATCCCACAGCTTGATTTTCTTCAGCTTGCTAGAAGTGCTTTTCTGCTGTAAAGTTGTCTGAGTTTTCAGCACAGACATTTGTGATGGTTGTTACTAAAGATAGCAAAATTAAGTATTTGAACTTTTTCTGAGGCACTGGATAAGCATTTTTAAAGATTAAAATAAACAGCAGAACAAACTTTGTGGAAAGGCTAACCTGAAACATGCGATATTACTTCAAAGTCACATGTAATGGTAAGGAACTCTGAAAACTACTTCAGGCTATCAAGGCCTGATGAGAGAACAGATAGGTTCACTAATTAAACCATACTATCGATAGAAGTGAATAAGGAATGGTGAGGAAAGGGGAAACATACTTCATGGTTATGAGGAGCCTGGACAGAGGCTACTATAAGCTCTGATATGACGTATCTGACTCCTATGTGTACCCAACATATTGCCTAGATCACTGTCAATTGCTCAAAAAAAATTTTTTTTTTTTTTTAATGACTTGCCTCATTCTCTAAAACTGTTTCCAATGCTCGTGTCAACTAATAGGTATTTAATTGTGTTTGATGGTACTGGAAGGTATGGCATGGCTAGAAGGAGTTTTGTAGTCAGTTGTGTCATTATCTGTAAGAAATGCAAAAACCCCTTCATTGGCTAGACAAAGCTCAAGGTCCTCCATTATGGAATGAAACAATTTATTATACAGTTATAATAATGTACTATAACCTATGCAGTTAAGTAAATGTTTTCTTAACTGATGCAAGTTGTTATGCAAGTTGATGCAATCCTCTCAACACTAGTGGATTTTTTTTAGTATCACTTTCTCATATTGACTCAATTAATATGATCCACTTTAGCAGCAAAACTGATATGCATAAGGAGGTCTTAGGTTTAATTTCTTTTGCAGTCTGCCACTAGTCACTGCCATCTCCAATAAATTTATTCTTCCATCACATATGCACCCCAGGCATTGACTGTATGTTTCCTTCTTCCACCAGTTCACTCTTTTGCCAGTGTTTCCTGTCTTAATTTGACATCAGTCTTTTTCCACTGCCTTTGTTCCCTCTGCTTGTCTCTCTAATACAAAACACATCACGATTTCATATAATCTGAGAACTTGGAATCTTAATTACTCTGTATATCTCTCCCTGTACTTCTTCCCTTTGAGTGCTTCCTGCTTTGCTTCTGTGAATTTCATTCTTTGCTTTAGATTTAATTCTACCAAGAGCATAGTAATAAATTCTCACTAGAAATACTACTGAATAAACAACCTAATTTACTGTCTTTACTGTCAACACTTCTTATCTGGTGGTTCTGGTTCTGATAATAATTAAGCAATTACCTCTGAGCAGCCAGTTCACTCCTGTGCTTCTCTGCTTGATTCTCCAATTATTTTGTCTTTCTTCTCTTAATAGAGTAATTTGGAGAAAATTACTTGCATAGACTTAGTGAAAATAGACTCATACAGTGTAGAATATTTTAGGTTGCAGTGGGCCTCAAGCTCTTTTGTTCCCGCACCCTGCTCAAAGCAGGTCCAGTCCTCTCTGTTCAGCTGAATTTTTAATATGTCCAAGGCCACAAATTGTACAACCTCTCTGGGCAGCCTGTCTCAGCATTTGACTGTTCTCTGGGATTTCTTTTTGTTCAGGGGTCTTGCATTTGTAATCTAATATGCTTTACTGCTAGAAAGAAATTTCATCCTAGAACTGAAGTTTGCAATTCTAGAAAATTCTGAAGATAACTTTTGTTAGCACTACAATGGTGTGAGAAATTAAATAAAAATGATTCTTCATTTTAGAAAAAGTTTGCATATGAAAAAAATAAACGAAGAACATAATTACAAAATTAAAGGACAAATAATATAAAAGTGTCCTGATTGTGTTGTCAAATGGATAACAACTCAAAGTGTTTTTTGGCAAATTCTGGAGTGATATAATAGCAATAACTTCAATGTTGTTCAACTTTCCCAGGACACATATTGTTTGGAACATTCAGTAATTGTTTGTATTAACACCAAAGTGAAGAACATGACAGCTGCATTTTAAAATGTTGAAGCACAAATTCTCTGATTTCTAGATGCATATTACAGGCAACTCTTGAAGTCAATACTGATTTAGGTACCAAAGTACCTCTTAGAGAAAAATTGGGAGCCCAGAGGAATATGGGAGGCTACTGTCTGATTATGAGAGAATTTTATAATAGCTGATAAAATTGTCTGCAAATTAACCAGTCGTAACTAAAACAACATACACAATCTATAACTGCAACCATTCACAGTGGGATACGCTTAGTCCAAGTGCTGTTGTAACTACTGCTACGCAGCTTCCAGTTCTATAACCCTGTATGAATAGATGGGTACTGCCTTTGCATTGTTATTACTGTATAACTAAGATGCTGTTTCCTATGTATGATTGTTTAAAGCCAGCCTTCAGAACTAAAAACTAAGCTCTAATCTAAGGTTTCCACAGGGCATATCTATATACATATGCAGTTTAGAAATATTAAGGAGCAAAGATAACCTGCTTGGACAGATGCATTATATGGGCCAGGATATCCCTGTATCTCCTTCCTTCAGACCAAAATGTCATTAGTTCATGACTTTTAAACTCCAAAGACAAAGATAGAATATTTTTTTTTTTATTAATTGTCTTCTTTCCAATATCTCTTAATCCTACTTAGCCTTTCTCTCTGATCAGATAGTTTTCAAAGACTGAGTAATTAACCCTACCTGTTCCAAGAACAGAGCAAAGAAGTGAGACTTCAGTTTTGGTAATTGCTAAGCACTCGCTTGAGTGGGTAAAGCTGTGAGAGAAGCAAAATAATTTTGGAAGAAATTTGTGAAAAGAGTGGTTCTTCCCACTTCAATTTAGGTTCATTGATATCTTATAACTGATTTGAGCTTTAGTTGAGTAACTCCTGTGCTTTCATTTTGCTTTTTGATTACAGTGATGATCTTGGTAAATGTTCAGAACATTCAGCTGTATTTCTGACATCTGCTTCTTGCCAGAGAGTTGCTGGTCTGTGTCTGTCAGATAGGAAGGACTTTTCCTTCAAACCTGTCACTTGATGCTGACATCTGGAATTCAAAAGAAGACTTACTCCAATACCATGGTCTTTCAAATTTGTCTCCCTTATTATAATGATTATATTGTTATATAATATTATTATATTTTGTACCCTTGTTAATCAGTTTCATCTGGACTCACTTTTAAAACTAGGCAACGTTAAAGTTACAACACAAGAAGTTTGTAACAAAAGAAGTCTTTTTGATTAGAAGTGGAAAACCTGGTCACCAAAAAGAATTGTACAGCAGTGTAACAATTCCGAATTATTTTTAATGACAATGACATTTCCATTTTAGTGCTTCTCTGCCCCTCTGTTTCCCAGTTCGAGTGTTTTTTTCCATTTTTGCCCCAGATAAAATATGTCCTGCTTTTTCTTCTGAGGAAGACCATTTAATGTAAAGGTAATGTAAATATAAATTAATTTTTCTTATGGATGCTTTTGATTTATATACGTTTGTTAAAGTTGATGTTGTAACTTGTGGTTTTGCCAGTTTTCTTTTGAATTGCTTCCCTAGCTTATAAACACCCTTTGCCTTTAGGAAATAACCACGGAATCACTAAAGACCACTGAACTCTTTGTCAATAGCACCTCAGTTGGTACTTAAATTTGGGCTTGTGTTGCCCCAGAGAAAATAATAAATCATCTTCAGGCCAAATAAATATGCTTAATAAATCACCTTCAGGTCAAACCCTGGGCTTTGGAGATCTTCCAATTTACTCTGACTGTCTCCATTTAATGTACCAGATCTGAAATACCATGTTAACATTGCTGCAGGCAGTTACTGCAGCAGTTGGGTAAAACTTGTCATGCTTTTGATGTGTTTACAGTAATATTCATATCAGTAAATGTATGTCAGTATGTTATGCCATGGCCTGAGCTTTACTTCTTGTTTCCTGTTGTGTGCTTCTTACTGCTTTGGAAAACAAGGGAAATCATGTTGCTGATTAAGACAGTACGAAAGCTGAAAAATCTTGGACTATCACTAAAACATTTGAGTTTAGTAGGCCATGGCTGTTTTTCTGTATATAATATGTAGGCATAAATATTCAGCATTTCTGACCTGATTATGTCAAAGTTACTTTAACCAACTTACAAACAGCAAAAAGATGAGATGCAAATGAGTGAGGAGAAAACCTACTCTATTAAAAAAAGCCATTAAAACTACAGCTGCCTTTTGAAAATGGTCTTTAAAATATTAACAGAAACCTTTCTATGCATAATTCCACAGCAGGTGGGATAGAAGTAAAGACAGGATTAGGACCCCAAATCTTGCAGATTCCATGTTCTGAACAAGTGGTACAATAAGCAGTTGACAGTCTGGTTTATCACTGTGGAAGAAAGAAGGGAAAAAAATAATTATTCTTATGCTCATCCTTGTGCAAGAAACAGAACTGGAAAAAAGGATCCCCAAAGAATATTCCCATAGAATTGATCTGTGTCTATCGTAATTCTGAAGTAGCATTTTTATGCCTTACCTAATTACTTACTTGAGTTATGCTTCAGTAACTTTAGAACTGCTGTTTAACTCTTTTCAGTTTAATTGCTGAGAGTAGCATGAAAATCTCACTCATTTCATAACTAACATTCATCATAGTCAATTTATATAGGAATATCATTTGTGAAAGAGCAAGAACGTGCCCTCCTTCCCCCACCTCCCCACACCACAGTTCCTCTAGATACCTTGGATATCACTGATGTCCTGGAATTCCTTGGCAAACTGTAAAGATATCAATTTTTAAAATCTGTTATTTATATTTTAATATCTTAATTTTAATGTGAAAAGAAATTAAAAACTAAATAGATTTAGAAGTGGATGACTATTTCTATGCTTCTAGGAAACTGGAAGGTATCAATTCTATTGTATCTGTATAGGACCACAAAAAGCAATGATAGCCACTACTATAAACCTGAAAGTTAAGCCTTTGATATGACTCTGTGTAACCATATAACCTGTAAGTTATACTCAAGTACTTTTCGATGTATTTGCAAAGTCTTGTTGTTTGTGTTAAAAAATGTATGGGAGAAAGGTGGGAATAAATGATAAGTCTCTTATAACTGAAAATTAATTAGAGAAAGGTATGGGGTTTGGACTCTGGTAAGCTCTCGTAAGACCTGAAAAGTGAGCTGAGCAATACTTATATGACTACATCAAATTTTTTTTTCCCATTTGAACTCATTTTACTTGGTTCTCAAAAATATTGTTGAAGTAATATTGACACATTGCCCAAGTGTCAAAATAGGACTTGGATATATTTTTTTTATCCTCTGGAAAAATACATAAACAAATGTGCTAGCCTTTACAAAACGTGCAAATAAACTAAATGTGCATTCACCTTCCTTGAAAATTTGCAGAATTATGAACTGAAAATTACATCTATGCAACACATAATGGAAGGACCTCATCTGCCTTATAGGTGTTACAAACTGACATCAACATATCTTCCAAACTTCCAGCTTCCTGTGAATCAATATTGCAGTGTAGTACATGGTTTACTTAATTACACAGGCATAAAAAAGTAGGAAAAAAACACATTGGAAAAAATTAGTATTATTTTCAGATTTTCTACTCAAAAGCACAGTAATTTTGGAGTAATGTAACACAAGTATATAATCACTGAGTGTCTTAAGATATGATGGGCACATCAGAGAGATATGTCCATCCATATACATCTGCAGGTGTGTTGAATTTCAAGAGAAAAATGTATATTTAGTAAAAAAAATACAGCATCAATCTTATCTCACTCTTATTAGGCTTAGAAATCAAAACCTCTTGAACAATCAATGCTGGTGTTTAGAATATAAAAAAGTAAAGCCTTACAGCTATTAGAGCATAACAAGCTTTAAATTATTCACATGTAATATGATACATGAAAATTCTAATCCAGGCTTTCTCAAGACTACATGTGAATTTCTCTCATAATGTAGAGAGGTGAGATTTCTACTTTTTTTAATATGAATATTCTTAAATGTAACAGATAACAATGGTAACCTCTTAAATGCCCCTATTTTTCTTCATAATCTTTTGTTGGGGAACTTTCATAGGACGTGAAAGAGCAGGGTTGCTGTGGAGATATGCTAGAGAGTGAGCAAGATAGGAGTAGACAGTGTTGAAAAAATTATTAAACTGAATTTAAGAGTGGGAAAAGAAGCATTTTTTCCACATGAGGCTGGAACAGGAAAGATCTTACAGGGACACAAAAGGAGACACATTACCAATAACAGACATGTTGAAGAATGAAACTGAGCTGGATTCATAAGCTATTACTGACCTACTTCTTCATGGTGTAAATATTCTATTAGAAAATGAAATGTCATTTTCCCTGTATGATACTTAAAAAACCGCAAACAAAACCAAAAAATAACCACAAAAAACCTCAAACCAACAAAACAACAGTAAAAGTTTTAAATAATATGTCTACTTAGACCTGTTACCCACATAAAAACATAAAGTCAAAGCTAGTGTTTTTTCCAGGCAGTTCTCAACTTTTGGAGTAGAAAATATCTTAACTGTGCTTTTAATAAAGCAAACAAACTAAAGGATAAATAGTAAAATGCCTTTCATAAAGATGCGTCGGGACATAATTTATTTCTGTGTAACTTGCTAGTGGTGTGCTTTCTAGTCAAAAGCACGTCATAGTAAATGACTGCTCCATATAACAGAAAACTCAAGTGAAGAGATGATTGCAGATTTCACATCAGGAAGCATATGAGTTTATGTGGAGTAATGTACTTGCTTCAGTAGTGAAACATGGATATGAATTGTTCACAGTGTGGTCTTCAGGTGTGATTCACCCTACAAATCTACTTCTTCATGTAGACATAGTCTCAGGGAGTTGAAGCAAGCAAGGGAAAAGAAAAGCCTTGTGAGATAAATATGGATGACAGCCAGAAGGAAGAATGTGATAGAACTGGAGACAGAGGTGAGATAGGGAAATGGTGACAGTCTTGATGCTGGGCTGGAGCATAGTGAGTCCTGTGAGGAGGTCTTGAGCTCAGCCAGGCCCAAAATGAGAATGAAATAGGGAGACTGATTGTGACTGCTCTGGAGAGCATGACCAATACATAGTATGAAAGCTAATACTTTCTTGCTGTCTGCAGGCTACCTTTGAAGTCTATGGATGAATGTTGCTTGTTCCACCACCTGTGCTAGACCACGTGATGACTTCCTAGATAATCCTCGCTATACTCATGCAGCAGCTCTGAAATAGGTTTTAATGTTTCAGTTCTGGTGCCAAGCTCTGCAGATATCTCAGAAATTCTAGAGATGGTTAATAGAAGCTAAATATAGAAATACATAATATATATTATTTATATATTATATATTATATATTATATATTATATATTATATATATTTATATATATTTCTAAAATATATAATTCTATATTTAGAAAAAAGTATATATATGTACTTTTAGTTTCTAAATTGCAAATGGGGCAAGCTTTGCCCTGATGGTGTTTATTTATGGCAACTTTCACATCTTAAGCAGATGATTTTCTAGCCTTACCATTTTTCAAAGCTTTTGTCTGTTAGCCTATGTCAGTATAGAATGAACATGTGAAACAATTTTGCTTGGTTGGGGTGTCCAAATACCTCTAGATTCCACTGCTTAATGGAAGTTTGCTGGAATTTTTTTTGGGTTCAGATGCTGCTCTGTTTGGTGCCTTTAAAAAAAAAAAAAATCAAAAAAAAGCCAAAGCTCTTTAGTCTTCGTACCTGTTCAGTAGCTTGCTTCAGCATTTGAGCTTGTCCTGGGTTCATCCATTGCCACAGGCTCTCACCAATATGAAAGACATATGAAGATTTTAATCCTGTAGCTCAGTAAACAATACTGACATGACATTAGGGGGAGTTAGTTGTTAGGGGTGCAAATATGCATCCCTAATGGTTGAGGCACCACTTCAGCCACTAAAGTGTC
Organism: Strigops habroptila; assembly: GCF_004027225.2. Classification (NCBI taxonomy): domain Eukaryota; kingdom Metazoa; phylum Chordata; class Aves; order Psittaciformes; family Psittacidae; genus Strigops; species Strigops habroptila. Next base: position 30,377,050 of record NC_044283.2, on the reverse strand, counting down.
ACGGCAGCTGCCACGTGCAAAGGCTGCTTGGTATTGTTGGTAAAGGCACAGTGCCTGCTCTCAGGACCATACTTCCGTCAGTGGCTGGGGAGCGGTACTGGTGGAGAAAGAGGTGGGGAAAGCAATCACAAGTTACATTTGGCTTGGGCTACAACGCTAGACATGACAGCGCTTTGCTGCTGCTGCTGCTGCTGTTGAAGTCAATAGGGATTTGTCACTATCTTCCACATGAGGCCTGCGGCACTGCAGGAACACTGCTGTGCATGGTTCTGGCCAGCATGTCTCCCCATTAGACATTAAACCCTCTAACTACTTAAAAGAGAAACAGAGCCACTTAATAGGGTTTTAGATGATCCCCACCTGTTACAGTGCAATAATTCTGCAATCATTGAAACTTTTTAGTGATCAAAAAGGGAAAATGTGGAATTTTCTGTTCCCTAAGGATCTTTCTATGACAGCAATTAAAGACTTTCTATTAACCACATGCTAAGTGTATCTGCTTTTCTCTCTAACTGATATTAGTGATGGATATTAGCCAGCATGCTATACTAACAGCTCTGCAAAAATCTTCAGTTTCAGGTCTCAAGTTTTCAGGTTAAACTTTCTGCAGTTCTACTTTTCAACTCATTTTGTCTTTTTTTGTTTGTTTTGCTGAAAATGAAAGCCTACCTTCCCCCCCCTCCCCCCCTTTTTTTTTTTCTGTTTTCTCAGTGTTTGCATCGTTTTTGCTGAGGGAAGAGAGAAATTGAACTATAAAGATAATGCTTAAAAGTAACAGCAATCGGGTAAAGAGGAAAACTTCCTTACAGTCCTTTTTGAGTAGAGATGTTAATTTAGTCTACTTGAAAACATTCATTTTTAATGCTTTCTAAACTGTGTTGGTGATCTAGGCATAATTTGGACACACTAAAGACCTGAAATATGTCTGCTATTGTCTGTCCGTATCTTCACATTTTGACATAATTGTGTGCAGGCTTCTACATGCAGAGTGAATAAATGTGACAGTTTGTTTCTTACAAAGAAAATATATCAGCTTTGTATAATTGCATTTTTCACACCACTGTCAACTGGGAAGAGTCTTTGACAAATAAGTAGTGCTCAGATTAAACTCAAGACGCAGTACACCACTAAAACTGGCAACTCTTATCTGAATAAGGAAAATAAACAGGAAAAGCAAAAAGGTGCTGTGGTGCTTTAATTCAATAATTAGTTATAAGTAAGCAAAGAAACACGTTCTTTGCCTTTGCAGTGACCAGCCTCACAGCATTGCAAAAACTTTAGATTTTCAGCTTCTACTTGTTCCCTTGTGTATACGCAATAACAACTTGCATTTTGTTGCAGTAATATTCCTTTCTCTGTAAGCCTCTGTCTATAAATAGACTGTGAAAACTGGAAAGCTCTCCTCCAATGTGTGTATGTGGGAGAGTGAAAGATTATTTTTTTTGGCATATATAATGCTGGCTTCTCAAAGAAAAATGTCTGCTTAACATTTCTATATGGCTGCAACATGTTTTGGGTTGGTTGGGTTTTTTTCTGTAATTAAACTTGTCTTGTAATTAGACACTTCATGGAAGTTAAAGATGAAAATCTGTTTTGGGGGGATAAATACTGATGTGACTGGAGTCAGAGGCAAGTTCCCAGTAGCGCATGGTGTAGTTTAAGGTCTGAATTTTTCTTTTTAATTTGTGTTTGTTTTTTGTCCCACTCTTTATGGGCAAAATCCTAACGTTTTAAGGATAAGTGCCCTATACAGTTTTAGATCACTTACCAGTCTGCTTGTTGCTCTCTGATTGACTGTTGCTATGACTTCTGGTCAGAGAGGCAAAATAATTGTTGGTGATGTGGCTACTGATCATAGCCCACCTGCACAGAAGTCTGGAGAGGAGCAGCACTGGAATACACAGATGATGTGAAAATAGGAGAATCAAAGACAATACCATGATTGCCTAAGGAAAGGCTGGCAAAGTAGACAATTATTTCAGAAGTAAGATTCTCTGTAATCATTTTACTCATCAGCTGCACACATTGGGAAAACATGCATGTAAAATCACATCTGTGTAGTCCTTTCACGTTTGAAAAAATTATAGTGCTACCACTGTTACCCTTGTCAGAGGTACACTTATCAAAGAGGAAAGGAGATGTGGAAGTGTGGGCTAACTGCCAGTAGTGTTAGCAACTAGCTTTAGCATGACCACGGATTGTGTGATAGAGAGTTTGCTTACTTACAGCTGCTCTATCCTGATTGCAACTGCATCTCAGTCAGGGCAAAATCAATACTGAGCATAAATGGCAAAGGCTACTCTTATGTAGTTGAGAGTACTCAAGATAATCTATGTGATACTTCCAGAATTAGCTACATAAAAAAATAAACTCAGGTCTTAGCTAGACTTTACTTGGAGGAAATAAAGCTGGGAAAGTTTTGATTGTGAAAAAAACAAGTGAGATAGGAAGTTCAAATTCTTGTAATCTAGGTTGAGAGGAAGGACAGTTATTTATGGCAATGCAAAAATCTTTTTAACATTAGCAAATGCTCTGAACAGCTTGTTGAACATGTGCTCACATGAACTGATTTTCGGACTCAAGTTAGTTTATGAAATCAGATCTCATGGGCAAAGAATATAATGTACTGTAATGACTAGTCCACAGATCACAAAGGCAAAAAAATGCCTAGCGACTATGTTGCATGTTACGATTTTAAGAAGATCTATACTTTTCGTCATATCAAGACAATCATAAAATAGACTATTTTTAAAAGAAATTTTTAGCTTCCTAGCATTTTGGCTACTTATTTTCAATTCTGTGAATATGTTTGGATTCAGGTCTCATTTAACTTAACCTGGTAGTGTGGCCTTCATTCTCCAGTATTGAAGTAAGCCAGCAAGGGGAAGACAGATGCTTGGACTTGTTTGTTGAGAGAAGTACAACATGTATTTGTCTGCACGCATCTGTCTCAGTTGCCTAATACTCAGAAATATACCATATACATCACAATTAAAATTATTAACTTTCTACTGAAATGCACTGGATTAAAATTCCAAGAAATCTAGAAATGGTGGTATGCATCATTTTGTGGGAAACTTGGAGGAAGGAAGTTCAGTTGCACAAAAGGTGATGTTGATCTATTATTAAAAGAAGTAATATCACATTAGATTTTGTGCTTTTACTGTAATGATGATCATGTCTTTCTCAGAGATGATTTATCGAAGACATAGGAACATGTAACACCCTACCCTTTGAGGTGAACTTGATCAAAGAAAACTTTTTTTTTTAGAAGAAAATGTTTGTTTTAAACTGTGTACTACATAAAAAGCAGGGCGTATAATAAATTAACATCGACAACAAATATCTTCGGAAACTTTGTCCTACTTTTTTGTGATATTTCTACAACATTTTTCACTGGATTAGTCCAACACACAACTGTAAAAATGAAAGTGGTGACTAAGAAGAATTTTCTAGATTTTTGCATTCATTTTTATATTGTTCTGAATTTACATCTGTAATAAGCAGTAAGAATATGCACCCAAGAAAGAATAAATCTTTAGCGAGCCTCAGATACTCTCTGTATACTAGATATTAAGAGATAGCAGTTTGCTGTAAATTCTAAATTCAAGAACATTCTCACCAGCGTGGCCATGAGAATCACACTGCCCGACTGAATTATCTCTGAGGCACATTACTGCTTAAATAATAGATAGATGCAACTCTCCCTGTTAAATCAGTGAATTTGAGCAAATAATTTCAAGAGTATTTTTCACTTGGAAAAGCCATGGAAGACTAGAGGGGAGAGGGGGGGGAGGAGGGAATAATTATTCTTTTCCCTTCATCTCTTTCCCTGTGTGAGTTGATTTTGCTCTCTTGCTGAGCCCAAATAATGGTTGGAAAAGGCACAGGAGCACAGTAACTAAAAATAGCAGGAAAGAATAGGGGCAGCAAGAAATAAGAGAAAAGACTGAGGGAAGAAAGAGATAACTATCGAAAGACAAAAGAAAGAAAGACTATATTGAAAACATAGTTGTCAAGAGGAAAGGAGAAAGAAGAAAACCTAATACAGGAAAGAGTAAAATCAGAGTCAAAATGATACTTGATATCAGGTCTCTTCCACCTATGTTCCATTTTGTTTGGAACATTTTCTTATAACAATTTACTTATAGCTCCTAATTTTGTGTAATACACAGTACAAACAAATGTAAAGCATTAAACAATCAGAAAATATTATTCAGTATTCATATAGCGTTCATGGAAAAAAAAATGCACTTTCCAGGTAAAGTAATTTATTTCAACTTGATGTCATTGTATTGCTGGGAATGATTTAGATGTGTACATTTGTTATGTATCCGTGGCAGCCATCTCCAGGAAAGCAGGGCTCCATCATGCGTTACAGTTACTTGGGAAGACAAACAAGTCCGAACAATCCTTCCTCCTTCTTCCCCCAGCTTTATATGCTGAGCATGAAGCCATATGGTATGGAATATCCCTTTGGTCAGTTGGGGTCAGCTGTCCCAGCTGTGTCCCCTTCCAGCTTCTTGTGCACCCCCAGCCTACTCACTGGTGGGGTGGTGTGAGGAGCAGAAAAGGCCTTGACTCTGCATAAGCACTACTCAGCAACAACTATAATAAACACATAACATCCCTGTGTTATTAAGACTGTTTCCAGCACAAATCCAAAACAGCCCTATACCAGCTACCATGATGAAAATTAACTTTATCCTAGCCAGCACAGATATAAAACTTAAAATCAAGCCACAAGAACAACATCAATTCATTAGCTTTCCTTGACTGTACTCTCTGCAGTGGGCCAGCTGTGTCCTGAAGAGAATCAATGTGCAAGGTCATCAGCTGATATGAAAATATACAAATACATTTTTGAAATCTTAATTTGTGAAGATGAAGTCTATGCTACGAATTCTGAAGTATCTAGTAACAGTGACAAGCTTATCAGTTAGCAAGGAATTCAGTCTCATTGTCAGCTGCTTTGGCACACTTTCTTAAGAGCTGAGTGAGTTATGAGCCTTTCTCCAAGGACATGAGAGGCAAGTTTATAAGTGGAGAAGTAGAGAGGTATAGGTAAACATTATGTAGAGTTATAGATAAGTATTTAAAGAGTGAAAAGGCATAAATCCCACACGTTTCTACAACTCAAACTATTCATTACTCAGACTATTCATTTTTCCTCTGCAGTTAGAAATTGTTGTAGATTGAGTTTTTGAAAAGGTAACACAGGTTCGTTTTATCTGATTTTTATCTTTTTTCTCACAAAAGTTTCCCATTTGCTAAATAAATACAGTGGGAGAGCATGATAGTCTACATACTGATCTGTTATGTTGAATGTACTTAGATCATAAACATGTTTTAACACGCAGTCTGGCTGCATCCGCCCTTCTGGAGCATGGTGCACCTAGTTATAAGGATGTGATGCAAATTCAGTAGCTGTGCAGTGGAGATACCAGATTTTCCATCCACATATACTACACCAAATGGGTAAAAAGTGAAATCTCATTCTGCATGTGAAGTTGTGAGGTAGTTCCTGGGACACAGATGAAACTGCTGCCTCTTCTTTTATAAGTTGCTTTCAAGCAGCTTCAGCAACTGCCTCTGAAGGAACTGCACTGGTTACTGGTCAGCCTGACACAGACCCACCTTGCCTCCGTGTTTGATCAAACTGAAGAGGAAACTCAACTGGAAAGTGTGACACAATTGATCCTGCAGGTATTAATGAATTGCTGAGTTGTCTTTATAAGAACAGGAGAAATGGAGACTACGGAAGGAAGGGGAATTTTCAAAAAGATTAAAAGTCCTTTTACATAGAGGTCCTATCTGTTCTGGGCATTAAGGCTTAGGAGAATTGTGGGAAGCCTTCTTAGAGGAAGGAAAAGATTGGAGGCAAATGTGGCCTTTTAGGCCAACAACTGTAAGAGCCATACTGAATACAGAGCAGAACTATGGGCTCACTATAAATATCTATAATTCACCTTTAAAAACTAAAATGCTTCCCCTCTGCTTCCTTCCTTTTTTTTTTCTTCCTTTAATTTTTTCTCCTCCGTGTCATACCTATGTGTTTACTGTTAAGGAGCTTCTTGCCTCTCTTCTTCCAAGAGTGTTGATAGGGTATATATCAAGCAAGAAGCTGATGGAGAACGGTATGCAGTATTGTGGCCTTTGCATGTATTAGAACTACTGAAGACTTTGATTTGTAGTTGGAAAATGCTTATACAACCACTTCAGCAGAGATACTTAAGAGAAACAAAGATTGCTAGAACTGCACAATTTGCAGAAAGTAACTTTATGCCCTTGTTATTGCCTGGAAACATGGACTTTCAAAGCAAAAGCTACTAGGATGAAAGAGAATAGAAAATTAAAGGATCATGCATTCCTCTAGCAAAAATAATTTCTAAATTTTTGTAGCAATTATTTACACACATTGGCACTTGAAAACTTGCGTATTGTTTCCTTGTGTAGTCCAAAAATGGATCTGTACATTTAAAATAGGATAGAAAGCAATGATCATGATGTAAGATGAAAGCAATAAATCAAAATAAACCATAAAAAGTCAGCTATCTTTGGCATAAAAGAATTGTCCCTTGTGGCAAGAGAAATAACATATATGCCTAGCATAAGCCATAGTGACTATGTAGTACTATTGAAAAGACAGCAGGAATTACACATAAATCAGGTCATACCTTCTAAAAAGCAAAAAGTACTCTGCTAATGCTTAGGTGGTAAGTGCATTATTTAGTGATAGCTGTACAATTCTATGTAACATATATATAATAAGTATTACAACTCCTTGATTTCGTATTTTTTTTCTTGGGAAAAAAAATAGGTGATTCTTAAAAAGCAGAAAGCTCAGTTTTAAAAGGAAGGTAGCCTGCAGTTGTATTTTAAGAGCTATGTTTATTAGTTTTCAGAAAATATGAATGGTATAATTGCCTTTCAAGATTTTAAGGTATGTACAAGAATCTTGTCATAGCATACTTTGAAATAATTTGTAGGAAACAGTCATTGTTGGTGTATTTGAATAAGAAATAATAATTACTTCTGTTAATTTTTTGCTTGATCTCAAATTACAGGACCATAAGTGAACTGATAGCTAGGAAAACCTGTGTTTTGCAAAAAAGTATTGATCACAAAAGATTTTTAGAAGTACTTTTTTCCCCTATTCTCCTTTTATATCAAGTCTTGAAATAAAGCTTATAAAACAGTGAAAGAACATAAACAATTATGAGCTGAAATAATTAAACTAGAATTCATCCATTTGATTTTCTTATATCGCCAAAAGAGCAAGTTCATGGCTTTTTTAAGAAGCTTTAAGAACATTTATTTTAAAAGAGTATTTTGTAATAAAAAGGTCACACAATACAGGATCCAGTTCTTCCTTAATGTCTAATTTGTTTTTTCACCACGTTGACTCTGCTTGTTTAATCTGGATTAAAGCAGCGTAAATTAAACCAAAAGCTGAACAACAATGTTTTAATTGCCTACGAATACTATGAAAAATGTAAACACATGTAGATTTTGGAGCTTGCTTTATATTGCATTATATTGCAGTTAAGAATATGAACATGATAATTATTTTTATCATGTATTTAACTTCGATTTAATGCGTATTACAATAATTTCTTTTTATAATGCAACTTTGTTAATGTCCTGAGAAAATTTACGGTTATGATCCTCTTGCATTTCATTCAGTATCATGAGGAGCACTTACTGCTTTATCATTTATTTGAAAATATTGCACAGACAGTAGCTGGTGCATAATTAATGTTGGCTTCAGAAATTAAAACTTATCCTTTAAAGTATGCAAGTTTCTGATCAGACCAGACTGGAAGCAGTTAATTTAATTTTGGTGATCTTGTGTTTGAAACTGTAAGCCCTAGAAAAAAACATTTATGTGTTCTTAAACTGGGTCCTTAACCCTTTTGGGCTTTTGCATCTAAGGGTTGTTTCATTGAAGAAGTAAGGAAAGAAGCAGTACTTGCTGAATTTTACCACATAACAAGTTACACTGAGCAGGTTTTCTGTGTTATGTGGAGGACTGCTGATGACCAGAGAGTGTTTTTTTTCTACTTCGGGGACATATGATTTTGATAACTCTCTATGGTTATGCCTTCATGCATACATGATACACGTACCCTCTGCTTCAGCTCTCTGCTTGCCACTGGCACCTATTCAGTCTAGCAGTTTTTGACTGAGTAGTTACAATAAACTTTCTACTCTCCCTGGCTGATGTGCTGAAATGAACACATACTTTATGGAGTAAACGGAGTAGTATGGACATCCTTCCATCCCTCAAGTCACTGTCACTGCAGTAAGTGAGCCTTTAGGTGTTTGCAGAGCAGTGCCGCAGGCTCTCCAGACTACTCATCTTCGCTCTCTCCAGAGGAACAAAGAAAGGGTACCTCATCGATGTAGAGCTTGTTTGTTCTCACTCAGTTTCATACTATTAAAGAGTCAAAGTTCTGCTTCCGAAAACCTGGGCTGAATGTTACCATCTTCTTTTCTCTTGTGCCATATTTTCAGCACAGTCCTATGAACAGTAGTGAAAGTTTGGAAGGATGCAGGTAACAGTCTAAGCATTTTTATAAAGAAATTGATTCCATCAAAGCATAGATAGGGTTTCAAAGTATAACAGAAAATTTCTGAAAATTATGTGCTGTACATTTGTTTTGTATATTATGCGCTCAAAGGATTTGAGTTACTTCAATTGTAACAGAAAGGGATCTAAAAGAGTAGGTAAGGGGATTGCCAATATGTAATAAAGTCTTGGAGGTTGTGGAGGGCAGGTCAAAAAAGAAGTAACAATATCTCTGATGTTTATATGGCAAATGTTCAGCAAGGGAGACCAGCTTTTGATTCCATTGCCCTTAGTGTTTCTCTGCAGTTCTCCCTGCAGCTTGCATGCCTCTTGTGCAGAAGAGTAGGAATCTCCCTACCTTGGAGGACCCTGCAAATATCTATACCCCTCACCTTGCATCCTCCTTATTTCCTCCCTGTTTAACAGGACTAATGTGATTGTCAACATCAAAAAACAGGTCACAACAGCCCATTATTAAAAAAACCCCAAACCTAGAAACATACTCGGGGCTGCAGAAATGTCTAAAGACTACTTCCGTACTTAGTTGTTTTGTCATATTGGCATGGAACAGGAGTTATTTGAAAGCAGAAATTATTTTTGATACAATAGTTATTCAGAGATGCCCTGTCCATCTTTTAGGGTATTCTATAAAAAAATCAGTGATATTGATGATACTACTATGACTGGTGTATCTACTTCTGTTACAACTATTGTTGCTGTTTTCACAATAACAACAATAATAGCAATACAACCAGCCATCATCTGTCATACCATGTAATTGATTTCTATAGAGAAATCAATAGAGCAATGACATATATTATGATTGATATATTAGCACATCTACCCAATTATGTGGCTTTGGGGAAATAATGTGCAATTATATTAATAATTTTTGAGCATATGATTTTTATTCTATTTTATCCTGTTAATTTCAAAGGCTGTCCTCAAAGCAAAGACCTAGGCTGAGTGAGGAAGAATAATGAAATACAGTTTTCAGTAATGGTTCAGTTTCCTGATAATTGTTTTTGCAGCACTTCTAAAGAGAATACTGAGCTAAATGTAACACTGTTTTTAGTTTGCCACTTTCCGAAACTGGTCTTTGTGATAATTGTTGCTCAGAGATAAAGAGTAAACAAAAATATTTCAGACTGAGCAGCCAAATGAATAAAGGTGTCAGGTCTACGTTCATTTAAATTGTTGGAAGGAATGCAATATGCTTTCTCTTACTGCTTTGGTTACAATTCCAGAGCGGATAGCTTTCTACAAATCCTTCTGCTCAACAGAACCGACGAGTGGAACTATAGTTGTACAACACTGACAATTCAAAAAGAATGTTTATTAACTCAAAATATTTAGCAAATTCATGTCTGCTTCTGTAAGTTGCTCTGTTTCAAATAGACTCCTCCAGAATTTCAGAAACAAAATATTTTGTCTTTCAGATGTCTTGAAAATTTCTTTTGTTCAGAAAGACTGTTTTTCATATGAGCAAATGAAACCGAGCATTTCAGCTGTTTAAAAATATTTTTGGCCCAACTTAATGAGTGTTTTGGGTTTTTTTTCCCCCAAACTTTGAGGACGGACTGAAAAAAATCTATCCATCAGTGTCTCTGAACAGAACAAACTAAGAATTCTGAATGAGTAATGTTGACTGATTTATCCAAATGGCAAGCTTTCTGCATTTTCATTGGATTCTGTGGTTGTTAGCAATTTGGAAAGCTCTTGAGGCACTGGAAAACTTTTAGTCTACAGCCTCTCTTACCTTGCTAAGGTCACAAATCAGCTTATGTCCCTGTACAGTGTTATACTTTGGAAAGAGTGATTCTGTACCTGAGATGTCGTCTGGATTAACTATTTTAAGTTGGCACCTAGGGTGAATGATTGAACTGAATCCTTTGCATTTCCATGGGCTATAACAGAACCGTGGACCAATAGTTCAAATAGACATCTACATGTGGACAGCCCCCAGTCACCTATTTAAGTTAACAATTTGTCTAAAAAGGTTAAGGTAGTGATCGTTTGTTTCCCTTCTCCTGGTTCAGGTCATGATATGCCTTTCTAAGAGCACAGAACTCTTACTTCAGCACTCTGAGGGATGTCACAAGATAACTGCATGTGGCTGAAGCTCTGATTTTATTGCTGCAGGAGCACAAACATCTTCTAGAATTCTGCAGACAACTTCACTTTTATTTTTTAACTTCTGAATGACGTTTTTTTAAATCCGCTTTTAATGTAGGCTTGCATATGTTGTTATTTGTAAAGCAACAGCATCATGATCATCTTTGTTGAGATACAATATTATTGTCCCCCTTTGCAAGGAATGTATCTTCTAATAGCAATTCTATCTTATTTGAGAATCCACATGAAAGATTCAGTGACTACCCAAAATGGCTGCTGCTTATTCTTAAGTCGTTGTACTTCTGCTTTGTGTTTCTTATGTGGCCTTTACTTGCTATGATATAAATACATTCGCTAAGGATCCTAAGGGGAACTTTTTATGTTAGAAAAAGGGCTTAACAAAACACCTTTTCTTTGAAATGCACAAAACCCCAGTGTGTATCACCTATGGCCAATACAGCTATAATGGAAATTGGGTGTAGATATCTACTATTCTTTCTTCATATTTAAAGCTGACTTAAGTTATCATATCCAGAGAGTAAACTGAACTAAAAAAATGTTTCAGCCTCTTCAAACCTAATTAATATGTGGTTAAAATTTATGTTCTGAAGTTAAACACTTAAATGAATACATTCGTGCATTGGATGAAAAAGAGAAATATCTATATTCAAGTACTCTGATCACCCCACCCACACAGCAGTGTTTCATTCCAGCCATCTAGCCAGCTACAGCCATCTAGCTTGTCAGTAGCTTTGAAGAATCCCACCCCTCCAGCAATTTGTTAAACCTGAATGCTGGTTGTTCTTTGACAGAATAAAGTTGCTAAAAGGACTCAAAATACTCCAGAATCCTCTTAAACACTCATTTGCCCTTGAAATAATAGTATTTAAAAAAGAAAAAACTTCAAAGCTACAGTTAGGTGCTTTATACTATAGGAGGAAAAACGGTCACATACTGCAGTTGCAATTCATGTCTCTTCCATCTGACACAGATTTTCATCATCCTCAACAGATGTATTGCAGTAGGTCAACACAGGACAACCTGGTTCATCAGATCAGACTAATGCATTGCTTCCTTTTATGGCAATAGTAAATGAAAATGCTTGCAATGTTCTTGGACACCACAGAACAGCAGTAATTTGGTGCATGTTGTTGTGTCTAAGCATATTCTAAACTGTTCAATAGACAGGTTACTGAAGGTTAGTTTCCATGTTTGCTTTAGCCTCATTCGTTACTTAGTTACCACATCCAAGTCCTTTGGATGTTTTTCTTCCTCCTTAGCCACAGGTAAGTCTATTAAACTTTGCATAACATGGGAATGGAAGAATCTAGGTGGTGAATGTTCAGTATATGCTATTGTACAGTGATTCTTAAACCAACTAAAACTACTGAGGCATTCAATAAATTAAAATCTCATGCTAGAAGGTTAATATTTGCTATTAATTACAGTCGTTTAAAATAATGCAAAATTAAACTGGAAGCACCATAACATATTCCCTACTTTCAGATGTGTAGCAAACATTTATCTATCTTTCTACACACGAATACTATGTTTTCAAAAATACAATGACCATATCTTGGATCTTTCAGTCAACAATTATTTAAAATATTTTCTCAAGGCCCCCCATAATCCATTAAAGTAGCATAATGCACTACTGCATCTCTCTGTGAAATTAATTACATTTCTAACATTTTATCAGATAGTAAAGGAGTATTTGGCATTTTAATTTAACAGATATTCTTGTACATTACAGTATGCTGATAAATTGTTCAGAATGATGCTAAATTTCATAAATTACAAGGAATCTAGTAACAACATCGGGGGGGGGGGGGAAGAGTTCTGAAAGCCAAAATAAAATCTTTTGCCTTGGTATGCTCCAAAGTCTTAAAACAAATGTATGAACTTCTCTGTACATAATGAGAACCTCTGACACTGCCACACTGAATGTACTGCTTGGTAGGACTAAGCATTATGTCTAATAACAACAGAATATCTGAAATCAGGTATTCTGAATTTGACTGAAACCAAATTCTTTTATAAGCTGTGGGAATTCTACAGTCTTCAGAGGGTGTTACTGGACTTCCATATCCTTTCTGGGTGAAAGAGCCGTCAGATCCATATACTTATTTCTAAATGCATTCCTCTTTTCCTCATGAGCATAAAGTTTAAAAAAGGGGAGGGCTTTTGACTGCCAATATTCAGACAACTTGTGTACTTCCCTATCTTGTTTGTAGCTACAGGAGCTGTATGACTAGGAGGGAAACTTAGGAAATGCCATGGTCTTTCTCTAGACATCCTATCTTCTTTGAAGCCATTTCGTGATAAAGAAATGAAATGAAGTAGGTTATCTAGCAGAAAAGGCGTTCTTATATGCAACATCTCAGTGCTGTGCTGCAAGGACTGGCTTTTGATGGATCTCCCTTAAACTGTCCAGTGTGTTTATCCACTGTGGTTAGTGAAATCCACGTAACATGCCTAAACTGTGTAGATCTGCACAATATATCGCAATGGAAATTTTCAGACAATGTCTAGCAGCTGCTTAGACTGCTTCTTTTGAATTTATCTACTAAATCTGCATTTCTCATGTGTCCATCACCATACAATTACTTAGTGTCTATGGTATTCAGCAGTCAGCCAGAGTCAAAGACTCTGGCAGAAATCATCTTTGTTTTAGAAATAGTTATCATTAATTTATTCAGCATTAACCTGGTCCTACTTCTCTTACACCTACAGTTCCTCCACATCATCATTTCAGCCAGAGAGTGCTAATGTTAATGATTATCATTGCATGAAACCAAATGTAGACTGTAAATACCTGTAACTCCTCTGCTTAGAATGCCTCAATTAATCTCTTCAGTATTTTGAATTGCTAAAGACATGCTGGCTTGCTATTTAAGGATCAGGAACTATTGTTGTCAAAGAGCAAGAAATCTGCTATTTCTGGTTGTGCCTTAAAGGACCATTTATGGAGAATTCATATCACAGCATCTGATATGCATGTACATTTATTTATTCTTGTGCTATTATATCCTTTGCTTTGAAAATCTGGCCCTAAGTCTCTTGATACAGTGATCTAAATGCCATTTCAGTGTGAAATCCGGTAGTTGGCCAAGAAGAAAAACATTTAGACCACTTTACCATAAGGAAAAAGCTTTTTCAAAGATTGACCTCAAATTGTTCAGTGCTGGAAGCTTGAACAATTAAGCTGGAAGCTGAAAATACAGCTTGGATTTTCTAATTTCAGGACTGAAAACATCCCAAATAAGGTATCTTAACAAAAACCCCAAAACAACTAAAACCAGCTTCTTCACATTCAGTTTTTGCACTAACAGATAAAGTTATATATCTATTTAAAGTTAACAATATGAATTGTATAAACATACCTGTAAGAATCCTGGCCTAGCACTGTCTTCTGCCAGGATAAACTATGCTTACAAACATGCCAAAAATAAACTGTGGTAAATACAAACTATTTTCTATTAAATTAACCCTCTTACTCATGTTCAGGACATCTACCCAAATAAAATAATCTATTGTTCTTTAAGTAAGTTTCACAGAATCTCAAGATAGTGTAACAACCAGAATTGTAACAGGCTTCAAATAATGTTTTTCTAATTATTTTTTTATATGGAACAGGAAAATTTGGAAGTAACTGTCCTTTAAGTGGTAAAACCATTTCTGCTATAGATGATACCATAAATGAAATTCCGTTATAATGAGGGTAGCATAGCAACTATAGTTAATTGCATTACCATAAGGAAAGTTTAGCCTTGAAAGATTTAAAAGCTAATTACTGAATGCCATAGTGAAACAAATGGAACTCTCTATTTGTGTCTGACTAAGCATTTCCTCAGTGAAGATACTTTCTACATGTTGCTAAGTCTAACTATCAGTATTTAAATTCCAAAATAGTTTCTGCACAGCAGCTTCATTCAGTCTTACTGGCACAGATGCCTGCTGCATGCTAGTAAAGAAGCAGTCCTGAGGAAAAGGTGAAGTGTTTTTTCATCGGGGTGGGCAATGAAGATACTGTCCTCTTTTACAGTGATAAGGGGAATCAACTCAAGCCCTGCCCTGACAGGGAGTGCTCTGAGTCATGCCTGCCTTGTTCAGGTAGAGCTCTGGTTGTCCCTAGGGCATCAGCATGCATCTCTTGTGGGGTTCTGCCTTCGTAGTGGTCATTCCTTTTTTTACCCCTACTGAATGCCCGTTAAAAAACTTTTAGTAATAACACCTTCACAGTATGACACTTTTGAAAGGTAACGGGAGAGCCCATGAGTAAATTAGGTTTCTGATGTGATGTATAAAACACAAAAGAACCTGCTATTCATGTGTAATTAAAAATTTTTAGATTGGCCCTCCATATTTAAACTCTACATAAAAGAAAGAAAAAAAGGAAATAAATGGCATAGTTTGAATTTTGTTTATCCTTTAGTCATTTAAATTTTAAAATAACCTTAAATTATCTTCAGGGAGAGTAAGAACTTGAAATTATATGTTATTCTCTCAAATCAAACAGGCAAACAGAAATGTTGCCAGTTAATGCATTTTGAGTTTATACACTCCTTTAAACAGTGAGTATAAGTATTTACCAGAGTACTTTCAGAAGCTAGTATGTGCAGCCTAAATAGATATTGATGTTTCAACATAAACGATTACTATGAGAAGCAGTGAAAAGCTCTATAGAGCATGTGCGTCTACTTCTGTGGTAAATGTCTTGAAGGTTTGTGATGCTTGCATTGTATGAGGCTCCTGGACTCTGTGAAACTGTTGGGCTAGAGGCACTTTTTATCTTCCGGGACACAAGCAAATGTCAGGAATGTTAGTGGGGGACACGTGTTTCACAGCTCTCCACAAAACCAAGGTGTCCTGCCTCATCTTCAGCCTCTGTAAATATAAAGCCAGCATTACAGACTTGAGACCCTGTTTACTTTATCACCATCCACAGCAATGTTTTGTGGGGTGGTTATGGCAGGGTAACGTACACAAGCAACAGGGTTCTTGTGCAGTGTGAGTTAGAGGTCAGCATTGGAATATCTCCTCATATGAAAGTATTAATTATTTAGATAAGGTTAATTTCTTTTGGAAGGGAAAGAAGATGGACATCAGACACCCCATTAAAATATTTGAATCTTGGATTATTTGCCTATGAGGTACCATTCTGGCACCCAGGCTTTGAAGAGGACTGACTTCCATGGAAAAGCGACAGTGCACAACACGGTTTTGCAGAGAAACGAGCACCAAAGTGTCTTGCTGTGTGTTCTTGATAGAACCCTTTAGTCTTTTTCTAGTGACCCGCATTCCTTTATTGTAATGAATTTCTCATCCCCAGTGACCTACAGTGACTGTCCCTCCCTTCATTAAAGATAATGGGAAATTTGCCACTAACTTCAATAGAGACAGGAATAAGTCATTTATTCTCTACCATTGAAACACATAAAAGCTTGTCAAGTCTATGAATAAGTAGTTTCATCCTTCTTATTTTAGACTCTTATTTTCGAGTGTTCAGACTCTGGATCTTCAATGAGAAAACGAGGCTGGGCTGCTCTCTGAGAGACTTGGATATTGTGAATAACTCCTGATATAAACTAATTATTTTTTTCAGATGCTAATATTCTACAGTGATACTAGTACAGGCTGTATTATTTATAGATTTCCTAAAAGACATAACTTCCCAAGATGGTTCTACCTTTTTTTTAACTGACATTCTCAAGTGAAAACCAGGATAACTTCAATCACATCTTGTAATCTTACAACCTAGCTGTAACGTTGCATGAGTTTGTTTCTTAAAGTCTTTCGTGCTTCTCTGGTTCAACATGCAACTGGCTGCTATTTTACACTTTCCACAGTTAACAGAGTTGGGTTATGATACAGGAGAAATAATCGAACCCAACCACAGAATACCTAAAAAAAACCCTTGAGATGAATATCTGGGAATATTTGTATGCAAGTTCAAATGCATTTTCACACTGAATAATCCTTGTAGAGCTGGATTGATGAAAGAGTGAACTTCGTTTGCAAGACTCAGGAGAGAAGACTATTAGCTGAACAGCTTTGTTTCAGTATGTGACTGCTAATTTAGTATTCTGTTACAAGCTTAAAAATAGACATTTTCCTGTCATTTCCTTTAAAATCATGCTTGTTTGACTTCTGTATCTTAAAAGGTACAAAAATACTTGAAAAAGCACTTCTCTGTATGCAGAAACTTCTTTTTTTTCTTTTTTTCTGGCAGCTACATCAATTTGTTATATTAAAATATTTCACACTTACTGTATTTTTCGCAGAAGACGTTTTTTCAAAATTACAAAGGAGGTTGGCCAGGACCTCACAAAATCACCTAATTCATCACCCCTGCTGAAAGCAGGGTCAGCTAAAGTAGTTTAAGACCATGTCTACTCACATTTCAAATATCTGCAAGGATGGAGAAACTCCACATCCTTTCTGGGTAACCCGTGCCTGTATTTGACCACCCTCACAAGAAAAATGTTTTATTACATTTAAACAAAATTTCCTGCATTTCAATTTGTTCCTGTTCCCCCTTGTCCTGTCACTGGGCACCGCTGAAAAGAGTCTGGCTACATCTTATTTACCTTTCCCCATCAGATATTTATGTACATGATGACATCCCCCTGAGCCTTCTCTTGTCCAGGCTGAACCGTACAAGCTCTGTCAGCGTGGACCTCACATGAGAGCTGTTCCAGTCTCTTAACATCTTTGTGATCCTTTATTGGATTTGCTCCACTATCTCCAGTTACTTGTAGTTTTGGGAAGCCTGGACCCAGGACTCCAGATGTGTCTCACAAGGGCTGAAAGATTCCCACTTTGACCTGCTAGCAACACTGAGCAGCCCAAGTGGCTGTTGGCCACCTTTGCCAGAAGGGCATGTTGCTGCTTCATGGCTGACTTGTTATCCACCAGGCCTTTTGCTTTCAAGCTGCTTTACATGGTTTAGTCATATATGGCTAGAAGAAAACAGTAGAGGAGTTACTGAAGAGACCAAGTTTTCTTTCCAAATATGACTTCACTCTTACATTCCTGTGATGACAGAAACTAGCTGAAAGTAGAAGTTTAAGCATCTGATTCTGATTAACCTCCTTGATTCTAATTAATCTCACCAGTTCCAAAGGAAAGGGAAAGGGTGAGGTGGTGTGTTATTTAAAAGCTGTCTAGGGGACAAGAGTTCTTGGAGGCCATTGAAGAGTAAAGCAAGGAGCTAATGTAGTAGGTGAGATGAAGTTACTTTGTTGAAAATAGGTAGGGTGGTCTTTTTAATGAGAGATACGTCTGAATAGCTTGTAATTTAAGCCTTGAATTAGTGTGAGGGAGAAGGGAAGCGCATGGAAGGAAGTTCAAGGGCTAACTGTCCATCAACAGGTCCTCAAACAATGAAATACAAGCTTCTCAAAAGCAAGTTAAAATAATCCTAATCTGTGGAGGAGTTTTAATTATGTTCCATGACTAGAAGGACATCTGAGTAACCTGTCCTCCTTAATCTTAATTTGTGCTGTAGACATGTCTCTGAACCGAAAGGTTTCATTTGCCAACATAACTCTGGGCTTTCTTGTATTTGATGGTACTTTTTTCCCCAGTAATATGGGTATTTGTGCTCTCTTCGCCCACTCGGCTCTGTGGCACTTGGCCACTCTGAAGTGAAAGCAGCACTTCTGAAGCATGCTGTCTATACAGTTCATGTGTAATTGAGCTACATAGATGCAGCAGCTGACTCTTAGAATCGCTGCCTTGTGATTGAGCTGAAATACTGGAGTTGTGGTGATTATGTGGATGAATTATGCTTGTTTATGCAGGACTCTCCGGCGCAATTAAGGTTGCAAGTATCCCGAAATCTCTTTACATCACTCCTGCCCAAAGCAGCTGCAGTGGTAGATACATCTTTGTCTCTAGTGACAATCAGAGTATCTGACTGTGCCTTACATCAGTGTTCAGCCTTCTAAGGATTAAACATCTGGGTAAGATACAGCTGTTAGACTTCTGTAGATAGCTGTGAAAAACTAACAGAGTGCTTGTAATTTCTAGTATTTTAAGTATTTGAACCTGACTAAAGGTAAAGTTTTAGTGTGTGCAGGGGAATTAGGTTATTGTTTG
Organism: Strigops habroptila; assembly: GCF_004027225.2. Classification (NCBI taxonomy): domain Eukaryota; kingdom Metazoa; phylum Chordata; class Aves; order Psittaciformes; family Psittacidae; genus Strigops; species Strigops habroptila. Next base: position 30,358,260 of record NC_044283.2, on the reverse strand, counting down.
CTGTCAATACTAAAATGCACAAGCTTCTCTAAAAGTGTCTGTAAAAGCTATCAGCTACGAGTTTTCAAGCAAGGCAAATCTCACTATTAAGCCTCAGCTGTTGCTTTTGACTTCTCCACAGTTGTGTCAGCACTTGATAATGAAGAAAATGCTAGTTTTTACTTCTAGTGGAGGAGGTTTGGTTTTTTCAGTTGTTTTAGTTACTTAATTTCTCTAAGAGTGACTCTTCTGTGTCACTTGGAATCATTCTGTACTACTTAATGTAGCAACATTAGCTACTTCTACATTTAGGTCAATTCTTAGGAGAAAAAATCAAAGTGCATTGAATAACAGTAAGAAATTGCACAGTTCTATCTGTTGGCCTTTTTATGTAAATGTCCATGTTTAAAGAAAGTCATGACCTGGCTTATCAGCAAAACTCACAAAGAGGTGAGTACCATTCCTAACTTGCAGTTCTTGGCTGCTGGAATGGTTTCTCTGAAATCCCAGGTGGTTTAGAGTGGTTGCTTGCTGCTGTTGATGGAGGTATTTCTTCTCTGTTGTAAGATTATTCAGGTAGCTGTTATACAAAAAGCACAATCATTTTGCCTCCTCCCGAGATCTCAAGGTGTACCAAGATGTTTTTAAAAAAAAAAAAAAAAGTGTTTAGTGTGATATATTGCCTTTTTATTTAAGCTGAGGTATTGACAAAACTGGCAGTTTTCTCTGAGGCTTCTTACACACTTCTGTTTTCATTCAATGTCTTCAGAAAAAAGCCAGACGAAGTTATATGGGAATTACAGCAGTCAGTGGGATCTAAACCCTACCTGTTTGGGTGTGTTTTCCTCCTGTTGTTTTTGGGTATAGGGGGTGTGTGGGAGGCAGGGTTGTTTGGTTAAGGTTTTACTTAAGCAGCCTTAAATGCAAGCAGTCATTCTATTAGAAGTCTCTTTATATCTTCTGGGTGTTGTAGTATGTCTCTGAAATGCTGACATAACTATCAAATCAGATTTTATTATGCTACTCAAGAGAGTGCGTTTACTTATGAACATACCCCCCATTTCACTGTGACCATGGGTGTTTCACTGTTACCATGACTTGCTATACAACTGCAGACGGTCTTTAACGCTATCTAGTCTTATTACTGCAGTTGTTGAAAAGCTGCTGTTTATTTTCAAGTCTTGGATCAGAAAGAAGAGTATCAGCATATTTAAGGCAAGGCACAGCTTTGCTCTCACATCATGAGGCTTTACTCTAATTTCTTTGCCTATAGGACTGCCATAGCTCTGCCTGAAAGGGCTCCCCTGGAAAAGATATCAACAGAAAGGGGAATGTGGGGGGAAGGTGTGGAAGAAAATGGAATGGAAGGAAACAGAAATGGCCCCTTAATGGTCAAGATAAAATAGCCTTAACCCTAAAGCGCTGGAGGCACTTCCATTCATTTAACAATGTGGGACAGAAACAAGTGGATTCTTACTTAATGCTTGTGTAAGCCTGTACCCTTCATAGGGAATTTAGTAAATTGAAAGTGGATGTGTGGTCTTGTAAGAAAAAATTGTGAATTTTGTGTGAAGTAATAACAGTGGCTATCAAAAAATGGAAGTATTTATCTCAGTTTGTTCCCTAGAATAGTAATTTCCAACATAGAGGGCTGTTGACATGACAGGAGGCACTACATGAAATCTAAGTGCTATATTTAGAACCTGTTTTCTGAATCTAGCTAGCAGCAGTACTTAACTCCTGGCCTTTTGACTTCATGCCTTTCAGACACCCTTATCTGAAATATTAATAATGAAACATTAGAAACTCATTTGAAATACTAATCCAAATAGTGTCTTCCTAAGGAAGGCTTTTTTTCATACTTTGTGTAAGACTGCAACTTTCTGAAGTGTGGAGCACTTGTTTTTGAAAGAACAAAATCCTTAATTGCTTATTGCCAAGTGGTAGGGATGAGGAAGTCATCAAGAGATGCATTAGAATGCGGCATGGCTGGTCTGATATTTCACTTAAAATTTGTAATGTTTTGCAATAACCTTTGTGAGCTGTGTGATGTTATTAATTTCTACTGTCTACTATAAGGGGAAAAATTGTAGATTGGCTGGTCACCTTTCAAAGAGCTGTTCATGAACTGTTATGTGTCAAAAAAGTCACAGTGGGTTTTATGAGAATGAGGTTTCACAACATGCTGGTAATTGTAACATGAAGTATTAAAGCTATTTAACTGTTCTTTCCGTAATGTCAGCTTGATGCAAAGCTGCTAAAGTCTGTGGTATTCACTGGTAAACCCAGAAGTAGACGACAGATGTGCCAAAATCTTATGCACCAGGGCAAACCTACCTATAATGGCAAGGTAACAAGGGAGTCTTAAGGATTACTTTCTTGGGTACTTACCTGATATATTCCACCCATTTAGGCACAGGCAGAAAATTTCAAGCATGCATTTGACTGAGTCATAAAAATAGAAAGCTACTTGTTTACTTTGTCACAGTGATGATACTGGACCTTAACAGTAAAGCCAAACAGCTTAGAATCATAGAATGATTCTATGATTCATGACGGTTAGGGTTGGAAGAGACCTTAAAGATCACGCACAACACACCTTAGCGTCATCAGCAAACTTGCTGAGGGCTCACTCAATCCCACTGTTCATGTCACCAACAAAGATGTTGAACAAGATCGGTCCCAACACGAACCACTGAGGGACGCCACTCATTACTGATCTTCATGTGGACATTGAGCCATTGACCGCAACTCTGAGTGTTACTGTCCAGCCAATTCCTTATCCACCGAGTGGTCCATCTGTCAAATCCATGTCTCTCCAATTGAGAGACAAGGATGCAGTGCAGGGAAGTGTCAAATGCCTTGCACAAGTCTAGGTAGATGATGGTGTCAGTTGCTCTTTTCTTATCCATGAATGCTGTAGCCCCATCATAAAAGGCTACCAAATTTGTCAGGTATAATTTGCCCTTAGTGAAGCCATGTTGATTGTCACCAATCACCCCTTATGGTCCATGTGCCTTAACAGAGTTTCAAGGAGGATCTGCTCTGTGCCACTCTACTGAAATCTTAATGAAAACAAAGGTTTGCAAGAAAGATTAACCTGCGGAAGTCCTCGTGCATGTGACACTGGGGCAGCATATGCTGAATGGCCCTTGCAGCAGGGCATGCTGCTAGCTTTGGTGCGCACAATCATCAGCTGTTTGGGAGAAAATAAAAGTGACACCTGATACCCACATTTGAACAGTAACAAACTATAATGGCAGTGCTTTATGCCAAACAAAATGGTAAGTTAGAGCACTCTACCAAGTTTTGCATGATAAATGTGCTGTGACATGACAATTAAAGATCATTTGGATCAAGTAGTAACTGTCACATCCAGCCTGTAGCGAGTGTTTGACTACCGATTTGGCATCTGAGTGTTTGGCTGGAGTCCATCATGGCTGATACAGTGATAGGCCCCTCTGAATTTGCAGCTGTACCTCATGTGATGGTAAAGGAATTTGAGCATCATGAGATAAAGATGTCAAAACTATTTTGGGTTGCCACAACAAACTGTGAGCATGTGAAAGTGATGCTTATAAGTGTCTTCAATGTTTAAATTTTTTAATTGGTTTATTATAATTATTACATATATAGTTCCTGTCTGTATCTGACCAACACAAAGTATGTGGTGTATTTCTTTTAACTGTATAAAAATTGTCAATCCATTCAGCAAAATTAAACTATGCTTTTTATTTCAGTAAAATTTGCACTCCTCTAAAATAAATCCTTGCCCATTTGCAGGCTGCTTTCTGATTGTCTATAAAAGAGTACTTGTACACATACATTACACTTTTTGGCAATCGTATCAAAATGGACAGTCATCTACCTGGACTTGTGCAAAGCATTTGACACTGTCCCGCACAACATCCTTGTCTCTAGATTGGAGAGACATCAATTTGATAGATGGATCACTCAGTGGATAAAGAACTGGCTGGATGGCTGCACGCAAAGCGTTGTGGTAAATGGCTCGATGTCCAGTTGGAAAACAGTAACGAGTGGTGTCCCTCAGGGATTGGTGTTGGGACCTGTCTTGTTCAGCATCTTTGTCGGCGACACGGACAGTGGGATTGAGTGTTCCCTCAGCAAGTTTGCCGACGACACCAAGCTGTGTGGTTCGGTTGAGACGCTGGAGGGAAGGGATGCCATCCAGAGGGACCTTGACACGCTTGTGAGGTGGGCCGATGCCAACCTTATGAAGTTTAACCAAGCCAAGTGCAAGGTTCTACACCTTTGTGGGGGAAATCCCAGGCATAGCTACAGGTTGGGTGGAGAAGAGATTCAGAGCAGCCCTGCAGAGAAGGACTTGGGGGTGTTGGTTGATGAGAAGCTTAACATGAGCCGGCAGTGTGCACCTGCAGCCCAGAAAGCCAACCATATTCTGGGCTGCATCAAAAGAAGTGTGACCAGCAGGTCAAAGGAGGTGATCCTGCCCCTCTACTCTGCTCTTGTGAGACCTCACTTGGAGTACTGTGTACAGTTCTGGTGTCCTCAACATAAAAAAGGATATGGAGCTGTTGGAGCAAGTCCAGAGGAAGGCCGTGAGGATGATAAGAGGGCTAGAGCACCTCCCATGTGAAGACAGGCTGAGAAGGTTGGGGCTGTTCAGCCTGGAGAAGAGAAGGCTGCGTGGTGACCTCATAGCAGCCTTCCAGTATCTGAAGGGGGTCTGTAAGGATGCTGGAGAGGGGCTCTTTGTTAGGGACTGTGGTGGTAGGAGAAGGGGTAACGGGTTCAAACATAAACAGGGGAAGTTTAGATTAGATATAAGGAAGAAGTTCTTTACAGTGAGGGTGATGAAGCACTGGAATGGGTTGCCCAAGGAAGTTGTGAATGCGCCATCCCTGGCGGTGTTCAAGGCCAAGTTGGACAGAGCCTTGGGTGACATGGTTTAGTGCGAGGTGTCCCTGCCCATGGCAGGGGGGTTGGAACTAAATGATCTTAAGGTCATTTCCAACCCAAACTATTCTATGATTCTGTGATTCTATGATTTATCTAGGCTACTGATTTGTTTAATCACTTCTGGAATTTTTTTTTTTTAATGGAATTGCAGATAGCTTAGTTTATTGCAGAAATAGTGTCTTGAACAGAGTGGATTAATATAGCTTAAGATTGCTAGTTAACTAAATATCTGAGACAACAGGCATGACTTTAAATGTTCTTGACTTTTCACTTCCTGTGAAAGGCTTTATAGCAAGGAACCTTGTTTTATTTCATAAATCGTATATCACCTGACTTAAAAAAAAAAAAAAATTAGGTCCACTGCTGAATTTGCCACTTGCTGATTTCCTACATTAGTTTGAAATCCCTTTGTGTCTTTCCAAGGCTAAGCCATCAAGGGCCTGCCTTGTTTAGCTGATACTTGGGATCACATGTTGCCATTAATACTCTTTCATTAAGCTTTTCCACCCCTTTTAGGAGTTTGGGTATCTCCATTTCAGTTCTGACAGATCTGCCTACAGCCAGATAATAATGCCAAAGGTTTGTTTAATGGAACATATGGGAGTGCTGGGCAACAAATACTATAATTATCCAAATAATTACCCTATTTATTGCCAGCATCTAAGATCAGATGGCCAGTGTGTGCTTGGATAATCAAGGCTCCCTTCTCACAGGCTCCTTCTTGCTGTAGTTAATTTTGTCTTCGTTGGAGGGCAGAGGATGGTTCCTACAGTTGATTTGTAGCTATTAATTTGTTGTTCTATTAATACTACTGTAAAATTTATTCTTAATCTTACAGTCTTATTTAAAACCCAGCTATCTCACTGCAAGCCTCAAACTTAACTGCTATGCAGTATTAGTTTGTTTTAATGGAAAAAATTACCTTTTCTACTTCTTTATTTTATGGATGATAGCACCTTATAGCAGTAGCTTGGTTTTAGTCATTAAAATGGGATCTTTTTGCCTAAGGGGCTAAAGAACTTTATCCTACAGCTACTAGTTTCACTGCCCACTTAAGCAAATAAACCATATGCTTCAGGAAGAAACTTCTCAGAAGGTACTTCAAAAATACTACCAAACTGCTCCAAAATGTGTTTCACTAGTAAATTTTTTATTTTTTTTTTTTGCTATTAAATAGGCAAAAATCCCAAAGGATCCAGATGATCTAATCATGAAATACATTCGTATCAGACTGATCAAGGAAAGACTGAGCCCAGAATGCTCTTATATTGTGTATCGAAGTATAAGCTTTAATATATACACACACACACATATGCGTATACTACACAATACATGATATAAACCAAGTATTTTAAAGTAATATTGCTGTCTTAGACTCAAGTGATCTGCGATGAGGGAAAGCTAGTTGTAGCTGTCCATATAACCTTAACTCTGCCTTCAGTTGTGCATAGTACTACACATTGCATATAGAGGGGAATACTGCTGTTACATTGCTGTTTACTCTGGACCTGCTTTGTGCGGTGGTATAAATATGAAGGTTATAACAAAGCCAGATCTCTTTTGTTCCAGTGGCTTTGGTTACTTAGCTATATTCCTGGCTTTAACCTGCTATGATGCAATTTGGCCAATAATTTCACTTGACTTTCTTCTCAGAGAAAGTATCTTGTGCAACTAGCAAAATATGGCAAGATATAGAATGCTGTTGTTGAAGATGCTTACTGTGAGATTCTAATAAAGTTGTATTGAGCCAGTGGAGTTCTTGCTTGTGCAGTGAACAAACAATCAGCATGCTCATGAAGCATAAAGTGCGTGTTGCAGAGTTTTTGTTTTAACAAAACATAAGACCCCCATGTGTGGCATTGCATGCAGGTCAAAACATCCACCTGGTGTCTAGTACTAAATCTCTAATGCAGACAGCTTTCAGAATGAGAAAGGAAGAATTTAATTTTCCCAGCAACCACCTGGAAATTACTTGTACTTAACCCTGTTACATACCATAATTCTATAATAGTACTATGAAATCTGGGAAGTTATTAACGATTGATATGATGCCCTAGGGTCTAATCAGAAAGAATCCCTTAATTGCATGTGGTAGAGCATCATACGGAGTCATAAAAATGGAGAGTTCATTGTCCCAGGTTCCCGGAACTCCAAACTAAGCTAAAAAAACTGAGTACGCCCAACTCATAGACAGCACTTTTATGCTGTCACCATTTGGTGATTTATCTATGTACCAAAGCTGTGGACTGCTGTTTGATACAAGCAATTGAGACTGGCTGTGTTAGCAAGAAGAAATCTGTATTGGCAGCCTCTGAAAAGTACTTGAAAGGCTCTCAAAACTGTAGTTTTGTTAAAAGTCATAGGATAATGTATCTATTAATACAATCTTTGAAGCATCACTAAATTTTTCTTCTATGAACAGATAGAGAATAGAGAATAAATATATTTAGGCACTCTGGCTTAGAATACGGTTCTTTATCAAGAATCTAATTTCTTATTTGGAAGTAAACATCTCACTGAGTGCACTAAACCCAGCATTTTAGACAGGAGCTATCGATATTGCAAAAAAAAAAAAAAAAAAAACCCAAAACAAAAAAACCACCCTCAAAACCTGTATAGGAGAGTGTTCTATTACATGTACCAAAAAGGATTGGCCTGATTTCACTGGCTGTTGTGGACATAAGGAGCTAGATTCTCAGCTGGAGCATGCTACTGAGCTTGCATTGGCCCTCTGAGTGGGTGTACGAAGCATTGCTGTTACTGATTCATAGGACACATCATTTTTGAATGTCATCATACATTCCATAATTCTGCAGCATAACTAAAACTGATAATTAAAACTGAGCAAAAACTTGGAACTCTCTAAAAAAGAAAGGACACTTTATCCTTGGTCAGGATACATAAATATGGATGTGTATGTAAATGTGTATATAGATACGTATTTATGTATCTATATATGTCTATACATATGCACATCTGCATGGAAATGTACTACTTGTGATTAAAAAAGGAGGGGGCTATTTATGATGAAGATGCTAACCTGCTGTTTTTTCTAAGGATGCAATTTACAGCAGGTTACTGGAACAGATGGTTGTTTCTGTCAGAGACTGGAGACTACAGTGACTTCACGGTCAAACGTATCCTCATGTTAATTGCTATAATTAACTTATGTCATAACTTACATAATTAATTCTAAGATTTCTGCTTTTTTAGGGAGAGAGAAAGGAGTAAAGGAGAATCTCACAAAGCTGACAGTCGTCTTAGCAATGGCAGCTGGGGCTGATAGCACTGTGCTTCTTTCAGATGGGTGATTTATGTATTTTTATCAGTGCTTTGACATTAAAAATTTGGGTTCAGAAAACGCAAATGCCATCCCTAAACAAAGAAGAACTGAAAATCCATATATCATCTAGCACTAATGCTGAGTCCATGCTCGTTATTGATCTTCTCTGATAACCTCTATGTGTTCAAGCACATACTAGTAAATACAGCTAGTTATTGGGCTGCTTTTCTGCTTTTCTTTTCTTATGCTCCTTCTACTGTCTTCATTCAGAAAGAAAACATAACTTAGTTTGCAATTTACCTTTACAATTTCATTCAAAGCCGTTTAACTTTCATACACTCAAAGCTGGTTTATATGTTAAAATATTTTTTTCTTTAATCTTTATTTCTCTATTCTTATTTTGATTTCTTTTCATTGTAATATTTATTGTCATTATGTAGTAGCCTTATAAGGACAATGTGAAGAAATACTTCTGTAAATGAGGTACACAATAGTAGTGTCTTCCCTTCAATTACTACAAAATTAGCTGTTTGTTACGAAACAATAATTGGTTTCACCTGTAGCTGCAGCTCTGGATCATCTGCAAGGAAGTCTTCTGTCTCCCAGTCCTCCTTATTCCCCCTCTTCCTGTGATCTCTCCCATATCCAGACAGTTGATCAGGAGATTTGAATCCTTTTAGAATGGAAGGAAATATGTGAAGTATAGATGTTTGCCATAACATTCACACTCCTTTAATATTTCATAATTTAAGAATGTGAATAAACTAAAACCTGTTATTCAGAATTATTTGAAGAAAATGTTTTCAAACTTGTTTCCTCTGTGTTTTTTCCCCACTGAGGGAAACTTCTGCTTTGTGTTAAGTTACATAGTAAAAGAATAGGGGAAGATATTCTTTCAGATGAGCCATCTTTTACAACAGATGTTTACTAATAGCGAATGAAAACCCTTCTCTGTATTTCCAGTAGTATTGCAACAGGTACTCTGGCTTCTTCAGTTTTTTTATTTTTATTTTTTTCTTATTAATAAGTATCTTTTATGCCACACCACTGAATTACAGGACCATGTGCACTCAGAAGTTGTGGGTATCATTAAATGTTTCTGTACTACTGGCTTTGCTCTGACTGATACAGTTTATGTCATCACAAAATAATTAGCAAGGGAAACAAGGAAATGTTTTTTTCTTTCCCAAGTGGTAAACCAGAAATGAAATCCCATAACTCGGCGCAAGAAATAAGGTGGTGTGTAAAGAAGTCAGCTTTAAAAATCCTTGTTTAAGACTACTTACAGTAGTGTTTTCTGAACCTCTAGTTCAGGAATCCTTTCTTCATGGAGGTAACTCATTAGCAACCTCTGCCATGCGCTATAGATGCTACTACATCTCAAACCAGTAATCAGCCATTAAGTCTTCTTGAATCAACTCATCTATAGACAGTTCATCTATATGGAGTTAAGTGACATAAACAAAAGAACTTTTCTCTTTTCTAAATAACATCAATTTTTCAATAAACAACAAGTAATTTTTCTTTTATTTATTTTTTGTGGGATAGTTTTGCACATTCAAGTGATGTGAAGGTGAAAGAGAGGATGAAGATCAGCTTATCTTGATGTTTGCACATTTGATTACATACTGTCATTTGGGTGAATCTTTCAGGCCGAAAAACATTTCTGCAGCAGTGATTGATTGAAAGGGTCTGCTAAGATACACATTTATTCAACAAATCTTTTTTTGTGGATGTCAGTAGTTTTGGATCAAACCTGAGGGTACCAAATAACGACATATAAACATATATTGTTTATTTGGCATTCTTTTCCTCCTATGAGTTTCTTGAAAGTCTTACTATTATGAGTTTACTGTTTAAGAATACTAGCCCCACTGCCATTCATGCTGAAAAAACTACTAGTGACCTTCCACATGCTGTCAGTACTGTCCAGAATAGGGTTACAGTGACTGTAACTCCACACGAGTGCCAAAACCAGCTTAAAAACCATCTAATGGGACACAATTTAAGTGTCTCAGCATGTGCAAACTGGTGGGAGCCTCAGTGGATGCCTCTACTAAATTGCATTTACTTAATAGCTGTGCTTTTAAATCCCAGGGAAGTGTGCAGCAGGTGTTCACCTGGTAGAAGAGGGGTGTTTTCTGCTATATGCTGAACTGAGACTCTGAGGTTTTAGGACACTTTTCATTTCCTTGCAGTTATGTTTTGTGCCTTACAGTTATTATCTCTTTCAGCTTATTTCTCAGTGTGGTGCCAGGAACATGACTCAACTATTCATATCAATAACACTTGATATGGTAGCCTAGCTGAACCGTTTTGCTGCCCACATAGCTGGGTGATGCCCTGAGGTTTTGGGTGTTCCTGTGTACTGCTCCTCTTCATGCACTTTCTTAAAGTCCTTTCACACAGTCTTACATACTAGCTAGCAGTGTAGCCCAAATTCAGTATTAAAGCGCTTTTGCCCCCTTTAAGTATATCCCCTTTCTACTTTTCCACTACAGTTGCTGCTGAGCAATCTCCTGCAAGCTGAAAATGTCTGTTTTATATTAGGCTGTTTTAATCCTCTTACCACTGCTATAGATCTGTGCTGTCTGGCAACTGAGAAACAACTACGGTGCAGCCCAGGATCTGAAGATACTGCTGTACTTGAGCATAGAGGTGACTTATTTTTCCAAATGTAGGATTTTGCTTGCATGGTAAAACATATCCAAATCACATCTGGGGGCTTAATATATCTTCAGACCAAAGAGGAAATTAATTTAAACTAATCCTCAATTATCATTAATACTTGTTCAGGTACATTAGTCATAAGATATTAGCCAGAAAAACGAAAGCTGAAAATGACAAAAGAAATTAGACTCAGTCACTGAGACTTCCCTATGCCTTTCTTCTATTTTACTGAAAAGAACTTGTTCAGTCTCCACTTTTCTTTTTGTTTTTCCCAAGCATGAATAGACATTCAAGGACAATTTCCTTAAAATTACCTGTGGAAAGTGAATGCTATCTAGTTGCTAAGAGATAATTATTTGTCTCTCAAATGAAGGATCACTTTGGTGGCTTCATGTAAAAGACCCCAGCTACAAATCTCTGCTGTCACTTTTTTACTTAGAGATAATAGGCTAGTAAAAGCTTTTATACAGCAGTACACATCAGTAGACTTAAGCTAAAAACAATTCTACCATAACAAGAACTCCAAGGAATGTTAGCTGTCCTTCAGACATGTGCATTTTTTAGGAAAACAATGACTTGGAAATCTTGAAAGAAATAAAAGAGAAAGAAGCTTTCCAGTTATAAACATTAAATTTATGTATGAACAGCCCCACATATCTGAAATTTGTGTATGCCTTATGCAGTTGTGTAATTTTAGTGTCAAAAAAGCAGTAAAGTGTGTGTGGCAGGTTCAGAAAAGGGCAAAACACAGTTTTTGGGTGGATAACATTTTTTGGATGTTAATTCACTAATGTTATAGAGAACAGTAAGTTTTTGAACAGGTTGAAGTCTGCTGTTCACTATCTTTTCTGTTCAAGTTTTCTCCTGTGAGATTTCTCAGCATTCATCTTAAGAATTCTGCAGGAGGAAGAACCTAAATTGCTTTTTTCAGTGTTATGTCTGTGAACTGAACTCTGTAAGTTCAAGGAAGACAATGAATCAGCATTGATATGTTAAATTAAAGTTCCAGAAAATATACGAAGTAAGTCAAAAGGAAGAAAATAGAAACTACATAATGGCATGTCAGCAACTAAAACTCTGTTTTCAGGTCCCTTTCACCTCCCACTGCTAGCTCTGGTTCTTTTTCACTCTTCTTGCTGGAAAGCACAGCAAATCTGAAAGAAGTCCATTTTATAGTGAATATTACTCAAAACAAACCTGGGTCCAGATATTATGGTCTTTGATAGAAATGTAAGGTTCCTTCTTAGACCTAAGTAAAAGCTGGCTGAATTGATGCAACTGATGTGCAACTGATGTGAGTTGCACGTAGTTAAGGTGTCATATTTCTGTATTATTTTGTTGTTATGCTTTAAAAACTTCAAGCATCGAGAGGAAAAAAAACAAACCCCAAAACAACAAAATCCAAACCAAAACACTTGAAAGAACATCTTGCTTAATTTATTCAAACTGCATCCTCTGCTGCTGCTTATGACTAGAGGACTGATGTAAAAGGTAATTTCTGTTTTAAAAACAAACAAAAAAAAAGTGCTTTTTGTAACAGACTTTTGTTTTTATTAAAAGAATGAAGGTAACAACAACAAAAATGTCTCTTTGGAAGACAGGATACTGAATTCGTAATTCCCCCATCGTTATTTTGCTCAGGAGCTAGAATACTGCTTTCAAGCAGCATAAATCAGTTTTATGTCACACTAATGTGTATGTTTGACATTCTCCTGATGTTGAACACCATATATCACTGCAGTTCACCTGTTTGACAAAGGACTATGTCCTGAAACTACACTTCTAGGTTGATCTAACAAAAAAAAAAAAAAAAAGAGTATAAAAGTAAGTTTAAAAGCCTCTTTTGAAATATATTAATGTGATCATCATTTTGCCTAGTATAATATATCTGTAGCTGAGAAAATAACATAAAGCTGATGTTGTTGACTAAATGTTCTGTATTAATGAGACAAGTAATTTTAACTGGAAATCATTGAACTGGTTTCTGTAATCTCTGTATAAATATCTGCACTGTAGAATAGGGTCTGCATCTCAATGCACCTTTTACTTTGTCAGAGTAGCACATTCGCTGAGATGCAGTGCTCATTTTCAGTAATATATCACTGATGTGTTGCAAGCAATGTGAACAGCGGTTTTAACAGTAAAATAGTTGGAGGTCAGTGCTGGAATACTTTGAGGCTAAATGTTGGTGCGACATTCAAAATATATGCCTTTCTCCTCCCCCTTCCCACCCCTGCCGCGATAGTAAAGGTGGTCAGGTTAGTTACTGCAACACAGTGCTTGTTTGCTATAGTAATATGATATTAAAGTCTAAGTCATATTTTTAGAAAGTACTGGGAGAACATCATTACTAAAGTTAACTTCAGGTCTTACTAAACATGAGTAGCTAAACTTTTTGTAGAAGTTGTTGATACTTTATTTTAAATTAGAAGTAGTATATCAGTATGTATATAAACAGTCTGAATATAAGATGCCTATACAGTAATTATTTAATTATACAAAGTAAACTAACCTCATGTAAAATATTTGCGGATTGCAGTTAAATATTTTATAGCCTTGAAATAGAATTTTGTGACTCGTGACATAGAAATCTTAAATTATGAAGATATGGCAAAAATGAGCAACTTGCAATTGAATACATGCTATGAAAATTATTACAGGTAATGGACTACCAAAATAATCTTCAGTTCCTACAAACTGGGCTTTGAAAGTAGCTTCATAGGTGCTTTATTCTGAAGCTCATGTATAAGATATTTATTAAGTGAAAGCTTCAATGTTTTAACACAAAAATATGTGAACATTTTTTACTTCTAGCTATGCCAGAGAACGTGCCATCCCCCTTGCTGGAGGTATGGTCTTTTCAGCTCCAAATTCTGCTCAGAAGTAGATTAAATACCCAGATTTCTTTTTATCTATGTAGTAGATGAAAAAGAAAAGGGAAGGAGTATGTTTGCTATCTGCCACAATATGTAGGTTACCAAGGGGTAATGGGTTCAAACTTAAACAGGAGAAGTTTAGGTTAGATATAAGGAAGAAGTTCTTTACTGTGAGGGTGGTGAGGCACTGGAATGGGTTGCCCAAAGAAGTTGTGAATGATCCATCCCTGGCAGCGTTCAAGGCCAGGATGGATGGAGTCTTGGGTGACATGGTATAGTGTGAGGTGTCCCTGCCCATGGCAGGGGGATTGGAACTAGATGATCTTAAGGTCCTTTCTAACCCTAACTATTCTATGATTCTATGATTCAATAGCTACTCAGCTAGTCATTGCTTTTATGTAGAATATATATTCAAATAATGTTTCATGCATTTTTTTTGCTTTGCTATGTAGCAGATTTGCCTGATGGTTAGGTAGGTACTGTGACTACTACTACTGGTTTTTTTAACATACATTAGAATTAGTTTTGCTGTTTGGGGCTGTACCAAGGAACCAGCACCCCTGAGGGGAGGGAAAGCCCCTAAGTTTTTTGTTTTAACTAGTAGCTATTTCACTCACAATAGTCTACTAGATGACAAAATACAATGTTAGCCAGGTCCAGCTGTATTTTCTTCAGTATTGTGAGCTTGAGGAAGCCCAAGTGATATAAACATAAAGCTGTTGGTTTTTACAGGCAATGACAAGAGCATGCGGGTGAATGGTAGCGGTGCAGTTATGGCATACAGATGCAGGCAGGATGAAGCTGGTTGGTAGAATCAGTATGTTGTTAGAACCTCAGCAGTAACTGGGAAAAGTAAATTTCCTTTAGTGGCTTTTACTTCAACATATGCAGATCTTGTCTTAGTTGAGGTGGGACTTAGTTCAGTCAATTAGAATTACGATTGTTGGTACTTTTAACAACACACTGAATTACAAAGCTTTAATATAATTGTAAGATAGTTTTTGACAGCTCTGTACTTATCAGTGTCATGAAGTTCAGGGTATTCCTAGAAATAACCAGTATTACCATTGGTTATAGACTTCAACAATATTGACTTTTGAGACTTCTTCACATTTTGTGGTCATGGCAAGGATTGATTTATGGTATATGCACATGCTTATTTGCAGTAATTGTTTTCAGTACTAGGTTTGCCGATTTCTCTTTCGTCTTTGCTACCTCTGTGTTTTTTCAGTCCCATTGCAATTAGGACTCAGAATCTGGAAGTAAGCTGCTTCTTAGGGTAGAAAAATTAAAGTAACTTCAGGCTAAACCATCTCTTTGCAGAATGCTTTCTTACAGGATCAGTCAGTGTTAGCACTTTCATCATATAATGGATTCCAGCAGCATCACTGCTTTCTCCTAGTGCTACCTGGTATGTCTTGATCTACAAAACTTTTGGGAAAATAGCATATTCCATAAAGTTGGTTATTGAAAACCCACATAAACATATTTGCATTCCTGAAGTTCTGACTAATGTGTGATAACTCTGTAGTGATAACGGATGTAACTGTAATAACAGTAGTATTTTTTCAGTTGCATTAGTAAATTGTCCTTGAGATGTAGCTGATTCTTAACAAGCCACTTCTGAAGACAAACATGGGAAAGTACTACAGCACTACCCATATTTTATGAAAGTGTTAATCCATGCTCTATACTTCATTTATTTTACCTGATAACTCAATGCTTTAATAGTCCATTTAATTTAATTAAATTGAGAGTCTGTGCAAGTGAAGTAAGTCTAATTCTCAACACCATAATGTAATTAGGAATCAAAATTCATATTTTCTTTCATAATTATCTATGAGCATAGGCTAATTGACAAAATAATCCATGCGTATTCTGGATTCATTGATATCTTAATTCGCTGCTGCATCATTCCCTTCATTATGAAATTTCCCTTGGAAATTTCAGTGGACAAGTATAAGAAGCTGAGCCACCAGGATGTATATTTAGGTATGCTCAAAAAGAGCACTTTGCTAACATTCATCCTTGAACAGCCATTAAAACTGTTGCTATTGTATGAGGTGTTACATAGGTATACATAAAACTGGGTAACTGCCAGTGGGTAGCACCAGGAATTTTGTGTGTAACTAAGGGGAGAGGAAATACTTGAAGATCAGGGAAATCTGCATAGCATAAAACAATGTGCATGTGTGTATTTATGTACATCTGTACAATTAGTTTTACTAATTCTGTGTTGAATTTGTCTGGTTTCAGATGGAATACAATTAATATTCTTCCTAGTAGCTGGTACGGTGCTGTGTTTTGGATTTAGGATGACAATATACGTAGATAACACACCGATGTTTTAGCTGTTGCTGAGCAGTGCTTACACTAAGTCAAGGACTCTTCAGCTTCTCACACTCCCCCACCAGCAAGTAGGCTGAGGAATGCAAGAAGCTGAGAGGAGACACAGCCAGGATAGCTGACCCCAACTGACTGAAACAGTATTCCGTACCATATGGCATCATGCTGAATAGTAAACTAGGGGAAAAGCTGTTTGAAGGCTGCTGCTTGGGAGCTGGCTGGGCATCAGTGGTGAGCAATTGCACTGTGCATCACTTGTTATGTATATTCCAACTCATTATTTTCCCTTCTTTTCCTGTCCTATTAAACTGACTTTATCTCAACCCATGAATTTTACTTTTTTTTCCCCCAATTCTCTCCCCCATCCCACTTAAGGGAGAAGGAGACTGGAGTGAACATGTGGCTGTGTGGTGTTTAGCTACCCATTGGGTTAAACTACAGCAATCCATGTAAATTTCTCTGATGGGGAAGATAGATACTTTTTTGTAGTTTCTGTGCACAACATAGAACATTAACATATATTTACTGGATGTATTTAGAAACAAAGATATTAACAGATAATAATGTTCGGTAATAGATTTTTTGTCAAAGAAATTTCTGTGAACTATTTCTCAAGTCTTAAAACAGCCCCAAATGGTTTAAAATAGGTGATGCTTTCAAGATTTTTTCAGATAAGGTCTCTGATTTTGCATTATTCTGAAGTGACCACTGCAGCAAATGTTTAGATGCTTTTTGCCAGATCTTAGTAGCCTTCGGGTTAAATGATCAGCTGAGGTTAATGAAACTGCTGATTCTGTCAGTAAAGTGGCATCTTAACTCAAATATTTTTATGGAGACAAGACTGAGTTTGATTTACTAAACAAAATGAAAAGATCCATTATGCTTTTCTCCCCATATAATGAGTTTCTGTAAAATAAAGTAGTTATACTGATTGGTACTTTTGCAGGAAAATTATTTGTTTCCTGTGGCTTTGCATAAAGGTGTGACAGAGGGGAACTCAAGTTCTGCCAATTCTATAAAATATAATAAAAACCTTCCTTTTGCTCTGTAGTCATCTTAAATAGAAAAAAGAAAAAAAAAGGTAATTCAAAGTCACTTATAAAAATCAGGTATATTAGAATTGGAACTTTGGGGTTATGCATAAAATGGTATTATTAATATCAGTATTCTTGCTCTATCTTTATTTGACTCTTCACTTAATTTATTTCCTAAAATTGTTTTACAGTAATCTCAAAACCAGAATATTATAAAGGCTTGAAAAATACCAAATTTTCTAAAGCATTTACAACATATAATGGAAGCACCAATCAGTTTCATTAGTAGCTGTTACAGTATTTCGTCTGTGATTCTTTTAGACTGAGTTGTACATACCAAGTAGAGTACTCTGATCAATGGACACATTGAACTCTGTCTCGGTGTTCGTAAGTCTTGTGCAAATTGAGGAGTAAAAATGTGTTTGGTGCTTATAATTGAAAGAGAACTAATGAGCAGAAAGGAAAGACAGCAGGTGCCACTTTTTAAAAAGGAAGTGCTAGAGAATCATTTTACTGCAGACAATTGTTACATACACTCTGAACTTGTTGCTTTATTTTCACAAATACTAAAAATAACAAAAGTAGTTTCTACATTTCCCTGTGGAATGTAAATAGCAACTGTTGTTTACATGCTTACTGCCTGGAGCCTGGACATGGAGCTATGGAAAGAAAAAATATTGCTGAATAATATCCATCCCACGGTGAGAGTTCTCCTTTCTAATGTAAGCTTTATGCAGAGACTATTTATGTCTTCCAGGTTCAGAATGAATGAAAAACATTACCATTACGGAAAGGTCAAACCACTTGCTTTGAATACTTTCTGGAAGAAACATTAAAAAAAACAAATCTGGAAGTGTAGATCTGTTTATCAATGCAAATGGCAACATCTTTGCTGGGTTTTGTACTGCATGCATGTTTCTGGTTGCACAAAACTAAATGACTGATTTGCACTACCACCCCCCCACACACGAAGGCTCTCCCTCTGACTGTCTATAGTAGCGTGTAATTAATGCTTTTCATACAAATAAAGCTAAAACTGATTTAACAAGCGTGTTATCCTCCAGGGTGCTATATTATGTGTGTTATTCAAGTTTACATAACTATATAGGGGCTGGTAGTGGCCTGCAGAAGAAAGAGCCTGGAGGTACAGAGCCTGGGGAATTTGTGTCCTGAACACTGGTATACTGCTGTTTTATTTGAGTAAAATAACAAAAATGGGTTGGGGTGAGAAGCAGTAGATGCGAATTCTACTCTGGGACAAGCATTTAATGTGATCCTCCTGTTTTTCATCTAAAAGGCTTTCCAGTTTTGTTTTAGCTGAATGAATTCCACCTGTAACATTAAAACAAACAAACAAAAAAGGAAAAAACAGGCCATGAAACCAACCAAACAAAACCCAACCCAAACTTTTAAAACAAATACACAAAAAACTTTTAGCCTATCAGTTAGATTGTCATGTACTCAGTGTTCTAAAATTGAAATATTGTATTGTATATAAATTGTTGCTGTAAGACTGTTCTCTTGAATTGACACGTGTTTGTTTAAAAAAAAACAAAAACCAACCAAACAAAAAAATCCCCAGTAATTTTTCCAATTAATTTTCAAGGCTTGTTTGTGAATATCAAGATAACGGATTTATGTGAATGAACTCATGAATATTCCAAGTATGAAGCATTCTATCCTCTACAGCATTTGAACTTGTTTGGCTTGTAGATATCAATGTAGCCTACTGGGAAGCCACTCTTTTGTGAAATGTTGTCATAACTAGCTTTCATTGGAACTGTTTTTCACACTTTCCCTCGTGTGGCTATTTAAATACAGTTACACAGAGGCAGCCAATAAAGCATTCAAACTTAAGACTTAAGCATTATATTTAAGCATTAATGCTTAAATCTTTGTCAGCATTTGAGACAGAATTACAGAGAATGTGAAATACTTAAACTGGAATCGAGTCAGATCTTTATCTAAATCCCCATTGCAATCTAGTGGTAAAGACCTGCTGCACTTCCAGTAGGCGTATTAATGATGGGTGAGGGACTTCCTCAGTGTTTGTGTCCTCCTAAGTGCATTGTATGTAATTCTTTAGCACAGGCTGGTTTTTCTTTAGGCTTTCCACTTCTAAACAGGCCTCTTTGTGCCTACTTCTGTGATGCTCCAAAACCATCTGCTCAATCAACAAACACTTTTTGTTGGGTTCACCCTAAAAATTGTATCTGCTATAAAAGGTATTTCCTGCTTGTAATTAAAAAGGAATATCTCAGATCTGTGTGTGACTGGTGTAACTGAATCAGACCTTCTCTTTTTATGTTCTTAACTCAGTACAGTTAAAAATAACTATAGGCAGTTGTAGAAAAATACCTGATAAAAGATGTCATGGCTATATATTTAGTGTTCTTGCCATACACAAGTAAACAGCATCTTTAAAAAATGGATGCTTTAAGAGTCAGATGGAAGGGGTTGATCAAAGGCAAGAGTTGATCTCTGCAGTGTTGTCTGAATGAGAGGCATAAACCAAAAACTGGTGAAAACCAGAATATCTAAACTAGGCTTAGGAGAAACTTAGAAATATGAAGAACCATATTGACTTAAGATCTTTAGGGGCTAGTGGACTGAGGGACTGTTACTTGAAAGCTAGAGTTTGATGTACAGAATAAGTGTTTCTTCCATGTTGTCATCTAGTGGTTATTGGAATGGAAAGAGACCAATGCTGTGATCAAGCAATAGAAGTAGTAGAGATTTTTCATTAAATTTGATATTGCTTTGACTCCTACCAGGATTGGGAGTCATTTTAATTTGAATGAAATACTAGACTGATAGTTACTGTTGTGTTAAAGTGAAAAATATTGCTAGGAGGGTGTGGGAAGAGAAACTGAAGAAATAGTGAACTTGTGCATTATCATTTGTGTGTTACTCATAGTTATTTAAAAAATAAAAACCACAACCAAACAACAAAAAAATCAGAGCAGTAGAAAGAATGAAGGATAGGAGGAATGTAAATGCAAAGTAAAATAGGAAAACGGTTATCTATGCAATTATGTTGCAGGTGTCACGGAGAGCACTGGTTAGATAACTGATTTTTCTCAGTTTTGTTGTGCTAAACATGAAATAGAATTTTTCATTGCTGATAATGTGTACTCATCAATTCCACATTCCATCTGCAGTGTACTTCCATTAAAAAGGAGCTCGTTTACCACTTGCGTGTTTACTTTTATCTCTATTTGGTGGTAAGTGGAAATCAAAGCTTTGACGTGTTCCATATATAACGCTAAATAGAAGGCTTCAAAATCCAATCATAGCACATTAAAAAAAAAAAAAAAAAATCAACCAGAAAAAAAACCTGAAGAAATTGCAGGATGTTTGAGAGGATGAGGTGAATGGGACTGGTGAAAGCTTGTCAAAAGATTAAAGAAAGCGCATTCTGGGTACTTGAACTATAAAACCAGAAAACAAGAGCTAGATGCAAATGTTTTTTTCTAAACACCTATAGCCTTATGCGCACTGATCTCCCTCAGTATGAGTAGTAGCTAACTTCTGAGCAGAAGAGTGTCAGACAATGCCTTACCTCCCTATAGCAGATCTAGACAGAAGCATCTTCCCCTTTCCTGTTACTGAACATTAACAAGGGATGGAGGTGATGGGGGCTAATTTAGGCATGAATAGGGTTATTCTATAATTCCCACAGTCTAGACCAAATGGCTGCAGAGAGAGATGAATCTGAGCAGAAATCTACCATGAAAGGAAGCAACCTTCTCTAGTAGGATCTTTACTGGACATGGTGCATTTTCCTGGAAAGGCTTTAGAAAGATGAATGGCTATTCTCATTTCTATTAAGACTTTTAGTCTATTAAGACTTTTCTACAAATTTGCTAACAAACTTATGGCAGAGAATGTGACACTCATGTCCATGACTGTCTCTAAGGCTACAGGAGGACTGGCATAATGAACCAGTCCAGGACATTATCTTTTGTTGTGTCTGATCATTATTCTTTATTTCACTGATGTCTGTTACTGGAGAGTTCAACTACATAGTAAAGATATATGAATAGAGTCTAAAGAACAGCCAATTAATACTTAATCAAAGGAATATTCAGTAAAAGGGGTACAATATGTCAGATAATCAAAATACTGAAAAATAAATAGCTCTATTAGACCCCCTCCGCCCCCCCAAAAAAAATACACACCTGAAATTTTCTACATTCTGAATGAAGCTGATGCTAATATTCTTTTCCAGTTGTGGGCTTCAGAAAATCTAAGATATTTTTAATGCTTTAGGAAGAGTTACTTCAGGTGAAGCAATCAAGGTGACCCAGTAGGCATGTTCAATAAATATTTTTGTTTATTAAAGGTTTATTTGAGCCTTGCGATTATATATGTTTATAATTTTGAGCCTGGTTTTCCTGTAAGGTGCAAAAGGCAGTATAAAAATTTTATTTCAAATTGAATGGATTTATATTCTGTCATGTTTTGGCCATCATGTGTCACTGTGAAAAGTAATTGCTTTCTGTATCAATTATTTTTATAAGTATAATTTTACAAATTGTATATTTAAAAATGACTTTTTCTGTGCTTTCTGAACTTAGTTATCTTGTCCAAAAGCATCTAGAAAGTGACTTAGCAACTGGAGGTCACTCTGCTGGATTACTACCTTCATATTACCCTGCATGCCTGATCACAAGAAGCTCATGAGAACAGTGTTCATGTATTGCAAACACCTGTGTACGGAAGCACACACAGGCATATGATGTGAGTGTGTGAAAAAGGTTAATTGAAAAATTGGTGCAGTTACCATTTCACAAGCTTTTGTCAAAGCACAAATTTAACTAATGGATTTTCTTTTGGAGATGAATGTTTTCTTGACAGTCCTTGTTTAGTACTTTTACTCACACGTTGATGAAGTGTCAATAAAGCAAAACTCGGTGACCAGATTTCTGGAAATCAAAACTTTTTGCCACATGACCCAGCTGAGAGATGCTGAAATCATCAAATCAATAGCAAATGAATATGAAAACCTGTTGACCTCTAAGTAAAATACCAGCAGGATAACTTTACCATGAAAAAAACCCCAAACCATACTTTACATTTATGTAGCATGATATGACAAAAAGTATGCCAAATATGTCATAGAATCATAGAATCGTAAGGGTTGGAAAGGACCTTAAGATCATCTAGTTCCAACCCCCCTGCCATGGGCAGGGACACCTTGCCCTAAACCATGTGGCTCAAGGCTCTGTCCAACCTGGCCTTGAACACCGCCAGGGATGGAGCATCCACAACCTCCCTGGGCAACCCATTCCAGTGCTTCACCACCCTCACTGTAAAGAACTTCTTCCTTATATCTAATCTAAACTTCCTCTGTTTAAGTTTGAACCCATTACCCCTTGTCCTACCACTACAGTCCCTAAGGAAGAGTCCCTCCCCAGCATCCTTGTAGACCCCCTTCAGATACTGGAAGGCTGCTATGAGGTCACCACGCAGCCTTCTCTTCTCCAGGCTGAACAGCCCCAACTTTCTCAGCCTGTCTTCATATGGGAGGTGCTCCAGCCCTCTTATCATTCTCGTGGCCCTCCTCTGGACTCGCTCCAACAGCTCCATGTCCTTTTTATGTTGAGGACACCAGAACTGTACGCAGTACTCCAAGTGGGGTCTCACAAGAGCAGAGTAGAGGGGCAGGATCACCTCCTTCGACCTGCTGGCCACGCTTCTTTTGATGCAGCCCAGGATACGGTTGGCTTTCTGGGCTGCAAGCGCACACTGCCAGCTCATGTTAAGCTTCTCGTCAACCAACACCCCCAAGTCCTTTTCTGCAGGGCTGCTCTGAATCTCTTCTCTGCCCAGCCTGTAGCAGTGCCTGGGGTTGCCCCGACCCAGATGTAGGACCTTGCACTTGCCTTGGTTAAACTTCATAAGGTTGGCATCGGCCCACCTCACAAGCGTGTCAAGGTCCCTCTGGATGGCATCCCTTCCCTCCAGCGTATCAACCGAACCACACAGCTTGGTGTCATCGGCAAACTTGCTGAGGGCGCACTCAATCCCACATGTCACACTGAGGAAGACTCAACTTCTCACTCTCACTTTAGTCATCAAGTAATGTTTCTGTCCAGCTATATGTAGCAGTTGTAATGGACTTGTGGTTCATGTTTAAGTTGACTGTTGGTCTTGAAATTAGCTTTTGCATTCAGTAGCAGCAGATAGGAGTCTGTTTACATGTATGTCTGGCCACCAGCTGGTAAACATGGCCTATGAAAGGAATGATGGAAATAGAACTGCTGTTGCCATGTGCTTTACTTTGCAGTGAATCTAAACTGCATTATCTGCAAATACCTATGGGCTGTGCCAATTGAAAGATTTTTCCCAGTAGGGCCTCTCATCCCTTTGATGAGGTAGCTGTGCTAGGACAGCCTATGTCCATTAGTGCTGTGAGGCTGGGAGATGACTTAGCTGAGTGCAGAAGAAAATAGCTTGTTCATGTTAAGGGACCAAATTCTGCTCTTGAAGCTGGGTAGATTTTTGAACCTGTTGTGTCCTGGTCTCAGAGCACTTGCAACAATTCCTTTTTCTTTGACCTTGTTCTTAACAATCCAGAGAGTCATACAATTTGTATTTAAGGAACTCAATACCTAAGAACACTGCTAATGTAAGTCAAAGCACAAATTGAGTCGTTTGATAGTCACTGGTTGTTGTGATGGTACAACATGAAATTGCTTAATTAGAATGTAGAAGTTCAAGAGGGACAATTATTTCTTGTCTCCATTTCTCTTGCCTATAAATTCCCAAAAGCTTTAATGTATTGAAGATAAATAAGACCAAGGATAAGATACTGCAGTGTACAAAGATGATTATAAAATGCCACTCATTATAAAACAGGTTTTCTTCCAATAAGTTCAATATTTTCTTGACAGTGTTTAAATCGTTGCTAATTGAGATAAATATGGAAGAAATATGCTTAGATTCTGCAAAGAATGTAATATAATAAATATGCTTAGATTCTGCAAAGAGACAAGCAGCTGGAGGGACTTGTGAGGCTTTTTTTTTTCCTTGAAATAGCATATTTCCACCTGCAGTGAGAAGATAGGACAAATCACTCCGTTTTACATGTAATTCTACACTGCATGACCTATGATCACTCATAGCCTCATTTCTTCTAGCCTATAAAACAGAACAGCATTCCTGTGAAGTCCTCCAGGAAAATGTTTTAGTAACACTCTTCGGCTTGTGTCCATGTATATGAGACTGGTTTGGCAGCTCAGAATGTGACTTTGGAGTGTTTCTGCATATTAAGTCAAGCTTCCATGAAATGCTGGTGCCATAAGGGACTTAAATGAACCAATAGGTTTTGCTCCACCATGCCTAGAAGGCTAAAGATATTTTTCTGCCTAGCAAGTAGAACTGCAAGCATACCACAGTATTCATTTCAGGATGGTTTGTTGGCTCAGTAGCATATTCGGTTTATTTCTATATGACTTGAAGTCTTCCTTTGCTGCTGGGTAGCATGTCATACAAGGCAACCTAAACTTGGAGAAACTGCCATATAAACACTCAGTGCCACATATGATTGAATTCATAGCATGTAGCTTATCCAAAGCAAAGCTCCATGACCCAAGTTATTCAGTAGAAGACATTGCTGGGCAGATACAAACAAAAATGAGTACCACAAGTGGCTGTGAAATAGCATGTTACTCTCAACAACTGCTTGAAGGTATTATATGAATAGTTCTAATGTACATATAACATCATCCAGAAATTTCACATGTAGAAATCCTTGGGTCTGAATCAGCATACTTAAGCAAATTATTTTAACCTGGATTGGCTTCTTAAGATAAATATAATATATTTATCTTAGCCTTGATACCTCCTAAAATTATCAGGTGGTGAGCATAATTGTGGTAGCATATTTATAGGAGCAAAAGAAGAGCCACTCTGATAGTAAGAATGCCACAACAAACTTGAGGACTTACTGATGGAACTTGCTGTAAAAGAAGCAACATACGAGTGTAACAGAATCCTTTAGTGTGAGAATAGACACTATCTTTATAGTAAAGAAGTATACAGAACTTCATATTTCTGTGTCAGATTTCTGAAAACAAATGATAAATCATCCTTTTGAGATTCATAGCTTCTTAGATGGAATAGTACGCTCTCATGCATGAGGTGCACTTAATGTTGGCCAGCACCTGTAAGACACAGAACTCTGACCCACCAGCATTTTTCACTGTTCTTGTCTCATCTAGTTATGGATTTGCACATCAGCCATGCTAGCCAAATATTCACTGGTCTTTCTCTTAAGATCTCTGCATTCGGTTACCAATAGCAATGTTCTGGTGTGGGTAGTAAAGTAAATCTTAATAACAAGACACCTCTTTCTTCTCCCCTCAAGTAACATACCAGGTCTCCCATTTCCTTCTGGAGGGGATCCACATTTTTCCTTGTCTTCCTTTTATCCTCAGTGTACTTGTAGAATTTGTTCTTGTTGCCCTTAATGTCCTTGGCCAGATTGAGTTCTGTCAGGGCTTTAGCTTTCCTAATCTGATCCCTGTCCTGACTATATTCTTCCCAGGCTACCTGTCCCTGCTTCCACACTGTGTAGGCCTTCTTTTTACGTTGGAGTTTGTCAGGAGCTCCATGTTCACCACACAGGCCTCCTGGCATTTCTGCCTGACTTCCTCTTTGTTGGGATGCATCACTTTTGAGCTTGGAGGAGGCGATCCTTGAGTATTATCCAGCTTTCTTGGGACCCTCGTCACGCCAGGGCTTTATCACATGACATTTCACCAAGCAGATCCCTCAAGAGGCCAGAGTCCTCTCTCCTGAAGTCCAGGGTAGTGAGCTTCCTGTGTGCCCTCCCCATTGCCCTAAGGATCTCCAACATCATGATTTCATGGTCACTGCAGCCAAGGCTGCCCTCCAGCCTCACGTTTCCCACCAGCCCCTCCTTGTTGGTGAGGACAAGGTCCAGCATAGCCCCCATCCTCATTGGTTCTTCCATAACTTGGAGAAGGAAGTTATCATGAACGCATTCCAGGAATCTCCTGGATTGCTTGTGCTCTGCTGTGTTGTCTTTCCAACAGATATCAGGGTGGTTGAAGTCCCCCATGAGGGCCAGGGCTTGTGAATGTGAGGCCACACCTATCTGTCTGTAGAGGGCCTCATGCACTTGGTCTTCCTGGTCAGGTGGCCTGTTGCAGACCCCCACTGTAATGTCCTCTGTCCCTGCCACCCCTTTAATCCTGATCCAAATGCTCTTGGTTGGCTCCTTATCCATCCCCAGGCGGAGCTCTCTGCACTCCAGCTGGTCATTGACGTAGAGGGTGATACCCCCTCTTTGTCTTCTCAGCCTGTTTTTCCTGAAGAGCCTGTATCCTTCTGTTCCAACACTCCAGTCATAGGAGGTCCCACCATGTCTCCATGATGCCAATGAAGTCGTAGCCATTCAGGAGAGTGCACACCTCTAACTCCTCTTGCTTTTTTCCCATGCTATGTGCATTGGCATAGAGGCCGAGTCAAGAGTCTGTTGTAGAAAAAGTAAACTTTCCAGAAGCCTGAAAACCTGCTTACAGTTCCTACATGTGGGATTCTTAGAACTTGCAAACCTTTAACTTCTAATCTTCGTAGCAAATAAAAATTAAAAAATTTTCATTTGGCAACATATAAAATGAAAATGAATCACATTAGTGACATGAGCTCTGCAACGGCCAGGCTGGATTACCTCACGGCTACAACTTTGTTAATCAACTGTTTGGTTATAAGCAATGTTTCCTTGAAGGAATACGGGGCAATTAATTGCTGCCTTGCTACGAGCTACTTTTCTTCCTGCCTAAAACCATTCTATAATGCAGTGTTGTGACAGAAGAAAACTTCAAAGTCCTGCTGCTAATGGAAGGGGTGAGAAGGGAGCAAGGGAGAATCGTGTTTTACAGTGTTTATGGCTGTGAAATTACAGCCTGTGTCTGGGGTGAGAGTGTACAGAGTCCTCCAGGTATGAGTCAGAGTGCCCTCATGGACATGTGGTTGTGAACTCTCTGATGTTGCAGAAATTTCTGCAGGTCTATACTTCAAAAAGTGGTATCTTGCACTATCTCCAGAGATTCTTTAAAGAAGATACAAAGTGTCTTGTTAAACTCTACTGCATGTGCCTAATTTTGATGCTACTGCATTTGAAGATACGCTTTATCATTATCTGGAGCTTGTGCATATAAGTATCCAAAGAAACCAAAGGTGGGTGCTAAACACAACCATTCTAATTCGATCATACTTTGTTTTGCTTTCCTTTAAGTTTATATCAATAACGACAGCATATATACATTCAGTGTTTTTATGATGATATTTGTTTCTGTAAGTACTATGGTACCATGATGTACTTAGTAGGCAGCATGACTCTTCTTGAGAAAGTCAACCAACAGGTGGGATAAACCAGTCCACTGGCAATTCTAGGTTGCAGTCCTGAGTCATTTGTGATTTAAGACCTGCATTTTAGATCACACAGATCTTTTAGGTGGGATAATCATAGAATAACTAACTTCTCTAGACAGGCCTCACAGCTGTTGCATCCTCTGTTTTTACCTCACTGTTACAGCAACAGGGAGAGGAACTCCATTTAGCATGATCTTTTCCTTCTGTTTATGATCTTCCAGCAGCAAAAGGAGTGGAAGATGAGACAATGATGCAAAGTGTATTATTCATCACGTTGCTCAAATTCTTCTCTGTTCTCTGTGAAGTGTATTATTCTCACTATGGGCCTCATTGAATTCCTATTTGGAAACAAGTACCGTATGTTTTGTGTAAAAGGATTTCTGTCTCAAAGCCTTAATCTTAATACTCTGGCAAAATTGGTGTACCATATATGTCTAGTGCAATTTTAGGTCCCCACAGTGGGTGAAATATCCCTGTGGAATTGCAGATATGATATCAGATATCCATACCATTCTGACGTGGGAAGTGGGCACTCAGTGATATTTGAAATGTCAGGTACCTCTTTCCCACCATCTAGGATCTTGGAACAGGATACTCAAGCCCTGACAAAGAAGATGAGGTCCAGCACAAGCTGTTGCCTTCCCCTTTCTGGAGGAGCGTGTGCTGTGCCTCCCTGCTTGGGAAGTGTGGCTCATGACTGAAAAAGTTACTGTCCATCTCACCTGCATTTTCTTGCCATGTATGAGGACACAGAGTATGTTGGGACTGATAAAAGTTAGTGTGCACATTCTTTATCTCAAGCACCTGTCTAAGTTCAGTCCATATAGGAAAATGAATTAAGCACCATTGCTATATTTAAGTTTTCTCTAGGCTTTTGAAAAATCACCACTGAACTATTTGATACAGGCAAAACTGGCCGCTTTTAATATCCCATAACATTCTATGGAATCCCTACCATATCAAGTAGTGCAAAAAAAGGAAGGTAAAATTGCCTATGAAAATATACAATGTATAAAAATGATGCCTGCACATGCTGAGAGAAGGAGGTGTTTCTAAGGAAGCTGCTGTTCTAAGCAGAAAAAAGAGACACACACAAATCTTGTGGATTGGCACATTTACAAGACATTTTCTTTTCAACCGAAAATATAGCAATAAAGCACTAAGGTTTAAATTATTCAAAATTCAAGTACCAAACTGGACATTAATCTCTTAAACATAGACGTTTCAAATACATTTTCCATTTTAAGGAGCCATGATACATTTTTATACCTACTAAAATGCATTTCTGTCAAAATATGCACTGATTTTGACAGAAGTTGAAGAAACAGTATGTAAATTTTTCCATATAAAGTTTGTGCAGACTCTGTAACTAGATAGATGCTTATTAGAAGATGGATGCTTAAAGTTTAAGATTATTGCATTCTTCATTTCCTAACAGGAATTACATGAAATGGCATTCATGTATTTTACCTGAAATTACTTGAAGATCAAAGAGGTATGTAAAAGATTTTCCCACTAAGAACAAGCAACTCATTAAAGAGCTATAAGTAGATCTGGAATGGAATGTAGTAATGGAATAGTATCAACTTGTGAGAAGGCTAATAAATACTTCTCAAGGCCATTCTACAGAACAGTCTTTTTTCGTGACATTTATCAGCATAATACAGGCTTACAGATCAGAACTTTTCTAGATGCAGAAGAAGAGTGCTGACCTGATTTTTGTAAGGTTTTCAGGTTCCTCACTTGGGTATCTGACAGTAAATATATTTTGGAAAGTTAATACACAGTAAAATCACATGCCTTGTTCTGCATCTTACTTTTGAAGCAACAGCAGCAGTGCTCGAGCAGATAAGAGGAGATAATTAGTTGCTCAGGCGGTGTTTACTTACCAAAGTTTAGAATCTATTTTTTTATGAAAGATTATTTTTTTTATAATGTTCTCTTAGTATTGTTAGTAGAAACTCCCTCACTCTTAGCAGTAAATGTATACCAGAGTACCTCCAGAAAACCGTACAGCCCTAAATCCCTACCTTTGCTTGACCGTGCCAGATGTTTTCTAAGTCTGAATTCAGGAATTGCTTTGTGGGTCCTCATGTCAGCTGGGGATATGTCCCCACCATGCAAACTCTTACTGCAGTTTTGGGGGATGATCAGCTGCCCTTGCAAGCGCTGATCTGTGTGTTTCAGTGCTGGGGGGACCAGAAACCCAGCAAACAGAACAGTACATATCTCCACACCACATCTCAACTACTGACTTGGGTTCAAGTTGGAGGGATTGTTTTTTGCAGAGCTGCTAGCGAGCCAGCTAATGTTGTACTGTGGCACAGGCTGATCTATTGCAGGTGGAGGACTTTCTGTCTTTGACCTTGATGAAGTTCCTGTCAGCCCATTCACTTCATTGTTGCCCTGTTCTTGATCGCACTCAATAACTTAGAGAGAGGAGGCATTACTGACAGCCCTGATGTTTCCCTCTCTGTGTCATTAGTAGGAATACTAGTAATGAAAGCTGAAAAAACTTAAACCCTGTCTCTGTACCCTGGCAGAAGCTTTTCATTTATTAGTGTTTTTCTGTTTCTTAAAATATACCCTACTTTCCAAGCCCCTTTCTCTTGTCCCTCCAATGAACAACCTTGATCTCCTTGTGTTGCCTCCTCGTCTCCACCAGAAAGCATCCTGGATCTCTTCTGAGGCTGAGAGAATCACTGGTAGGTAGACTACTTATGTGAGAATACCAGTGTGGTTTAAGTTCACAATGTGGTTTCAGTTAAATGGCTGTATTTGCAAACCCAAGTCAGTCTAGTATTTAATTTTCCTATTGAAAATAGATTTTCAGTAAGGACTGAGATTTGATGAAAATTAATTCAGTTTCTGAATTAAAATTTTTAAATTCCTGAATTTTCACACCAACTTTGATGTCTGATCTCAGTTTCAAAATATGAAATGATGCCTGATTTCTTTTAAGATATGTATTATCTTTCATACTAATCTGTTTCTGGTGGTCAGTAAGTTTTTTCCTTTCAATTGCCATTATACAGCTGTATTTTCTCCTTGCTTCTGTTTCAGTATCTTGCACTCTTGAACTGCTGAACAATATACACAGTTTCTCAGGGAACTGTGTATATTGGTAGCAAAGAAAGCAATGTGGATAGCACATGCCACGCATTCCTAGCACATGGCAAGAATCATAAATTCAAATTCTCAGCACGCTTCTTAGTTTCACTTTGTCACATCAACGTTCTTTATTTTCCTGGCCTGACAATTTTCCTTAATGAAAAGCAGTGTGTTGGTTTCTCTAGCTGGAAGCATAATCCAGAAGAGGCTCTGATCACTATGCACCTTACATTTAGGTTGATATAATACTCAGTAACAACCACAGAGTTTTTACCACCAGCCAGTATTTCTACGTTTACTATGTAAGCATTATTTCAGCCCACAACTGTGCAAGAAGAATTCATCAACTATTATTTTTCTGCTAAAAATCAAAACAAACACCTGAAACTGCTATTTCTTTCCATCTTTGTCATAATCTTTGTGTGATTCCTTATGGCTTCAGTTTATTGTCCTGTGTTACTTCCAAAGGTCTTTTCCTGTTTCTAATAATCATAGATTCATAGAATGGTTTGGGTTGAAAGGGACCTTAAAAATAATCTAGTGCTAACCTCCCTGCTATGGGCAGGGACACCTTCCACTAGACCATGTTGCTCAAAGCCTCATCCAGCCTGGCCTTGAACACCTCCAGGGATAATAATGCAGTTGGTTTTATTCCTCATATGCACTTAAAAATTTCTTCTCTTTATGTGTTCCTTCTATGTAAGATGATTCATTAATTTAATAATTTTTCAGATCACTAATCTGATAACTGGTTCTTCAGAGGTGTTTGCTTCTTTATGAATACATGTAATAACATCTTGTGGCTTCTTTGTAACAATCCAAGTTTGTTTCACCTTTAGTAATAACAAAACACAAAACCTTATTTTCTTTAGGAATGTGATCTTACATTAGTCATTGTTAGTCCTTTGCTAATTTAAGGTAAAATGTAAATGCTTGGTTTGACTTATTTTGGAGTGCATGTTAGAGAGTTTTGGAGAAAAAAAAAAATGACAGTTTTTATTAGGTGTCATCTTTTTATTTTCCAGTTAAGTCTCTTCCTTATGTCACTTTCAGGTATAACCTTAGATGTAATTTCTGTAATGAAGAGACCAAATTTTATACTCACTCATTCTTTTCAATTATTGTTTTCTTACTTGTTTGCATACCTTTGTTCAATGTTATCCTCTTTAGATTTGCAAAGAAGAAGTTCTTTTACTAATTACAATTTTTGAACATGTTTGTTTTGTCATACTTCTCAGCTCTTAGACAATAAATAAATCTAGGTGTTTGATGCCTTTCTTTTGTTTTCAAATGATTGCTATTATTGTAATCAGTTCAATGACATCTTCATTCCACTTCTGGAGAAATCCAAACATCCACCTAATTGTTCCAATTCTAACTTTGATTTCTAAACAAGGTATTATGTAGACAAGCAGTTTTTGAGTAAAGTAATCCAAATCATTGTTCCTAAACAACTCAAGTTTACTAAAACATCAGAGTTGTGGTTATTAAGTTCTTGTATTTCCTTGTTTTTTGCTAACTAGAATGATAAGAAACAAGAATTAAAAAACCTTTATGGATTCTTTTAACTCTTCATTAGTTGTAGATCGACAGACATAAGTTAATCATGCCTAAGACAACACCTACTTAAACAACATGAGTTCTCTAACGTAAGTTGTTGTCTCATGCTGTTCTTCTAAATAAAATAATAAAAGAATTCATAGTGGAAAGATTTTCCTGTGGATGAAACAGTATCCAAGTCATTATCTTGTATTAGTTGCAAGTGTATCACTCCCTGTTTCTTTCATTCTGCAAAAGTAAGATCACTGAGCAAAATATCCACAGCTCCACATATATCCTGTGACTGTAAATGTGTAAACCTATTGATTTCACTGCAGAAGAAATTAATAAGCAATGTAAGTGTTGGGTCAACTTGATAATTATCTTGCGTCTATTTTGGGATGTGTTGAATGAGGTTGAAAATTACATATAAAAAAAATTGAGTGAACACTGATACCGTTACCGACAGGGATACATTGAGTTCCGAAGGAAACTGTGATTCCATCATCACTTCTCCCTTAATTTATGAGATATTCTTATATGGAATCAGCAACTGTCCAGACAACTGCTGGTTATTATGGCAGTATTATCTAAATATGAAGTTGTTTTGTGATTTAGTAAAATCCTGACTTCTCTGGAAGAGGGATGTTTGCAAAGACTAAGACTATTCTGAGAATTTGTAAAATGATCACTTTGCACACCTATACTTCATGCTATAAGTTTTCAAGTACTCCCAAGAATACTTTTGGGGGTGACATTTTATATACTTTATTCTATTGTAGAAGAAACAAATAAAATACAAACTTCTTGATTCTGCCAGACACTGTGTCATTTAAAAGATGTCACCTGGAGTTAAAGCTGGCAGGAGATTTGTTGGAAGTCTAGATTATTCATATAATTTCCTTTTTTGCTAACTGATGAGAACATTTTTTCTTTTTAAGCAAGAAACCTTTCTATAATAATTTTCATCAAATGTTTCAAAAGGATTTTAGAGTATTCATAGTGGAAGGTCTTTCTTATGACAAATGGTGCTTATTGACAGGCACTATATATTACTGTCATAGGTAGGGCTGTGTAAATAATGCCATTTTGATACTAATGGAAGGTGGGGGAAGGAGACATTATTTTTCTTGTTGGACATGAAATGTTGTTACTCAGAAAAACAAACAAAAAGTCTATTCAATTTATCTACTTCAAACAAAATGGGACAGCCTTAATTAAATGGAAAATATGTGCTCATATAAAGCTTGATTTAGTTGATATTTAACTCTTAAAAAATTGTGCAAGAAATACCCATCATTTAAAAATTATTATTATTTTCATGTATTATTATTAGTGCTACTCACAAATACCTAAATCAGAAGTCTTGATTCCCTTAGGGTTTTGTTTTGTTTTGTTTTGTTTTTTAAGTTTTGCCAAATTTAGTAATTCTGAAATTGTTGACCTTTTTTACTAATTTATCCAATACAAATAATCATTACTATGAGGTAGCCAAAGGAAGGGGTTCCATGCATTCATTTTTTTTTTTTTTTCCCTGTTGTCAGTTGTTGATTTTTATTTTTCCTGCTTTATTTTTGGAGGGCTAATGGGAAAAATTTATCATGAGTGGAAACCAGGTCCCAGTTCTTGAAAATCCCACAAGAGATGGGGTTGAGGGGCACTTGGGAGAAGCAAGCAATGAGCTCAACGTGGCTATTGCATCAGCTGGGGAGAAAGTGGGGAATGTCTTTCATATAGAAGGGTTTGTACTAGGAAAAAGTGTGTGAAGCTGGCCACCTCTTTCTGCAGATACTAACTGGGATTACAGTTTAGTTTCCATGGCTGATCCTCAGCCACCTTCTCTCTCCACCTCACCCATATGCAGTGCAGTTCTCCCCCTTTCTCTGTTTTGCTATCAGAAAAACAATTGCTGTACATCTTAGATGAGCCTAGATTTATCTGACTCTTGTGGTAAAGAAGTGATGGATCGTAAGGAGCCTCATGGTAATAAGCCTCATGGTACCTCAGTTTTCTTGGAGTGCTTAATTTTATAAATGCATGGTACTTCTGTTATTGAATGCATATCATTCTGGTGAACTAGTTATCACTCAGGATAACACTCATAAATTCGAAGGTATTTCTTGATTTAATGCTGGGTGCTGCTCCTTCTTTCTTCTGGGAGGTAACCACCCTGTCTGGGGGATGGCTGGAAAGGGAGAAGCTGGAAGTGGAGATGCTGGGCACTCCAGGGAACTGCAGCCATCAAAAATGAGGGCTTTGGGTGAGAGGTGTGCCCTGAACCCCACCTTGTGGGTTGTTCTATAATCAGTTTTTCTAGACTTCTTTAAAGAACAAAGGCCTTAAAGCTTGGTCCTCTGCACTCAGGTTTACTTTTCAAACACTCCAGCTCCTACTCCAAGTGAGGTATTAGGAAATACCTCAATTTAAAAACTGATCTTAGGAAACACCTCAGTTACAACATATGTGTAAACTTTCATGAATTAATTTGAATTTATTGATCAATATATTAGAGTAATATTTATTGATCTTAGACATATAACTGAATTTAAATATATCATCCAGGTTAATATTAAACTGTCTTGGCACTGTGCCCAGATTAGTCATTAGTAGCCAATTAACTTTTTCTTTCATGCTTTTATTTATTTGCTAAATAAAAGCAAAGAACTCATCTATTTTTAGAAATAATTAGAGGATTTAAATTAATTAGAGAATGGAGGAATATAAACGCTAGTTTAAAACCTCAAAGAGATGTCCTGATTTTCACTGCCATTAAAAAGTTTGCTTTTTATGAACGTTTGTTAGGATCTATGATGTATCCTCATACCAACCAGTGTTATAGCTAAAATACTCTAACTGATTTTCTGATTCTGCCCATACCTTCCCTTCTACTTGAAGAGTAGGTCAGCACAGAGAAGAGATTTTTATTCTCTTAGCTTTTACTGATTATGTTTAATTTTTTATCATTACCTATATTTCATGCTGATCAGATAAGAGCTGAACTGAGAAGCAAGCCCAGTGATACATGGAGTCAGTATATGCAGTTCCTGACTGACAGTAGATGATGTACAAATAGAAGGTACAAGGACATTGCAGAGATATTATAGAATGACTTGATATTTCTTAATGTACAATATTTTAAGACTTACTTTAAGTTTCTAGAGTCTCTATAATTAATATCCTCAGTTATTTAATTTTCGTGTGCTTTCTTTTTTAATCTCTGAAAGTAGTGCTGTCTGATAGATTTCTTCTTTGCAAGATACTGCATTTGGCAGCTTAAGTATTATTATTAAGCCAGCTACTGTATATTACATATTCTGGACTCCATCCTAAACTTTCCTACTGAAACTTATGTGAAGAGCTTACTTTTAAAGTTCTGGTCTATGACCTTTCAGTATTTAGTTTGTGGTAGCTGATATTTCTGATTATTATTATTTATATTGTATATATAATATATATACACAAAATACATGTATATAGTATGTACAATAAGAAATTATTCTATTATTTTTGCCTTTTAATTAATATTTTATATTTCATTATAAATAGGAGGCTTGTAAAACAATGCCTTATATTGCTGTCATGCAGTTTAGTATTCGTGCCAGAGTTTCAGTTTGGCTGGTATGTGGGAGTAGCAAAGACTAGTTTTACATTATTACACAGACTTGGCACTGCTCTTCCTTTCCTCCCTCCTGCTTCCTCTCCATCCTGGACCCCCTCTGTAAAGCGGAAGATCTTTGGGAGAGCAAACAATAGCTAATCAAGCATAGTAATGATGCAAAGCTTATTTTCTCGTTTATCTAATCTGTGCCAAACCAGGGCCTGATTCAACACCTCTGTAAGTTAGTGACTGGCAGTTTGATGTCAGTTTGCAGTATCCAGCTCAAAATTTTCTTACACAACCAAACCGAAGAATTACTTGTCTTTCAGTAACAATTTGGAGACAGAATTATTAAGTAGTTCACAACTTTTTGTTCTGTTCAATTCTCATATCTATTGTTGATTAGTTTGATCCTTTTAATCAAACAGCCTCCCCTCAAATAATTAGTCCTTACCAGATCTGCCAGATAAGTATCTGCATAAATATGATAGACATTCATGAGAAAATTATATCCTTTTCTCTTAACTAACACTATGTGCTTGCAATAAATTCAGGTAAAATATCATTGCATTGTTAAGATGTAAAAATGCATGGAATGGTTTATTTCTATAGACATAAGACATAAAAGTATAAAGTATTATTAGGGGAGTAATAGAATTCATGTTAACAGTTATTACATTTTATCTAAGAGCTTGATAGTTGCCTTTTCCAGAATATTGCTGAAAAAGAGGAAGATAAGAGAGAGTAAAAGGCTTTTTCTCCATCTCACTCCTTTGTGGGAAACAAATCCCTGCAGGGACACTCAGATTTGAGGTTTTCATGGATTTCTCGGTGCCATGCTATGGCCCCCTCCTTCTGCACTACTCTCTTCTGCCCCTCATCTTGATGCTTCCATTGCTCTTTCCTTATGCTAGTTTGCAACTTTCCTAACAAAGTCTCTGCAAATGTCTGTGGGCTTTGAAAGTTATTAATCTGTTTTTGCATTCTGTGTCTGTTTCCCATATCCTTTATCAGAATTATCTACTCTGACTGTATACTTGTGGAGATAAGTGCTGTTTCTCCTCGGCACGATCACAGTCTTGGTTAGGTCTGCAGCAGCACTGCAGGGCTGTGTGATAATGATGATTAATGACTCCACAAAAATCCTATTACTACAGCTGGCTTGAAATGTCCCAGTGAACATTTCATGTGTAGATGCTGATTCACAGAGCTCAAAATGTGTCACCTGAAACATGTTGAAACTGAACCCCTGAGCTGCTGTCTAGATTCTGCCAGTCTGCTCTGCCTCTGTCCCTGACAGCTGCCTGAAGCCTTGTCTTCATCTCATCACTGGTGTGATGCTGCTGTGCACTCAGCTGTTCAGCTCTTATGGTGGCACACGTAACCTCAGATACCTCACTGACCAGCCACTGAACCCTTGAAATTTTGCTTAAGAAAGGTAGTGCATTTTTCCTCTCTCCTTGCAGCAGCTGAGAGTGCATCGTTCAGTGTAAACTACCTTCTCTGCTAAGCTTTCTGCTTTGTACCAACCTGTACAAAACAAACATTTCTGATCCAGACTTCTGCCCAAGATAAATACACAATCTCATTACCGAAGTGACAGTGGGTTTGTTCTGATTCCTGACATCGCCCAGGATGATACAGAATCTGGTGGTGGATCATTCATTGACATTCATGCACCCAGGTAAAGAGCCAGCTTAGGACAGACTCCAGAGCATTCCCAGGAGCCTAGGCTGGATTGAGGTTGAATGAATCTAGACCCAAGCTCCCAGCAATTTTTTTGGACCATATGGAGTGGGGAAGGTAGAGATGCAGAATTTCAGAGTGTGATGCAAGATAGTCCATCAAAAAATGGTGTACTGAACTCTATGTGTGGTATGAACACTTTGATCCTAATCAAAAACCAGCGATACAGATGTAAGACATAGAAATCAGAGGGCTCTTTTGTGTAAATTTGCTTTCGCACATTCTCTTCGCCATAAAACGTGGTGCAGGTAGCCTGAGGAGCTCTGGCAGATCTTAACTGACACGCTTTGGGACCCCTGGCAGCAGCCCCAAGCTGATAGATAATAAATATTTAAAAAATATAGGAATAATTTCTGTGACTTCCCAACTTTATTCTAGAATGAAAGTTTTGAATTATTGCCAAAGGACTGACCTTCCTTTTTCTTGGAAAGGCAGTAGTCCACAAGAATTCTTTTCTGGTGACACTTTAAAGGTACACCTGATACCTAAATGCTGAAAAATGCTTCACAGTCATTTGCCTTCAAAATTAAATCTGTGCATGAAATGTCTGCAGTGAGTAGTGAGTTGAGCAGTAAGGCATCTCTATTGGTACAAATGTCTTGAGAAGTGAAATACATTGTTTTAATCCTAATACTTAAAATTTTCTCTGAGTTAGAGTTAGGAATCAGATTTCAAAGTTAACTTCTGCTGCG
Organism: Strigops habroptila; assembly: GCF_004027225.2. NCBI lineage: Eukaryota > Metazoa > Chordata > Aves > Psittaciformes > Psittacidae > Strigops > Strigops habroptila. The sequence continues at coordinate 30,320,038 of NC_044283.2, read as the reverse complement.
AATACTTGTGAAAGTAAATTTTAAATGTACATTCACTCATGTGGATTTTTTCATTCATTTAATTACAAATGAGAAATATTATCAAAGCTTTCAGATGAATAAAATATTTCTCTAAAATCTCCAGTAGGGAATAACTAGAAAAGAAAAACTGCCTGCTGAATCACAAATCAATCCTGAAATATGAAAAGGAATAGTAACATATTGAATCATTTCAGTTTTATATGTTCAACAAAATATCTTTGATATTTAAAAAGTAGGAGAAACACTGAATATGCTAAATTTTTCTTATTGTTTTTCCTTTGTGTCCTGGGTTCAGCTATAGCAGTCATTTTTTCTCCTGCTTAGTAGCTGGTGCAGTGCTGTGTTTTTTAACTTTCAGCTTGGGAACAACGCTGATAACACCGATGTTTTTAGTTGTTGCTAAGTAATGTGTATTCCAACCAAGGACTTTCTCAGTCTCATGCTTTGCCAGGGAGGAGGGGAAGCCGGGAGGAAGCAGAGACAGGACACCTGACCCAAACTGGCCAAAGGGGTATTCCATACCACAGCACGTCATGCCCAGTATATAAACCGGGGGGAGTTACCCGGAAGGCCCAGATCACTGCTCGGGTCGGGCTGGGTATCGGTCGGCGGGTGGTGAGCAATTGTATCCTCTCCCCTTGTTATTTCACTAATCGTTATTATCATTGGTGGTAGCAGTAGTGGTTTTGTGTTATACCTTAGTTGCAGGACTGCTCTTATCTCAACCCGTGGGAGTTGCATTCTTCCCATTCTCCTCCCCATCCCTCCGGGAGCGGGGGGAGGAAGAAGGGGGGGGAGGGAGTGAGCGAGCGGCTGTGTGGTTCTGAGTTACCGGCTGGGCTCAAACCACGACACTTTGTAATTATGCTTTAACATAAATTCGTTCAGAAATCAGTGCATATTTGTTCCAAAGGAAGAAATCTACATAGACAGAATTACACCAGAATTAAAAAAGAAAATTAAGAAGATAGATACACAAACTACACTAAGAACTGCAGTAACTGCACTCACAAGTTTAGGTCCTTGTTGACTTCTGGTAAGGAAATCACTGATATATTAAGATATTTATTTTATAAATAATTTGTAACACAATGTTAACTGATTCATTAAAGGTGGATGGCCTTTAGACGCTGAAGGAAACTCAGAGGAGGGTGAGGAGAACTTTTTAGAGAGTGATCAGCCTGACTTGTTGCGTTCTACATGCTATGAGAGTGTCCTCTCTGATGAGCAAATCTTCAGAGTAATGGAATAAAAGATATTCAAGGAAAGTTCAGATCCACAAGTAACTTTTATCAATATTAAGATCAATGAGGCTGTGCAACACTTAGGTAAACCTTGTTCAAGCTGTTTCATAAGAAATAGTAAATCAAATAAAAGAGGTGAAAATATATTGTTTCAGGTAAGGCATTGTTGTGGTTTAACCTGGCAGGTAGCTAAACACCATACAGCTGTTCACTCACTGCCCCCACAGTCGGATGGGGAGAGAATTGGAAAAAAAGGTAAAACTGTTGGGTTGAGATAAAGAGAGTTTAATAGGACAGAAAAGAAAGGGAAAATAATAACAATGATGGTAAGAGAATACACAGAACAAGTTATGCCCAGTTCAAGTTGCTCGCCAGCAGCTGACCAATGCCCAACCAGTCCCCAAGCAGCGATCAATCCCAGTCAACTCCCCACAGTTTTATTGTTCAACATGATGCTCTGTGGTTTGGAATATCCCTTTGGTCAGTTGGGGTCTGCTGTCCTGGCTGTGTCCCTTCCCAAGTTCTTGTGCCCGCCAGCCTACTCACTCAACCAGCACAATACCAGCTACTGGGAAGAAAGTTAACTCTATCCTAGCTGAAACCAGGACAGGCATCTAAGAAGGCTGTTTGGTTCTCATCACTTCTGAATTCCGTATTTGAAGAATGAAAATCAAAGCAATACTTTGAGTTCAGCAGTAATTCAAACTTTCTTTTAATCTGCAATGTTAGTGAATATACCATCTCATTCTAGTACTGTTCATCTCAAACTTCTGATATACTCAGAAGCAGTACGAAAACATGTCAAGACTTCCCAGATTAAAGTCAAGAATATTTTTATTATTCTGGCTTAGATATTTTATTTTTAAACTAATGCACAGTTATAGTCTTATCCCTCTCGTATTTTCTACACTGACCTTTTATTTCATTTTTATTCTTTATAGCAATGCTGATTTGACACCTTATTTTTTTTTTCCTGTGTCATAAATGTATCCTGCTAGAAAGTGCTCTTGCTGTTGAAGTGCAAGAATTACAACATGGCAGTTCTTCAATTAAAAAAATCTTCTTAAATGATTTAAAAAATCTGGTCATACTAGGACCGAAAAAAAAAAAAAAAAAAATACAGTGGCATTTTAAGCTAAAAATCCATGGCTCAGTCAGTTACCATTTTTCTAGGCCATAGAGCATTAACTAATGTGAAGTGGGTACAAATTACTGGAAACTGTCACATTTCTTTGAAAAATGCTACACAAAAAACCATACACACACATATGGATTAGAAATTTCAGTCTTTATGTAGTAGGCACATCTTATTTTCATTTTCCACATGAGATTATTTGTTCCTCATTTATGAATTAATGTGATATCCTTTGGCACATGTAGTTTTAATGTATTAACAAAAATACATATTTGGCATGTAATTGGACTTTCCTTTTTTGCATGAATCCCTAACACTCAGTTACCTCTTTTGGTTTGAATGCAAATGTCTTTGGGAAGGTACAACTTATTTTTCAGGATGCATCCTTAACTGTATCAAAAGGGGAAACAAATGACTATAGTATATATCAACAAGGTGCCTTTATTTACAGCAACTAGCTAGAAGCCCCTTATGAAGTGAGAATTGTGGAGCAATACTGAATAAGGAATTCAGAATTAAGAATTATTGGAGGCCTAAGGACTCTGTCCTCAGCAATTGCTTAATGTAACTTAAATTACATAACGGGAAAAATCTATTTTTTTTTTTGTTATAAAAATGAAACAAATATTTATATTCTTATTAATGTTTGCAGTGCTAGTGCAATTTTGGTGTAAACCATTTATTGAAAGACTAATGTAAGCATCTATTCAGCTGCATGCAAGAAATGTTGTAAGATCTGAAGAGTTTTCTTCTGTTACAGCAAATCTGTTTTCTCTGTGATGTATGCATACACAGACATGCCCAACAGAAAAAGTTGAGAAGACAGATAAAGGGGCTTCTGGGGGTTGGAAGTGAGTCTTGAAGATTTGCTGTAATGTGAACTAGATTAAGTGCTTGTACAATGTGACATTTGAAAAGCAAATGATAAATTGCGACTAATTGAGATGAAAATTTCTTTAAGGAAAAAAAAATCTCTTCCTCTGCACTTCACCATGGCATAGAGTTAAGAAGCTTGCCTGTGTCCAAAATTTTACCATGTTTGATTTAGTACTTCTTCTACTTTACTATTTCTGGCTTCAAGGCAAATAATGTATTTTAAATATACTTCTTAGGAATATAGAAGACACTTCTAAAGTGAAGGCTTTATTAACCTGCTGATTAATGGACTTGACAGCTGAAGGCTGCAAAGTTTATGAGATACTTGCTTTCAAACCATAGATGCAGTACGAGTGAAAAGTAGAGGGAGAAGAGAGGGAGAGAGGTCTTTTCACTATCCACAGTAGTAGTATGAAATTGATTGCTCCCTTGTTTCTCTGGAATTATTAATTCTGGTAAGAATAAAATGTAGCTGTGAAAATTTTAGTATTAGCTATAACCAGCAAAAAGAACACTCCTGGGAAAAGGTTTGGATCAATTTACCAACTTTAAATGCTTCAAATTATGAACAAGAAGTAAGTTAAGTTTCAGTTGCACAAATTATTATTGTATTTTCCTCTGCCTTAAGGAACAGAGTATTGTAGTCCCTCTTGAATGTAGCAACTAGCCTGCTGCTATTTGTTCCTCTCACTGTGGCACTCTTCCTGATGTTTTTATATTGTTTCTTTGGTGGCTATGTAATTCTGCTCTTTATGAGATTTGGCCTGAAACAGGAACTTTTTTCTCTATCACTAAGCTTGTATTAATCCAACTTACTGTACAATATTTCCTACATACTGAACTTTTTTACTTTTTGCAAGACATGCAGAAAAAAGGCTGTAGTTAATGATCTTGTCATTTTGCTGCCCAGCTGTGATAGCCAGGGTTAGCTATAGGCTAAATCTGAGCCCAGGGAAGAACAAGGCTTCAGAAATTCTCCAATCTTGCAGTGCCTGTTACTGATACCCTAGTTGGTTCAGCAATTTCTGGGTTCCATCCAATCCCCAGCAAGTTACTGAACTTTTGAAGGTGTCATATCCTTGATAAAAGGCAAAAGGTCTGCTTAAACATGTGCTGCCTGCTGGTATGTCACAGAATCATAGAATGGTTTGGGTCAAACTGCTTGTCTAAGCCACTAAAGACTTTTCCCTTTGTTCTATTCTTAGAAATGTGGAGGACTTACAAGAATTTTTAAATAGCTTAGATTACTTTCCAGTATGTTCCCTGCCACACAGTTTTCTCAAATTGAATCAGAGCATCAAATTCATTTTTTTTAGAGTTGAATATATGACTAGACTAGTTAATGGAGTGTATGAATATCAAGGTGTAGCCGTGGTTCCTAAGAAGGATTAAAAGATTGTAGAAAACCTGTAGGCATGCTGAAGTGTTTAACATTATCACAACTGAGAGTTAAAGCAAACAGGTTTGAAAAAGTCTGAGGAAGTAGGTTGGTTCATCTTTCTATCCATGATACATCTGAAATACTGATCAGGTTCCAATTCTATTTTTTTTTTTCCCCTAAACAAATGAAACTGTAACCAGTCATTATCAGTCTTACATTATTGTACTGGACTGCAAAAAATGTCTTTTGAGAACTCCATATTAATTAACTGCATGACTAAAAGTATTCGCCTAAGAAATTATATAGTAGTCTATATTTTTTTATAAGACATAGGCAGGGGATTCATTCCAACAGCTTCACCTAGCCAAAGATGTGTCATAAATGTATACAATTAAGATTTACAAGTGCTCCAGATCTCATTCCTTTTTTCATTTTCCATAGTAAATTTCAAGTGCAGCATGTCTTCTGGTTTTGTAAACGTACAATATTTACACTTTAATAATATAATTTAGCAAATTGATACTAGAAAAAGAATGAGTATCTAGTGTTAAATATAAGTTACTGGATGGCATTTACCTGTTACACTAGTTTCTGATGCTGAGTTTGCAAAAAGACTGGATTGCTCACGGTATCCTGTCTGCTAATACACTTGGTAGATCAATTCACCCACCCAAACTTCATATAGGAATCACCACTGAAATGCCCTGTAAATTAAATCTTCAGATTTGCTGGTTCTGAGCAAGCCATCAATTTTGGCTGACTTGATTTCAGTTGAGAAGGTCAATTAGATTCTAAAGCACATTATTGCTTTAAAAGTTTAAAACATATATTTTAATGGTAACAGTAGGTGGGATCAGCGGATGTCCTATGAACTACATATACAAAATTAATAACTAGTTTATTCTGTTAAAGGGCTATGTGTTGAAGGAGCAGCAGCCTTTTAATTCCAATGGTATTCTCTGGTGGGGATCTCCTTATCTGAACTGCCCCCAAAAGACTGAAGCCGAGCAAAGTTCTATTTGAATAAAAGCTGGTAAAAGAGAGATTAAGAGGGCTGAAGTATTTTTCTTCTTAGCTTGGTTTCATGTTGCAATGTCAAGCTGGTTGGTAAAAAGAGTCAGAAAATACAAGCCTGTAGATAAGTACAAATGACAGTAAACCCAAGTGTGAACATTAGAAAGTCACACTAACTTTCAGCGTTAAGCAAAATGTGTGTTTCTGGGGTGTTACTGGGTAGATTTTATACACTGCAGCATGCAAACTCTGTAGGGGTCTTTATCCATCTTTATAAAAAGCGCTGCAAATGTCCTGGTTCTGGAGGGAATGGTCTAACTAGACCTTGCAGGAGATGAAGGCAAATGGACAAACATAATTTTGGAAAGGCAGATAGATTTGATGATGGGAGAGTCTGTTTTACACAAAGAGTTGGGATTCTTCTGCTTTTACCTCTGATCCATCTTCCACATCTTCTAAGACCTCTATCCAGGAAATACACAACTCTGTGAACCGTGCACCTTTCCACTGATAGAGAGTTCTCCTGTGTCTGCAGATCGAGTTTTTGTACCAGAAAATGGTACGTGGCAAGAAAACTAATAATCTGGAGAAAAGATAACTTTCTAAGATACCAATCTTTAACTCTACAATGGTTTCTCTAGAGGAAAAGACAAAACCAGAGCGTGCTGTAAAAAGAGTCTGTTTTTCACACTGTTTTCCTATAGTGTAATTCTGACCATGAACCCAGAGAACCAGAAATGTGCAATATTGCTGATCAGATTTTGGAAATGAGATTGCCCTTTTGTGTCTGTTCAAACACATTATTTCCCAATTTGCTACTAGCACCTTCTTGAAAAACCATCTTGAAATCCCAGTAGTTCTAATCATAAAGGTTAACTATGAAGACAAGGATGTGAAGGTTTACAATTTAACATAAGATTATTTTCAAGCAAATTTCTTTCGATCTGAAATTTCATTGTATCTAATATCCAAACACATTGCGGTCTACCACAAGATACCATTCGTTGTTTTTATCTACTCTCACCTTTCTGTGCTTTCTCAAGGTGCTTGCCTGTATGTTAACTTTGCTTCTAAAAAGATCTTCTGTCTCTACTTTTCACCTACTGATCAGGAAGGAAACTGATAACCTGACAGTAAGGGGACTGACGGAGAGAAAGAAGTTAAGAACTAATACAAACAAGGTGTTTGTTATTTCCTGTTTATCTCAGTGAAGTGATACTTATCAGCAAGAACTGCTCCAAAGGATCCTCTGCTGTGGTTTGGACCACTTGTTTCTTGGCTGCTGCATTTGCTGCAATTGTAAGCTGATAGCTGGAAAATGAAGCAAGTTCTCTTACTTTCTGCCCAGTCTGAGAGAAAACTGAACTCTAAGATGATGCTGCAGAAAGCAGAAGGATATGATATGTTCCTATGAAGACATTACCTTACTGCTAATCTTCATTTAATGTCTTCGGTCTCTTCTCTGACTGTAGTATATGCTGTTGGTCTTCTTACCAGATGATTATGGTGTGCACCATGCTGAGGAACCCCAAATGTTGCTCTTCAACTATGCCTTTCCCTTTTGATGCACTTTGATTTCAAGAAACAAACCAAGTAGCTGGCAGTTTATTATTTGATTTTATGTTGTCTTCCAGGCTGGTGCATTCTTTCTCAGACTATATTTCAAGACAGATGGGTTTGGGAAAAACACTGGTGTTGAAAGCAGGCCATCAGAGACTGCTGTATTTTAATTTATAGTGATTTTTTTAAATCCAGATTTGTGAGATCAGAGATTTTTCCATCACATAACTAGATTATGGAAGCTGAAGACTTTAGTTGATTTTTGTGGTTGTTACCCAAGCTTCACAGAACTGTATAGAAAGAATTGCGTATAGTGATAGAGGTTCCTTAAAGTCAACAACTCACCCAGTGTCTCTCTCCTGTTTCTATGGTGACAGAGGGTAGTGCCTGGCCAACACACCAAGAATAGCTAGGCAGACCTGTAGTTTACTGGCTCCTATTCATGTTGCTTAACCCTGAGAACTCATATTGGTTTTGAGTATTTCTATCTTGGAAGTCAGATGGTACCTCTGGGTCTTTTTATTTGTTTGTTTTTTAAGTTAAAACATTAAGAGGTGAAGCTTCTTTTAAGAGAAACCCAATCAAACCAGGCATGTTTATAAAGAAAAACAATATGTTATATATAATAATATTCAGTTTGAATTTTATTCAAATAATAATATCCAACAGCCCAAACAATGTCAAACTTCATATTTCTTAATAATAATCTACTCATGCACTGAGGAACCACAGATAAAACACTACTTGTGTTCTTAATAATATATTAGTGTAAGCTGCTCAGAATAAGAAAACATGAAACAGTGTTCCTAGAGATATGTGTTAACCTCATTTTAAATGGCTGATATCAGCACTGAAGAAATTGAACTGGTGTCAGTTACTTGCGTTCAGACTGGAAAGGGAAAAAGACAACAGTGATTCTGTTGGTACAGAAGAACTACCTTTTTTTTTTTTCTTTCCTCTTTCAAAGAGAATTTCTTCATTTTGTTCTTTTTATATGCTTCTTTCATTTTTTGTCTGTTGCCCTGAGATAATGGTTATTAGTTACAAGCAACCATATTGGCACAGTTGCAACTGATTTTACTAGATCAGTTATTTCAGTGACACCAAATCCATCACTGTAAACCTATCAGCTGTTAAAGCAAAAAAAAAATGGTTCCAGTACACTTAGTGAGTATCATTAGGTAATGAGTTTCAGAGGAAGAAATTATAAAAAAATCTATTCACAATGGTTAGTCCTTACATTTTCTTCTTGGGTTAGAAAAGTTTAATTAACCCTTATCAGTTGCACATTGTGTCGGTGAATACATTTTGCCTGGTAGTGATGTGCACATTCACTCTCAAAAAACACCATCCTAAGTAGTCCCAGAGTTAAGTCTCATAAATCAAAATAGAGAATATGTTTGTTAAGATGAAATAACAGCATCCAAAATTCAGTGTTGACACATAACAGCACTGCTATTGAATCATAATTGTGGCCTCACTGGTCCGCAACATGTGGCCCAAGTTGGTGACATGGTATGCAACAAAGATTCGCAAAACTGCACTACTATCATATGCAAAAGTTTGGTTTCAAAGCTGTATAAATTTAAGAAAGGGAATGTTGAACAGCCTGCTTAATAGTGAAATAAAGGCAGTCAATAAAGAAGAAAAAAAGAAAAAGCTGGGGGTGGAAGTGGAGAAGTTAGTATAATTGACACTCTAGAGACAAAATCCAAGCCAGAGCATAGAAGATCAAATTGGAGAAGTCAATAGCTCACATAAGTTGATGATAACCAGTGCCTCCAAAGAGTAGTATTACAGACAATATCTAACTAATTTATGTTCTGTTTTGCCTATACCTCTTTTTACTCTTCCCATGAAGCTGATGAATGATGATTTGGAAGAAGTGAGATTTGCTTGGTAGCATTTTTCATTGGCCAAATTTTTCTGCTACCTCTCTGGAATAAGCCAGCACATCTTTTAACTAATGGATCTGGCAGAAATTCTTACAGTCCAATCAAGAAGGATCAACTGCTGGGAAGAAGTCACGATTTAACTAAATAAATACTGGTTTAAATATTGAATTCAACAAAGAATGCTTTTTATTTGGACTAAAGTCAGGGTGACCATGCAGTCTTCGATGCCTTCAGTTTTTCTTGTACTTTTTATCGCTCACACCGTTGTGTCTTTTTCATGCTTCTTGCAACAGCTTTCTTTTCTCTCTCTTTTCAATCTATTTATTTTTGCTGTTTGACTTGCATTAGCCTTCAGTCTGATCTTACCTGATCCTTCTCTCCAACCCAGCTCAATACGTTAGCATAACTAGTTTCAACGATAGACAGATATTCTCATAAGAGTTTTAACACCTACAAGTCTGACCTTTCAAAGTCCATATTGTGTTCTGTTTCTTGCCTTTTCACACTTGTGCTGCAAAATTCAAGACTTGCTTCCTTTCTGCATTCTCTTTGCTGGAAGTACCACAATGTGCAAAAATAGAATGACAGCTGTGTATAGCTCTGTAACTGGCTTATCTGTATTTGTGTATAAAACCAAACATGCAATATATTGTTTTCCTATGTGCAAACTATTTTTAGGCTAGTAGAAGTTACAAGTTCATTTGATAAATATCCATTTCTATGGGATTTGCACTGGCAGAATAAAATAATTTAATTATGGTACAGTGCAAACTGCTTGCACAGAAATGGAGGAAATGTTTGGCTGGCATTGCAACAAAGGTGAAAGAATAGAGGAGTTGTGTACACAAGTGCACAGAAAAATTTTGTTTTCATTTAAAGCTTTTGATTTTATTTTTTTTACTCAGAAATGTACTTACAGTACTTTGTGCAGTTCCTAATGCAGTAGAATACCTCATTCAGTGACTGCCTCTGTAAAGGCTTGTAAGGACTTGAAGACCTATTAATATATATGCATTTTGTAAAGCTTTTCCTTATCTTTAAGAAATTCTCTTTGGACTGCTTTGTAGCAGAAACTTGCTAACTAGGATTTTTGTAATTTTATTGCTAGAGATATATGCTAGTAAGTTTTAAGAAAATACAATTCGCTTTTTTCAGAGTATGAAAATGTCCATCTTTCAAGGTATGTGTACTTCTGGTTCTTTATATTCCTTCAAAAATGGTGATGGAAAAGTGCAGTGGAAAAAATTGAGATGTATTACAAATTTCCTACTTTACTGAAGATAAATATTAGTGAAGAATAATTGTTTTAGCTGTCAATCCATGTTCTTTGCTGGTCAAATATGTAGAGTTTTAGTCTCCATCTTCAGTTTTCTCTCTAGACTTTAGTCATGTCAGTTTTAGGCATTTACAATGCTATCATTTTGTATCATGGTTAGAGAAATGTGTGTTTCAGCCCCACGCCTCTTGGACCCCCTTCTGGGAGGATTTAGATACCTCCGTGCAATAAGCTAGTTAGGGTAATGTTGGTTCTTGAACCCTCAGTGACACTGTCAGAGGTGAACACTGTTTCTTTTGTCATGTTTCACTCAGACTCCGCTCAAAATATTGCTAATGGGCTAGTAGAAACTAAGCCTAGTAGTACCATTTTAAACAGAAAGGGTTTTCTTTCCTCCCTAACAAGTCCTAGCTAAGAAAAATCATGACCTTTTGTATATAGAGTTGATTTACAACCTCCATCCCATATTTTCTCACAATGTATGGCATTTTTCCTTTTTTTTTTTTTTTTTAGCTTGTGTTCATAGCATAGAGCTTTTCTTGTTTTCTTTCCAGCTGGAAACTTGTTCTTGCAGCTAACAGCTTACAGTGAATCAAAACACTGTATGTAAACTTGTGAATCCTAAGTTCATGGACTGGTATCACTGTATTCTAGTTTGTGTAACTGTAAATGCCTGAGTAGCCAAGATATCCCACTAGGAACTAGGATTTGCATATGTTCTGACATCCCCACGATGGGTGTTGCTGTTTAGGTTTAGAGGTAGTGAAGCAGGCTTTAGTGGCTTCATAGTCTGAGGTCAATATAAATGTAAGAAAAAAATTCTATCTTTTTAAAATATAAACACTGAATCTGAACACTTGTATTTTGGGTAAGAACTGGATGCACAGCAGAAGTTTTCACCTAATTCCTATCTCAGAAACGATTATAACAAAATGCTTTCACACTGTTTTGAAAAGCTCACAGCAGGTACATTTGTTTGATGAATTAAAATACAGACGTGTAGCAAACGAACAGATTTGCTTCTGTTCACTCCAAGTGGGAAACAGTGGCAGCATTTTGTGGGGTTTTTAGAGACAATATACACTGTATTTAGTGATGTGTGGCTTTTCTGATTTTTATGTTCAGTCTGTCACAACTTAATGAGTCAAGTATTCATGGAATTACTGGCTAATAAAATATTAGTTTTAAAACTCGGGAAACTTAACTCCATGAAGTTTAGAATTGTGTGTACGAATTGGGTTAAACCACCATGATAAAAGCTTCTGCTTCTGAAGAGGCAAAACCAAAATGTGAGAATAGATTTTTATTATTATTATTGTTGTTGTTATTCTGATTCTTGTTATTCGTGTTATTATTAATGGTTTTTTGATCTCTAGGTGAGAGGAGGGAATTGAAATAACTCAAAATGGAGGAGCAAGTTAACCAGTATTCGGTCTTAAAGTAGTTTACCCTTCTACTTTAAACTTTATCCTGAAAAGGCTAGGAATGGAGTTTTGACTCTTATTAAGCACGTTTCTACTAGTTAAAAGTAATTTTACTCTTTCAAAACAGAAATATACATTCAGATCCCCATGATTCCTAAATAACTTATTTCATCAAAATAAATAAGAAGTCCATGTGCAAAATTTTTACACAGGAATTATAAATATTCTTCTTTTTAATTTTTTTCTTTCTTTCAGAACACACAAGTGGTTGTCTTGTGTGTTCAGATTTCCTTTTTATTGTTATATTGTTGATTGATGTCATTTTCTAGGCATTTCAATAAAATACAGCATTTGAAAAAAGCCTTGGGACAGCACTGAAGGAAACACTCTGCCCACTTGCACTGCCATCTCCACAGCAGATCTGAACAAGTTTCAGAAAAGTATGAGTTTACACTACAGCTAGACGGTAATGATAAAAATCTGAATAAGAAAGAATATACTGAGGTATTAATTTAATTTCACTTATTGCAGCTGCTACCCAACATGGAAACAAGATCTTTTAACGTGTTAATTGGATTACAAAGAGAAAATGCATGCTGACTAGTTTTTTAATTTCTTCTGGCACTCTGCATGGTCTTGATTTCTGTTTGGAAAGCTGGAAAAGCCTGAAACTCCCTATGAAACAGAGCTGTCTAGCTGAGACATCTTATATCCATTAAAAATATTCAAGCAGAGAACTGTTTCTGGTCAGCAGGATTTGAAGGGCATTGCTAAGAAAATATAAAGTTCTAAATTTATCTAATTTTATGTTGAATTAAAGCCATATGTCACAAAGATGAAAACATGCCTTACTTACTGATACTAGAGCTTTTCCTTTTGCCCCAATAGAGTTAGTTTAAATAGAGAGAAATGTACTTAATGAATCTATGGAGACAATGATTCACTTACTTTGCTTTATTTAGAGTCAGAGCAGGGTGACTTTCAAAGGTACTATATATCCACTAATCCTAACAAACTCAGCACAAGCTGCAGGTGTTTCATACTGCTGGAAATAGGGCCATAGGAGTTTAATGAAAAATATATAGCAAGCCTGTTTAAGCAAATACAGCATGTAACAGTGTTTATCATATTCTGACAGAGAGATAGCTAGCCAAAAGTCTTATGCAGACTAGCACCACATTTTAATAAGTTATATCTATCATAATTCTGTGAGCTTCAGAGAAATTACTACGTGAATTACTTTGTTTTACATGCTTTGAAAAGAGTATAAAGAAAAATCCAGGAGAAAAATATATTCCACAGTTAAGACTTTAGAAACAAATAGCTTAAGAAATTCTGCCAGCTTCTTGCCAAGAAAATCTTTGAGCCTTCCTATTCCATGTCTGTATTTAGCAGCTTAGGTTCAGTTCTTCACAGTTCTTGTTTGAATTGTGTTTTCTGCTCTGAAGTGCTTGGCACTTCAAAAAATAGTGCTTCCTAGTCTCTCAGTGTTTCTATCTGTTTCTATCTGTTTCTTTCAGTACATTAGCAGTACAGTTTTCTAATTTTCTCTGGAACAGAGTGAAGGAAGTTAAGTTGCATAACGGTCTCTGCAGATAAAACAAAGACCCTCAGGTCTCAGCTGCGAATCCTCTCTTGCCTGCAATTCTGATGATGCACTTCCCTCTTGGATATTGCCGTGACTGTGAAAAGATGGCCATCCATTTTAAAGTGAGAGCACCTCTGGTTACACAGAAAGTAAGTAAATACTAATGCTGGGGATGGGCAAAAGCAAAGTTATATTACATTTATCGTCTATTCTGCATTCAACTGAAGGCAGGAATTCTGTTCTTTTCAAGACTTGGCAGAAAGAAGCAAACAGAGCTTCATCTTAGGGCCTTTTTCAAAGAGATAATACCTTTTCATAGAGTTGCATGATACTGTATGTATGCAGAGAAATAATACGATTAAACACTGACAAATATTTTTACAGTACTTTTTACGGTTAAAATTTTTAGTTCAAACAATTTAATGAGGCATTGTTAAGATTTTCCTATAAGCTTGCTCTTTTGCTGTTACTATATATTTCAAATATTCAGTATTGACATAGTAACTGCATATGTGGATATTGAGATGTACATTTAACACTTGAGAATAAGATCTTAAGGAGTTTAATAGTATTTTCTGCTTGAATACCTACCCAAGTAAGGACCTGCTTTGTATTTTCTGAGATAAAACCCAATAAAACAGCGAACACCAAAAAACAACCAAAACCAAACCCCGTAATTATAGCAATTCCACAATCAATCTGTGCAATCTATTCTCTTAATTCATTGTTCTCTCTTTTAGAAATGTTTTCCTCATGCCTAACCTACGTTCAAGTATGTTCCCTTTCTTTTGCTGTCTAATGCGAGCATTGACAAGAGTTTAACTTGTTTTTTCCTTGTAGTTTTCTCTGTATTTGAAGACTCTTATGTGGTCCCTTGTCAGACTGCTCTTCAATTCCAAGCTGTCCCGATAGGGACTCTCATCTTAGTGCCTGTTCACACAACATCATAGTCAGTTCTTGATTCCTGTGAGCTATAACAACGTACAAAAGGAGCTGTCAGTATATAATCATGGAATAGTTAGGGTTGGAAAGGACCTTAAGATCATCTAGTTCCAACCCCCCTGCCACGGGCAGGGACACCTCATACTAGACCATGTCTCATACTAGACCATGTCACCCAAGAATGTCCAACCTGGCCTTGAACACTGTTCCAGCATTTTATTACACTATTCCTAATGTCCTACTAGGTAGCATCTGAGTTAAATATTTTAGTTCTGCTGTTAGAGAACCATGGAGAGAAACATGAAGGTAAGACTCTTGTTTTCTCTCCTAAATATCAACTACTTCTTTTACTTCTTATATTTGTTGAACCAGAAAGTTTGCACAGAAGTTATGAGTTAGTTATAACCTGACAGCAAGCTGTTATGGTGCATTTCATCTACAGCCTGATTCTTAGATCGTTACCTAGAGACATTTCAAAAATCCTCTGTGGTCCTGCCTTAAGATGGTACAAAAATATTTCCAAGTTCCTGGCATAAATCAATCTGATGGAATTGTTATCACAAATAACCATATCGTAACAGAACATGTGTTGATGTTTCTGCAGAACTTGTAGCTTTCCGTCAAGTACAACCTCCTTAGACTTTTACAAGATAAAAATGATACTAACACCCTTATGTATGCTGGTCTGAGTCTGTTAAAAGTAATATTTGCAAATTTGCCTCAGGAGAGAATTTACCAATTTCATGGAAATATATTCTTTTTATCATGGTGGAACAACTTGCCTTTAGTGGAGGAGGGGTCGAAGGGAAAAAGGAAAATATTATAGAATTTTCTATGCTGTCATACTAATAGGCTTTTCTCTAATTTTTATTTGCAGTTAGTATTTTGCAGAGCTTGAATACAAATTTAAGGCTCCTTTTTCTTCTCAAATGGGTAGAGATCTTATATTCTTGGTACTTCTATGGAAATCTCATTCTGTGTGCATTTGTAATTTGACTTAATGCTGTTCACTTACTTGAAAAGGCCAAAGCTCCAGAACATCAGCTGGATTTTCTGTGAGCAGTTAACAAAGAAAAAAAACCCAACCCACAAGTGAGAAAGCTAAGCTTGTGTTTAACCAGTTTATTCTGTTCCTTGCTAACTATCTAAGAGCATATTGATAATGGCTGCACAACTATCTAGAAATGCAGCCACCATTTGTTTAATCAATTGAGAGCAAATAAAGAAGGAATACTGGTATTTGCCATTTTTAAGATTGGACAATATATCTCTTCCTAAATCTGTCTGACTTTTTGGCAACAGTTCTCAACATGCCTGTTTGTATGAGGATGCAACTTTCCTAGTGGCTTCAGTCTTCTCCTGCAAGGTTTTTATTGTGCTCTGTGGTATCCCATTATCCTTCAGTATTCTGGTTGCTTCTATCTTCTGATTTGCTTATTTTTAAATAAAAATTGTACTGCTACCTCAAAAGTTGAAAGTAAAAAAGATACTCCAGGCAAGTGGTTGTCACAGCAGCATTTGCAGTTTACTGCTTCCAGGGACTTCACCTGTGTGTGGTATGAAAAGGAAGTACCACTTGCTCTGTCGCATTTTCTGTTCCCTAAACTGCATTTTGTGTCATGTCCTCTCTGCTCTGCCATGCTAATCTGTTGGGCTGCTGAGAAGAGCCATATATTAGGGAAATAATGATCTGAAGGGGGAGCGGGGGGGGGGGGGGGGGGGGCGATACAGGAAGTAAAAAAAAAAAAGTGCTGCTTTGATGTTCTTTTACACCAGATTTGCTGAGACAGCTGCTTTTGCAGAGCACTGCTCACAGGATTGCTCTTCGCTCATCGTGATGAAAGTAGACTTGTGCCCTTGTTATCCTTTGCCTGGGCTCTCTGTGGCCCCTGCAGCTGTGAGACTGGAGGAGGGTTAGCTGGCTGCCTGGGGTGGCAGCTGTGCTAATGCCAGAATAGAACCAAATGCTATTATCTCCTGTGTTGTTATCGGGTGCATTGGTACAGCCCTCAAGCTTTTTGAAATGAAACTGAGTAGAGACTTCTTGTTTAGGGGCTATGATGTTTCTTCCATTTCCATGCAACAAATTTCCCTTTTGACTAGAACAAATTATGTAGCTCTCACTGGAAAGAGAAATTAAAGAAATTCCAGGGCTATCATCTAAGGTGGAATTCAATTCTTACCTTTTCTGTTACGTAAATGTGAAGCAGAACTATTATCTCTTTGATGGAGGCTGCGCTTACTGATCATTAATGCAGTTCATGTGAAATTCCTAATGATTTTATATAGAATTACTGGTAGGTAAAATAACCTTTTTTTCTGAAAATATGACTTACTATAAGATGATTCTCACTTTTAGGCAGAAATATAGTTACTGTTGCTACATACTGACATAAATAGCTTTATATCCTTTTTGCTCAAAGTATTCAGTTTTAAACCCAGTTGTTCACATTATCTAGCAGATATGCATCTGAAAACCTAATGCTACAGCTATATGTATATGTATATTTATATGGATTGCTCTAACAGTAAGGCTTTCTAGAGGCAAATCTTAAGTACTTAAAAGTATTTCTTATTATTTTTCTAGCATCTTTGCCTTTCCACTTCATGTCATGATTATTTGGATTTGCTGTGCTCCTAATTACATCAGTGTCACTGTTACATACTTTAAAACATGCACTATATGCATCTAAATACTATCAGGCAGAAAAAAAACCCCTAGACTAAATCTGTACTAGGGAGTATCTACCCATTCATATTTGTCAGGCTTTATATGCAAATTTACAGAAATTTTAATGAAAATAAATATAAATCAGTTGGATAAATTTTGAATGCTCTCACGATTTTTATTCTTGGGGGATGGGTGTGAAGTGTGAAGATACTCTTTTCTCTGTATTTTGGCAAAATCTTTGCATTTAGCCAGCAAGATGATTCTGTTCTGAACTTGACTAGCAGTTTATTCTGTTTAATCAACTGTCACAAGTTACGTGTTTCATTTTCTATGCACCTGAGTAGTTTTCAGATCTGACTATAAGATCTTGTCATCTTTTTCACATATACATGTATTTATATCTTGCTATGAGAAGGATAAAAAACACACTGGTACAAAAGAAGGTGATGGCCCTCGACTAATCCTGAAAGGAATTAGTTTAGTTTGGGGCAGATCATTGTAATGGAAAGCACTTAAAGAGAGAAGTTTATGCACTCTTCCTGTCACTACTTCTGCTGAATACATTACTTTGAAAATACTGGATTTTCATTAATCTTCCTGTACACATAGCTAATCAAGAAACTATGCACTTCATCCACAGCCTAAACCACATTAACAGTAAATATAACATTGTAGAAAACATTGAAGGTATGTCAGATCTTCTGCTCTATCATTCTCCAAATCTATTCATCCATTTATTGCCTTCCACCCATTGTTATCCAGTCTGACCTGAAGCCAAGGCTCTGGATGACCACCATTTCTTTCTGTAGCTAACTAGAGGGACAAAGATTTGGGTATTTTTTTCTGTGTAATGAAAAATGAGAATCTTTTTCTTCCTTTGAGGCTGTAGTATTGGCGGTCAATATTATCTTTTCAAGAATAGGAATTAATTTTCAGAAATTGAATGCATATACTTAAATGTGTGCTTCAAAAGATGCCTAAGGAAAGTGATGAGAGGAACTGACTTCATTGGAGTGGCCAGTACTTTTTTAATATATTAACACCTGCAGTTATTTCCCTTTGAAAGTGAAATATATCTGAAGTTTTTGAGGAGCAGAGGAAGAAGGTTGAAACAAAATCATGTATACGTGATGAGCAGTGTGAATTTCTCACACCTCCTTTTTGTAAGCATGAATGGCTCCTTTCTTCTAGTAACTTTGATTCTATTCATTTAGGAAATGCATGGTACCTCAAAGCAGGGTTGTTTTTTTTCCTCTCCCCTTAAAAGAGTTGCTATCTCCCTAATTTTGTTAGTTTCCCCACTGAACCCTGTTTGCAAAGATTTATTTTTCTAAAATACTATATACATAATAAAACCCCAAATCCTTTCACTTTGACCTCATGCACACAGGTCCACACTTGTCCTAGGCCTGCTGTTGCTCCCTGTTTTTGATGAAGCCATGCATGATGTTACAATTGTCACAAGTACCTAAAAGATGTAACAGCATTATAGACTGAAAGGTAGGCAGGGGCAGGGAGGGCACAAACCCAAATATCAAGGTCTGCCCACCAACATAAAAACACAGCCTGCCATTATAGGCAGATATATAAGCTGGTCATTGTTTATGATTACTCAGAAGAAATTCGGTATTTTAAGTCTGGGTGGTTTATCATATTTTCATTGTATGAAGCACTTTGTTTACTTATACTAGGAATGAAAACAGAATCACATGGAATCACAGAATGGTTTGGGTTGGAAGGGATCTTTATCACCTAGTTCCAACCTCCCTGCCATGGGCAGGGACACCTTCCACTAAACCAGGTTGCTCAAAGCCCCATCCAACCTGGCCTTGAACACTACCAGCGATGGGGCAGCCACAGCTTCTCTGGGCAATCTGTCCCAGCATCTCAGCACCCTCGCAGTAAAGAACTTCTTCCTTTTATCTAATATATATCTACTTTCTGTCAATTTAAATCTGTTACCCCTTGTCTTATAATGTGACCAAATACATTCCTAACCATGATAAGTACTTTTTTTTTTTTTTTTTAGGAAGAATTATTTTCCATCCCCATAATCACAGTCATAAAACACAACCCATAAAACACAGTCAAGGCGGCTTTGTAACAATATTCTTATGTGGTAGCATTGCATAGGACCAGTTTAAATATGTGTGCACTAAAGTTGTGACTGTTTATTAGGTACTGTTGAAGAGAGTATAGAAAATATTGGAAACTGGAGGAAAAAATAAAAGAGATTAAGGGAATTTATTTAAATGAAGACTAAGTATATTCAACTGTTTTTCTATTATTCCAAGAGTGCAATGACTGATTTCTCAAACCTGTTTCTAATGCGTATAGTCTACTATAAAGATTACTGATGGAAAGGATGTATGTGTCATATGGTTATTTCACCTATATGTACTATCGTACCAATGATTGGGGGGGGCTTCTAGTGGATAGAAAAAGATTACAGAAATGTGAGACCAAATACAGAAAGGATCACTGAAAAGGTCCTTTTCAGTATTTCTGCTCAAACTTGTTATTCTTTCCTTCTTCAATTACAGGGCGGGGGGGGGCGCAAAATTTCATGTATCCAATTCTTTGTGTCTCTTATGAGGAGATGTATTATTTCCAGGTCCAGAAGCCCAATAGTGCTAGGTATCATGCAACTCAAATACAGAGATTATTTTGACTTTAAGTACTGATAGTCCAAATGGACAAGGCAGAACATAATGTTCAGAAAGTTAAGGAAGATTTCTTCCAGTGTGTAAGGAACGAATGAACCTTTATCTATATTGTGATAGCATATGAAACTGAAACATGCCTTTGAAATTTTCCAGCAAGTTTAGAATACGATCATATCTGTGTACTTTTGCTGTCTGTTGAAGTAGCTTCATAAGACCAAATAGTTATATTATCTCACCTAAAACTTAAAAATATATACATATTACATTAAATAGACATATGAAGTAGTTTACTCTTAATCTAGTTTATATATTTACATATAAAACATTACTTGCAATTTACATAAACATACAAACTACATTTATCTGGAACAGTTGAGAACATGGCTGTAGTTTACTTAGAATAAAACAGTATCTGAAGATGAATTGTTACTATCCTAACTTATCATCTGCTTTAATTTTGGGTAGCAAAACTACATGCTTTTTATTTATACACCACAGGGTGTAAAATTATATTGTTGTTCCATATCTCTGTGGTGCATGTAACAGAAAAGCTTGACTAAACTGCATCTGGCTTTATGGTGTCACACAAGCTGTAGCTAACAAGAAAGGCCTGGCATTTCAGCTTGGTTAATGTCTCTAAGCACATATTTCTTCCTTATTTTGGTAGATACAAGATAACATGCCTTTGAGAGCCATCTAGCATGACTGAAAAATGCATGCTCCTGTGCATAACCTGTTTCATATCCCATGCATAGTAATTAGTGTTGTGCATGTTAAGTAGGCAGGCCATTTATGAAGTATATGCATCACATAATTGTCGTTAGAGTAATTAAATCAGGTTTGGAATTTCTGCGCTCTGTTTGCAGTGTAAGGATTCAATCATGTACATGACAAATTCTGTACTGTCAAGTACTGTCATAGGAATTAACACCTTATGTGGTTCTGGAAAAACAGTTGATAGAGTTGTAAATATAATCAGCATGCCTGCTGCAAGAGTATTATCTTATTAGTCCTCTGTAACATCTTTCTGGCTGTATGTTCGTACAGGAGATTGGACATGCTGTAACAAGATTTCCATTTATACACACACACATGATCACAAAATCTGGTAGTGTTGGTATAATGGTAAAGCTCTGGAATTATCTGTGTTCTATATTTTTGAAAATATAGTATTTAAAGATGAACTGGAAAACAATGATGGTATTATTCAGTGTCTTTCTAATTAAAAAGCATAACGTGCAAACAAATCAGAATATTTTTGACAATTTTGTTTAGTACTTAATCCCTCATTTTGCACTGATTTCTTATTTCTTCTATTTTGGCAAAAGTATTTTAGAAAAAAAAGCACATTTTGGCAAGCTGCTTTGACTTTTTTTTTTTTTAAGAAAATTACAGTTTTTGTAAATGAGATATTGCTGAGTTTGTCAATAGTCACAGAGTTTTCTTTCTTACGTTGATAGAATGGGGATTGCATTCTGGCAATCACATTGCATGCACAATGAATTTTGACTACGTGATGTAGAATGTTTTTTCTTTTTGTGCAGTACACAGGCATTGTGCATATGTACATTGGCAACTACCCAAGGAGACCATGGCAAACTCACAAAGCAACTGAAGATTTGCTTTGATTAAGTGACAAGTTTCAATAAAATCTTTCATTTCCAATTTGTGTATCACTAATCAAAACTATAAAATGAAATGCTAAACTTAGACACAGCTGTAAAAGTGTGATTTATAATGAAATTCTTAGCAGATATTCTACTGATCACAGAAAAATCTAGTAAGTGGTTGGATGGGAGCTGGGTCTATTTTCTTCTCTTTGGTATGAACTTGCTTCTCTCAACTCCTAACAGTGTTTTTTAACAGCCAGGAATATCAGCTACCTGCATAGGTATGATTTTAAAAAACCCCGAAACATATGAAAAATCCCCAACACCAAAACCCTCCTCTTATTTGACAGGTTTCATGGACTGGTAACCAGATATCTAATCCTGAATGATCAGCTACCAGCCTACTATGTCCCTCTTAATTTTTTAAATTTTGTTTGTTTATTTTTTCCCCTTTCAAATGGATCAGCATTGATAGGATGAGAGAGAGAATTTCTGAAATATTCACTAGAGTCCTTACCAAAATGTTTGTGGGAAAACTGGAAAACCTATGCTCAAGTCCTCTTTCTTTCTGGTTCAGAGCAAGGTTAGGTTTTCTCATCCTAAAGGGTTAACAGTTGGGTGAAGGTCAGTGAGAACATTGCTTTATTGGTCTAGCTAGCCTTTCTGAAACTTACTCCAAGTTAATAAATGCAAATCAAATCCACAAACAATTTTAGGGTAAGAAGGAAATACAGATTTGTTTTTATTTTTCCCCCCATGAATGAAGTTAATGTGATTAGAATTATGGACTGTCAATGTTATTTTAAGCACCACTTGCAAGAGTAGAGCAACATTTTAAAATTTTACTAAATTTGTTCTTGGTACTTGTTGTTACTTTTGACAATCTTCTGTTAATGGTAAGAGCTATCCATGTCAGTCAATATTGACCTCTTAGTCTGAAGACCGTGTTCTTTACATGAACAATTTTATGCTCTGTTCCGTTCATATGAATACCTCAGCATATTTTTTTTTATAGCACTAATATACTTGGTCACAAGTTTGCCAAAGTAAATTGCCATCTAGAAAGCTAGAATTAATCTGAATATCCAAATTCAAGGTTTCTGTATACTTTATTCATAAGCTAAATACATCAAACCTTAAGCTTACCATTAAAGGATATCCCATCTTTGCATCTATAAAACTGATGTGATTTTCAGTCCAGTTTTCTATTCAAAATCATAATCTGTCATATATAAAAAGGACTATAAATATACAAACACGCATATAGATAATATAGAAGTATCGAGTTCTATGAAACAATCTAAACTTAGTTGACAGATTTGCAGGTGTTTTCATAATCTACTTCTCAAATAGTTAGCTTCTGTTGTGCCTATATATTGACTCTCAAAAAGAAAAAAAATATTTCTACTGTTTCTTTTTTCATATTATTATGAGGTGAGAATGAAATTGTTCCGTATGAGGTGAAATATGCCATTTAATTTGGGTTTGTGTACTTTTTGCCTTTACCCTACTTAAATGTAGGAATTCTAACTTTACAACGCAAAATTTTATTACTCTAGAAAATAAAACTTTTCAGTACTATGAAACTTTCAAGCTCTATTATTATCATCTTATTTTGTTTTGGTTGGTACAAAGCCACATTTTCAGCAAGGAATTATTTGAAAATGGTATTATATTAGCAAAATTTAAAGCTAAACCTTTTGCAACTGTTAGCTAATTAACACTCCACACTTCAGTGGTGAGCTAGTTAAATAGCAAATGGCTTAATATTAGTTTGGGTGTTCACTCTTTCTGTATCAAATTATACCTAGAACTGATGTGAGCATAGCTTGTGCTCTGTTACAGATCTTCAAATTTTCATTAAAAATCGATGTTTTTAATCTTTGATTTAGTTTGATTTTAAGGGAGATTATTGCAGTCCTGATCTATGAGGTTGTTCAAGAGTCACTTCCTTACATTAATATTAATAACTTCTCTCATACTGTGCTAAGTATGCTATAGTGCTGAGCAGAGACTCTGAATCTCTTTTATCAGAATTTAGTTAATCTCTTTCCCTGAATTAGACTCTCTCTTGCAGAGTGTTTCTTTCCTTGCTGAATGCATATCATAATTTTATTATTTATCTGTCCTTTAGAGAGATAAATTCTTGTAAATGGAAAAGAAAGATACTGAGGGTAGAAAATGAAGACTATGAACATGCTCACTTGTTTTTGCTGTTCAACAATTTTTGTCCATAACTTAAATGAGCTTACTTCATTGAAGTTGTAATAAACCCCCCAACTCATGCAAGAATGTGAAAAAGGCCACAGGTGCTTTTATGACACCTTTCTGTTATAAGGCAAAATATATTCAGTGCTGTAGCTTCTGGACTTACAGGACAAGTAGATCTTGGCATTCAGCTAAACAGTAAGATATGGCAACAGGGTTACTGCTTCAAGACTGTCTACACAGCTGGGGGTACAGAGCTGTGCATGTAAGCATTTCCATAGCAACTGATTAAAAATTCCATGGAAATCTCTGATCTCAATAACTAAACAAAATTAACTTGAAAATTTAAACTGCCAGATTACATACTTCAACTAAAGTTTATAGTTTTCACATTAAACAATTTACTGACTACTTTTCAGAAAGCTTTGTCAGAATAATCTCATTTTTTGAAACAGCAGCATGTTACTACCAGTCAAATACTTAACATTGTATAATTCAGCAGAAATGGAAGTTCTATGCTACAAAAGCGATGATGATGTAAATTCAAAGTGTCCAGTTCTGTGTTCATTTTCTGCTTGTATATGGATGAATTACTGCTGAATAAATGGGCATTTTGCCTTGAGAGAGGTGCCTCTAATTGCAGTAGCACAGTAATGGTGCTGCTCAAATACTTCCATGAGATCTATATTCCATGAACTTTATATTCAAGTTCCTTTCTTTTTTGCTGATGCAGGTTATATTTATTTAATAATATATGAATTAACAGTGGATTTCTTCTTGATACAGATGGTCACACATAGTGTGATACCATGCACTAAATCTCATTTGTTGCAGAGTAATGTAGCAAAGGTTTGCATAAAAATAAAGTTCATAATTCAACCTGAAAAAAAGAATGCTAGATTTTAAAGGGAAAATTTTAAAAATCTGCTTAACAAGAGGTAGAAAAGTTCTTTTTTTTTAAGAGAATGACATAATTTTGATTTTTAGCATATTCTTTATGCTTTTCTTTATCTTTGTTTTGATCACTTGCTACTTCAAGCTGTTCTTTATGTAAAATCTGAATACTTTTCAGTATGTTTTTTTCAGAAGACTTTGAGGACTCTTAATAGTACTTTAGAGATGTTTTTTCACACAAATGCTCTGTGATTATTTTCACATTTGGTAATTGTCCAGCACATTAAATTGATATGGAGAGCTGTATTGCTGTTATACTTTTAACCTGATTGCATGCATTTCTGCATTTGTAATTGCTACCCCTGAGAAACTGGCCTCCTTGTAATGTGTATCAAGAATTTCTTTCATTTAGCAGTGACTCTCACAGCCTCTTTATCTGAATATTTAATTTCATATTTGGTGTTGTATTACTGGGTATTTATATACTGCTCTTCAGAGCTCGCAAGGCTGAGAAAAGTTCCTGAGCTGATGCCTTAGAAGCCCCCTGCAAAAACACCACTACAACCTCAGCCATGCATTTTCTTTTAGTATTTTTTTAATAACTTTTCAGCACCAGGTAGTTTGTCTGCACTGATAAAAAAGACTCCTAGTTACCAGGGTTATCTTGATATTGAGAAGCCAGGAGATAATTTCCCTGTGAGGGTTTATTTTAATCTGAGCCAGGAGTATAAGATGCTTGTACTCTTACGAGGAAGAAGAAAAGTGTACTGGTAGAAAATAACCAAAGAAAAAAACCCCCAAAACCAAAAGAGAAAACCGAACTAACTGTATAGTGATTATTACATCTCAGAAGCAGCTCTAGTTTGATCAAATCTGGAATGTGATCTTATAATGCAGTCTCTTATAAAAAAATCAAATAAATTTATTCAGGATTTCCCTCAAGATTTTTATAGCAGGTATTTAACAGAGTATGGTAGTTGCTCTCTAATTTTATTTTTTTTTTTTTTTTTAAGAATATGTATCTTAGAACTGAAACATTTTGCTATTTTAACCTAATGTTATTAGAAACATCCTAACTTTATGGTTCAGTTTAATCATTATGTTATAATGTACTGGATGTTGTAAAATAAAAAGTTGCCTTAATAAAAATATGCAAATATAAGATTGTACCTTGTTAATTTTTAAACATTCACTGAAATGACTGACCGAAATGTGGATTTCGGTCTGCTAACTTTATTACAGCAGCAGGCAATGGCTATATATCTGAAACAGAAACTTGCACTGTACCTGTTTGTTCTTGGTAACTAGGTAGCTCTGTTCTTGGTAACTAGGAAAGGCTGCTTCATACTCTGAGGCACACGATTAATCTGAATTGTTGGACTTTGAGGCTTGGATGCCTATTAGGAAAGGAAACCAGCTCTTTACTGCTGACTAGAATTACACTGAGCTTTTCTGCAGTTTTATCTTTCTTACTTAGCACTGGAGCATAGATAACCTTAAAGATCCAGCACTGTCATATTATAAGCCATTTATGATAGATGATGATGCATTGGAACAATTCTCAAAAGGGCAAAGTAAACTGTCTTGGTGACTAGAATACTACTTAATCTTTTATACTCTACCTTTCCATGATTGTCTGTGCATAGCAATCAGTATGGAGGAGAATCCTCAAGTCACCTGCTCCTCAGATCAGAAGGTGATTGTGGCTTTGAGTAGATGTTAAGCAGCCACAGCACTGCCTGGTCAGAAAGAGCAAGTGTACTAGCCTTTTACTTCTTGAAGATCTTGGTCCTCATGAAGCGCTAAGGTTTGAGAGCTGGAAGAGAATGATGTTGCTTCCCTGTGAACACCACATCACAAACTGCCTTGCCACATAATCTGATATCATTCATCATAACATCTCTTCAGGACAATCTCGGAGTGGAGTATCGAGACAATTCAGGTGAGTGATAAGAGTGCCAGCCTCGGTGATTGAGAGCATTTCTTGCACTTTGCCCTCAGAAAGGAAATTAATTTCTTCACATTCTTGAAGTTATACCCATAATCCCCTTTGCAATTAAAACCGATGTTATGCTCAGTGATGTAAAATTTCTCCCTAAATGTGAAGAAAGGCAAGCTTTTGTGGAGCTGATACCTATATAATTTCTCTTACAGAAATAAAGAAATATCTTACAGAAATAAAGAAATATGTGGCTGTTTTGAGATAGTGATTTTGTGTAGGCTAGGCTTGCATCTAAGTCTGTGACAAGTACCTTCTGCTCAGTCACATAAATATTTAAAAGAAACTTAAAGAGAAATTTAAACGAATACAGAAATAGAAAAGACACAAAAAGATTTACCAAACATGCACTTTATTATTTGAAAGTACTTTATATGTATCTAGAAAGATAATGAAGAAAACTAAAAAGTAGGTACTAATCTATACAAAATTATTCATAGTGTGTTTGCAGCTTGTAAATATTAGAACCGAAAAACTGGGAATTATTCATCATAGTGCACAATTTTGCTTTGGTTTTCATCAATATTGCCTTACCCAAGGAAGCTGTGACAGAACTTTAACCTCAGACTTTTAGTCCCCTAAAAGCTTCTTATTAAAACTGAGAGTAATCTTGAATTTCAGGAGCTGTATTTGTTATAATCTGTCCAGATAAATTCCTGGTAGGATTTATTCTAATGTGACTCTGAGACAAACTGACTTGTGCTCACATCTAATTTATCTTCCAAAGTCGAGTAAGAATTTGCAATGCTTTACACAGATTACAAAGTATGTATTGTGATTAATGGAAATCTCTACTTCAGTCCTTATTTGGAAAAGCATCTGTGCTCAAGACGTTACCCATGCATGCTTAGTTGAGTAACTGAAACTGGTCTTGAAGTGGCAATGATACTTTTAATTCTTTGTAATCTTATTCTGAAGGATGGGGGTATGTGGGCATGTTGCTGTACTTCTGCAGACCTACCTTACCTATCTTATATCCACCAATCTGATGTAATGCTAATGACACAGAGCTCTCTGCATGCTGAGAACTACCTTGGGTTTTACCACCCATGCTAAAATTCCTATTTGTTGCTAGAAGGATCTGAGTCAGGAAGTTAGAGCTAGCCTGAATATGTCTGTAGGATTCGCCCCATTACTTTATCTTTTATTTGTCATAGATTAGCCTTGGTATCCAAGACAATTTTTATTGGTGGTATGTTTTTGATATCGGGAATCTTCAGTATAGATATCATCCTTGCTAATGACAGACTTTGCTTCTGCTCTTTTCCTGTTGTTTACAAACAATAAATAAAAGCATTAAATAGACTGCTCTCTGGTCTCATCTGGAGAGATGAAACAAGCATATTTAATATCTGAACAAGGAAAGGGAAAGAATAGTTCTGATGTTGATCAGTGTTTTTAAAGAAAAATAATGCTTTGGAAAAAATGTTTACCTCATTTATGTTCTTATGCTTCAATTAAAGTAACTTGGTTTTTGTTGTTTCTTACAGTTTCTTACACACTTTATAAGAGTGTACTTTTTAAAGTAAGCTTTTCTATAATGCTGTATATAAAATATTAGCACATTGTCATTTGTAGGGCTTTCAAATACTTTTGTGCATCATGTGTTATTAGTTCTCAGCATTTGCCAGTGCCAAGAATGGATTCTTTA
Source organism: Strigops habroptila (assembly GCF_004027225.2). Taxonomy (NCBI): domain Eukaryota; kingdom Metazoa; phylum Chordata; class Aves; order Psittaciformes; family Psittacidae; genus Strigops; species Strigops habroptila. Next base: position 30,291,983 of record NC_044283.2, on the reverse strand, counting down.
AGACATAGTATTATACAGATTTAAGGAGGTCCAGAATGTATTCAATGACCATCTGTCACTACATGCGCGGCAAGCTTAACTTCTGTGAAGTTGACATTTTTCCCAGGAGGACTGGGAACTGTGGACTGTCTGGCTGGTGCAGAAGAGGAAGGGAATGAGCACCAAACTGTTCAAAATTCAGGGACTTTGATGACTCTTGGAGCTAGTAGGTGTTTTGTGCATGACTGACTAAATAAAAGGGGGGGGGGGAGGGTTTGTTAGCTTTTTGTTTCCTCTTTTTTCTCTGACCTGTTAAAAGTCTGCAATCATTTCTAGATGTCTCTTCCACTAACCTTTTGAAGGTTCCATGTCCAACCTGTAAGCTTCTTCATTAGTAGAACTATAATGGATACATATATCAATTGAGACTATTATAAGATTCAAATACAAACTTCATCTCAAATTAAAATAAAATGAATGAATGTTCCATGTGTGATTTATATGAAAAAAAGCTAAGTGTCCTGGTTTCGGCTGGGACAGAGTTAATTCTCTTCCTACTAGCTGGTGCAGTGCTGTGTTTTGGTTTTAGTCTGAGAATAATGCTGATAACACACCAGTGTTTTAGTTATTGCCAAGCAGCACTTACCCCGATCAAGGACATTTCAGTCTCTCATGCTTTGCCAGTGAGGAGGCGCACAAAAACCCAGGAGGGAGCAGAGACAGGACACCTGACCCAAACTAGCCAAAGGGGTATTCCATACCACAGCATGTCATGTCCAGTATATAAACTGGGGGAGCCACAGATCAGTGCTTGGGGATGGCCTGGGTATTGGTCAACGGTGGTGAGCAACTGTACTGTACATCACTGTTGGTTTTTTGGTTTGGTTTTTATTTCCTTTTGATTTTATATATCCTTGTTATTTCCATCATTCTTAGTAGTAGTATTAGTGTTATATTGTACTTTATTTTAGTAAAAAAATCCCTATGGGTTTTACATTCTTTTGATTCTCCTCCCCATCCCACCCGGAGAGGGGAAAAGGAAGAGGGGCATGAGGGGATGAGTGAGTGGCTGTATGGTACTGAGTTACTGGCTGGGCTTAAGCCACAACACTGAAATTGAAATACCCAAATACCATTTTTATGAAAATTAGTGCTTTCTAGTGACCAGGTGGGGGGGAAAAAAAAAAAAAGGTCAAGCAGACAATAAGTGCAGTCATCGTTAGGACAAGGATAGGAACTCTTCTTTTTTTACTCATGTCAGCTATTCATAACAAATAATTAGCCACATACACTTGCCAGTTACTTGATTTCATAGTTCAGAGACTAGAATTTCTCTGCCAGTTTGTGTGAAATGTGGACTTTAATACAGGATGTAACAGAGGAATTTTATTTTTATTCAGTCCAGAAACAATTTGGAAATAAGGAACATTTCCTGTATTGTCTCAGACAGTGAGAGATACAGAAACCAGTGTTACTAATACTCTGATAGATGCACGTAGCCCTGGAGATTTTGTGTTGGTAGCCTTCTTCCTAGCTGGTCATAACTAAAATTTTACAATAGTAAGACTAGTGATGTGGGAAACTATGGGGATGTGGGATGTGGGATACATGAAAAATATGTGAAAAGTTTTGCATCAGCTTCTGAAACACGAGAGCTTGTGTGCATCATTCATACCTTTGTAAGAGATTGTGCCTGCAAATTATGTGCTCATTTTCAGTCTTAGCCCATTTACATTCAGCTGAACTGCGAGTTTAAAATCAAGAATGGAAGTGAAAGTTTAGGAAGCAAGTACGAGGCAAATAAAAGATCCCCTTCATTCCCTCTCACCCATCTTTTTTTTTTTTTTGTCATGCTGTAGGTGTCAACTGTTGTATACAACAGCCATGAAACAATCATACTAATAGCTGCACTACTCTCCAGGGTCATTAGTCTACTACTATCTGTCTGAAGACCTTGGCTTTGACTCTTAAAAAGCACAGATTTTTTTCCTTTTATTTTTTTTTTTAAATTCTTATTGGCTAGTAGGTGTATTGTTTTAAATATGCCACATTTACAGATCTCTGCATACACAGTAATTGCAGGTGCAAGGGAAGCACAGAATGACACTGCTGAATGTTTAAAAAAAACAACTTACCTTGATTTCATGTTCTGGTTTTCTAGAAAGCTGGGTCTCAAGTTTAAATTTAACACTGCTCAATATTGTTCCTTAGGTCGAAAAAATACTCTCTATTGCAGAACTGAAGACCATGCTATTCTAGTGTTAGGAATGTTTTCCCCTATAATCATCAAAAATATATACAAAAAATTAGACCTTACCAGTGGCGACAAATGAAATAGAGAAAAAACATTCCTGTTATGTCTTTCCAAGCTTCAGAATTGTTTCACCAAAAGTTTAGAAGAATATGTACTTTAGAGCATGACATACTGACTAAAAGGTAGCTAGAAGGACCTTCTTTTATAGGCCAAGGCCCTTTCTCCTTGCTGACTACAGATTATTCACAAGTTATTATACAGAGGGAAACAGACAGTTGAAATCAGTAAGTCTAAGACATACACTGCCTGAATGGGGAAACTGAGGAGGAAATCCAATGCCTTGAATGCTCACAATACATAACAGTGTATTTCACAGGGTTAATTCCAACATTAAACAAAATGTTTCAGTGGGTTTCTTAGAAGGAAACAGAAACTCCGTACAAAATTCAACTGTGCATTTTTGGAAATGGAAACACTTAGCCACATCTATGCATCTGGCATCAACACTTCCCTGAAGAAAAAAGCAGCTGAGTATATCTATTGAATGTGAGAACAAAATCTCTTTTTTTGCCAAAACCACTACGAATCATCAGTGCCAAGGCAGAGTGCTTTCAAAAGTTTGGCAGGAGTCCACTAAGACTTATTTTAATCAGATATAAGGAGAAAGAAAAAACATCAAGCTGTTATTTCACGTTAATATTTGCTCATGTTAGCTAAAAACTCTTGCCAAACAAACCCCCACATACTTTAAAAAAGTTTTATTGATTAAACTGCATTGTAATTTGTCACAAAGCTGTTTCCTTTTAATTTTGATAGTAATTCCTGGAAACTAATGCTGATATCAGCTGGAATGCTGACATTACGGCTGGAATGCAAATGACCAAAGAGCACAGCACATTATGCATGCCTCAACAGGTATCTGCAGATGTAGATAAGTGCATATGTTTCTAACTGGAATGGCACATTTTAATGCTCCTCCTCTATGCTTGAACTTACAAAGATAAAAAGCTGCTACAGAATAAACCAAAAGAACTGAGTTGTGGGACACAGCGACATTCCTATGAGGGATTTGGAGGCTTATGGGCTCAGTCAGTATCGGTAAGAAAGGAGGAGGGAGAATAGGTGAGTGCTCACAAACCAAACTATTACTATGCCAAGAAAAAGAATCTGAATCTTTCCCTTGTCTCCTGCTTCTAAACAAGCTGAGAAAGACATGCTCAGGAAAGCAACTATTGCACCCCACTGAAAATCATAAATTGATCAGGTTTCAGTGCTTTCCTCTGACAAAAACCAGTACTGATAATGATTTTTTTTTTAATTTATTTTTTTGTTTTTGCATTTAACTATTTACTCTGGCCTTATATTAAGATTTGGACTGTATAATTTCACTAACAGTTTTAATATAGCCAAAACATCCAATATAGCTTCACAATTTATAATATTGCTGACAAAGTTTCATTTCTCACATTCTAAACAGTTCTAGAAATATCACTGGGTCTGCACTGAAGTAGTTCAATTACCCCCAGGTAGGGAATGAGGAAACTTACACTTTAGCATTGCTTCCATATACTTTGACACTTGCTAAAAAAAACCCCAAAACCAAAGAAACAAAGATAAAAACCACACTCCCCCATATCACAACAGCTGTGGTCCTTCACAGCTTTAGTATAACAATTCTAAGGAGCTATTTAGGTGAATGTCTTTATTTGACAGCTTGAAAAGAAAACAGATGAAATTATTTCTTTGCTGTACTGCTTTGGAGAACTGAAAAAAATATATCTGAATTTCAGTAATGCACTCAGGCATTTAACCACTCATTCTCATGATATCTGTCTATTCTCTACGTATTTATTCTCTTTTACTCAGTCTAGAATGCATCTAATTTGCTCTAGAATTTCACATTATTTTCAAGGCAGTTTTCAGTATTTTGCTGATCTGTGCACTCCTATGGGATACACTGATGCTTGAGAATGAACAGTATCTTACTATTAAAAGAAAGGGGAAGTAGATTCCACAAGAAATTTAATTCCAGCTGTGAATGAAATCTGCACGTTTTTAATCTTATTAGTCCTAATTTAGAATTTGCAGGTTTTTTACTTTGGGTGGCTACTTTTTGGTTAGCTTGTTTTCACTTTCTCATTGCTTTCATTGATTCCTTTATTAATTATTTTTATAGTCTGTTTTGATAGCTTACACTGTGTGCAGTTGTATGCGATATCATGAAAGGTCTCATGGCATGTTCCCGTTTATACAAGAGTTTTCACACTATCTTTGATGAATCATACAGTTTGTGTCTGAAGCTACTGAGGATAATGGCAATATATATCTTGCACTCTTTTAATTAAGTATGATGAAGTAGCCTCATGGAAAGTATTCGTAGTAGTTCCAGTATCTAAGGTGAGATATTTTTCCTCTATTATTTCTGTAGCGAATAGGCCTAATCATTGTGGGATTTCAGTGCATTAATTAACGCTGGCTTCTTTTAGTTTAATGGTAAAAGCTGCTGTTCAGTTAAATCACTGAATCCATGAATCCTGAGAAGTTCTCGTCTACAGTAGAGGTTCACTGTTTCTGTCTTTTTGATTATAATCACTTATACTAATGCTTTTTATTTGCATGCTACTTTCTCGAGCCTTCACTTACATCTTAGGTAACAGTTCTATGTGTTTCACAAACCTGAATTTTATTACTTGAAACCTTGCATCACATTTTGATAAAACCAGAATTCTAAAATGGCTGAAAGCCTGCAGGTAACTTCACCAGCAAAACAGAAATATTTTAGAGAGTTGTCTCATTTCTATTACAGTTCAGGTTTGGTGATGCTTTTATTTGAATAAACTCTAGTATGTTTAACCAGATAACATGGGATCGGCTTGTTTATTACACTTGGTTACACGTAAAAGCCTCTAAAATGTCAGATGGAAACAAGGTACGTTACTATCAATCACTGCCTGTTCTGTTAACAGTACAGTATTAAATGAGACCAGATGTTCACCTATTTTGTACATTGGATTAACTGATAAAAGCATGCTTAAGGACTGCTAATGCATGAGTTAACACTGCTTTGTGATGAAAAATGTTGAGGCTGCTCCTTCCATTTGCACTCCTATTGACAAATTTAAAACTATTTTTATCATATATTAACCATTCATAAAATTTTAGATTTGAATTATTTTTTCTTTTATTTCAGGGTGGTCTTCTCACTCAGTAGAAAATTTTCTTGCTCTGTCACAACCCTGTAAGGAAAGGTAGTTTTACTTTTGCTTGCCTCTCTCAACTGTTCCCAGCCTTAAATCATTTTGGCAATTGCACAGGCTGTAGCTCTCTTGGGGAGCTTCCCTACTGTCAATTTCCTTTTTGTTTCATCTAATAGAATATGGTGGCTTTGCTGCCTTTTTCGTTATAAAAGTAATCTCAGCCATGAAGTATCTTTTTCTTTGAAGAATCATCTTTATTGATTTGTCTATGATCCATTTAAAAATTCTGCTCAGTCTTTGTTAATGGATTTATAGCCTCTGAAAATATTTTCTAGTCTCTGATGGTATTCTCTCATCCCCATTTCCTTTTAGGCATTCTGAAAGGAGTAAAAAACTTAATCAGAATTAGTGGGATTTAAACAGAATTTCGAGATTTCTGTGATGATGAGAACTCTCGGACCATTCTCCAAAGGCTTATCTTGCTCTTCTCTACAGACACCAGTTTTCCTTGTCTGAGCTGTCAAAACCCCCCACCTGGTCCTTAATGTAGTTCTAGGAAGAGCAAGCCATTAGAACCGACACTGCAGGCACCATATAAAACTTTTGCAAGCAGCACCACTGCATCCCACCTAGTCAAGTATCTGACTCATTGGGTAGTCTGAAGGCTTTGCAGCATGCATCTGATGGTATGACTTGTTAGTTTGCTGACATGCAACGTGCGTTTTGGTTTTTTTTTTTAGTTTGCTAACATGCTAACAAGCATGGTTTGCTTGGTTTTTGTTTCATCCTTGCCCTAAAAAGAGAATCATGTGCATAGCAAGGTGCATGCTCTGACGTTTTATTTTGCCTTCATCTTCTTCTCTTCTCCTCTCCACAAAATGAAAATCACTTCTACATCTACCATGTCGTGAGATTCATGACACTCCTTAATTGCTGAGAACGTTAATACTATTGTATCAAACTGATTCCTGAGAAAGATTTAGAAAACAGTTAAAGATTCCTAATGTAATATCTATATTACTGATTCCTTGAAAGTAAGAATTGATATGCTGAAGTAGGTTTAATACCTTAAGAAACACTGTGTTACATTATATTTTGTTTCCATTTTACCTTAATCACTGTACACAATATGAAGGTTTACTACAACATAGAGACTAATATGGTTAGTCATGGTTCTAAAGTGCAGATTGTGATTTCTGTTCACATTCATGAAAGGGTGCAGAATACCCAAAGGTTCCAAAGGTGGCAATCTGACGGGATTATGACATATCTCAGATAGGGACACATGCCTGGACTTGCACCACTGCAGTTACATGATGCAATGAATCTTTCACTGTCATCAGTTAACAGCTGCCTTGCAGCATGAGAACAATGGGAAAAATGGAAGAATAGTCCTGCTATCTTTGTACATTCACCAGGGAGAGCAACCAGATTCCATACAGAAGCTCTTCCTGTTCATGTAACCAGTCCTGTGCATGGGTAACAAATTGTCTCTTGAGAGTCTTCCCAAGCCACAGGGAAGTCAAGGTGCTACCCAGCAATCAGAATTATCTTCTCTTCTTCCCATTTCAGCTCCAGAGGATAGATTTATCCCCCAGACTTGACATTATCTGGGGGATATGATGCAATGCAGGATTCAGGCGAAGAAAGGCTGATACTCTCCCATTCAAACTGAGTTTGTATTCATGTTGTGTGGTCTCTGTAAAGTAAGGCAACAGCCTGTAGCAATAAACAGCAAACTTTCTAATCTGACAGCTCCAAACTTTCAACTGACCCATCTGCTATGAAAACAATAGTGTTTGCCACAAATATTTGCACATATTTGATACTCTGAAATTACATGGGGCTGAAACACTCTCCCCCCCCCCCCCCGCTTGTTTTGATTCCCTAGAAAAATAACATTATACAGAATGTTTTGGGGGTTGTTCCTTCTGGGAGTCGATGCTTTTTCAGATCAGACTGAGTAATTCTGAAAGTTGCTGCTGCTTTATTGATTTTCTGCCTGAATCCATTTCGCTAAGTAAACTTAAGTAGGAAGCAGGGCATGAGATCATCTCAAAGGCAAAATAACCAAGCCCTACCCTTCTCCAAAACACCAAAGCTTTATAATCTTTAAAACTGATTTTTAGTAGACCTAAGTGACCTGTAAAATAGGAAAACCTCAGATCTGCTGGGTAAGATGGAATAAAAATAAACAAGTTTGCAAACTCATTTTCCCTTCCTCGCTGCGTCCTTGCAGGGGTCAGTCCTTTTCTGTGGGCTTCCTTTTGGTCATCTCAGACACGACAAAATTCCTGCAGTCCCCTCATGGTTCCTGGTAAAAGGGCTGTCTCTCCATTCCTAGAGGCCCAGTCTACCTGCACCTCCACCTGCAGAGAACCAGCCACCCCTCTGACCGCTCGTCAGGGCCTCCTGCCCCTCCGGTGCTAGAAGGTTCCGCCATGCCGGAACCCCATGCTCACCCTCCTACTTGGGAGCAGCTGCCGCAGCCTGTCCTCCGCTCCCCTGCCACGCCGGTGTGCTTCGGTAAAACCCCTCCTACCGCCCCGCCTGCTCACCTCCGCCCTCCGAGGATGAGGCCTTTTGGTGGCTGGAAGAGACAGGTGAAGCGGGGCAGTTATACGTTTCACAGTCGGTGGATTAGCGTAGTATAGCAGCTGGCTGCCAGAACTGCTGCCAGGGCAGAACGTGATCATCAAGGCATGCGAGGCATCTGCTCTCCTAGGCCTGTCCTGTAATGTCTGTTTTAGTTTTTCCTGCTGCTGTGCTTCCCGCCCCGTCTGCTGGCGGTGGAGGAGCCAGGACGGCTGCAATGCATAGATGGAAAGCAGAGCTCTCTCTGGACACCAAGCAAGGCATCAGTGTAAGCAGGGCAGTATCGGTGCCTAAAACTCGGTAAGTGGCAGGTTTTATGCTTCCCGCCCCCCCCCCCCCCCGCCCCGACTGGATTTCCCTCATTTCTATACCTTTCAGGAGAGAAGTAGCTTGCACAGTTAAATTATATTCTTTCAGGTACGTTTTTCTAGGGAATGTCCCATTGCAACACATTTATAGGGAGGAAATGGTCCATTACCAAGTTACTGCATAGCAGCGATTGAGCCTCTTCATGCTTATGTGGAACAGTTCAGAAAGAAACCATTCAGAGAGCCTGGGGGATAAATGCTGCCTCTCTCAAATGGGGTCAGCTCAAATGAGGTTGTATGGCTTATTCCCTTAGGTTTATAAGGATATGCATTTTTGTTCACATGAAGCCAGGTGAAAGTTTAATACTTTAAATGCAGTGACTCATTTTAGTTATAAACTTTGTAAAACCTGTGTGTCAAAGTTTTGTAATAATGCTGGGTATATATTTCTACATTTTAAATGGTCAGTATAAACATCCATGTATGCTGCAATGCTAAAAACCCCTCCAATTGTGGGTGACTAGTGTTTTGTATAGTCATGGTATTTTCCTGTCTTATTTGTGTGGATAGTATCTGTAACTTCTGCGAAGATGCTTATTTGCATTCTGTGAATAGTGGGTTAGGAATGTCATGGCATTTAGTTCATTTTGGCTTTACTTACAACAAGGTTGAATTAGTTTTGAGAGCCCTCACTAATTTCAGATCTCCTGGATTTGGGAACGGTACTGCTGTTTTAAAATTCAAGACCATTATTACATTTCATAGGGATTTCTTTTTTTCTTGGAGTAGAAACTTGTATGAGCAGGGATCCATTTGATTATTTTACCTGATCTCTTAGATAAAAGACTGCAGGCTTCTCAGGGTTTGGTTAAACTAGTATGTGTCTTTTTCAAAGAAACCCTGATTTAGAAATTACTTGTTTGGGTTTGGGTTTTTTGTTTGGTTGGGTTTTTTTTTGGGGGGGGGGGGGGGGGGGGGGGATGTCCTGTTTTTTTTTTTTTAATTAAGATAAAAATTGTAATAATCTAAGTTTATTTAAATTTTACTAACTGGAAGCATTGATAGATAGTGTGTATTAAGAAAAGAAAAGGTTACAATTCTTTCAAACAGTGGGATGGGAGGGGAACTAATTTTTCCATTGCCATGCTACTATCTTGTAAAATATCTGTTATGTATGGTTACACAGGAAGCTGTGCTCAGATTGAGCACAGTGGGGAGCAAGAAGCCTGACTCTGCAGGTCAGAGGTGGAAAAGTTGTTCTTCCAGCCGTTGGAGGAAAGGGTTTCAGCACGCCTCTTACCTGTGGCATAGCAGCTTCTCATTTCAGTGAGAGACCAAGCATACCATCAGTGGCAGGGTCAAACAAATTCATCCAAACGAACAACATGGGTCCTTGTTTTGATGAAAGTCTACTTTATAAAGACTGGTTTTAGGGAGAAGGAAGATGAACTTGAGGTGGCCAGGGTCCAGCATCAGATATTATGTAGAACAACTATCTGCCAATTTGGAACAGCTTTATTTTCTATTGATTGGCAACTGCACTCTTTTATAGCACAAAGCATACGGTAGCATTTCCTTTTCCAGACTGAAATTACATCATTATTTACCTTTTCTCATTTTTCTCTTTTGTCAAAAAGTAATGAGTACAAAGTCATGCTGTACAATTGTAGTATTGTTGGTAGAACTGACTTAGGCAGCCCATTTGCATTACTGAAAGAAAAAAACCCTTGTCTTTGTAGTCATTACTGCTTAATTTTGATAGAGAATATCCCAGAGAGTTTATTTTTCTGGAAGTTCAGAATGGTCTATTAGAACTTAACACTGCAGGTTCCCAGGGATTAGCAAAGGTTTGACCCCAAAACCAAAGCAAATACTATACATAATATTCTGCTGTGCTGCAGTGAACTGCAAACAGCATCCGATGTGTTGACTTTTAATAAGAATTAGTGTTTGTTCTGAGCTGTTTGAGGATTGTTAGTATATTATGTTAAAAGGGGAAGTTATGATATACGAAAGGCACTTCAACGTTTATTTTGGCAACAGAAACTGTAAGGGAAGTCTGAAAATTATATAACTGCTCTTAATGAGAACTGCCATTAACAGTTGAATTTCTCTACTTGTTGCTGACTTCATGTCTGTATTTTGTTGCAACTCTAGGTAAAGGAGAAACTAGTTGGTATTTTAATCTCAGGGCACCAGGTTGTGCCTGTGAATGAAATGCTTCTCTCTAGGCCAGGAGCACAAACCAAGCTAGAGTTAGGTGTAACTAGCTGGCTTGGCCTGGTGCATTTTCAGGTAGAAGCTTTAAAACCTCCTGTCCATTGTCTGCCGCTCTTGCCAGCACCATGTCCTAGCACTGGCAGTAGTTGTGTGCTGCAGCTCCACTGAAACCCAAATGCTCCTAGAGCGCTGGGAGTTGGAGAATAGTGGAGAAGGCAGTCAGCTGGTGCTGTGAGAGGTTCTATGCTCAGCTTGTCTGTTGCCAGGCAATGCCTGAGATCTATAGAAACAAACACTGCTTGGCGGTGAAGTTGACATAAAAACATTAAACATAATAAAAAGAAAAACCCAATTTATTTTGTCTAAAAAGCATAGTATATATTTAGGAAAAGTTGAAGTCCCTTGGTGTACTTTTAATTAACATTTTCATAGAGGCAATGAATAATTTCAGGAATCCTTACATATACACACTGTATTTTAACTACCAGTTCATATTTTTATGAGAAATTGCTTTATGAAAATTGCAAACCAAAACAATCTTACTACCTGGGAGCTGAATTCTAGTTGTTTATATGTAACAAACAAGCTGTATCAAGGCAATGTTTTGCCAGATATCTTTTATGATTCTTAAAGATTATTTAAAATTATTTCTCATAGAAACCACAAAAGCCTTAAATAAAATTATATGATTAAACACTTTTTCAATAGGTTGCTAAGATTTGCTTTTGAACATTGTTAGTTTGCTTGGGGAATAGCATGGCTGGAATGTTTTTTGTATTTTGGACACCTGCAGTCATCACAACTATGTTTAGAAGATAGTTCATGGGCTTATATTAAAGCAGGTATTCTTCTGGGATTTATTCTCTAGTTGCTCAAGCTTACATGTGACAGTGGAAATGGCTGCTAATCACCAGGATTGAGAAAATATAAGAAGTGGCATAAAACTATGATTTTGACTGAATGGATCCATCAGATACCACTTTGATTTTGCAGTGAGTGGGAAGGCTTGTACATTCCTGCATAAGCTTTAGGAGTAAGTTCTGTGCAGGAAATCTAATTATGGATATTTATATCTAGAGTTGCCATTCCAAAAATTCCACTACTTTTACAATTCTTTTTTTTTTTACAGGATCACAGTCTAATCCTTATATACCAGTATAAAGTTGTGCTATTAAAGAGACCTCTCTCCACTAAAAATCTCCAAAACATTAGCAAATCAGAGTTGTAGTGTGAGACATCCCTGCCCATGACAGGGGGGTTGGAACTAGATGATCTTAGGATCCTTTCCAGCACTAACCATTCTATGATTCTATGATTTAATGAATTAAACATTAAGCATGGCACTGTTTTTAAATTAGTGTGATTAGATTGAGATTAATTGGAAAGAGGAAATAGCATAATAGTGTTGATTTTGGGAAAACAAGGCTGATACTTAATACAGCTTTTAAGTTAGAAAAAACAGTTTTACCATGCATGTTTTATAACCATTAATACACTTGAAAAATAGAAAATCCTTGTGGCTGTAGGAATTTTAAGCTTCTTTAAATTTACGTGTATTCCATTATAAAACCTGTCTGTCTTTCTTTCATCCACCCCATCTCTCACCTTCCGTCCTCATCAGTTTTACCAGTTTCTTGGGTTTGTTTTATTTGTCTTCACCATACGTCTTCTAGTCCAGGAAGAGTATTATTTTTGCTTGTGAATTGAGATTAAGAAAAAGTAGATGATGAAGTCTGTGGGTAGGTCTAGCCAGCAAACAAAGGTATGTCTGTCATGTTTTAGCGGTTAGTAGAAATGAGAACCCAAATACGGCACAATGTGCTATCAGACATTTTTTAGCCAGCTAGGCAGCTCAAAACCATATCAGCATGGTGTTTTTCCCACGGTTATTTCTGTTAATAGTGTTACTTATGCTGTAGATAAGCCTTATGTGATAGATGTGTGTTTTGAAAGGCTGTAATCAGTCTCTGGATTTTGCATCTAAGTCTCGGGCCTTGATCATTGGACAATATTCATTTATTACTAAGATGTAGTGTATGTTGTTTCATTACTAAAATGCAATATCCCTCATTATCTTATGCTACTTGCAACAGCTTTTGCTGAAGACTTACTTCTTCATAGCTGAAAAGTCATAATGAAACTAGAAATTATAAATCAAAAAAAAAAAAGAAAAAGTGAGAGTCCAGAAACAAATGGGGTGGAGGAAAAAAAACCCCCTCTGAAGCTATTTTGAATATTCAGTTCTTAAATTTAGTATCTTACGAGACTGTAGTCTCTGCTTTAATTTCTTTCTGTGATATATTTGCATACTACTTGATTAGAATTTAGTTCACCAAAACCTGTAATTTGTCCAGCATAAGTTTTATGGAAATTATTTTTGTGGTGTTTATCAATTATTAACACTGAAGAGACTATTTCAATAACTTAATAAATTGACTTGTTATTGTCTAAGGAACATAATTGAAAAATATTGTAAGGTTGAGCAGCTGTGAATAATAGAGACAAAAAAATAACAGCAAGTTAGAGGCATTTTTCAGGGACATCTTTTGCCACAGATGTTAAAGAACCTATGCATCTTTTAATGAGTCTTACCTGAACAATGTTCCCTGCTTCATAAAAGAAGCTTTAAGTATTTATCTGTGAACCTTCATGACTTCGCTCTTTTTTCGCATAACAACTGCAGCAGAGGAAGATACAATGTGTCGTATTGTTATAGATGAATGTACATCAGACTTGAACATAAATTATTTTTTTTTCAAATGTTTCTCCTTTCATAGTTCTACTGGAAAGGTAAACAAATATGTCTAATACTAGAAACAATTTTCTATGACAAAAATATTGTTAATTTACAATTCATTTTGACTAACATGTTCCATCTAAATACTAAGAACACAGTAGTAGAACCCCAAAAATGCTAAAAAACAGTCTGTCAACATTAATGAAAAAAACCCACAAAAACTAAAAATCACTAAATTAAAGAACTGTAATCCACAGCTTAAAACATAGAACGACTAGGGTTGGAAAGGACCTAAGATCAAATAGTTCCAACCCCTGATCATCTAGTTTCAATCCTTGAATACAACATGTGTTGTATCCAAGTGCAAAGCTTACCTGGGAACGTAGGTAAGGACATAATCACAGTTCTACCAGAGGGCTCAGTGATACTGAACCATGCAGATAGCCCTTGAAATGAGGTGAGAATTTCAATTATGGTGTAGCTCCGATGATATTTTAGAGCCAGTACTTAGAGAGAAGCGTAAGAAAGAGTTCAGAGGTGGTGATACTTTTTTTCATTGTATTTTTGAAGTAATTTGTAGTTTCTGTTCATTTGTCTGGAAGTCTGAAAGATGGAACATTGGGAAGAGCTCAGGAAGCAAACAATTATTAAATTTCAGGAATATGTATCTAATAAGTTGTGGAAGTTGTCTTGATTTATGAAACAAGGCTCCTTCAAGTTTCTAGGTAGAAAGGTGTATGGCAGAATATGGTTCTTGAATCTAGGATAAAAAATTTGAAATATATCGAAGATTCAAAAGCTTCTGATAAACTGATTCAAATTAGAAAAAAAGTTGATTATTTTAAATTGAAAATTGCACACCTGCAAATATGAGGGACAATCCATTACTTTTCAAATCCCAGTGAATTTTACAAAAAGGTATTGTACATGGGATGCAGAAATTAAGGGAAGTATTTTCTATGGCATATGTTTTGCAAACCAAGAGATCTTGATACAGCCTTTTAATGTAGAATATAAGCTATCAAATTACATGCTTATTATGATACTACATACTCATTTTAAGATGTACCTTTGCTACATCTTAAAAAAGAAATGAAAAAGTATGTTTCTCTTTATTATTCTATGCTTGATGCAGATAATAAATTTTTTTAAATTCTGTTTTGGGGTTTCTTGCTTATAGTTATTTTGGCAATAGATAACTGAGGAGAGCAGATTGATATTAGTAATACATGCAGAGCTGATGCAAGTATCTTAAGGTAATCACTGTGAGAAAACAAATGGAAAGTATGAAAATTTGTGTGCCTGTAACTGTTTGTTTTTCATTAAAAATCAGTGATCTCCAAAATACTGATTAGAAGGTAGTCTATTGGTAGAAGAGAGGGGATATTAATTTGATTATATGAAAATATAAATCATGTTAGAGGTATAACAACTATTGTGTATATATGTTTTTGATAAAATCAATCCCTGGATCAGATACTTAGTAAAAAAAAAAATTTTTTTTTTTTTTCTTTCCTTTTTTCTCCTTCACTGGTTGGTTTATTAAGATTTGGAATTCCTTTTCATTAGCAGATTTGCCTTCCCACCTGTGTTTAGAAAATTAGAAGGGTAGAAGTCACATGTGGTTGCACTACATAGTTGCTGATATACAAAGTATTAAGTAAGAGAACTGTATCTTACTTAACAAAAATTACCAGCAATGGTATGGATACTTTCAGATTAGCAATTAAATTGTATTTATTTATGAACAATTGCTTATTTCCTTAAATTTATCAATAATGCTCTTTTTCCTTATGAAGTTTAATTATGACATCTGGATTTCCCCTTTTTTGCTAATGCTTGAACTTGTGTCACACAGCAGCAAGTATTTGAGCTACTAGAAATCAGTTCATTCTTGAGTATTAAAGTGTTTACAGACTATCTATTGGAAGAGATAGCCTGGTACAATAGATAGCTGATACTGCAGATGCTGCAAAATTCACAGTGTGGCTTATCGAATAGTTCTATGAAGCAAGTATAATCCTGACCTTTCTGTATGGAAAATGACAATTATTTTTCTCATTACCAAATCATATCCATCTTTTATCTAAGTGAATGCAAAAGTAAGCTGTTTCAATTCATTGCATGAATTAGTAATTAGTACCAAGTAAAGAATTGTGGCTGCTGAGACTGGATAAGAAATTTTATTCCTGTTTAGTTGAATTCTGTGGAAGTTCAACAGGAACATATTGTCTTGTGCTGTTCACATTTATATGAAGGAACTTTGGTATTCTCACGTTAGTAATGGATGTTTGATACTGTAACAGAATTCTGTATATATTTTCAGAAATCATATATAGATACAGGAGATAGATACACATGAATTTCTGTTTATAAATACATTAGAATTTTAATGAGAAAATAGAATCGGAGATAACTAAATATGGTTTTATATGTCTAATTTTAGTCATCTGGATTTCATCTGTCTTTAATTTTTTTATATAAGAAAAAATACATGTGGAATGCATTTTAATAAATTTTTTATAGTTTTGTGGTAAGTGTACTTAGTTTAAAACAAAGAGGGGTGGGCAAAATCACTTTCCTCCTCTTTATATTAGAATTATCTTAGAATTATTGATACAAGTTTCTGATTAGTGATGGGTAAACAGCACTTGTTATCTTCATAAAGAAAATTATAATATTTGTTTAGCACTGTATATACAGTTAAACTATATGTAGTTTAACTCTCCAGAAAAAACGGAATAGTTTTGAGGTTATCAAGTATAATGGCAACAACTTCAAATTCAATCTCTCAGTTCAAGGATGCTGCAAAATGATACA
Organism: Strigops habroptila; assembly: GCF_004027225.2. NCBI lineage: Eukaryota > Metazoa > Chordata > Aves > Psittaciformes > Psittacidae > Strigops > Strigops habroptila. The sequence continues at coordinate 30,275,873 of NC_044283.2, read as the reverse complement.
GTGAACACTTTAATGCTGTATTGAAGATCTGATTAAGACCATGCATTGACCTGCATACCAGCACTGAAAGAAGTTTCTATTGAGCTGTATGTGAAGGTGAGATAGATTGACCTTTAATGATGATACTTATACAGCTATTACAGCTATTGGATTAATGTATATTTCATGGGCAGCAGTTAACAGAATGCTATAAGTTAGGTCACAATTTGATTTTTATGTAGAGTTCTTAATTTTTTTAAGTATTTGGTGTCAATAATGGAAGAAGCATACTTGGTATTGAATTTATTCCAGCCTTTGAAGAGAGAGCATATCAACAGGAGTACATTTAATGTTGCCAGTAATAGGTTGTTTGTAGTAGACTTCTTCTAAAAAGTGGCAAAAAAAATTTTTAAATGAAGATAACAAGGAATTTAAATGCTTGAATTAGGCATGTAAACTTGACAGCTAAGGTTAAATAACAGAATATAAATGTTTTTAAAATAAACAAAATCCAAAGCAACTGCAGTTACCTACCTACTGGCATCAACAAACACAAGGAAAAATTATAATGAGAAATCTGGGGAGATGAAGTGAATACTTGGAAAGATGGAGCTAGATGTGAGTGTAAAGAAGCTGGATACATCCAGGGATGGAGCATTCACAACTTCCTTGGGCAACCCATTCCAATGCCTCACCACCCTCACAGTAAAGAACTTCTTCCTTATATCCAGTCTAAACTTCCCCCGTTTAAGTTTGAACCCGTTACTCCTTGTCCTACCACTACAGTCCCTAGCAAAGAGTCCCTCCCCAGCATCCGTATAGGCCTCCTTCAGATACTGGAAGGCTGCTATGAGGTCTCCACACAGCCTTTTCTTCTCCAGGCTGAACAGCCCCAACTTTCTCAGCCTGTCTTCATACGGGAGGTGCTCCAGCCCCCTTATCATCCTCATGGCCTTCCTCTGGACTTGCTGCAACAGCTCATAAAAAGGCTTGTTTTATAAGGTGGGGTAAAATCCACAGCACTGCATGCCATACTTAGTCAAACTTATCTGAGCTAATCTTGAAGAGAATTTCATGTTGTAAGCAAGAGGAACAAAATATATATTTGTGAAATCTGATCTTCCAGCTCATTTATTTTTATCTTTTGGAAGGGCTGTACATAACAGAAATGAAACACTGTGAATTAATTTACAGAAATATGTAATGAACTCATTCTTCAGAAATGTTTAAGACTGAGTCTTCAGGGATTGCTGCACTCAAACTCAAATTTCTCTTGAGATTCAAAACCCACAGTGAATAATGTTCTTCAGTTCTTACATTATACTTTTATGGATGAAAACACTACTTCTCAAACTATACAGATGTTTTGTCCTCATGTAGAAGAAATCTATGTCAACTTTAATCAGATACATATTTAAAAATATTTGTAGAAGGCATAAAAATTATATTCTTGCTTCTATTAAAAAAAAAGGTTATGGTGGGTTTTTTCATTCCCTTTGAAAAACTGAAGTGGACAGGAAACTGTTTTTGGAAGGGTGGGGAGAAACAGGTGTTACGAAAGAGCAATGATGAAGTTTGTAATGGTATATGCCTCAGACCTACAGGCTCCTTGTTCCTAATTCAATTTATTTAGGATTTTAGAGGGTTGTTTTTCTTCTTTTTTTGTAATTTTGTTTAGATTTGGTTTTTTCCCCACAGAAGTCTATATAGGCCATGAAGGGAAAGTTGTCCATGTCTCCTGCCTTGTACATCTCCCTAACTTTCTTCTAGTTATATTAAGAAATCCAGTTTCTTTCTGCATCTTCCCTACTGCACTACTACTGCACAACTACCTTATTTTCAGACTACTTTTTTTCTAGTTTCAGAAGAGTAATTTTTCAGATGCATTGCTGAGGCTGTTTCTCATCTAGAGTCTGTCATAATTTGCAGCTCAATAAATCATAGGTAATTAGATATTCTCATTTACTGGCTACTTGAATTCACACTGATTATGTAATTAGATGTAATGACGCAAACTATTGTGCAAAAAAATGGTCAATACTCAAAGGATGAGTTAAAAACCACAACATTTTACAAGATAATATATAGACATAAAGCTGTGGAATGAACGGTTCCTGATTACTCAATTTTGTATTTTCTTGGCATTGTGACTTCAGTATGAACACCTACCATTCTGTTTAAAAACCTTCACGTAAGATGTCATAGTAATATTTGGAAGCATAAATGCTCTTGAGAAAGATATATAAGACTGTCCCAGTGAAATTCTACATCAGGAAAAACTGCAGGAAAATTGCTCTTAGGGTTCCTAATTGCAAGTAGGAATCTTGAGCATATAAGAGACTTACGAACTTTGGCTGCTGGGTCACTCTTCCTGAAATTGCAGGTTTAATGACCACAGTCAATCTCTTTCAAAGAGCTGTAGAAGATCTCAGTGCCCCCATATTGTCAGCCTCTTCCGGATATTCTTGCATTTAATTGTTACAGTTTTGTCTTCAATAACAACTTCTTATTTCATCTTTGACCTACAAATTAGGTCTTTTACAACTGAGTGTAAATGAGGGATGGTGATTTGTCTGGTCTCATTTACTAATACAAAGCTTAATTTAAAAGTTTAATTTAAAAATTTAGAAACTTAAGCCTTCTCTATAGTCAATAAGCATTATTCATAATATTCTGTCAGTTGTATTTACTGAAGGATTAAAACATTTGCCGAGTCCTTTCTTTGATAATTTTCCATTGAAGTCGTAATGTATTCCAGTGTGTGTTGTGTGTATGATATCTGTCACTTTGTGTCAAGTCTGTCTTGCATAAAAGGTTTTGTGTGCAATGACATGTTGCACAGTTTTTTAAATGACCAAGTATTTGAAAGACAGCTGATAGAAGATGCTGCTCTAGCTGGAAGTATAACCATGAAAGATAATATGGTGGGTTTTTTCCCTTTCCTCAAGGAGACCCTTTTATTGTTGCTAACAATAATGTCTAGAAGAATGGTTGTTTAAATCCTGTGCATCTCTTTCAGTCACCCACTCTTCTCCGATCACATTCTTTAATGACAATAGGTCATTAATTATTTACTCTATAGTGCCATCTAATGTTTTCCTGTGCTATCTACTTTCTCTGTATTAGGTGAATTTGTTCTCAATTCAGTTCTTGCACTGCTCTGGCTCTTGGATGAAGCCTAGAAAACAAATCTTGCAAGTGTGTTTATCCTAAAAGGTCATGTATTTTGCTGATAATTGCACCCGTATGGCAAGATGCAGTGATTTGTTTCTCTTGCATACATTGTATGTTAAATCTTTAGTAAAGATTATACCGGAAGTTAACTTTAGTCAGTCTCACAGTTTAAAATAAATGGTAGCCTACAATATTCAGAATAGCAAGAGTTCAAGAATCCAGATCCTCAAGAGCTTCAACCACGCAAGCTCTGTGTTATTCTGATCTTCTGTTTTTCAGGATCGGTGTTTTCCAGGGCACCTAATATAGTGTCCCTTTATTTTAAGCATATTTGTATCATGACAGGAATGTTGGAGAGGAGAATCAAAGACTGTGCTAGTAGCAAAATCCCTGCGGCACTCAGTTCATCTTCTTTTCATAGCTTTAAAGATGTTCAAAGCAAAGTGGTCATAAAGGCAAGTTCATTATATCAAGGAATCTTATCCCTACGAAAGATGTGATTATTTTGTATACCATTAGGCATTTCTAATTACTTTGGAATTATTAACTTTTTTGTTAGTGAAGTAATGATGAGGTCAAGAATATGAACAGGATATTAAAAAGGTGAAAGGTGTCATCAGGCAAGTTCCTAGATTTATTCTCCTATTCAGATATTTCCTATTAGCACAAATTACTGAGATTAAGAAGAATTTACTGATGAGAGTACTGCTCTGTATTTTCCCTGTTCTTAAGGTCTTTTTCTGCTCATTGTCATCTTGATGTAAGCAGAGACACAGGACACTAGCTTAGATGGACTTTTCCCTCTGACACGGTATGGGTGGAATCATAGAATCATTTAGGTTAGAAAAGATCCTTAAGATCATAGAGCCCAACCATAAACCTCACACCGCCTAATGCAATTTTATATATTGCCTGAATTACAGATCACTCCTTGAAAAGATCTTGCAGTGGCACACAAATATAATTGCTAATGTTTTGTTTGGGCTTTATTCTTTCATATGAGAAAAGACAAAAAGTGCTATTCTGGTTTCCCAGGAGAAATACTACAACATTCCATATTGCTATGTGCTTTTATTTGGATAGAATAGACAATGCATGCTGGAAGTTTTAAAATGCCCTACATAGAGAAATTAATTATTTTGAGACAATGTTCACTTCCTTAACTTGCACTTAAACCAGCTTATATTCTGATGTCACTTTGTGTATTGGTGTTTTCCACCAGTGTAATGGGTCTTTTCAAGACAGGCTGACACATTTCCATGACATGTCTTGATCTGCTAATGCAATCTGATTTGTAAGGGGATAGATAGTGCTCACTGCTTGTGAGCCGTAGTACTGTCATATTGGCCAGAGATAAACCACTCTGATGATACCCAAGGTAATAAAATTCTGCAAAAGACTCCATAAATGTTAATACATGGTAATTACAAGCAAATAAATACAAGTTTTCTTCCTCAAGTATATTGTTGGATAATGTGGGTCAGAGCTTTTAGGGATACCATAGCAAATCTGTATATATTTTAGGAACTTGCCTTTAATACCCTATTGTTAATGTCTGTCACACTGAAGAGTGAGCGAAGAATGAGTTCAGGATACCTACTCATAGGTAAACATAGGTATCCTGTTATGAGTTTGATTCATGCCTGGTATAATTTTTTTTTTTTCCTTAAAGATGACATTTTCTTCATTTTTGTAAAATGTTATACTTTTATTATGATTAAGTAAAAGAAATGTAGGTCTGTGGTTCTTCTGTTGTGACTTCCTGTGGAAATCATTTTACATGTCCAGGAAAAAATGTCAGAGGACTTGAATGGGAAGAAAATATATTCAAGTACACTGAGACTTACTTGTATTGTGTCTTCTAATCCAAATTTGCATTATTCTGAAATTATTAAAGCACTGATCCAAATATGCTTTCATATTGCAAATTCAAAAAAAACTTCCTGAGTTGCTTATCTACCTATCTGAAGCATCTGCTAGTTAATAAAATCTTTTCCACACTACTGCATGCCAATATATTATCTGTATGTTGGTATAGCTGTAATTTTGTTGAAATTAGTATAGAAAAAGTTAGGCTTAACAATATCAGTGTTACAATTTTGTTAACTGACAATGCTTCTGATAGTACATGGATGATCCATACTTGCCATATGAGGAATATATATTTTTGGTTAATTGGATAATGAGGAAATAAACCTGGTGTGTTCAGTAAAGATTTACAAGTCTTTGTGTTAAAGAGTAATTTTGCTTGCATTCTTCAGTCTGTTGTGAAAATACAATTCCCTACCATAATAGGGATTTGAAAGGAGGCTTGTAACAAGCTAACAAACTTTCCCACTTAGAAGCTAAAGAGCTACATCATTATTCATGTTTATGATCCACTAAACTCACCAGATTTCTGTGGAGAGTATTTACCTGGCAGGTCATTTTTGTATCCCACTTTTGTACATTTTATTACTTTAGGGACCCAAACAAATACCTAATGGAAGTGTAAATAATTGTGGCATGTGTAAAATGCCACATGTGTAAAAAGTGTAAAATCATGGCTGACCTTGAGTTGGAAGCTAGATAAGTTTTAAGTTACACAGGTAAAGGAAAAGTATTATTTTGGGAAAAAATAAGTGCATGCATAGAATTGGCCTCTTAAAAGTTAATAGTATGAGTGGCTAAGTTTACTAGTATAAAATAGTATTATTTTTGCAAAAAAATGCTGTTGTTAATCAGTGAAGACTGCAAGTTCCAAGGTTGTGTGTATGTGGGGTTTTGTGGGGGTGGTTTTTTCTTTGGTTGTTGGTTGGTTTTTTTCTTTTATTTTGTTTTTTACCAAACTGGTTACGTTGGTTTTTTTGTTTTATTTTGTTTTGTGGTTGTTTTTTTTTTTTTTTTTTTTTTTTGGGGGGGGGTGTGTGTGGGGTGTGTTTGTTTAGTTTTTTTGTTTTTTTGTTTTTTTTTTCTTTTTTGGTTTTTTTTTTGTTTGTTTGTTTGGTTTTTGTTTGTTTTTTTGTTTTTTTTGTGGGGTGGAGTGTGCCAAAGATAGCACTAAATTTTGTGATTATGGAAATCTGATGGATTTTTTGACCTAATAATTGGGGTAAACACTTTTTTATGGTAATGGTTAAAAAATCCAAGACATAAAAATCTGTGCCATTTTGATGTAAAATCTATAGACAGTAGAGAAAAAAGCCCAAACTTTCAACTCTTAGGAGCAATGCTATTTGAAAATGATTCAAAGCTATATTATAAATAAAAACTTACTGACGATCCAGACTTTTCCTTGAGAAAATGTTTTCAAAAATGTAATTAGGATGCATTGGATTTTATTCAAACATGAAGTTGTTTAGAAGTTCTTGTCAACCAGACGCGTAACTCTTCCCTTGCAATCGTCTAAATAAAAGAGTTGGCAAATAACAGAAACAGTTAGCACAGATACTGAATTGTCCATTTAGATTAATTTCTCTGTAGCTCAATTTGTTTGCTGATGGTTTCATTAGCAAAAAATACTAAGTGTGGTTTTATGGAGAGGTCAATACTGAACACAGCTGAAAACAAGTAGCAGGATAAAAAAAGACACTGAAGGGATAACTAATGGTTTGAAAAAAATCACACTAGACAGACTGCTTGGAAACAAAGAGGTAATGCACTAAACTCGGGTCTCAGGGGCTTTTTTTAACATTTTGCAGCAATTTTAAGGTCATGCTGTTTCCACATATAGAATTATGTGAAATTGGGAACTTACCTTGTAGCTTACACAGCTGTAAATAGGTATTCATAACTTAGAAAATTAATCTTTATTAAGGTAAAATTCTGGTTTTCACTCTTAAAACTTGTGGGGAAATAGCTTCAGAAGTAGCTACAAAAGACTAATAGAAAGAGGAGACCTATGAGGACGAGTACAACTGAGTATCAGCTTAGTGAGAACTGTGAACTCTAGTATCTTCATTTGTAAGATTAGTGTAGAGTAGATGTCAGTACCTTAATACGATAAGGTTCAATGTGGTTATGTATGCTGATTTTAATTATAACTTCTTTTATGGTAATTATATAATGGAAGTCTAGTCTAAATTGAAAAATTAGTCATTTCATTACCGTGCATGATCACCTTGATAGAAAACTTCTCTCATAACATTGATCCTCATTTGTCTGAGGACATAGACAAAAATGCTATTTTAATCAAAAATACCATTCTTTCTGTAGAAAAATTCCCCAACAGTTTAGACAAAGGTGTCGATATCCTGGAGTTTTTGCATGTGGCCTCTGTAATGTAGCCACTTTCTTCCAGCTTGATACTCTTTCCTCATTAAGATGGTAGTTTCTTAAAGCATACACTGTTTTTCTCTCAGGGGAGGGGAGGAGGAGAGGGAATGCAAGAAGGGAAGAGAGAGAGCTCAAGGCAATCCTGGAGTCCTAGCCCAGAATCCAAAGTCTGAAAAGAAAGAGGACAACAGTATCTGATAGCAGTCTTGTGACATGTTAGAAGAAGAGGAAAAACAGTTAACTAATTTATTATACAACTGCTATGATTTTTTTGACATTTACTTCTAAAATTGTCTTGTTTGCTTTACCTTAACCCTTGAAAATGCTGAGGTGGATGACATATCAATACGATCCAACTTTAGTCCAGTGTCCTGTTTTATCCCCAGTGAGGTTTGGAAAGTACCAGTGATAGTAAGGTGGTCATTTAAAACCATGTTTGAAACACTGCTTGTCCACACTGCTTTTTATGACTCTAATATTTTCCTTTTTTCTCTCCCTGGTAGGGTGTGAAACCCTGTGTTTGGTCTGTAAGTATTTCAGCATAGGGAACTTGAACCTCTCCAGAGTGGCCTTTGAGAGTGAGAGGGTACGTCTTCATGCTTGGAGTGTCAGGCACTGGAAATAAAGCAGCACTGATGATACGGTTGAAACTGTAGAGCTTTCTGTTGGGGTATACCAAATGAAATGTAACCTCAAAATATTCAGACTTAATTGTTAAAACAGTTATATAGTTAAATTTCTAGCTTAGCCAATTTTACATAGGAAGAAAACAAATATACCTTTAGAGCCAAATTTTTGTGTATACTATTTCTGGATACTTTCTGCCTTCATGTAGAGTTTAGATGAGAATTTAGTGAAATGAAATACAATGCTGAAATCTTTTGATTTAGATTTAAGTGCTGGTGTGGTAGGAAATACTCAAAACTAACAATACATGTCGCGGAATATTGTTGCGTAATATTTTAGATGTGTATGTCATCCTGAGATGTTTGCTTGTCCTAAATGTGGCAAACTTTCTCTATTTCAGCTTGTTTTCATCTTTGATTAATATGAAATGAACACTGAGTATGATTTTTATCTTTGTGGGAAAGTAGGGTTTGTTTTTTCGTGATGGTTGCCGAAAGAAGCTTAGGCTAAATGATTTTACCTTAAAATCAAATAAATTAACTCATTAAAATAGTTGATATCGGCTGCCCCTTAGTGAAAATACACTTCCAGATAGCAGAGGAACCCCATTTGGTACTGTTTTGTCTCAGGTTTGTATTCATGGTTTCATGCTGTGATCAGCACCAGTTGAGAAGTAGCCATTTTGCTTTTCTTCCCTAAAGCTTTACCACTGCTTTTGGACCTTCTTGCATCATGATGTGTAACCTAAGTTAGTAAAACTGGCAGGCATCAGCATCGTTCCTTTTTGGTGTTTCAGATTTATGCTTCTTGCTTTCATTTGTTTCCTGATACCTATAGCCTTATGTCATACTCCTAACCATGGTCAGCCATGAGTAACCTTGTAGTTATATTTAGACGTGAACTATACTCATCCTGTTATGTGGGAGTGTCAGTTAATACTTTCTTTTCTGGTCTGAGATTTCTGGGACAGGGAACAACAGATACAGAATCTATCTTAGTGCACCTTTCTGTTAAAGGCTTATAGAGTAACTAGAGCCCCTCTCTTCTTCATGTTCCTGTCAGGTTCCAGATGCAAAGCAGCTGACATTAGTTTGTCTTGAGCTTTCAACATTGCTTTGGCTCTTATTGACTGTACCTGGCTTTGAAGGCATTTTCATGCATTAGTCTTCTTTAGACAGGCTGTTATCCTGCATTAGGATGCCATTGTTAATTTTTTTTTTTCCTCAGTGACTTATCAAGCCTCCCTGAACCCTTCTTCCACCAATCTAGGAATTTAATTATCATATCCTGGGTTTTCAGGCAACTTAGTTTGTCCTCTCACTTGCCTTTGGTTTTTAATCTCTCCTTACTTATGCCTAACTTCTTAATATACAAACTCTGTATTTAAATATAGGATTAGGATTAACATGTACAATAGATGTTTTTCAGTTCTGTGATACCTGACAAATACAGCTACTAGAAAGTGAAGGCACAATCTTAAACTGAGCATTCAATTTTGATTCCTTAGGACATTTTTAGGAAGATGAGCAAGGCAAGTGAAAAAATGTTTAATTTATACTGTTAAAATAAGTAATTTATAACTCAAGTACTTTGAATGTGACCTATGCATGTTGGCAGATTTCTGGTTTCCCTTATATATTAGAAACTTGCAAGGGAGCTGCAGGTTACTGTCTTGTGGTTTTCATTTGGCCTTCAGTGACAGGATATTAGAGCTGCCATCTATTGAAAGAAACATGTTAGAGGTGGAATGATCCTACAATTTGAGTAACTTTTTGTGGTAAAGCTTGTGTCTTTAATACTTGCGACGCCCTTCTATGGAACACAGAATGGGGAATGGATTGACAGCAGCCCTGAGGAGGAGGACTTGGAGGTGTTGGTTGATGAGAAGCTTAACATGAGCTGGCAGTGTGTGCTTGGAGCATAGAAAGCAAACGATATCCTGGGCTGCATCAAAAGGAACGTGACCAGCAGGTCGAGGGAGGTGATTCTCCCCCTCTACTCTGCTCTTATGAGACCCCACCTGGAGTACTGCATTCAGCTCTGGGGCCCCCAACACAAAAGAGACATGGACCTGCTTGAGCGAGTTCAGAGGAGGGCCACAAACATGATAGGAAGGCTGGAGCACCTCTCCTGTGAAGACAGGCTGAGAGAGTTGGGCTTGTTCAGCCTGGAGAAGAGAAGGCTCAGGGGAAACCTTAAAACAGTCTTCTAATACCTAAAGGGGGCCTACAAGAAAGTCGGATAAGGACTTTCTTATAGTGGAAGTGTTTAAGGCCAGGTTGGATGGGGCTTTGAGCAACCTGATCTAGTGGAAAGTGTCCTTTCCTGTGGCATGGGGCTTGGAACTAGATGATCTTTAAAGTCCCTTCCAACCCAGACCATTCTGTGATTCTATGAACATTTCTTTTATCTGAGAGATATACCTATCATGACGGTCCAGTTGCAGGAGCAGAAATTAAAGAATTAATCTCTAGTTTTAGCCTTCCTGTTACTTCCCAGGGATGACCAGCATTCTTAGACACTTTTTTGTTTTGGTTTGTTTTTGTTGCTGAAGAACAGTATTCTTTATGTTTTACTGCCAATGTGTTGATGGCCAAAGCACTTATTTTCACTACCAAAAATACTGGTAATTTCATATTCTTTTAATGGATGGTCACTGCTGTTGGCCTAAAAATTTGAAGCAGCCTGTCAGTCTTTCTTGAAACTCAGGAACGTTTTGTTATTGGACACACTCTTTGAAGGGGTTTAAAAAGCAGGCAAATAAACAAGCAAGCCAGTTTTAAGTGGGAGAACAGCTCAAAATTACTTGAACATGTTCAACTGGCAGCAGTAAGTTTCATTGTGTAAGTATTCCTTTTAGACAATAAATGTCACATAAATTGTTTTTTACTCATATCTTTTTGAGCATGTTGCAATCATAAGTCAGATTCTCCAGAAGCAGACATCATGCAATTATTTCAGCATTTCCCTGAAAGTCACACATATGATTTTGGAGTCAAAAGATTGAGCAGTGCTGAGAAATAAATAAATCCACTTTTTTTTTTTCCCCCCAACTTGTTGGTTTCGCAAACTAATTCTGAAACATTAAAGAAGTACAGTAACAGACTACAGAAATTTATCTTCCTTGCCTACCTCGTTACAGTTCTGTTTGGCTGACTTGGAAATATTATTTAGCAAACATTTTCTTGGCCAGGAAATCCTAAAAATTAATTAAAGTTTTACAAGTACTGTGGTCATTTTGTATCTGTTTTTCCTGAACTGAAGTTATACTTATCTTTACACTCTATAACTAAAAAAGGAAACCTGTTTCATGAATGAATTTAAGAAATGTTATCCTTCAGTGGCTAGAATAGTTAGGGTTTGGTTGGGAGGTTTTTTGGGTTTTTTTTTTTTTTTTTAATTAGGAATTGTGAGAATATGCTGTACATTTATTATTTGTTTACAAGTAGAATCTATTTTAAGGATTTTTTATTTGATCTAAAAGTAAATTGTCATGAATAGCAAATTGCACCTGCTTTATCATGCATGGGAATTGGAATCCAGCTAGTTCATTAATTTTTTATGAGATTTTCTTTTAATTTTGAAGCTCTGTGAGACCTTCTTTCTTCAGAGCATACATGCTAATATTATTCTGCAGGATTTCTGTAAGTAACAGAAGATGTTGTTAAGGCACCTGAAATCAGAGATTTCATGCAGTGGTTAATAAATTAACTAATAAACTAATTGTCTTTTGGGTTTATAGGATTCTGTGGACTTTCAGTAAAACAAATGATCTTTTAGGAAGTATTTAGTCAACTTATAAAAGTCTTCCAGTACCCAGAGGGGGCCTACAAGAAAGCTAGAGAGGGACGTTTTACAAGGACATGTAGTGACAGGTCAAGGGGGAATGGCTTAAAGTTGGAAGAAGCGAGATTTATATTAGACATCAGGAAGAAATTCTTCACTGTGGGGTTGTGAGACACTGGTACAGGTTGCCCAGAGAAGTTGTGGCTGCCCCATCCCTGGCAGTGGTCAAGGCCAGGTTGGATGGGGCTTGGAGCAACCTGGTCCAGTGGAAGGTGTCCTTGCCTGTGGCAGGAGTGGTTAGAACTAGATGATCTTTAAGGTCCCTTCCAACCGTCAATGATTCTATGATTCTGTGTTTTAGATCTTTTAAAAGAATGCACATCTAGAAGAGAGGGTTTCTAAAAATCTGAGTCAGTCTAAATTCTATTATCAATACCTTGCCTGTGAAGTGTAATTCTGGGCATTCAACTCAGGGCAAAAAAGGGTATCTTTCTGGAATGTTAAAAGTGATTGTGTGAATTGTAGAATTAATTATTTTACAGAGTTGTGAGTGAAGTCAATGAATGTAGTTCTCTAGAAACTGCTGTGAGTTACTAACATCTAAATGTACTCTTCAACCAAATGTTTATCTGCATAGTGTCTGTTTAATATTCACACAGTGGCATCATGTATTAGAATTCAGATAGCTTATTACGTCAGTGGACACATAACTAATTATCATGCATAAACTTTTGTTTCTTGCTTCACAATCTCTGAAATATCAGTGCAGAGGCAATATTTTCTACTCAGCCCCTCGTGGCACTTTGGATCTTATTTATTACTCTGTTGAATGAACAGATACTTTAAACTGTATTACTGAGTTAACTACCACTTGTTTCAGGTTTGCAAATACAAGTTTAGGCCATTTATTTTTCTGTCAAGGTTTATATTCCCCTTCTTTCTCCACCTTATTTCCCTCTTCTCCATACACCCCTGACCCCAGCCTTTCGGAACTGAGATTTGAGCAGTATAAGTACACTTTCACATTCAAAATATTCAGATTTTTTTTTTTTTTTTGCTAGAACTTGGAAATTTTAAAATTTGAAAAGGAAAAACTCTGGAAATAACTGGGATTACATAAAGTAACCTGTGGTGTTTTGGTAATTGTACTGTTAATCTGAAGCTTACATTTGTGAGTGAATATTTGTGGGTTTGCATATCTTCATAATGTTAACTGTATGAAAATGAAAAATGAGTTGATATGGTATTAGTAACATAGGATAAAGAGGTTTTAGAGAGATGTCAAGCTGAGTATTAAGGAAAATTAAATGTTATGATTAAATGTAACATTTGAATATATTTAGATGAAGCATCATTAAGACAGTCAACTTTAATTCTGATCTTTTTTAATACTATTTGCTAACGCCATAATTATGGTTCTGGTATTTCTGCAGATAAGATTAAAATTTTTAAAAAAATCTTAGTTTCCTTTTCTACATCTTACCTATTTTGGCAGTTATTTCCTGTAAGAGATTTTATTACTTCTTTGTATCTACTGTAGAGATGTTTGCAGTCTTGTTTTGCTCAGACAGGCTTCTGTTGTTTCTAAAGGTTTAGAAAAAAAACCAAAACCATGCCAGGGCTATAATACACTGTGAGAATTTTATTTTTTTCATTAATGACATTGTCCATAACAGAGAGTTTATTTTATGTTATAAGAGTCTGTAATAAATACATATTTTAGAAGCATAATTTCTTAAAGCTTTATCGAAGGATATATTTTGTTGTATAAACAGTTTGTATTCTAATGGAGGTTATAGAAACAGTTATAGAAATGCAGTTTATAGAAACAGTTTCTAGACACTAGTTTAGAATTAGAAATAGATTATAGAACTCTTTTATAGAAATAATTCGCTTTGATTCTAAACTAATTTTACAGAAAATATAAATAACTTGATTAATCTAAAAGTTTTAACAAGTTCAGTTAGAAAGTAAAGTCATGTTTTAAAGACATCAGCATTTAAATAAAAATTTAAATGCTTATTTGAGCCACCTCTAGATGATTCCTCAAATAACTTAATTTATAAGAAAACTACATAGGAAATAGTAAAGGAGACAGCTTACTGCATGCAGGATTGTAGAAGATACTGCAGAGAAATACTAAATTTTTCATCTTGTAAGATTTCAGAGCATTTGATCTGAATCCTTAAATATTTGTGAATAAAGCATGTGCCAGTTTTTAATTAGCATTACTTCAAACTGTGAAAAAGATTGAAAAGCAGTAGGATAATATTAGTCTGCAATTCTAAGAAAATGAGAGGCAGTATTAATGTATGTTCTGCCTACAGTCTGTATCTTAATTATTTTGGGGTTCTTGCAATAAAAACAGGTCCCTGGTAGTAGAGAATCATTGCTAAAAGTTAAGCAAACTAGGTGTTGCTGAAGTGCCATGTTATGGAAGGTATTTTGCTAGATAAATGGTATTAGTAAAATGAAAGAGTGTAATAGTAACTTTTTAAACCACTCTGGTAATAAAAATAATATAATTAAGGATTTTAGAATTAGAAAATATCAGAAATAAGACTAGCTGTATTACCTTATATCACATCTCTTCTGCTTGTGTTTATGTATAATCTGTAATTCTGTATGTATGTAATGTTTTCATGAAAACTTCTCATACATTTTACAGGATGGACAGAGTTCCAAGAGTAGGTGCTAATTATTTTATTTTCTTTTCATTGCTCTATGCATGTCCCCATTCCTCATTTGTTAGTAAGTATTAAGTCATGCTCTAAAGACAGAATTCTTATTTTGCCCTAGGTTTTTTCTATAACAGCTACCCTCATGGTACCCCAAAACTTTGCAATCCTTAATTTATTTTTGTAGAATCATGGAAGGTGCTATCTCCGTTTTCATTCTTACTGTCATGAGAAGTGACAAAGTGTGAGTGGTGGGATTTTTAGGCTGAACTATCCACTAATGCTAAATATTCCATCTGGAACAGTTAATATTTACAAACAGATGTCAGTAAGCTTGGTATGTTCAAGCGAAGCTCCATTGGCTTCAGCTGCAGATTCTGAACGTTTATGCAGATTAGATCCCATTGTCTAACTCAAATCTCCCTTGTTTTGTTTGTGGAAAGATACCAGTGTTAGTGTCTGACATCCCAAATGTTTTTGCTTGTAGATTCATTAAGGTACTTTGGTTTTGTTTCTTCTGCTGCATTGCAGAAGTGGAAGAAAGTGCAGTAACAAAAAATTCAATACTTGCTGCAGTACAGAAACTGTTTTAAACTGTGTGGTAACTAAGATAACCAATTCTTTCAAGAAATTGAATTTATATTTATCAGTTTTTAGTATGTGGCTTTGTATGTGTTTTGTTGTTTGGTTTTTTTTTTTAATGGAATTTTTTGAATTAATCTCTGAACATAGGCTAATGAAGAGACTTGAGCTTTTTCAGCTCTTAGTGTAGGTGACATGACATACATATATCCATCACAGATGAGTCATTTCCATTGGAAGATATTAACCTGGCATTGGCAAAGAAACAGTCAGTGAACTACCTAGTATTTTTTGATCTTTGTTTTGAAATTTTGCTTTGATACCTATTCAGGCCTGTGACAAATGTTGCTAGCTTACATTTGTACTAGCTTTTCCTGTAATTTGCATCATATATTGAAACATTGACTTATTTAGGGTGGAAGGGAGTTCCTTTTGTGCAAGTCCACTGCTGCATCCAGTATTCAAGGTGTGGTCTCACAAGTGCTAAGGAGAGGGGAAAAATCAAATCCTTCTACCCCCTGGTTGCAGTGTTGCTATGACAGTCCGTTGTGTGGCTGAACATCTTTGCCACGAGGGTGCCCTGCTAATTCAACTCGTTATCCGCCAAGACCTCTTTTTGGGCTTGCGGGAGAGATTCTGACATGTGAGAGAAGCCATTGAAGGGCTGCCAAGACGGTTAAGGGTAGGAGTGCATGGTGAAGGAAGAGAAGTCAAGGTATCTGGGTTTTGTTCGTATTGGGGAAAGGAAGGCTAGGCATCTGGTTGTTAACTTTCCATTTAAAGGCATTTAGAGAGAAGACAGCCGTGCTTTCCTTAAAGATGCACAATGAAATGGCAGGTGAAAAAAGTCACCAGCTATTGCAGGGAAAGCCTTGACTGGACAGATGGATAAGATTCTGCATCGTGAGAGTGTTAGTGATTGGAACAAGCTATCCAGACACTGACAAGACTGGGCCAGACATAGCTCTAAAGAGCCTGGTCCAAGGTGGAAGGTAGTCCTCCTTTAAGCAGCCTAGATGACTTCCAGGAGCCCCTAGTAATTTTAGTCTATTTGTGACTCTTTATAATGACATTTCTCAGGCTAAAATTCCCCTAGTTATGATAGCTCATTATCTTTTCCGTATCTGTCTTCTCCTTCAGTGTACCTTTGGTAGAGAAGCCTATGAAAATTATCTGACATACCTTTTTACATGATGAAAACTATTGCTGTCCTTTCATGCACAACAGCCAGGTACTGTAGATTTTTTACTGCTTCACTGTGCTTTTTATTAGCTTTTCTTTCTTCCTTTTTTTCTTTCTGGTGAATGTGTTGTACTTTGGTATAAAATCATCATTTGGTGGTAGGAAGGGTCATTGGAAAGGTCATAGTAGTACAGTTCATTGCTAAATCCATAGCTCAGCATAGTTCAACTTGTAATGATTTAAGTGGATTACTGGAATACCAGTCCAGCAAGCTCAGGCATTTCTCTGTGTGTGTGTCTGTGTCTGCGTGCCTATGTTTTGAGAGACAATAGCAAAATACTGCTGCTAGCTTGAGAGTGACTGCTTTATGAATATTACAAATTTTGGGTAAGGTGGGAGAATCTCATGACAGGGAACAGCATCATAAGAAAAAAATAAAAAGAATAAAGCATGCCCAGTACTAGTATGCAGCTGAAAGGAAATGTAGGATTTAAGATAATCTGATTTTTAGGAAGTTTGCTTTAAAAGACTGTACGTCTTCTGTGTAATCTCTGAAATAAAAGCTAAACGTATACATTTACCACTTTCATAGTAAGGTAATTGCACATTTAGCATTGTATTTGATGTTCAAATAAGTTTGGGGTTTGTATATTTGGTGTTGCTATTTTAGGATGAAGTTGCTTGTCCACACTAGATACTTGGTTTGCCATTTAAATAAGTCAATTCTTTGGACATACCTGATCTGGACTTGGGATAATTGTGCCATTTCAGAAATTTCTCACACATACTCATGAGATTTCTCATGCTTAAACATGGTTCCCTCACCCCTTCATGGAACCTTTTTGAACTCTAGATTAGTTTTTCAGATCATGGACAGGTTTTTAGATCAGTGATGATAATATTTATTCCTTATTTTAAACAATGGATTGCTCTTTATTCTTTGTAGCATGCTGTTGTAACTGGTTTAGTAGCTTACTATGAACACGAGATGCAGTGAGAATCTCATCCACAAAGTCTTTGCAGGGGTTTATCTACTGGAAGGGATTTGGACATTGTCTGGAGTGGTTGAAATATTACATGATTTTTGCCATTTATTGCCTGACATTTTTTTTAAGAGAGTTTAATGACTACATATCAAAATCCCATATACCTTATTAGGGAAAACAGCACATGTCTTTAGCAAACTTGGAAGATAAAAGCAGTCAGGCTTTACTTGCAATTGTGAAAGAAAATACAAATTTTAAGCTAATGATTTTCAGTGTCTGGGCAGTATTTCTACTTAGTTGTTATTTGTGTATTTTTAAAGATGTATAATAAAGCATGTGGGTATCAAACACAAATAGTAATTAAGTAGTAATATAATAATTTCAGTCAAAGTTTCTACCACTCTGACTTGGTCTAATTTACATCAGGTTTCAAAATACCTGTCTTGTTTGTGCTCTTTTATGTTGAAAAAAAAAGTTATTTCCTGAGTGTAGTATCTCAGTAGTTCTTGAATACTTCATCTTAGACAATTAATGGAACAAGAATAATGGTCTAATTCAGAATTCTGTTTTGTTATGAACATTATGCTTTCATTTTCTAAGATAACATCCGTCACTGATTGCTGATGTTTATTCCTTGTGTGCAGAAATATTTTTTTTTTTGGAGGGTGGGGTGGTGTTAATCTTAGTTTTAGTTCTTTTTCTAGATTTAAGCTTAAGGAAGCAAGTTTGTTTTGTCACAGCATTTTCTGCCTGGTTCTAAAATTCCTACTGCATTTTAGTGGCTTTCCTGCTATGGATTTCTCCACGACTTACAGTGCTTTGGTCTAACTTCTTGATGTTTTGTTTATATGATTGCAGCCCTATTCATTATATAGTCATTATATTTCATGGTTTGTAACTGCTGAGCATTGTGTCCACTGTCCATCTTGCAGTCAGTAGAAGTTGGGATGTGTGGGGGTTTTTTTTGTGTGTGTTGTCAATTATTTTTTTTAATTACTGTCATCTTTAGTTTGTTTAGAACATCAGTCTCTGAGGGAAAATTTATACTTTATATTAATTAATTATGAAAGTATTGCTTGCTTACACATTTTACAGTCCCTTTTGATGTTTTAGTTGTCCATATAAGAATGCTGCAGTTAGAATACTTTGGTTTTTTTGTTTTTTTTTTTTATCTAGGTGTAGGGCTTCCCATTAGTAAGAGGCAGGTAAAAAAAAAAAGGAAATCAGAATAGACAAATTCAAATTTATCTACAATTACAATTCTGTCAAAACTTATTCAAAAATTTTGAATTATGTTTCATTTTACACTAATCTTCACAGAAATTTCTACATATATATATTTGATAATTTAAAGTTATATAAAAGCACTGTGGGCTATTGAAGGAATTTTATTTCTGATTCATGAGACAGATGTAAGATCTCAAATGTGGAACTAATGAAAAATACCATGTTAAAGTGAGGGAGTAAAATTAGGAGTCATGCTTGAATTGGAAGGTTTTTGTGCCTTTCTAAATACCTGAGAATACTTACCAAAAAGTGAAGATAATTTACAGTAAGCTCAAGGAGGGGGAAGTGCAATTTAAATGCAAAATATACAGAGGAAAAAACCCAGTGTTTAGCAGTATTACTGAGATGTGGCAATACTGCTTCCCATTTAATTAGAGTGACAAGGCAAAATATTAATGTAGGTAGCTTTCTATAAAAATGTAGGTTATTTGAAGCTGAGTTCACTTTTCTTGAAGACTTGGTATTAACTGAGAAATAACCGAGTTAAAAAAAGTCTTTTATTGCTGAGTTTTTGAAATCGAGAGGAAAAAAAATCTGAAATATAATTGTATATTAGTATCTATATAGGATAAAAAAATACATACAGGTAACACCATAATATAGGTATTAGTTGGGTAGAATTTATCAAAACTGTGGGCAATTTTTTTTCCTTTATGAAAGAATATAAACTGTGGGATGTCTGAATATCATAATAGAGCTGGTGTTAGCTTAACACAAAGCCTGTGACTTGTTCTCGTAAGGGCAGCCCTGTATTTTACTGGGTAATAAACCTACAGTTGCTACTACACTATTTTTCTACTGCTGTTTGAATTGTGACAAAAATAGTCCTATGCATTTTCTCTGTGTTTTATCAAGAAATACTTATGTTTCCAGTAATTACCATTATAATGATGTTTCTGTCCATTTCTTTCTATGTCAGTTGAGACATTTTAAGTCTGTATTATTTTTCTGTAAACTTATGATGGAAGGACAGAGCTTTGGTCACAGAAATAACATCATGTTTACTTACCAAATGATGGGAGTTAAAGCAGGAACAGACTATGAATTAGAAAACCAGTTCTAATTAAATAGGTAGAAAGTCCAAAATACAGTATAGAGAATCAAAACTGAAGGAAGTTTGGGATGACATTCCTAACTGGACTTCAGCTCAAACGTTTTATTTGTCTGGAAGAGGGTTATTGAACAGAATTTGTAGGAGCTTTGAGCGACTAATATTTATAATTCTGAAATGGATAGAGTAGCTAAGTCTTTCTTTATGTTTGGAAAAATCACTAAAACTTGTAGCTATTTTTCTTTCAGTTTCTTTATTGCATTTCAGGTGAATCCTAACAGTTTATCTTCTGAAATTTTACTTAAAACTCCTATTGTGTAATGGACACACATGCTGATACCTATTAGTTAAATATTTACATTTCTGCTACTCTTAGTTTTAAAGCCTTTTAAATACATATCTAGGCATTTTAACAAAACACCCTGAGGAAAATAGTTTAACATATCTTTAAGATTTTCTTTCATATTTAAACAGACAAACCCAAGATATCCCTTTCCCATTTTATAAAATTGAACTTATTTTTGTATGAATTCACAATATAAATTATTATGCCAGTGAGACTAGTGTTTGGGGCAATAGGTAAAAAAAGTATTTGAGAAGTGGAGATGTTTCCTGAAAGACCCGAAGATCTGCTTTTTTTTTTTTTTTTGAGGGAGACAAAAATTTTCAAATAATGTGAAGTTAATTCACTTCGTCTTTAACATAGAATTTTTCTCTCTTAGAGTAATAAGATGAGGCAGGTTGACAATTGATATATTTCAAAGGAGATATTAGGTAAATAAAATAAAAGACTAAATCAGCTAAATAAAAGACTGAATCAGAAAGACACTTGAAAGGGTGTATGTGTGTCTATACATGTATATATAAAACTGAAAAATACAAATTAAATAAATAAATAAATAGTCAAATGCAGGATGATGATTGGGGATGTCACTGTCTAACACATATTCCACATCACTATTTACGAAGGATCAGGGGAATTGATCAATTTGAAGCACAAGAGTAGCAAATCACTGGGGTTGGAGGATCTCTAAACCACTGACTATTGTGTAGTTGCTGGTCTGCAGTTCACACAGTGGTTGTGCATTATGTCTGACTTTGACATATTTCAGTTTGCCTTTAAAATTCCTCTTAAGTAACCAATGTTTTTCATCTGTATGTCCAAATTAAATAGCAAATGAAGTAAAAGTGTCTACTAAAGTCAAATGTAATGTAAATGGTAGTAGATATATGTATGTACATAAAGAAGGCATCTGCAATATCCTTTGAAATACAGACCTGATGGGTAGAATTTATTTGGTTAACTCTAAATGTCTAAAATGCAGACATGTAGAATTGAGCTAGAGAGCCTCAAACTTACTTGAATTCAGTAAAGGGAAGCAGGAAATTCTAGAACTGTAGAATCATTTAGGTTGGAAACGATGCTTAAAATCGAGTGCAACTGTAAACCTAAATGGCAAGTCCACCACACCATGTCCCTAATCATATTGTTCATCTGAACTGTTTCACCTACGTACTATAGATGAGGTGAACTTTACATCCTCTTTAGTAACTGGACTTTCTTTCACTTACTGTAAGATTAGCCTGGAGTAGCTCAAATGTACATGTTCATACTATAGGTCAAATTTCATCAGACTAAATTTAAAGATATCTCTTGTTCCAAAGAAGATGACTTCAAGCCGTAATAACAGAAGCTAAGGCTCTATGATTAAAATATCATTATAGAGAAAACCAGATTGGTTCAACAAGTTTGGTTCATATTATCACCATGTGAGTGATTGATAGCTAAAAGATAGCCAGGTTAAGGTGGATAAAACTTAGGTCAAATACAATTAACAGTTCAGAGGGCTGAAACACCTCTTTCGTCTGTGAGGAAAGGCTGAGAGAGTTGGAGTTGGAATTGTTCAGCCTGGAGAACGCTACAGGGACACCTAATTGCAGCTTTTCAATACTAAAGGGAGCTTTTAAGTAAAGTGGAGAGAGACTTTTTATCAGGCCTTGCAGTGATAAGACAAGGGGTAATGGTTTTGAACTAAAAGAGAGTAGACTTTGATTGAATATAAGGAAGAAATTCTTTACCGTGAGGGTGGTGAAGCACTGAAACAGGTTGCCCAGAGAAGTTGTGGCTGCCCCATCCCTGGCAGTGTTCAAGGACAGGTTGGACGGGGCTTGGAGCAACCTGGTCCAGTGGAAGGTGTCCTTGCCCATGGCAGGAGGGTTGGAATTAGATGATCTTCAAGGTCTCTTCCAACCCAAACCATTTTATCATTCTCTCTTGCACTGTGTAGTGCTCCTTCTGTTGAAGGCATCTGGTAATGCTTAAGTGTCTCTTATTTGGATTGAAAGCTGGTATCCCTTTTTTTGGCACAGGATGTAACTCATCACTTCAGTATTACTCCAGCCAGAAGAGAGTCTTAAGATTGGTGTTTATCTGCTATCAACAGAATAAAAATGGAAGTATAATTTTTATGAAAGGTCGTGTGCTGGATTGATTTAGTTTTACCATGTGAATAAAATGGAAACCAATGGAACATGGATAGGCTTTGTCAGTTTCATATAATACAATTTTTTTTTTTCTGCTTGTACTTGAAATCTTAAGTTTATTATTTCAATATTAGCCAGTTATTGGCATAGATCAGTGAGAAGATGACATTGGTTTGCTGTTGATGCTATTGTGGGGGGGTTTTGGGGGACTGTTTCTTCCCACTTTAAAAAAGTGGAGTGGGAAGGGAGAGAGAGGTTCTATTTTCTTCTTGTTTTGACTGGAATTGAAGCTGGTCCCCACAAAACAATTTTATGCAGGGTTTTAATTTTTTTTTTTTCCCCCTCCTTTAAGCATGCCCTGTGCCATTTCCTCTAAAGTGACTATTGCTGAGATTGGAAAAGTTACCATATCAGTCATAAAAGAGCTCCCAAGAGATAACAGAATGAGTAAAGATTAAGCACAACCTTAACTCCATTGCTCAACACTTCATCTTTCTGCTTAGTAAAACCTGAACTGAATAGAAGAGCAAAGATTCTGCAGTAGTTTAGAAGTAGAGCATTGGTTGAATTCTTTGCCAAATATACCAAACCTTTAGCTTTCGTATAATTCCCTGTGATTGATACTAGATCCTTTTGTGCATTATCTGTCAGTTGGAATGAAGTCTTGCATCCAGAAAGTGGTGGTTTTGACATTAATGCAGCTTCAGAGAAATTAGATTTTCTGTAAAGCTTTAGCAGCACTGAAGATAAATATAAAGGGTAATAAGCAGCGTAACGATCTTTGAATCTGCAGCTTCATCCTATCCAGTTTCCCAGAAGGCTAATGTAATTTCACAGGAAAAGGTACTAAGATAAATCACTTATCTTTCTCTTTCATGTCTATGCTATCAACTCAGATGTAATACATTAACATTAGAATGAAAAAAATTGTCAATCAAAAAGTGGATAGAGGCATACGTTTGAAGGCTGAAAAGAAGGAAGAGAAGGGGAAATACAAGCATGTTGATGCAGAGGTTTTTTACACATTCTGGCACATATTTAATGTATTAAAGTCTCTGCTTTGAAGTATAAATAAAAAGCATGTATTATGTCAGTGGTGTTATCTCATCAATTTTGGTAGCCTTTTATTTATGCAGTACTAATGTGAAGACTTTTCTATAAAGTAATTGTGGAATGCTGAGTTAATCAAGGCATTTCAACACAAAATGTAAAAGGAAAAAGCCTCAATGGTTTTAAAAGCTTTGAATAGATTACAGCACAGGTATGAATTAATTGAGATGTAAATTTTTACTGTGAAAGAAATGAATTCAAAGTAGCGTTTGTTCTTCTCTTTATTCTGCGAACTTTGTTGGCTGTATTTACGTTTTTAAAGGAAATCTGTAGAGGTCATAACTGGCTAAAATATTGTAGTTAACAAATACTTTCTCATTATTTTGTATTTTCAGATAACATGCATTTGGAACAGGAATGAATACAGTTCAGGAAACAAAATCTTTAATATCCTATCTAGGCAGTCTTATGTAACTGAAAGTTTAATATCAATATGCAGAAATCTCCAATCCAAAATCTGTTTCTTTGGTTTTATGGTTAGTTATTCATAGTCAGCGTTTCTTTCACTCTCTAGTCACTTTAGGATTTTTTTTTTTTTTAAATCCAGGTGGCCAAGAAAAGCAAAATCCTTATTTCTGTCCCTAGTAGTAGAAATCATAACAGCATACTCTTACTACTTTTTTTCTTGAGTATTGTTTATAGATTCCTGTTTCAAATTGTGTTCTGGATTGTTTGAACTTCCAGTCTTCCAGTGAGCACTGGGTGAGTGAAAGCCATGAAGTACTGCTTGTTTTGAGGCTGTAAAAATCGTAAGCCTCTTAAGGTTTCTTTGGCGTAACTTCTACCTTAAATCTATAATTTATATGAGCGCTGAGAAACAGGTAAAATGTTAGCTTGAATTTTGGCTGTGCAAGTTCTGCCTACCTGTAATCTAAAACTTGTTTTCTCTATAGAACTAATTTTGAGAAAGCACCAAGAATCTATAGCTTCTTGGTGTGAGAAATATTCAACATTTCAGTTGTTTGCCTGTGATCTAATGAAAATACACTGATAAAAGAAGTCTTTAAAATTGTGAAACAAATTTACAAAGTATCACTTGGACGAAGATAGCTGAATTAATTCAGTTCTTGTTAGGTAGATTTTTAGTTCCATTTTAATGTGAAGCTAGGAAAAAGATAAACCAGTTTGATTTACAAACTTAAAAGGGCATGAAGTATTTTAAGTAGTAAATTTAGGTTTACATAATCGAAATATGAGCACTTGTATCATGCTTTGATACGAACCACTTCTGTGTATTCAAGGCATTTTCCTTCTGGTGAAACAGGAGTTCTGTCATAAGCATTTTTCTTTCATTTACAGAATTATGTTTACTGAAGTCTAATTTAATTGTGAGAATTTTTTAGCATTATTATTATTATATTAATTACTTGGAGACTCTTTGGGAGCTAAAGAAAAAAACAGAGTTCTATGTCAGTATTTAGAGTAAGCAAGCATTTAATTAAGCCTAGTTGCTTTGATGTATGTAAAATACAGTTAGTGCTTATAGATTGTGACATTTTAATTCAGATTGTATTTTCAGAATAAGAAATATTCAGAATTTTTCAGAGTAAGATCTATGAACTGAATGATATGAGATCAATGAGAAATTGCAATGATTTTTCTTGTCTTTGGGCCAGGCTGCCTCACTCTTGTAAATCAATAGATTTACTCCAAATGCATTTCTGACTAGTTGAAAGCTTTTAACTTTGGAATTTTCCAGTTATAATGATTAATGAACTGCAAAAATGGTTTTGGGGAAATATGTCCTACATTATTGGAGAGAGAATCAGATAAGACATTTAGTTTAAAGCACTACCTGTCTCACAGAAGCATAGAACACAAGGTTGGAAGGGACCTCAAGAATTATCTGGTTCACCTATCTTGGCAAAGCTTGATCTAGATGGCCCAGCACCTTGCCCAGCTGAATCTTGAAAGTGTTCAACATTGGGGAATCCATCATTTTCCTTGGGAGTTTATCCCAATGGCTGATTGTTCTCATAGTGAAAAATTTTCCTCCTGTGTCCAACTGGAATCTCCTGGGAGTAACTTGTATCCATTACCCTTAGTTTTTTCCATGTGATTCCTTGTGAAAAGGGAGCCTCCATCTTCTGTGTAGCCACCCTTTAAATACTGGAACATGGCGATAAGGCAAGACTGTTAACTTTCCAAGTACTATTCTGTGTCTCCAAGACCACTGAACTCACTATTTAGTAGCTAGCAATAACAGAGTGATGCGTTAATTGATTTTTGAAATTATAGTTTAAGTAAAATTACATTGAATTATGTACATGGAAATCTTTTTGAAGTGATTTTCAAGCAACTTGGTGTTCCTGGAAGCATTTAACCATTTGTTTCCTAACACAAGAGAGTATTTTTGTAGTTTGTTTTACCTTTAGTTTGGTAAGCACAGAACATTTAAGAACTCGGAAGAAATGAGATGTAACACTGCATTTGTTGAGTGCAAGACCTGTTGTGCAAGACTCTACTACATTTTTGTAAGTGCACTGTAAAGACAAATTATTTATTGATAACTGAGTGATTAGAGATATTTTGGCATAACCTATACATTATTGAAGGCCAACCATGTAAATCAACTTTAATCAATATTATAATTTAGGCAAAGACACAATCATAATTGTCATGCAAACAGTGATAATTATCTAGACAATATTTCTTTTACTGTATTGTTTACATTATTATAATGTGAGATGGAAGATTTGGTATCTATCTTACTGCTTTATGTCTTTGATGTCTTACTTGTCTTTCACTGGACAGTGATCATTTTCATTGGGCAGGGATCATGTCCAAGCACTGTTTTTAACTCTATGTTCTGTGACATTAGATTTTGCAATTATTCATTTTAGCTACTTGGGACATTTTAAAGGGTGTGGGTTTGTTTAATAGTAACATAACTTACTGATAGCTAGGAATCCTTGATTATCCCTGTATAGAGCCTTTATTTCATAGAATCATATGTTGGTTAGGATTGGAAGGTACCTTAAAGATCACCTAGTTCCAACCCCCCTGCCATAGGCAGGGACACCTTCCACTAGACCAGGTTGCTCAAAGCCCCATTCAACCTGGCTTTGAACACTTCCAGGGATAGGGCATCCACAACTTCTCTGGGCAACTTGTTCTAGTGTCTCACCACTATAGTGAAGAATAGTGAAGAATTTTTTCCTAATGTCTAATCTGAATCTTCCCTCTGTCATGTTTCCCTATGTGTATGTTTTCATGTTGGTCTTCTGAAAATAAAACAGGTACTGTGACTCTCCTTGTATTTGAGGGCAAGAAACCAAAATAGTCTTCCAGCTGTTCAGTTAGACTCATTTGTTGGTTACAACAGCTCTTTAGCAAGACCTTCTGCATGAACTGCCATAATATTCATAGAGAGAGCTATTGGTCCTTTATTAATTCATTGTAGTTGAAACCAAACACACAACTAGAATATTACCAAAAGAAATTATTTCATTCTTAGAATTTCAGAACTTACGAATTCCTTTAACTGCCAGCATTAATGTCACATGTCTGCATATGAAAGCAATGATTTAACACTGCTGCTTTGAAATTTTTGCTTTTGGGGCTATGAAACCCTTAGAGCTTTCTACAGAATGTTAGATTATAGTGTCACTCTGAAGATCTTTTACATCATTTCATGGAATATAAACCATGTATCTAGTCAATGTTCTCTAGAGTAGTTACCTTCCTATTGGCATAGAATACTATTTTCTGTCACTGATGAACAACAGTTTATGTAGGATCTCCTTTTCATAGTAATTGTAAAACATAATGTCTGTCTTCTTATTTATATAGGCAAAAATTTCAGGGAAAAAGAGTGAATGTCAGGTCGTAACAAAGAAATGGTTGCAAAAATATGAAGATTTTTTTCTTTCTGTTAATTCTCTTTTGCTAAATGATGTATGCTAGCAAGTACTTTAAGGATGAGATGTCATTAGACTGGATATATTTCTCCTGAGAGAGACTTAGAAACTATATTAACTGAGTGATCTATTGGTAATTGATTTGCAGGTACTCAGTATACCTCGGTCATACATAGAGTTACTTTGATTCTGTTTAATTGGGGTTTGTTTTGTTCTGTTTTTATTTGGTTGTGTAAGGAGCATTGTGGAATTAGATGCTATTGGTTTGCCTAAAATATCAGCTGAAGCTTTAGGACTAGTGTGGGGCGTCCCCGCCCGTTGCAGGGGGTTTGGGACTAGATGATCTTAAGGTCCTTTCCAACCCAAACCATTCTATGGTTCTCTGAACCTAAGTACAGATGACCAGATTGCTGGGCTTTGCATGCCACAGTTATTTTTTTTTCTCATTTTTCTCAAGCTGTGTATTTCCTCCCTCTTTTCTAGAATTACTTTCACAGGCAAATTTAAAAGTTTCTCATATCGCTTTGAAAGAATTGTATTACAATTTGGAAGTCTAATTTTGTGATTAAATAATTGAGGAAACAAAATACAGACTTCAGTTGAAGAAACTTAAGTGCATCTGGGAGTTTGTGAAGATGCTGTTTAACTCTCCTTTTTCATTGTATGCTTTTCTCATGTTTTTGGTTTGCTTACAATATTATCTTAGGATAATATAATTAAGCCTTTTTTAGTACTGACTGATATCCTGAAGAGGATTGATAATTGTGGATTAAACTTTGTATACTTTTAAAAAACGCTGCATACAAAAAGACCTGTGGGGATTTTGAACCAGCTGTCACTTAGCAGGCAGATGAAACCGCTGAGTAAGAATGTAGAACAATTTAAATGAATTAAAAAAGCCGTTCTAATTCATGTTCCTGAACTCTTGGTGCTTATTTTCAAGTGTCCATTTGTCTTTTTTTTTTCCCTTAACATCATTTTTTGATACATTTTTTTTTTTTCTTCCTCCTGCTACCTATTTGCTGAGCAAATTCTGAAATAATCTGTGTAAATACAAGAGAGGCTTTGACCAGAAGACTCTGATGGTTCTACGGAGCACCTACACAATTGTGCAGCAAAAAATATTTTCATAGTGTAAGTATACTTAAAAAAAAAAAGCCCCAAACACAAAACCAAAAAACCCCACACATAATAGAATTTCTTGGGTGTATTTACTTCTAACCCCTTTTCTCTATCATACATCTTTCTTAGTCTTGAAGCTGCAGAAAGATAATCCTCCTTTATTAACATTATGGTCCCTCTTAATCTTTTTAAATGAGTCTCTCTAGGCTCTTGCGAGGCTGCTGAAGAGACCCATGAAGGGACTCACCTGATGGATGTGAAACACTGGTTGGGGTAAGCCACCATCTTGCCTCACTGCAACAGAACCTTCTTCAACTTTTCCTATTGTATTTTACACCTGAAAACATGCTGTCATATTTCTCGCAAATTAAAATGGTCCTTTTTAGTGCTAAAAAATTTATTTAAGGAACATGATGGTCTGGAAAAAATCTATTAACAATACCTGACCATGCATAAGATAATGAAGTGGCATTTCTGATAAGCAAAGTAACGTTCAAAATATTCAACAAAGGTGTGCTGATCCTCCTCAATGCATTCAGTGGTCTGAAACCTTTTGCAATAGATAATTGAGGAACTTGCCTGTTTGTAATATAAAAAAGCAGTGACTCTTTGAATATATTTAAATAGACTTTCCATGAGGGAGGCTTACTCATTTCGGATAGACAGTAGATGAGAATGCTAATAGGAAGACTGTTTTAGTAATACTTAAAACAGCTCCAGAAAATAAGTAGTCTTTCTAGGAGGAAAAAAATAGTGAATTTAGGCTTACTACCATTTCCTGAGAGTTGACTGTGCTAATCATTCAGTGAGTATACTCAGCTGATATAATAGCACACATGGCCCTAAATAGAGGTAGTGATAATGAAGGGAGCATAAACGGTAAGAAAGTAATAGAATTCATGGACGAGTAATACCTACTCAGATAGGAAATACAACAGACTTTTCCCAAACTAAAACTTGTCTTTAAATTTCCTCTGAGCAAATCTGAGGGCAAAATGGTTAATAAGCGATCAATAATGCAAGCTTTATGGACTGCTGGATTCACCTGGAGAGAAGTGAATTCTGGGAAGAGGCTACAAACTATCTGAGACAGCATTTCCTGTGCTTCTGTTGTTTGGGCATTTAAGTGGGAGAAAGAATGTGGATATGGTGAGAGAAACAAGGGTAAGAAAAGAAAGAATTGTGAAATGAGAAAAAGAAGAGAATAAAAGAATAAAAATAAAGGGCAGACAATAAAAATTAAGAAGAAAGCTCAGGTACATAAGACAACAAAACAGAAGGAAGGAAAGTGAAGAATTAAGAACTGCAGAATGAAAGAAAAGACTTTAATGTGCTTATGTGCCTGTATTTTATTATTACTACAATAAATAGTAACTGCAGTCATAAAGAGGATTGTTATTTTAGTGGGAGCTCTAGAATCTCTTAAGAGTCAGTCCTGATGGTTTGTGCTGTCTTTTGAGACAGGGATAGAAAAGGAGGCTCTATTCTAAACTTGAACTTCATTTTGTTGGCTTGCTCTTTTATCTTTTTGGTGATAGTTAGTCTAAAATGCTGGGTTTCTTCTGACTACTTTCCCCCCACCCCCCCTTCTTAATGCAAACAAAGCTTTTAATTTATTTCCAAATTTCTTGCATATAATGTTAGTATTGAACCTCTTAGAAGTGTTAAAAAATTCTCTATTGATTTAATTTTCCAGTCCCTGTAGGAATCTAAGTTAAATCATACTTTCTTTAATCTATTTTCATCTTTCCTTTTTTTGAGTAATTAATATCACAGTCCTTCTCTCTTTATAGTGTACTTTATTTTTTTATTGTTAATATTCTAACACAATATGAGAATATTGAAGGGAAGAGGAAAAAAATTGAATTTTCTTTTAGATGTTGATTTTTGAGTGCTCACATATAAAGGATGTTTTGAATGTATTATGATACTGCAGTAAATAGGAGTCACAGGCAATAGTATAATTTCTGTGATTGAACCCAGTTCTCTTAGAGATTTCATTAGGTCTAATTATAACTAATTTATTTAAATTCCCGTGAAAATAACTTAATAGCCTGGAAACCATTCTGTTGTACTTAGTTAATTACTTTTTAGTAAAAAAGAGCAACCAGGAGCCTGCAAGGAAGAATAGCCAACAAATGCATCAGTCACTGAGATTTCCTAAAATCGTTGGATTAAATCTTCACTTGACTTGTCCACTTACAAATTCGTTCTTTTAGCATGTTTTGGAATCGTATCTGTCCTATTTGCCCTCAGAAAGCAAGCTTATGTACTTGTTAAGGTTATCTGTGTTTAGCAAAGCCATGTGATGGTGTTCTTGGGAAGAGGTGGGATCAGATTCTGCAGAGTTTTATTCATTCTCATCTTAGCAATGACAGTGAAGCTGCTGAACTTGAAACCTGCAAAAGTTATTGTTACTAATGCCACATCAGCCATGCCCATTGTGTACAAATCTTCTGGGAAAAAAAAAAAAGGTAAAACATTTCTTTTTCAACAGCATTGTTGTGCTAGGGAAAGGTAATGTATTGCTGTTACATTTCCTTGATCATAGGGAGGAGTTATTTCATATTTGTTTAATGACACCCCTCACCTGCTCTCTTCTGTCCTCCCTCCACTCCCCAAAATAAAAAAGGAAGTAGTTGTAGTGACTTTTTTATAGACTGAAAGATACCTTTCTGGAGAGTTTTTCAGCTTTTCCACACTCTAAAGCTATTTTCCACACTCTTAACAGTTAGCTGTTTTCACGTGGTCTTCATTTTTAACTATGTTGAAGAACATTGCATTTAGCTTTTTTTTTTCTTTCTTTTGCTCGAGGAATGATTTATTCTCCCTGATTTTAGATACTTGCCACATAAAGGAGCTCAAGACTGAGAAAACATTGTTTACAGGATGCTATGTAGACTTGGTCAGGACAAATAGAGACAAAAGAAGGCTGGAGTCCACTGCTTATTTCTTCCTTGCACATTCTCTTTTCAGAACAAAACTTGAAACTAGTACAAATCTGCTCAGCCTTTTAGATGTAGTGGTACTTTCTCAGCTGCACTTAGTCAAAAGCAAGGGTCTCAATCTACAAAGTCCAAACTCTATAAATACCAGCTTGGTGTTTCCTTTTGTTCTGATGATCTGTGACTCTAATGACAAATATTTTTCATAAAGCCTCTGGGAAGTATTCCTAAGAACAGTCATCTGTTTCTGCTTTCTTTTGTATAAAAATAAGGAGGGAAAACACCCTTAAAAATACCCCTAAGAAAGATGCAAATATGATCAAGATTTTTCTTTTCTTTTTTTTTTTTTTTTTTTTTTTTTTTTAAACACCCAGAAGAGAAAGAAAAAATGCTGAAGTACCTCAGACTTCACACTTAGGAGGATGCTTTCTATCTTTAGAGTACAGAAACTTGACATAGTGTTTGAGCTGCTTTCAGATTGAGAGAATTATATTATTTGAATACAAGGAAAATTCAAACTGGCAAATTTGGAGTTAAACTACCTGATAATGTAGCTAAAATTACAACACAGTTTCTTTTGAGCAAAGAGATTGAATAGATGGTGAGATCTAGGACTCAAATTTATGGTGTGCATTCAAATTCAGAACGTGTTTTATTAAGTATAGTACAGTTGTGCAGATGAGAAAAGGAAGATGGGAATTGCATCTAAATTACTGTGGTCAGATTCTATTGAATTCTGCCTGTTTGTCTCTGAATAGGCAGTAATATTTTTCAGCTTATGAAGTGAGAAACCATGTTAGTTACTTCAGTTCACTGTACACTCCTTTAAAAAGAAACATGGGAATTGCCCTATATCGGGACAGCAGTAGGACACCATGACTTTTTTTTTAAATGTCAAATGCTACATCGGGGCCATAGACTGTAGAAATGGCTGCGATATCCAGCACTAGGTTGTTCAGACAGGTATTTGTTTTATCCTTTCTGCTTCATAATATTTGAAAGTGAGTTAACAGTGAGTAATCTAGTTCTGTAATCTTTTATTGCAGAAATACGGAGACTTCCTTGGCATGTTTGACAGTAGCGTGCCCCGAAGTAATTAAATAGAAAGTTAGAACTATACACTTGAGTCTTGGGATTTGGTTTTTTTGTTAAGATCCTTAATGAATGCTGAGTGGGTGGGGTTTTTTTGGGTTTTTTTGTTTTTTTTTTTTGATGTTTTGTTTGTTTTGGTTTTTTTTTTTTTTTTTTTACATGTTGACATGCATTCATTTTATATAAATTTGTGAGGGTTTTGAGCTGTTAGAGATGAGTTGCCGTAAGGCCAAGAGATGACATCTTTATAAATATGCTTTAAGCTTTTCAGGTCAAAGAGCATGCTCTCCACTCTTGTCTTTAAGCTCACACTTCATAAGTAAAAAGAGAAGTAGGTAGCATGCTTTGAGGATTTCTACAGTTCCCTTCTCCACTTTATTCTGCTGATAGAGGTGGATGGGTTTGCTGCCTCTAAAGGTATTGACTGTGTGTGTACATGTGGAGGGGTTTTTGTTGTTGTTTTTAGCTTCCTGAAGAGAGGTTTGGAATGCCTTTTTTTTTTTTTTTTTTTTCCCCCGAGGCTGGTTGTGGCTTGAGCTTAGGGCTATTTCTTTGAAGGTTTAGATCCTGCTTTGGCATAAGAGGGAATTGAACCTGTCTTTCTATGCTTTAGCCATAGTTCTCCTAAAGCACAGGACCTGACCCCTTGTTTTGTTTTTGTTTGTCAGGTTCTTATCACTCAAGGAGTGTTTTAAAAGGGGGATCCAGGACAGAGCAAAGGCTCTTCCAGCAGCAGTCTAGCAAGAGACAATGTTTTAAG
Organism: Strigops habroptila; assembly: GCF_004027225.2. NCBI lineage: Eukaryota > Metazoa > Chordata > Aves > Psittaciformes > Psittacidae > Strigops > Strigops habroptila. Next base: position 30,242,914 of record NC_044283.2, on the reverse strand, counting down.
AGGGGTGTGGGATCACTTTAATATTTCCTGTCAATTACTTAGGCTTCCTAGCAGGAGCAAAACATTTTTTTTTTTTAATTGAAAAAAACTCAATTAAATAAAACATACCAGTATTGAGCATATGCCCATAATAAAAGTTTTTGGAGACCTTTAAACCTGCACTTTAAATGGGCCTGTTCTTTGATCAAGTGTTTTGTATCCATTACACTGTGCTCTTATGCATATTGGAAGCACAATAGGACCTGTGGTACCTTCTAATACTCTGAAAGCGTCTTCTAATAGCACGTTTTCCCAGCAACACATTCCATAGTGATATCTCTGTGCCAAAGACAACTATTAAATTTATTGACCAGCTATGGCTACACCAGGCAAAGAGAGGCAGGTGCCCTGAAGAAGTAGGAGATGTGTCATTGCAGGGATTCTGGGGAGAAAAGAAAGGGAAGTAAAATAGCAACTGCTATCTTAGATGTAATAAGTGCCCTGTATAAATGAAAGTGCTAAGAGTAGCTGCCGTTTGCATGGTTTTGGTTTGATACTGGTTTGTTTGTTGGAGTTGTTTGGTTTTTTTTTTTTTTTTTTTTTTTTTTGGTAACATGTTAGGAATTCCAATAGTTCAGATGTTGTATCTTACCATTTGTGATGCTGTTCTGTCTGCAGTCTATTTTTGCCACTACAAGATCTAAAAATAAAGCAACTGACATTTACTTGCTTTTCCTACTTTTCTGATTTCTGTATCTTAGGCTGGTAGTAGATGTTCTTTTGCGGTGACAGACATACTCTTTTCATGCTTCCTGCTTGTGCTATCATTCCTCTTTGTGGTGTTTTCAATTGCAGAGAGGCAGAGCATTATTTTCATGAAGTAACAGCACTTCCCCAGGTCTCAGATTGATTTCATGTTGCCTGTTTTGTCATGTGTCTGAAAGTCCTCAGTGTCATCAGTGTCAGTTCTTAACATCACAGGCCATTTTTTCAGTTTTATGTTGAAAAAAATGTCAGTAGGTGAAAACCAGGTGCTTTATTGATGTTGTTTCATAACATGAACTGCTAAATACAATTCAGAGCATTGCTTTTCCATCTCTTTTCAAGAGACATTTATATTTGACACAAATGCGAGTTTCAGTTGAAGCCTGTACTAACATGAATCTCTCAATAATTGATTCTAGCCAATTTGCAGTAATATTTCTTAAGGGTATGTGTGACTGCTATGGAGCAGGTAACCCCTGAAGAACCTCCTTTCCTATGTGGTCAGTGTTTTTACATACTTATGATTTCATCCTTTACGGAAGACATGTTGATCCTAGTATACAACTAGTCTGTTACATGAGTGTTTATGGAAGATCATGAATTAAGCTTTACTTTTAGACAAAATGCATCTGTAGGGTGACAGAGACCACTTTTAGAAGGAGCTACTTCTGTACATGAAACCGCAGTTAGAGAGACCAGAATAACAGCTTGCAGCTTTTAGTCCCATCCCCTGTGTTAAGTCCTACCTCCACAGGACACAGACAGGGTTCAAAGAAAGCTAGAAGTGGGGTCTTAGAATTATAAAGACATAAAAATCTCTTCGATGTTTTCAGCTAGCGTGCCTCTCTGGAATCCACTGGATATCGGGACTGATAGTCAAGATACAAGAAAAGGATGTTTTTAGATTCCTGTCATCATGGAATTGTTTATGCCATTTAGTTCAAGAGTTTTCAAATAAAATAAGCAGCGCAGATATTAAGCTGGTATTTAGAAAAAGAAAAGGTAGCTATGGTGATGATGGGTTTTGTTTTGGTTTTATTATGTTTTTATTTCAAGCAGTTAGCAGTGTTTCAGGAATCTTTATGTGGCTATTCTAGCTGCTTTAATGTTTCAATTAAACCTTCAGTCTCTCAAATGGTGGATCGCTCAGGAATATTAGAATGTCCCCTGGGAGAATCAATCTATCCCTGTTACAGAGTTCAGAATACAAGTAAATAATAACCTGTCTTTAACTGCATTTCAAGGAGTGGTGACTTTGATAGAAAATTAATACTTCAAATGCTGTTTATAGTCAAGTAGAATGAGGAAACAAAAGTCACATAGTTAATATCGAATATTCTCCCAACAGAGATTTTCGCTTAATGAAATAAGTGGGGTATTTACATTATCTGAGAGAGTCTTAAGTTTCTGGTTAGTTTCAGGAGGAGTTCAGACTTCACACTATGAAACATTTGTTTACAGAGAGGGTGGTCAGACACTGGAATGGGATTCCTTCAGAGGTGGTTGATGCCCGAAGCATGTCAGTGTGTCAGAAGTATTTGGCAATACCCTTAATAACATGCTTTAACTTTTGGACAGCCCTGAAGTGGTCAAGCAATTGGATTAGATGATTGCTGTACATCCCTTCCAACTGAAATATTCTATTTATGCAGTACTTAGAGGATTCTTACTTTAAAAAGCAGATTAAAGTTGATCTTTAGATCCAGTCTTCTTTTCACTATCAACCATTCCCTTTTTCAGCTTTTGTCCTCAAAAATCCACTGACTGATGTATTAATGAACCACTGTTTATATAGTATTGACCAGAACCACTGGTTTTGCCTTTTTTTTTTTGTTGTTTTTTTGTTTTTTTTCATAAAAGGCTTTAAAGGATCTCATAATCTTAGTGAAGTAATTTGTCCTCTGTACTTCTCATTTGGTCTGGTCCTGATGCTTTTGATTCCATCCTTGGTAGTTTCATTCTGATGCATTCTTATGGCATTATTTGTTCCCAGTTGGTCTGTTTATTCTGAACAAAGCACTAGGAAACAAAACTTGGCTCTGTAAAGTGTGATGTAAGCCATGAATTTACAGCAAGTGAAAAGAAAAAAAAACCAAACAAAACAACAAAACCTGAAACAAAGCAAAGCCCAAGCCTTTCATTTATCATGCATGATCCAGTAAATGCATCAAAGAAAAGGAGGAGGTTTTGAATTTGTTCTCTCAAGAAAACCCAGGGACTTGGTCTGTTTGGATGATGTTTGTTTATGGGGTAGCACAAACATAGTTTTGAAGAAAACCTCGTACAGATAGGTATTTATGAGAGAATAAATGTGTTTTGGCACATAACAGGTTACTGTCTTACAATGATAGCAGGGGAAAAAGCGACAGTTGCTGCAAGAGACTTTAGTTTTCTTCCAGCTTCTCAAGGGATGCTAATAAACTAGCAGCTGAGGTGTCCCCACCACTGCCCTGCAGTTTATTGGCAGGAAAATCAGTGGTTTCTTTAACTCACGTTCTTGTTCATGAAAGCAAATTCTGGTAGCAGGATACATGTATGGTATAAGTATTGGGGTGGCAAGTAAGGTAATAATGCTTATTTCCTTTAGGGTAATACATGCAACCCAAAATACCCTCTTTGTCACAAAATGAAGGGAATAGTCTGGTTACCTTGATCTGTGTAAAGTGCCAGCCTCTCTGAAATAGGAGCTTGTCCTGGCAACTGTTTGTATGTAACAATTCAGAGCATTTATCAAATATATAGTGGTTACAAGAGACATTGGAAGACTTTATAGGTCTTTGTTTTAGTTGGGGATTTTTGTTTATGCTTTGGAAAGACTGATTTCTATCCATAGAGTGGATTTCCTATGCCTGCAAAAAGATAACAGAATGTGCTGAGAAAGACATTTCTCTCCTCATTGGGCTCTATGGTAAATTGTAAATTGTTGGGGTTTTTTTGTTTGTTTGTTTTTTGGGTTTTTCTTTTTTTTTTTTTAGTATTTGTAATGAGAATAAGGACTCTTCATGTGCTTGGAAGTGAACTCAGAAGGTCAAATTTCATCTTGCATTCTGGTGAATTACAAGTGCAGTGGAAGTGTTGGAATGTTGCCTGCTTACATTAGAGATGAAATTTGGCCCAGAACATGATGGAAGATAATTTTCAATATAATTTACCCAACAGCTGGGACTCAGCCTTTTCTGTTTGAAATAAAAAAACATAGGTCTGGTTTTCACCAAAGCCTACTGCAATATATTTCACTCCAGATCAGTTCAAAATGGCAAGTAAGAATGCCAGATGAAAACAGCCATGAAATACCTGTCAAGAAGAGTGACTAATGAAGAATTCAGAATCTGTTTGTTCTTCAAAATGGTGAAAGTTTATTGACTGTCATGGTTATTGATTTTCATATATGGTATCTGTATAAGAGCATATAAATGCTTATTTGAGAGCTCATTTCCCTAAGATTCTGTCTTAAGTCCTTCACATGGTGTATGCTTGCACAGAGGAACTGTATTTGAGCCTGTGTTTGCTTTGCTCCTTCTGCACCTACTGTGGCTAACCCTTGTACTCTGACTAGGATTTTTAAGTGCTATGACAGCAGAATAGGTCACAGTGTTCAGCTAATACTTGGAATTCTTAAAATAAATTTTAATTATCCAAAACCAAAGCTGTACTTAGATGTTTTATATAAATCACATATATTTTCCCTAATGCTAAGTTGAAAAGCAGAGAAGCAACACGTAAAACCTAAACTGAATAGGGATCTGAAAAGGAAGCCAAAGAACACTTAGTCTTGGCAGTATGTATTTCTACAAAAATAGGTGAGAACTCACACAGTTACAGTTTGGCAAATGGTCAGGAGAAAATGACTAACACAAGTACTATTGCTGCTGCTTCAGTCACGGGGTATCAAGCTCCAGAAGTAAGCCAATATGCATCAATTAGTGAATGAGGACGAAATGAGTATGTTCCTAGCACTCTTTCCCTGCCCTGTCTGATGGTTCTAATTTTTCTAAATTTACTTTTGTAACTTTAAACATGGTAAAGGGACTATTTCTTATTCACTAAGATCTAAAATACTTAAAGTGTATTATTTTATTTGTGCATATGTCTGCATATGTTCTCCTGTGTGTATTTGGTCTCAGAAGACATTACTGTATCATAGGGAGTATTTTGTGTGTTATTTGCATAGACATTTTAGATAGGTCCTGTTTAGTGCATGCTACTGGGAAAAATACATACAGTGAACCAAAAGATACTTGCATGTTTATATATATATATCTGTATAGGAACAGAAGTGAATAATTGGTCATTAAACTTTATACTTTTGTCTTTTAAAATGCCGTATTAGAAGGTGCTTCATGAACTTCACTTTATGGAATACAGGTGCTTGCTTCCTCATTTTAGATGACAGGTCTGGGTTATTCAAGAAGCTTCTCTCTAGTACTTAGCATATTAACACTGAATATATGAGTAATTGGGAATATAGAGGAATTGTCCTTAAATGCAAAAATTAGAAATTATCCTGATTGAGCACAAGCAAATAAAAGCAGTAGTGAAAAAAAACCCCAAATCACTTTCAGAGAGGCACATTGGTGATACCACATGCAGCATTTCACACTGCAAATGCAAAGCAGGCTTTATAGTATGGTTAGTGCTCTTTACCAGCACTAAAGACAGTGAAATAAATCTTCATTTGTGACTTCAGTGATACTACAAAGAGGGCTGATCTCTGAAGAGGTGGCATATAAAATACAGCAGATCTGATGTTTTATGAAGGCATCTTTTTCCCAACTGATACGCTGGCAGATGTCATGAAACCTCTTTTATCTGGAAGTACTTTTTTTTTTTGATCTTCTGGCATGACTATCAATGGATGTAATAATACTTTATATTGGATAAAAGACACATTTCGTTTAGATAGAATGGAAGTTGAAGGTCTTTTTCTGTGTAATGGTGATATACCACAAAAATAAGATACTGTTTGCAGAATAACACATCTTGAAGATGCATAGCATATCTCTCTGTGGAAAAAATGGAACTGAAAAAGATCAATGAGATGAACTCGTTTTAAGGTGTATATTTAGAGACAGAAGTAAGGACAAAAGCTGATTGTATTACAGCACATTGCTACAGTGTGTCCATAAGGCTTTTTTTAGTCAATTCATGCATGAAAAGAAGCCTAGTATGGTATCCCAAAATATAACCTTACCCAAGAAACAAAACTAAATTTTTTTGTTTCTTTTGATCTGAGCTATTTGGTGGCACAGAGAGAATGCTGGCAGCTATTTTAGATTTATCTATAGTCTAGTCTAGGCACAATGTGATGATAGATGCATGTTCTCTGAGATTACTACCTATTAACAGAGTACAAATGAAGAAATGGATATCCATAACAGCTTGCTGCTTCTTTAAAATCTCTTCTGCTGTGATACTGGATCTCTGTAGTGCAGTTAGATTGAAGAAAAAGGAAACATAAGTAAAATGAAAGCCTTTTACATGCTTGCTTTTCATTTTATTTTTTTCCTTCTTTTGAAAGTGTATCTCAATGCTTTTTTGATCTGGCTTTACTTGCATTCCAATGAAAATTCTGTTGTGGGTGTTTAGTCATCTACGTATGTGTTTACCTTTCAGTCTGAAATTGTAAATTGCCAATAAAATTATTGCAAATGAATTTTAAACAGGATTTATGTGGCAATTGGTAGTTGGAGATCATAGAATCATAGCATAGTAAGGGTTAGAAAGGACCTTAAGATCATCTAGTTCCAACCCCCTGCCATGGGCAGGGACACCTTGCCCTAAACCATGTGGCCCAAGGCTCTGTCCAACCTGGCCTTGAACACTGCCACGGATGGAGCATCCACAACCTCCCTGGGCAATCCATTCCAGTGCTGCATCACCCTCACTGTAAAGAACTTCTTCCTTATATCTAATCTAAACTTCCCCTGTTTAGGTTTTAAGCCATTACCCCTTCTCCTACCACTACAGTCCCTAATGAAGAGTCCCTCTCCAGCATCCTTGTAGGCCCCCTTCAGATACTGGAAGGCTGCTATGAGGTCTCCACACAGCCTTCTCTTCTCCAGGCTGAACAGCCCCAACTCTCTCAGCCTGTCTTCATACGGGAGGTGCTCCAGCCCTCTTATCATCCTCGTGGCCCTCCTCTGGACTCGCTCCAACAGCTCCATGTCCTTTTTATGTTGAGGACACCAGAACCGTACGAGTACTCCAAGTGAGGTCTCACAAGAGCAGAGTAGAGGGGCAGGATCACCTTCTTTGACCTGCTGGTCACGCTTCTTTTGATGCAGCCCAGGATACGGTTGGCTTTCTGGGCTGCAAGCGCACACTGCCAGCTCATGTTAAGCTTCTCGTCAACCAACACCCCCAAGTCCTTCTCTGCAGGGCTGCTCTGAATCCCTTCTCCACCCAACCTGTAGCTATGCCTGGGATTGCCCCGACCCAGGTGTAGGACCTTGCACTTGGCTTGGTTAAACGTCATAAGGTTGGCATCGGCCCACCTCACAAGCATGTCAAGGTCCCTCTGGATGGCATCCCTTCCCTCCAGCGTATCAGCTGAACCACACAAGTTGGTGTCATCGGCAAACTTGCTGAGGGCGCACTCAATCCGACTGTCCATGTCGCCAAGAAAGATGTTGAACAGGACCGGTCCCAACACCGATCCCTGAGAGACACCACTCATTACAGGTTTCCAACTGGACATCGAGCCATTTATCACAACTCTTTGCGTGTGGCCATCGAGCCAGTTTTTTATCCACCGAGTGGTCCATCTATCAAATTGATGTCTCTCCAATCTAGAGACAAGGATGTCATGCGGGAAAGATGGCAAAGAAAATTGAGCTGTAATCTTAGAGGAGACAGTGGAACGTGAAGGGAATTATGTTTACATGGATGACAAGGGGAGAGCTGACTGTGGTCATTGCAACAGAGGTATAGTATATCTACTCAGGACTGCTGAAAAGAGTGAAAGGACCAAAGCTAAGGTACTTACCTTGCCTCCAAATAAGCGAGAAAGACAAATACATTTTCATTGTTTGGCACTACTATGAATTACTTCGAGATTAGAATAGTTACCAGTAGACTGTGAAATACCATATTTTACAAAATGGTAGTGCAGAAGGCTTGAGAGCACAGTTCCTTGGAGGAAGACTTCCCAAAGGAAATTCTGGCTGCACTGAAATGGAAAAAGTGGCTCATTTGGGACTGATTTCTGGAAAACTAATGTATTTAAAAGTATTTAGTACTGGAAGTACTGTTGAAAGATTAGAAACTCAGAAGAACCTGAGTTCATTTCTATATAAACATTTTCTTTCTCAATCTGGTGTAGTTTCTGATCTCCTGTTACACAAGACTATTTGTTTCATCACTTCCAGTATTTTATTTTCATTTTGTCTGCACTGATTCTCTTATAAATTATCTTCTAAGAACATATCAACTTTGACTAGCATTGATCCAACCAGGTACTGCGCAACAGGTAATGATAACAATGCTACTCTTTTAGTAAATTACTAAGGCTTTTTTTTTCTTTATTTATATTTGCAGTTTACAGGGTTTTAATAACAGTCAGTTCTGCAACACCACAGTCATGTATAGTACCCTTAATAGCATTTGGTGAAGTGATTGTAAAACATGCTCAAACAGTTTGCAGTATGCAGGCTTTTTGAAGAAATACTGGGTTTTGATCTGCATGAAATTTTAGTAAAGGAGTGGAAACATAACTAATCAGCATGATAGGATTTCCTGAGTAGTGCAGAATGTGCCAGTTAGCAATTCCTGTTTTCCAGGATATGTAGGAATTCCTGAATGCCCTGCTTCCATTTAGAAATCAGCTTAATCTCCCTGGTGAAATTAATTATTTTTCCTATGGAAAAGCTGTGACATTCGTTATTATGACAATTTTGCTCAGGCATCTTCAGCTGAAATCTTGAGTTTAGTGGTTGGTTTCAAATATGAGAGATTTGCTATGAATGATTTCAGTCAAACTCTTGAATATCTCGTTGTATTGTGGTTTCAGTGCTTGGAGTTTCTGAATCAAAACTGTCAAAATTTTTCTTCTAAGGTCCAGGAAATCTGATTCTAATTTATTTTTGTGCTTTATATTTGAACTTTTAAGTAAATGAAGTAAAGGCATTACTTTACAATAATATAATTGAGCTTTACAAGTAATGTTCAGAGAACTTTCTGCATTAAAAATTGTGACAGTCTTAAACCAGTCCTTCAGAGAAAATGACAAGTGATTTGGCAGCTTTTGTGAAGATAATTAGGATCATAAGCTGGAAGACTAAGGAAAAAGGGAATTTAAAAGTGACCTAAAAGTTTACAAAGAGATTGCTTCCAGGAATAGTGGAATACTGCATAAGATCTTGTATGCATGTATGTTCTCTGTGTGTTCTTAGTGTATGCTCATGCACACTTTATGCTTACAGTGTTGTCTTAAATTTGTGATCACTTGTAGATTTGTATTTTGCTAAATCTTTCTCTTGTTCTGCTTCAGATTTTTCTCTCACTGAAGGGAGTATTTTCCATGACTAGACAATACTAGCTGAGTGCTCCTCTGATGAAATGGATATTCCTAAGTCCATTTTGAAATCCAAGCTTTATCTTGGACCATAGGTGCTAGAGGGAAATCAGAAAAATGTATTTGTCACTATAAGTTGGGATCGTTCCTGCTTAGGATAAGTTAAATAATAACAAGAGAAAGGAAATTAGAATAGTCAGATATGCTTGGGAACAACACAAAAATTAAAAAATACAATTTTTTTTGGTGCTATTTTTTTCTTATGTTTTCTTTGGATCCATATGTGAGGTCATCTGTTGTGTTGGTTCTGTAATAATGTAGGACAAAATTCTTTTGGGATTGCTGTGGTGAGGATAAAGTAGATCTTTTCTGAACTGAAAACTATACTCTTTCCAATTACATTTAAGCAGAATTATTGTAGTTCAAGGCTCACCACATTAACATTCTCTCTGCAGTTAAAGAACTCATTAAATATAGCTTATGAAATGGCATGTATCCTAAGGATCACTACACCTTTATACTTCCATGCTGAGCTCTAGAGTGGAGTGCTAAGTAATGTAAACATCAAGTTTAAACAAACCTTCCCAGATTAGAATAAAACTGAAAAGATAATTTCAGAACAGGTATACCAAATTATATTTATTACATTAGGGAAACACTAGGTTATATTTTGAGTTTGGGTCTAAACCTGTGCTGCAGTCCAAACTCCCAACTGAACTCAGAGTCTCCTGTCCAAATGTTTTGGTCACAAGTTCATTGTTCACCTATTAAGCAAGATGTTCATTTATGATCCTGATGGATTTGAAAAAAAATTACAAAGTCAGGAGTCTTAATAGATGGTTTAAGGTAAAATAAAATGAGGGGTTTAGGTAGTACATGAAGCGTTAAGATCAAAATCCATAAATTTTAAAGACTAAAATGTTGGGCATAATGTTGGTTTTGTTTAGCTCTGTGGTTTTCTAAATGTTTGGGAATAAATTATCAGATTTCTGATTTCTAAACGGCAGTAAACCAAATATTTGATCTATCTTAGAAATGCCTTCTTAGAAAATCATACAATTTATTGGCTCATTATTTTATAAAGAGTAGCAGCTAGGAAAGCTGTAACAAATAAGATGATTTCATCTTACAAGATTTCAGGAAAATTCTATGTTAAATTATCTGATAAATAATAAAGATGGGATGCCCTATCTTTAGGGTCACAGTTAAAGTCTTCATAAAGAGACCTTTTCTTATATATGACTGTGTATATTTCAAATAAATGACTAACTGGGGAGAAATCTGAAGGCAACCTGAGCTGTATCTGCTTGGACGATATCTCTGTATTCCTCCCAGGCCACTTGTCCTTGCTTCTACCCTCTATAGGCTTTTTTTTGTGTTAGAGTTTGTTCAGGAGCCCCTTGTTAATCCATGCAGGCTCCTCAATAAGGAGTGTGCCACCAACTGCATGATATAATTGGAGTTAGCATTTCTGGATTATAGAATCATTTAGGTTGGAAAAGACTCTGAAGATTGAAGATCATCAAGTCTAATTTGAGAGATCTCTAGAGATCTCTTTTTCTTTTCCTTTTGTTTTTTTTTGGTTGGGTTTCTTTTTTTTATTGTCTCCTCTTTCTTTTTTAAAATACATATATATGCTCAGAAGCTGCAAGATAAAAATCACTGCTATTTTACTTTAAAAAATACAACCGTCTCCTTATCCAAAAGCAGAATTTTGACAACCTATGAAAAGTGACTGAAGACAGAGAGAGGGGTGTAGACGCGGGAGTCACGGACAACGCTGAGACGACCAATGTGATCAAGCAATTGCTGTGACTCCCGCATCTACAGAGGGGAGGTGATGCTGTAATACAAAAGACAAGTTTTTGTCTTCCTTCAGTATTGTAAAAACTCCTTCACTGATCTGTCTTCTAGTCTGTGAGGGCTTTACTACATTTTTGTTTTAATGAAATACACTTAGACTCGCACATTTGAATACATTCAAGATTTCAACTAAGTCAGTATTACTTCTTAGTCCCTAAAAATAAGTTCTTACTATTTTTCTGCATTTATGCAGAAAATACCTGTCAAGAAAAAGTGACAATGATTACATAGTTTAATGCTACAGATAATAGCAGGTGCTTCTGTAAATAGTCCCTCGTTAAAAAGTCTATTTAAATATTATAACAAATTTCTGTAGGGCAAACTACTCCCTCTGGAAAGGAGAAGATACTTCGGGGGGAAAAAAAAGTTAGTAAATCTGGAATTTCATTATATCAGCAGTGTTGAAGATCCTTACTGTGCCAGAAAAAAAAATAGAGTATATTGACCTTTTCTGTAAGAATAATTATGAGACAAATGAAACCTTAGAGATATTTTTGATAAAGCATGAATGTAAAATAAGTATTTCAATGGTGTTCACTATGTCATGAAGAAATCAAATAGTGAGAGTTATAAAGATGGACCAAAGATAATTTTTAAATATAAACACACGGACTAAAAGCATGCAAGTCTAAATGTGAAAGATCAGTCCTTACTAGGAAAAACATACATAATAAAAACATTGCAGTTAGTTTGGAAAAGTCTTCTAAAGAACTCTGAGTTTTAGTATCAGAAAATGAAGGTGGTTGTGGGTTTTCTTCAGTTTGTTAGAAAGTGTTATAATTTATGGCTTGGAATTAGGGTGTGCAGTAAAAGGAAATATTTGCTTATTGCTTTAGTAAACTTCATTTTATACATTTTAGTTTTGCAGTTATGCAAAACTAGGCAGGTACTGGAATGTCCTCTTGTTGCAAGTCCTTAGGTAAGTCCTTAGAATCTTACTGCTAAAATAAAGCTTAATGCAGATGAATGATATAGTTGTTTGCAAAGCAGTTCTATTTTCTTATTCAAAAGATGGTTAATGAAAATTGTAAGAAATGAAAACCTGTGGAAAGACTGATTAGAGAACTGATGAGGGTAAATATAAGAGGTACAAGAAAAACAGTTGAAAAAGAGCTTGTGAAGAAAGCTTGCATTTATGGAGAAACTAATTTTAGAATAGTTCAATGGAAGACAGAATTTGAGGGGTAGTTAGAGAACTGGGAATAGAATAGAGTAAAACAAAAGGCTTTTAGGGGCACTGTTGAACCCTTACTTTCCTTTGACTTTCAAAATAAAAATTAAACCTTCAGAGCCTCAAAAGGCGAAAAAAAATCCAATTTCTATGATTCTGATTGGTAAGAAAATACAAATAATGAAGTAGAACAGGTATGCAACTGCTTTTTAGTGGAACAATTAAAGATACCATGTGGATATGTTTCTATATGCACTTTTTTTTCTTCTTCACTCCAAGATACAACCCTTTCACACACAAAACTTTTCTACAGTGCTCTGATGGCCGGATACTTTGCCATGCAGTGCAGATGCTTTGTCAGAACTAGTTGCAATTTCGAGAGTTGTAAAATACAGTGCTTCTTCACTATATTATTGCCATTCCTACTGGTTTTGTAGAACAAGGAACTAAACTCTTGTTACAATATGAATCACCTTCAGGTGGCTGAAAATAGCTACATTTGATAGAAGTGTGTTCCTGCTTACAGAGGAAGAGGAAAAGACAATATTTTTTTCATTGTCTAAGAACATAAGTTCGCAACATTGAAGTTAAAGTATGTGCTAAGATGTAGAAAATATGAATAAAAATGCCTTAATTTTTAAACAATGCACAGAGTGAAATATAGTGTTGGAATTTGTAAATAGTATAAAACACCAAAGGTAGAAACTGAAACCAGACTCATAAATTTGAAAAAGAATTTGTCTCATAGTCAATGATTGTTGCTCAGTATAAGTGATGGAGATGTATGCATGTGTGGGAGATGCACCTTGAGCATCAGTGTGTGTTATTCCAGGTCTGTACTAAATGGAAGCATTATTTAATATGTACTTTAAGGTTTCAGTCATTCATTGTGAGAATGGAACAAACTTTCAATGTTATAGGTAGGACTAACACTGTTCAGACAGATGACAAATGGCAAACAAATAATTGAGAGGGCCTGATAATCGTGGGTTGGGGGTGTATGGGGAGGTTTTATTGGGGGTTTGGGAGTGTTGTGGTATTTTTCATCTGGATGAAAACATACTTGGTTGGTGGGGTCTTTTTTGGTGTTTTTTTTTTTTTTTTTTTTTTAATAACACTGTAGATCCTAGCTAGCAGTTTCTCAGTAGATTTTGTAGCTTTTTATTGAGGAGGTAAATATTTTCTAGATGGAAAAATTGAAAGATTGAATTGAAGGTATGTTTAAGATTATTCAGCTTATTTGCATGCATTTTTAATGGCGTAAGTATATGCCTGACTTTTAAAAAATACTTTGCAATTAGATGCCATTTATTGTTACAAATTTGCTGGAAGACTTCTTAATATTAAAAATAATAACTAGTGCTGTGATCTAAAATTTCTAGAAAGTACTTAAGCAATTAAGTTGCATTAATATTCAGCTCAGCAGCAGAAAGGGTAAGGTTTTCAAATGCCAGTAAATTTGAAGAAAGCTTGTATTTTTCAGGTGCTTCAAATGCTGTTCTGTTGAAATAGTTTAGTGTTATAATGAAATACAGGAAAAGGAATATTTTTTCACACTGTTAGTCCTGTCAGAATAAAGACCTTGCTCTCCAACTGTGCTAGTCTTTGCATGAGCGGTGCTGAAGCTATGAACAGGAAGGATATCCAAAAAAAACACTTTCTAAAAGGAAAAAAGAAAAAAGGTGCAAACATGTTTTGTGACCTAAAGCTCATTTATATAAGGTTACCTTATTACCTTTTTTTCCTCATTAGTGCCAATCTGGCAGCTTCTGATAGGCTTTTCATTTAAACAATTACAGATTTTATAGCTCAGATAAAGCCAGCATGAGGTGATGATACCTAACTGTTACTGCTGCTAAATTTAAAGTGTTCATTTAACTACACTGGCAGATACTTTTTTAATCTGATATCTCTGAGATATGTCTTCTTGTGGGTTTGGGTTGGTTTTTTTTTCCTTCACTTTAGTAGCATGGAGTCTCCAAGGAGACATTGTCAAACATTTAATTCTACTTCCTGGGGGGGGGAAATAAAACCTTTGCTTTAAAAGGATAATTTTTTTAGCTATCGTTTTGTAACTGGATTGTTGCAAAAAGGGTCTTGAAAATTGTGAGCAAAATTGCGTTGTGAGCAATTGAGCATTGGGCCCAGTATCAATCCCTGGCATCTCACTAGTGACAGGTGACCAGTTGGAAAAGGAGCTATTCACCACCACTCTTTGGGTGCAGCCTGTCAGCGAGTTCCCCACGCACTGCACAGACCACTTGCTTAGACCGTAACATATCAGTTTCTTCAGAAGGAGGCTGTGGGGAACCATATCAAAAGCCTTGGAGACATCTACCCAGACTGTTCACCACTTGCGCTATATCAACCAGGTAGGTTACTTTATCACAGAAGGTGATCAGATTTGTCAAACGTGATTTGCCTCTGGCTTTTCCCAATCAGGTGCTTCCTTTTTCTTATGATAGCCCCCAGGAGGACTTACTCCAAAACCTTCCCAGGGACTGAAGTAAGACCGATTTACCTATAATTTCCTGGATCCCCCTTTCAGCCCTTGCAGATGGCAGTGATATTTGCCTTTTTCCAATTTTCTGGGATATCCCCCAATCTCCACAACTTCTCAAAGGATTTTGGATATAACTAAACATCAAGATACATGTATAGAATGTATATAAAGTTAATACCTGTGAATTATTTCTGTTTGGCTATCACTAAGTTATGGCATGATGCAATCATCCGCTAAGTCCTTCACTTGTTTTATAATGGGGCAAAAATGCCTTATTTAGAAATACTTGGAGGAAGAGACTAAATTTTCCCGATCAGTTAGGCCAGTAAATACATTACAGTACAATGTATAAATTAACATTAGAAGCCTTATGTGTTAATGCCCCTTTGAAATATGTGGAATTTTAGATTAGGAGTAGTAATGAGGCTAAGTTCTCAAATATATTACTGCCAAATTTCCTGTAGTTTAGGCATATTTAATTCATTTAATGAACTTACGTAATTTCAAGTGTATGGTACTACTGCTGTTCGTCCTAAGCCACATAAAAAAATTTAACATCCTTAGAGAATTTGTAACGTACTGGGTAGGAGCATACTCTTTTTTTCTTCTTAAACAAAAAAAAAAAACACCACCCCCCCAACCCCCCTAAAAAAAAAATCCAAACCAAAGAAACCCACTTATAAAAGTGTGCTTTATAGTAGATTAGTCAAAATCAATTATTTTATAAACTAATAACAGAAATATTGTGATTGTACTTGAGTATGTTATGCAGTGCAAACTGGAATAAGAATACAGAACATCATACTTGTCAGCAAACGACCTTATGATGTTTTCAGACTTTAATGTCAAAATAACTGTAAAAATCCCTTTACGTGAAAACAGTAAATGTCATCATCCATTTCACTTATCTGCTAACATGAATATTTAGTCAGGATAGTTTCCAGTTGCTCTTCACTATTCAGTTGCTGCTCAGTTGGCATACAAAAAATGCTTAATCTAACATTCTTAGGTATGTTCTGTAATATTTGCAGAAATGCTTGTATAGATTCAATAGACAGATAGCAACTTGGAGAAATTAAAACTTCCGACTTTACCTCCTGGAGAGTGACCTTCATCATAGGAAAGAATGAATCCTTAAAAATCAAAAGCCTGAACAATTCTGTTGTACTTAACATATAAATGGCAATTCACAACCTTGCAAGACTTAGTGCAACTTCTCTCCCTTCATGCTGGTGCCAAAAATGAGAGGTAGAAGAAAAATAGAGTTGACAAAGATCTTGTGAAGAAAGCTTACATTTATAGAGAAACTAATTTTATACTAGTTTGATGGAAGGCAGAATTCGAGAGATAGCTATAGATCTGGGAATAGAGTAAAACAAAAGGTTTTTTGGGGCACTATTGAACCCCTACTTTCCTTTGACTTTCAAAATAAAAATGAAACCTTCAGAGCCTCAAAAGGCAAAAAAAAAAACCAACAAAAACAACCCAAACCCCAAAGCAAAACAAAATCTTTTGGAGGTTCTGTGAGAATGAAGTTGGGGCAAGGACAGCACTTAGCTCAAGGGACAAGTAATTGTAAAAATGGAAGCTTTATCTTTAAATGGAAGCAGTTATTTTAAGTGGTTCATTTCAAATAACTAAATTTAGAAGCACTGAGGTTCTTAGTATATAATTAGTAATTAGCATACAAGACAATTATATTTGCTCAGTACATGGTTCCGTATTATGTTGAAAAAGACAGTAGAAGAGTTCATTTTTACTGTAAAATAAGGGAAGACAGAAATGTGATAGTGTTTGAGAAGGTGATGCCTTCAGCACTTGTGCTCTTCTGAGATTCTTTTTTGTTGGATTTTTCACTTGAAAGTTGCCCCACCGAGGATGCCAGGCTGAGTATCTCTGGGTGGTTTGCCATAGAATCCATAGTTTTCTGGTTTTGCAGAAATTACTTTTTGGTACAGAGTGAGTTGTCTTTGATTTGCTTCTTCTTACAAAATAATATAGCGTGGTCCCAGAGTGTTCATAACAACGTATAGCTCTAGAAATTTAACAAGAATGGTAGTGTATGTACCTTTGATTGTAGGTCTGTTCTTGCATGTAATTAATATTACCCTCAAACGGCAATTCCAGTTTGTCTGGCAGCATTGTAGACTTAGTAGGCAGGTAGTTGCAAAGGAAATGCTCATTGTGGAAACAGTAAATTTTCTTTTAGTCTTGGAAACTGTCAGTCCTTAAATGGTTTGTTTCCTTATATAAAAAGATTGAGGATACAATGTTTCATTTAAAACCAACCAACCCTTGAACTTTACATTGGCTGTAGAAATTCATGCAAATCTTGAAAATCTGAAAAGTTTAAGTAGTATAACTGGCTGTCTTGGAAAATGTTTTCCAGGACAGTATTTTACTATGGATTTCTTTCTGTATGGAATTTGGGAATTTTCCATTTTTCCTACTTAATATGGTTTTCTAGGAACCTGCACATTCTTCTTACTGCTGAAATTTAGTAAAAAAAAAAATACAGGCCTAACATTTGATTTGTGCTCTGAATGAAGCTCATTCACTTGCTATGCTGTTACATACCCTTCTTGTTGCTGTGTGAACATAAGCCTGACACTGAAACTAGTTCCCATGATGTCTTCTTGATTTTTTTTTTTAAGATCCAGTCTGTTAATATCAATTTATTTTTAAAAGTCTATTTTTTTTATAGTTATGTTCTATATTTGAGATTGGCTCCGTTTTTTTTTTCCCCACTTCTAGACTACTCACAGTAGAAATTATTCTGACATTTTATTTGTGACAACTGCTGTGTGAATAGTTGTTTTCTGACATGAGTAGTAACAGCTGAAAACAATGCCCATATAAATTAGTCTCAGAACTAATCTCTTTTGTGCTAATGTATTTTAAATGAGAAACAATTTCAAAATAAGAGTCTCAAAATATTAATATTTCTGACGCCTGTGTGTCGTCATCAATAGTACTAAAATTCCTAACTTATTAGAATATTAAGGGGGGTGTACCTTTCTAAACACTTTCTCTTTGTAATGTCTGGCACACAGACATCAGTGAGTAGAGAAAAATAATTTGTCTTGTGCTGTCTTAGTGTTGTTTAAATGTTTTATTTACTGTATCCAAAAAGTAGAAGTAAATATCTTTCTGACCTCTGCTGAATTAAAAAGACCGACCTTCATTTAGTCCATGTCTCGTAATTCTGGGCAAGATGGAATCTAAAATAACTTTTATATTCTTTTCACAAGCTGTCCTTTCTAACCGGTTATTGAACCTCTCTTTAACTGCTGGATTTTAGAAAATATACTCTGTATTACAATAAAACTGATTCTTTGGATAGCACTTTCTTTAACTCTCATTGTGGTAGGTTTTTTTACCTGTTGTGATAGAGGTTGGGATTTTTTTTTTTTTTGTTACTGGTTTTAGGTTTGTGCATGGCTTTTGGAAAAGGTAATAATTGCAGTTGAATAAGAAAGGGCTTTTTAAACTATCAGTGAAAGAAAATACATACTAATTTTTCCAAATCATTTAAATGGTAGTTTGGGTACATGGCTTCAATTAATTTGTAAATGAAGTATTTCTGTGCTCTCTTAGTAAATTCTCAATAATTTATCTAGGGGTTTTTATTATTCTTATTTTAATATATTGCATTTCAGAGTAGTAGAGCTTGACAGAGATTGCCACTTCAGTTGCAAATTTAGGAGAGCATTTAATTTTCACATTGGAATTAAGATCTTTAAGAGGTAAGCACTCTCACATTATAATTGTTATTAAGGATTGTGAAGTATACCTCAGGAAAAATGCAAAGGTTACGTTACCTGAACAAACCAGTGAACTAATGTCACTGGAAACCATGTAACATTACTGAGATTGTGCTTCATTTCAGCCAACTGCCATGTAATGAAAAATTAAATATTGTCCTTTTTTAGCTTTAAAGTAGGGGTTGATGCCATTCAGATCTGTCTGCAGAGAGCTTCGATCATAACATTTATGACCCTTAAAGAGGAATGATGATTTTTTTTTTTTTTCTATGTTTTTGTTTCTCTAGAGTACATAGAATCATAGAATAGTTAGGGTTGGAAAGGACCTTAAGATCATCTAGTTCCAACTCCCCTGCCGTGGGCAGGGACGCCTCACACTAGACCACGTCACCCAAGACTCTGTCTAACCTGTCCTTTGAACACTGCCAGGGATGGAGCATTTACCACGTCTTTGGGCAGCCTGTTCCAGTGCCTCACCACCCTCACAGTAAAGAGCTCTTTCCTTATATCTAACCTGAACTTCTCCTATTGAAGTTTGAACCCATTACCCCATGTCCTATCACTAGAGTCCCCAATGAAGAGTCCCTCTCCAGCATCCTTGTAGGCCCCCTTCAGATACTGGAAGGCTGCTATGGGGTCTTCACACAGCCTTCTCTTCTCCAGGCTGAACAGCTCCAACTTTCTTGTCCTGTCTTCATACAGGAGGTACTCCAAACCTCTGATCATCCTTGTGGCCCTCCTCTGGACTTGCTCCAACAGCTCCATGTCCTTTTTATGTTGAGGACACCAGAACTGTACACAGTACTCCAAGATACCTCAAGTGTCTTTTGATACACATAAAAAATTCAACAAGCAAGCAAAATAGTTGTGCTGTGTTGTTTCTGATGATTGAAAGGATTTGAGGCAAGATAGTTGATTCATCTACAATCTGTAATTCTGTCTCAACAAAGGAGAATGTATATGGAAATGATTGACAGGCAATTCTCTGTCTTGTGGACTCCTGCATAAACAGTCACAAGTAATTCTTGTTTTATATTGTCACAAAATCCATAAATGTATTTCCCGAACAAATGTAATCTCTAGCTACACAAACTCAACTTTGGAGTTGTATTTATTATGTATTGTGTTTTAAAGTGATTTTTTGCCTGGGTGTAAATTCTGAATAAAGGTTAGGAACTATATATTGTGGTTGTACAAAAACAGCTGAGAGGACTAAAGGACATAGCGTACTGTGAGAAGCTTGTGCTACTGCTGTCAATGTGTGGACTTCTGTCAACCAGATCAGAGTCAAGGAGAGAAGCTTAGGAAAGTTACCGTGTATGTAACTTAGACTTTGCTTTTGCCATAGGTTTTTCTTTTTGTAAGTGTTTCGGTCTCTGTTTGTGATGTGTGATTGGTAGCCAGAGAATTATCCTTGGCAATGCCTACTGCAGGGATCTAGTGTTTCAAAATGGTGGTTTCACCTGTAACTTGATTTTTTCAGTGTAATTTTCTAGTCTGGATTGAGAGATGTTGAGGAAAAGACAAACTCTATTCAGTTTAAAATCTGTTTTCTCGTTTAGTATGTCAGTATGGATCTGGCTTATCTTGGATCTCTGTAAATCAGGTAAATGAATGGGTATAGTTTTAAGTAATAGAAACTATATTCACTTATCCACTTCAGGCAGGTAGGCTACTATTATGTTTTTTAAGTGCACATACTCATTGTACTGCTGAAGTTCTAGCAGATACTGCGAACAGTGGGAGGTAGGTGGCAGCTAAAAGCTGGCAACAGCCCAGTTCCTGTGTAAACCACGAGTCCAGTGGTGGAGGAAGTATATGAAAATAGAGATCACACCTTAAATCCATGTAATCTGTGCAGAGGACTTTCACAAATCTCTTGGCTATCAGTTGTATTGTTGATTGTTTATGCAATTGTCTCTTGTTCTGGGGTTACAATAGCTTTGTCTGGCTCTTTCAAGCAAAACATGTAGTTGACATCCAGTCTGTCCTGTGACTTATTGTTCCTTTTTATGAGGTTTTAGTATGAACTAAAAAACACGCCCTGTCTGATGATGGTTTCATCAATGCATTCAGAAAGAAAAACCAAAAACCAAACCAAAACAACCCACAGAAGAGATATGAGAAATGCTGGGGTTTCTATGCAGTCAGGATACAAATTCTGATTCATTTGGCCACTCCAAGGCAAATCAGAGCCAAGCAGCAGGCTTGAAAAATGTATCACAATAAAAATACATTGCTTTAGAAAGCTTTTCTGGGGGATTATTTGCTATGTACTGCTATTGACAATAGCACAGTTTAATAAAAGAAATATTTGATTTGTTATTGATAAACAGCATATATTGTGGTTTCAAGCCAGTGAAAGAAATTTATCTCTTAGTAACATCTGCAGGAGTCAGATTGCAGATATCACAAGTTGGCTTACATACACAGGCTGTTTCCTTAGAAGGTGATAGCAACATTAAACAACATATAAAAGTCCATGATTAAAGACAGGGATAATGAATCCTCTAATGATGAATACTAACATAAGGCAAGGAATAAATAATGATTGTAGGAAGTGTTCTACTTTTCCAGTTGATTGCATATTAGAAGTTCGAACGAAAGATCTAACAAGTTCTAACAAACTGTGGAAAGTTCTAGGACTTGTTTTCTTTACAACTTTCAGCAATTGCATTAGTATTGTCTAAATGGAATTTATTACTGACTCAAAGCAAATTTGTTTGAATCATTTTGAAGAAGTTATTAAAAATTTAGCATACAGTACTCCCATGCGCAGAGAATTTTATACTATACCTGGCTTCTTTCCTCTAATACCATAATTTGTATGGAGGTTTTTTTATGTTGGAGTGGGTTTTTGAGGGGTTGGGAGGATGTTTGGGGTTTTTTTTTTAACTACACTGGCTTATAGTAGGCATCAGAATCTTTGAAGTGTTGCAGTGTACTTGTTGCAGAGGTTAAGCTGAAGCTCTTTGCTGTACTGGACCCTGCATAAGTAGTGTAGATTTCTTGTAGAAAGTTCTTCCATGCTCAAGGACTAGTGCTATTAACTGTAAAGTGTAAGCCAGACTATAATGAACTCTGCAAGGAGCTGGAATTGAGCATTTTAAAAAGCTTTGCACTCTGTTGGAGACACTTGTATTGTCTGTGAGAGACTATAACATTAAGCAGTTTCTTAAACATTGATGGCTGATGGTTTCATATTGTGCTACAAAACCAGATGTGAGGCAGCTGAAAGGGTGGCTGGCTTTGATATTTTATCATAAAATCATGTTTAAATAAAATGTCTGCTGTTTGTTGTAAGAAATTTTGATTGTTATATTACACTTTAATGATTTCATGATTACTCTGATAGCTACTTTCCCACAATTTTGTCTCATTAATTTCAATGTAATCTGCTCATCTCATTAGCCCTTTTATTTTTGCAAATTTTAGGCTTTTTTGCCCCTCTTCTTTCCAATTCCCAAATGCTTCGCATCTGCATCATGTCTTCAGGATCTCTATTAATGTTTTGAAGTGTTTTCTATACTTCTTAGTAGTATCCAATGCTCATTAAAACTTTTAAATTTCACTTAACAGTGAAGTGGCAAACACCTTTGTAAGAACTCCTGAGATTCATATCCCTTTGGCCATTTGAAAAGTTCTGTCGTGCTGCTCTTTCTTAAATACTTTCTCTTCTGTATCATAATTAAGGATTTTATGCTTCCAGTCTGGTTCCAGACAAGATAGTTACATAAGTTGTGATCGTAATGATTTTAACTTACATAAAAGGTTTTTAAATTGAGTGTGTGTGTAGTTCTGTCTAACATATATATTAATTTCCTTGACTACAAAACCTTTCTGTTCTCTTATGCTTAAGCAAGGGATATGAGGCATGATTGCTTGCACCTAGAAAGCAGGTTGCATTTTATATTTCATTGATCAGTTCACCTTTATCTGATGGAGGAAATTATAAAACAGTTACAAAACCTGTAAAATATCTACTGTTCAGTTCTGGGTCATGGAGTCATGTACATGAGGGCAGAATCTTGAAATGCCTGTAAAAAAGGTTATGGAAAATATAGCAGACACAACAATATTCAATCCGAGTCTTATCATACTTCTTTTTATGCTCCTCATTCTTTTATTTGATGAACAGTATATATGTAGCTTACAGTGAAGGGAATGTGGTTTTGATTTAGTTTTCTTACATTCAGACATTATTCTTCAGTTCTACAAAGATGAGACAGGGAGACTCCACAACAGCAGAGTAATAAATTGCAGCTCATCCCTGATTTTTTTCAACTGCAGTAATATAATTATGTTCTCATTGCTCAAAGTCTAGGAACCAAGTATTTATCACCTTATCAGGAAAACCTCAGCATTTTAGGTTTTATTCAGTTGTCTAATGAAAATCTTCAAGACGTTAATAGAAAGTCTTTTGTGTAAGCATCTGTTTTTAATAGCTTCATCTGCTGATGCACTTTAGGATGTTTTTACTAGTAAAAAGTTACACCTAGAATTGCATTACCTCCCTCCCCTTTAAGCTGCAGCTGTTGACACATTTGTGTTGGTGAATTTCAGCGCTGCATTTTTGCTGACTTTCATCTGGTTTTGGAAAGTAGAATTCCTGACCTGCTAAAGGAACGTCAATTCCCACCACATGCACAGTTTGGTAGAAGAACTTTGCAAGACTTACTGGTTTTAATCATGCTGCCATTGTTAAGAACCCAGTAAGGTCATGGCACTTGAAGGAGGAAAACTGACCGCGTACTGCCAAAAGCCTTTTCGGTCAAGACTCTGCTGGTTTGCTTTCCTTCTGCATTCTGTTTGTCAGTGTAGTTTGTGCTGGTCCTGTTTGTCAGTGTAGTTAAAGACACAGATATGGCTATATGCAACCACTCCACTAGTAAGTAAATACATGGAGCCTAGGTCTTGTCCCCTGTCTGTAATGCATTGATTGAGACATTGGTCCTAGAAGCATAAATTCAAACAGAAGCTCTGAGTTAGACAACAAAAAGCCTTGAAACAGTTCCCTACATTCCTAATGTCTGTGTTACTGAGTGAAAACTAATAGATGAAAACCAAGGTGTTCCAAAACTGTTCCAGTAAGCCAGGAAATCCATACTCATGGGTCCAGCTATGGTCTTTCTAGCATATTCTGTTCTAGCTGCATCATAATTTATTTCTCCTATTTCTCAGTTCAGCAAATCCGCATTAGCTGGTGAAATTGTCCTCAGGCCCTTCCTTCTCCAAAACAGAGCCTGAGGGGAGTGAGGAGAAGAAAGTCTTGAATTGTATCCATATAAATTGTTCCGTGAATCTGCTAAGATTGTATTTTGAAAACCTAGACAGAATTTGCATTTAACATACCAGGTAATAAAAATACGTATTTCTGTTTTGCATCTTACAATGCAGTGTCTGTGCTGAATTATTACTGGCTTGATTGATAGGTTGTTCAAAATGAGTGTGTTTTCAAAAAAACGTTTGAATGAGGAGTAACTGCAAGACAACTTCAGTCAGTGAGAGTTTCAAATAATAAAAATGGAAGCTTAAAGCAGGAGTAGAGAAGATGAAACATACAGGAGGAAGAATAGTCTGAATGCAATACAGTTGAAGAGAGAGCAAAAGATAATTGTGGTAGAAGTGTGTCAGTTACAAAGATCTGAGAAAGACTGATAAACTTAGATAGTCATGACAATGTTATTTAGAGATTCCCAGCAAAGTGGAAAAATAAGTATGTTTAAATAGGTCTAGGAAAAAAACCTTAATCAAGAACATTCCCAAACTTATAAGATCATATAAGGATCTGTTCTGGTGTTGCTGTTAGTGAGTCTCTCAGACTGCATTATGAATAGCCGCAAAGAAACGGGACAGCAATGGGAAAGCAGCCTTCCTTTTTCATTTGATCTTAAGTCATTTTATCCAGCTATAAAAGGTTTGTAAAGGATGGAAATGTGAAGATCTCAGATAAGATTAAAATGAAAATCAGCTGGTAAGTTTCTAAAATTCAAAGTCATAGCCACACTGCAGTGTTTCTTATTAATTTATTCCTATATACTATATACTGTTCCTATACATTTACTGTTTACAGTATGTTGTGCATACAGTATATTTATATGTAAATATAAATTTTGATATAAATTGTATTTGTGTGTTCCTTCAGTACTTGGGAAACTCATTTACTGAACATATTTTGAGGCATATGAGGGATAATAATGTCTTTTTCTGCTGTTGTGGTTTATTCCAGTGTTCAGATTCATTAGTAGCATTTCAGGCATTTATCACAGGATAACTGTTGAGAAAAGGTTAGTTTCTCTGGATGATTCATATTTTGTTGCTGGACAGTGAGTGACACTTCCAGAGGGCAGTTCATCCCAACTTAGAGCTGATTTACCATGTCAAGGTGATTATCTTTTGCTACTGTAATAGAGAAAGCTTTAGATAAATAAGCTGCCAATCTGAGAACTCATTTAAATGACTGAATTGCTCTGCTGAGTTAGATGTGAGTACAGTTGGTGTGTATGTATGTGTGGGCCTGGGGTGGGTTTTGCTTTTTTGTTTATGGAGTTGGTTTAGGGGTTTTTTTCCCCCCAAGAAATATACTGAAAAGGTCTGGTTAATCATATGGTTGCCTGTTTATTGTATATTGTATGTATTGTTTAGTATACTTACACTACTTGTTGATTAGCACAAATCAGGAGCAGAACAGCTTTGCAATTGTGTCTTGGGTCACAGATGAAAATATACTCTTCACATCTTAAATTCCCCTGGGTATTAAGCTTGGCTTTTCTGTATTGATGAGGATGCAGCTTGACTTTGTAATACAAAGCAATAGAAAATTCACTAGTAATTGATATATTTTAAAGTAGATAGTTGGTGATTAGTATTATTTATTTATAAGTTGTATATTTGCCTTTTAATTATGTACGCTGAGAAAACTGAATAGCATTACAAGTAGGTAAAGGAAATGCGTGCTGAATGAAGGGCTGTCAGCTTTTAATTATGCAAATGAGCACCACTGCGGAAGAATTATTTAGTAATCTTTTTGTGCTTAGAATTGCAAATCTCTCTTCATGATTGTGTTTAGAACAAATGAAACTGGATTTGTGTAACCTCTTTTCTGTAGATCTTTGCAGTTAGTGAGATTGAGCAGAACTATCAGTAGTCTAAAGAGACTGTATGGAACGTGCAGTGGGTCAGGGTAGAACTGAAATACTACTGCCAATATTATTCTTGTAGGGATCCTGTTACATTGTAGCACATTACTCAAGAGACAACAATTACCTATTTTTCATTATTTGTTTATATTACATTTTTATTGAATGTTTTATTAACTTTTTATAGCTGTATGTTTTTATATTCTCTTTCTGCTGTGGAGCCCAGTTGCATATGTAAGCTGTGGCTCTTCTCAAGTGGTTTATTTTTCATACTCTCTCCATCTCTTGCTGTACCCTAGATTATTTTGCTTGTGTGTCTCATGTGAATTCTGCAGCCTGGTACCACTCTTGCTGGCAGAGTAGTTGGTGCTTTGGCACTGAATCAATGAGTAAAGAGTACTGAAAGAGCAGGCTAATTTATAGTCTCTTCACATCACCCTAAAAATGTATCTGAGCTTCAGTAATGCTGGTAGGCATCAGGAAATGTATTTTTAAAATTCATAGTGGAAAAATAAGGAATTAAAATAACTGCAAAATACTATTATGACAGAGGATACATGATTAATAGAAGTGCATTTAGGAGATTGTACACTGAACGGTGAATATTCTTTCCTAATGAGGGAAAAAGCTGGAAGTTAGATTGTCGGTCACTGTCCAGATTGATTGAGCTTTCCTTTTCTGACTGAGAGACAACTCCTGACTTTCCAAATATAAAAGTTAAACTATGCTGTACAAAAGACTACACAGGAGCACGTCTTCCCCAACACTGAAGAACAGGTATATATAGATGAGTAATGGAGATAATCTGCCAGCTATCCATACCCTGAAAAATGATTTCTTACATTTCAGTGATTTATCGATGCTATACAAAAAGGACTGATAAGAGACTTTGCATAATAATGTATACAATTACCATTTTTAAAAAAATTTTTTTTTTTTTTTCTCCTTTGTGTGGGACTGGGACTGTGGCATGGAAATGCTATTTGGAAAAGAAAAATGTATATTTTTAGAGGTGGAAAACCTGAAATTCAGAATGTGACCAGAACTGACTCTTGCCCATGGGCGTTTTGGATGAGATCTCTGAAAATCTAAAAATACTGCTTCTGAAAGGCAGTGATCCCCAGAGTGTCATTAAAATACCACCCTTTGATGTCTTTTTCTCTTGCAGTATTTTTTTGTCAATGCCTCTTTGTGAATGGTGACAGAAAGCACCACATGGCAGGCCAGCCTTAGAAGGTTTTCCTTTTATGTCTTCAGCATCCAAGAAGGCTAGTTACTTAGCTAAATAAATAAATTAACCTAGATATGAAAT
This sequence comes from Strigops habroptila, assembly GCF_004027225.2. Classification (NCBI taxonomy): domain Eukaryota; kingdom Metazoa; phylum Chordata; class Aves; order Psittaciformes; family Psittacidae; genus Strigops; species Strigops habroptila. Next base: position 30,215,906 of record NC_044283.2, on the reverse strand, counting down.
AAGATTCTAAAAGAGTAGGTCGTGTTATTTCGTTTCTTGTAATTTTTTTTTTTTAAATGTAAGATTATGGCTAAACAAGGACTCCAAAGTTAACACTGTATAAAATTTTAAGGAATTGTGTGTCATTTCCTATGCAGGTCAGCTGTATCAAGTTTAGCTGATACTTAATTTATCTTAATGATTTATCTTCAATTAATAGGGACAGGAAACTGTAGTTACCAAATTTGAAATGTTAGTAGGAGGGCAAGTAGTTAAAAGGGGGAAATTATTTCTATAGAAAAATAAAGAAGCCTGATATCCAAACAAGCCCCTTCTCAAGATAGGAAGGAGAATTTTCTATAAAAATTATGTTGAAGACTGCATCCAACATAGACTGTGAGTGAAACACAACAGAAGAAACCGTATGCTTTGATTCACCAGATGAACTCTCAATGTGTTGCACAATCTGTGTTTTTTGCTGTGAATGGGGATGGTGTGGTGTAAAGGTGTGCTGAATTTTGCAGCTTTAGGAAATTTTGCACTTCTTGGGTAGTTTGTTTATTTTTAATTGAATATTCTGCTCAAGAATAAAATCTGCCTTATGATTTTGTATTATGTCAGTTGTTCATGAGTACTGCTCATTTATTTGATGAACATGAACAAGAGAGTGCAAACCACCAAAATGTTTGCCCAAATGGAAAAATCATAAAAGCATTTTTTTGTGTTTGATTGCACGTTCTTCTCAGGCTTTTGAGGCACTCCGTTTGAAGAACAATAAGATTCTCTATGCTTACTAACGTAACAAATCTTTCTTGTTCAGAGTAATGTTTCCCTGTCCTTTCAATTATTTCATCCTTTCAATCTGATATATTTGTTTATACATTTAAATACATTTACGTTCTGTAATTCTTGGGGTTTGCAGCATGTTTTTCACTATTATCAAAGTAGTCTGAAAGTATTGCAAGCTTAATTTCTACACAACTCAAAGGTTAAGAAGAGAGATCATGATGTCTCCGCTGAACTCTGGAAGTTTTGCAGGGATCAGCTTCATTTTACGGTTGGGCTGCATACAGAAACACTTCCTTTGAATGATCATTGTAACCTCGGTCTTGCTCACTTTTATTTCTTGCCATCACCTACTATGGCTATTTTGAGTCTGCCATATGGGAACAGCTAGTATAAATATGAGGTCTTGGTACCACATACATTCACCAAGAAAAGCCTCCTCATCCCAGCACATCAGAATTCAGATATATGTTTCTGCTTGGTACATACATAATATAAATTTGGTCCTCATAAGAATTAGTAAACATTATAATGTTTGGGAGAAATAAAAGATAGGGAAACAGACCAAAGCATTATTCTGAGCAGGAAAGATTTATTGAGATAGCAAATGTAATTTGGAGTGGTTCTACTGCGATTCTTAGTAGCATATAAATAATCATGACCACTCAGTCATTCAGGATATTGTGTGTGAACATGTTCTATTTACTGAACAAGTTCATTGTAATTTGTTACAAAAGATTATAACTGCTTGGTATTTTGTTCACCTTTTGATGTGTCCAAAACCATAAATTGCAGGTTTGTGTTTACTTTTCCTATAAGGGCTCTAAAACCTGTCCCCAATTATTTATAGATGCAGCCATCAACACAGTCCGATAGCCATAGTCATGCTTGCATGTAGCTCTGGACATGGAAATTGATTCCACTGATTGGAAAAAGGAATTTACCATGCTGCTAGCTCTTGCATCCATGAAGAAATAAACATTCTTTGCTGTCCCAAATACTGATGAATTTTCATTTTCAGCCTTGATTGTCATTGGAATTTTTGAGAGTAAATGATAATGTATGAAATGTTCAAGGCTGGAAAAAACTAATTGTAATATTAGTTCTGCTACATTCAGATTTAAAAAAACACTAAGGGCATATTCACAGCAAATTTATGAGATTTTTACTTTGTTCTTGCTATAAAGTTAGCAGTAGTATGCTTTTTTCTTCTTTTGGTTTTGCAACAGAGGCATTGCTGTTACTTACAGGAAGTCTGGCATAACATTGATATATTCTGCTCTTTATCTATTGTTGTATAGGATAAAGAAATACGTATGGAAAAAGGGTGAAAAATGATGGTTATTTATGGAATTGAGAAAATAACAGTCTTTAGTAAGAAACTTGGGCTTATGGGTGAGTATAATTCTGTCTCTCCTGCTTTTTTCACTTCTAGTTGGAGATGTGCTAATTTAGAGTCTGGACAATGAGTGACTTTGGTCATTCCTTGCAATTGAGAAAGGCTTTGGGAAGATGGAAATGCTTCTAGAAATTGTGTGTTTTGTAGGGGAGAAGTTAAAATAGGAAACTACAATAGTTAGTGGTGTATTAGTGCTAATAGCAATAGGGAAAAAGGAAGACTCTCTAGGTTCAAAGGGATGGTTCATCTTTTTTACGTACAATATGAGAAATATATCATTATTTTCCAGTTGATGAAGGGTATTACTACAGAATACTTGGTGTCCTGCCTATCAAAGCTGTGGCTGGTTGAAGATAGATTAAACAGTTTCTGTTTGCCTCTCTTCATGAATTTCTCATCTAAGCATAAGTGTAAAAAGAAAGAGAAGCTCCTTAGCTTGAAGAGCAAAACTCAAAAGTATTAGTGAATGACATAAAAAGTTTAGTTGTCAGTATGGTAAAATCTCATGTTAGTTACCAGCTCCAGATATACATAAGTGAACATAATTCCTTAATTTAAAACGTCTAAATAGCTTGTATAAGTTTTGCTGTGTTTGAAGAGGTTTTTTTAGGGTGTGCTTTGTTAGGTTTTTTGTTGATGTGTTCGATTTGTTAGGTCTTGAGTGTCTTGATATTTCAATAAGACCTAGACCTCAGAATTCAAGCAATACTTCTCTTTAATTTATGTTTTTCTTGGAATAATCCAAGGCTACAAATAATGCTGAGTCTGACTATAGAATCAAAACTGAATACTTGGTTCATTAAATATGTTCAGGAGTGCTGTTTCCTTAATTTCTCTTGAATTTCTCTCAAGTTCATTGTCAGAGTAGAGCTTTATTTCATAGTTGTGGATGATACTTGCCATTGCTTTATAGCTAATGTACTCCTGAAATATTCCAGCATCCTATTTTCATATTGAACTCTTCACCAGGTATTAGAGGACATTTAAAATGTTTTGATAACTTTGTAATTGTTAAACTGGTGCTCCATTTTCTTTTAGTATTTTTGAAACATGCCATGTAATTTGAATAGAACTTGAATTTTCTAGAAAATGTTGCTATTTCTAAGATTGTAATAAACTAGTCACTGACTCAGTTGAGTCAAAATATTTATATACTGCATACCTTAACTTTGTATTTTAAAAAATAGACGTGGATGTTTGGCTTTGTTGTACTTATAAGCACTTATGCTTTATAAGTACTTAGTCACCTCTCAAGAAATTAGTACTGTCAGAGCTGAATCCTGCATTCTCCATTTAGTCACCCAAGATTGATTCATGACTATAAGGACTTTCTTAAAGTGGTTGTGCTATATTGAATAAAATAAGAAATTTATGTATTTTGTATGTTGTCCTTTGAAGTGGATAAACAACTTACAGAATCTGGGGAAATTACATGCATGAAGATTTCTTTTCTTGAATTTCACATAAATAATTATGTTGTCGTCCCCCCCCTTCTCTGTTACTTGTCTGCATTCAATCCAAGAAGGGAGTGAGGGGAAGGGAGGTATATGAATTTAAAAAAAGTTTGATCCAGAATATAATGTCTGCTAGTGTAGACAGGATCAGCCTGTGCATCAATTTAATGGTATAAAAGTTTGCTAAACAGGTCATTTCATCTCATGCAGTTGTGAAAAGTTGTGTTGAAGCTGGGAGGTATATTGCTATTTGACTATCTTTCTAGTTATGTGTTATCTCAAAAATAGACATTTATTAGGGTAGGATTGTATTTTGAGGTTTGCATTTTAGGATTTGGAATATAAGCCTGCAAGAAGAATGCTCTGGAGGTGGTACTGATACTAACAAATGAATAGTACACAAGTTCTTTTTGTAACAGAAACAGTCCTAAAGGTTACTTCTAGAATCTAAGGTGTTCTAAAATTATGTTAATTCTGGGGAGAATTTACTAACCTGTTGAAAAGGTGTTTCATTTGTCATTATATTTTATGGTGGTATTTTAGTAAATGTTGACTTTACAAATGCATTGTACATATTGTACTGAGTTAAAATATTAATTTTATTGTTAATCTAAACTGTAGTACTCTTAGGGCATTTATTTTGATCATTTTGATTTTGTTAAACAGTTAAAGAAATATTGCTACATGTAGAATGGGATGCAACTGTGTAGGCTTCATGACATTTCTTAAAAGGAAACCAGTTACCAAATGTCGTTGAGGATCAAAGGGTTGTTTATTGCCTAGACATAAGAAAGCATGAAGAGCACTTCTAGAGGAAGAATTTGGAGAGGAAATAGGCAGGTGAAGACAGACATCACAGAATCATAGAATGATTTGGGTTGGAAGGGACCTTAAAGATCATTTAGTTCCAACCCTCCTGCCGTAGGCAGGGACACCTCCCAGCAGACCAGGTTGCTCAAGCCCCGTCAAACCTGGCCCCTGGCCTTGGACACTTCCAGGGATGGGGCAGCCACAGCTTCTCTGGGCAATGTGTGCCAGTGTCTCACCACTCAGAGAGTGAAGATTTTTTTTTTTTTCCTAATGTCTAATCTAAATCTCCTCTCTTTCAACTTAAAGCCATTCCCCCTTGTCCTGTCAGTACATGTCTTTGTAAAAAGTCCCTCTCCAGCTTTCTCGTAGTCCACAAGGTACTGAGAGGCTGCTCTAAGGTGTCCTCTGAGCCTTCTCTTCTCCAGGCTGAATAAGCCCAAACCTCTCAGCCTGTCTTCATAGGAGAGGTGCTCTAGCCTTCTGATCATCTTTGTGGCCTCCTCTGGGCTCAGTCAAGCATGTCGACATCCTTCTTGTGTAGGGGGCCCCAGAGGTGAACGTAGTGCTCCATGCGGGGTCTCATAAGAGCGGAATAAAGGGGGAGAATCACCTTCTTCAACCTGCTGGACATGCTTCTTTTAATGTAGCCCAGCATATGGTTGCCTTTCTGGGCAGCAAGCGCACACTGCCGGCTCGTTGTGAGCTTTTCATGTTGAGACTTTGGTGGTGATTGTCTGAAATGTTTGTAATACTTGATGGAGGTGCAAAGTCTTAGTGCATGGCTAGCAGGATAGTGCAGGACAATGCACATCCAACGAGCATTATAGTAATTTCTGAAGCTGTACACCAATCTAAACCAATTTTCCCATAAAATATTTAAGTATTAATGTGATATATAAGTGTATATATGTATATCTTATACCTTTTTCCTATTCAAATTTGTTTCCTCATCATCAGGTTTATACAATATCTTTAACATCTCTACAGATATGTGTGAACTAAACAGTAACGACATGACTTTAACAAAGTTAATGAATATTAATGGTTATTATACTGATTGTTAGTGAGAGTGTACCAGTTCCATCTGGTAATAATTTTTTTGCTATTTTAGATGGTTTTATTCCATATGCACAGAGTTTTATTTCTTTCGCTGGTTACTGTCCTTGTAATATTACCACTCATCTCACTTATTACAGTAGTTATGTTCCTTTAAATGGCTTTTTAGGCATTTCAGAAAATTGGATAGCTGTTATGATATTTGACTTCATCTTTTTACTAATAGAAATTATTTCTTTGGGCATGTTAAATCATGTCACAGTTATTTTCCTCTGAAGACATCTGACACTGTAATTCTTGCAATTTTGTATTAGTTAAATTATCCATTACCAAATACAAGACAATTTGCCTTTTTTGGGAGGTAAAAAAGTAAAACTGAATAATATTAATAACAAGGAGAAAGTTACTTTAAGAAAGCAGTAGATGTATTCTTCAGACTAGCTAAATGTTTGAGAGTTTACATTCATTTTATTGCTATAATGAATATGTTTGTTTGAACTTAACTGTTCCATCTGTGGAGTCAACCTAAGAACTTAATGTGGAAGTATCTCATGATCTACTTTAAAACAGATGTTGTTTTATATTTACACTGCAAATCTCTACAGCAGGCTGTAGAGAAACATGGATAAAGGTTTTCTACAGTGTCAAAATGACACTAAATTCTCAATATCCTTCCTAAAGCATTCTCAGCATTTTGTCGGCTTGTTCTTGCTGCTGTATATTGACCTGAGAATTTCAGAGAAACATCACTTATGACCCCTAGATCCCTTTCCTTCATTTTAGCTCTTAGATCTGAGTTCATGTTTATGTAGACATGGCTTAGATTAATTTCCTTAGGTACATTACCTTACAATTATCAACTCTGAAGATTGTCTGCCAGCATGTTGCCCACTTGATTTGTCAATGTCTCAGGAGTTGTACCACTACCCAGAAGATCTTAATGTCATCTGCAGACACAGACTGCATAGCATACTGCCTTTTGCAAAGCACTAATGAAGTCTTTGAATGAAAACCGGTACTAGTCTTAACCAAGAGCTTTGCCTTTATCCAACAGCTGCTTAGCTTTTCTAACTTGCTTTGCTGTGGAAGCTTATAAGTGCTTTTCTGGAAATCTAGATAACTCTTGCCTACTGGTTCCCATTGGTCACATATTTACTGATACCTACCTAGCCATTCAGCACATCTCTGAGCCAGGATTTCCCTCTGCAAAAATTGTTCTGAGTCTTTCAAACAGACCATGTTTGTCAATGTACACAGCACTTTATTCAGTCTGAAGTGATTGCCAGGAACGGAAGTCAAGCCCGGTAGTGTGCAGTTCCTTGAATCTTTTCTTTGAAAAGAAATTGGCTTCTTTTACAAATGGAGGTTGTGCTGACAACCTGGCACTGCCCCGCTGCCTTGGCTTTATGCAGTGACATTGCAGAGCTTTGCCAGTAGTTCTGCAGCTTCCAGTTGGTGACTTACTAACATCTAACTTACCTGTTGATCTAATAGTTTGCATAGATACTGTCATACTGTTGAACACCTTCTTTGGGGAGGTGAGGTCATAGAAAACTGACTGTTTCTCTGTTTTCCCTATTTATTTTTTCTATTTTCTTGCCAAGAGTCTATTACTTATCGTTTTTGTCAAAATGCCAATTGCACCCTGAGTCTTTTTACAGAGAGCATTTAAGAAAAATCAGATAAAATTGAAGACATAATCTTATCCTAAGGCTAATTGGTGGGTATTACCAAAATACAGGGATATCTGTGCGTGTTCATATATGTAATAGGTGGAATAGTTAAAGGAAAAATGCTAGCAATAGTTAGAAGCAAGACCCAGTCTTAAATATACAAAATATAAGATCTGGAAAATAGAGTAAACTGAATTGGGGAGACTTGTATAAGGGAGTGTCCTTTGAATCTCTTTTTTTTTATCTTTGTTTCCCCCTCCCCTTTTTTCCTTTTTTTTTTTTTTTTTCCCCTCCCCCCTCTTTTTTTTTTTTCTTTTTCTTTCACTAAGATTTGCCTCAATGGTAGGGCTGTATGTATGTAGTGCTTTGTTATCTTCCAGGCCATTGCTTAAAAAGCATTAATCTGAAAACAATTTCACCTGAGCTATGTTAAGATAAAATATGTGTGATTGAGCTTAAGTGCTAATCAGCCTTGAACGTGCTGGAGTTGAATCTTCTACCTGCTGTTTAACAATAAGCCAAGTATTCTCCTTTAGTTAATGATGCTTCTACCTTATTAGTCTCTTCAGCATATAGATATTACAATAATCTGTAATTTCTATAAGCTTTGAAAAGCATCAGATGGCATCTAGTCTTGATCATCATCAAAACCGGACTTAGCTTCTCAAATCACATAATGTTTATCAGGATAAAGTTGCTCTACATATATATGTCTAAATATGTTTACAAACAGTTAAAACATATTTTTCTCCTCTATCCCAGTTGATAATAGGTATGAATCTCCAGACTTATTTTTAATATCATGTTTATAGGTGTATTTGTGAATATAGTTAGCATATGAAAGATTCTTAATTAGGTGATTATTTGCTGCCAGATATTTTACCATAGGAAAGAATCATAGAATCATAGAATAGTTAGGGTGGGAAAGGACCTTAAGATCATCTAGTTCCAACCCCCTCATCTAATTCCAACACCCAAGAAAGTGCTGTGCACATGAGTCTTCTGTGTGTGTATAAATGTCATAATAGATTGTTTCTGAATTTCAGACTCTTATATTTGTGGTTCAGCATCAAGTTTTTCAGTTCACAGTGGATGTAATGTCTTTGCGTTGTTTAGCTTTCTTAATGAATGTTTGATAACCACATGAATCTAGATTTGAAAACATTCCTGCCATGCCATTATAATTCCTGGACTGCTCATGACTAGAGTGTGCTGGGCAGCCATTTTTCAGTTGATTTTTGATCTCTCTAGAATGGTTCTACTTTGCAGGTACCTTAACAGGTGATACTCTGAAGTATGGATATAGAAATAGCCTTTGTTTTGTTTTCCAGTGATGTTAATGTTCTTGAACTCCATTTCTGGATATGCATGTGCTTAGCTAGCTTCCAAACAGGCCATCACATTTGGCCATTCAGAGCTTCTGTTAAGACTCAAATCACATTATGGAACACTGCCAGATTTTTTTCCATCCATTGCAGGTGGCCACATTTGTGAGAAAGAGTCTAGAAGGATAATCTTAATAAAAAATCTAGTTCTGTTGTTGGTGAATAAGCTCAAATATACAGTTCTAAGAGTTCTTTTTGAAGGGTTAAGCTCATCCTTGTCAGATGGACGACTTAGGTTAGATTAGTAAAATAGGTTATTTTGAGTGGCACTCCTGATTAGCTTCAAATTAAATTATTGCTCAGGGAACGTTTTTTGTCAATATTGCACATTTAAAAGTTGGAGATAGAACTGTGCAATGTACTTGCCTCTTGCCTGAATGTGTCAGTCTGCATGTAGCTTCCTGCTTGCCTTTATTTCACAGGTAAAAGGTTTGTATAATAACACATCTAACTCTTTTTTTCCTGTTTTCTTTTTAATTCGGCTAGTGAATTTCAATGAGTATTGGTTATTTTGGAAAGTACAAGGAAACGACCGATTTGTTAATAGAAAGTGCAAGCAACTTCAGTGATTTTGGGTGAAAGTTGAACTGCAGATGTTAAATTTCAAACATGGTTTTCTTAAAGTAGTTGATCAGTGAAGGATAAAATGCAGAGAACATGATTTTTCCTTGTGGTGATTAATTCATTATAATTCTATGTTGTATTCAACATCCAAAGCTTTTTAAGATTAGTGGTTACTAATTAAATAATAGAAATTATTAATGGCAAAATTAATAGTTCTTTATTAAAGAAGATTTTAATATTTGATAGCTTTCAGAAGCTCTTTAGATAAATGCTGTTCTTTCAGCATTCTTTCATATATTTTAAAGATTAGGCTTACATGAGCTGTTCTAAGGGGATACCTTGCACATGAGCTGTGGTTCTGACCACAGCAAGCTTTTGACGTTTCAAGGAGGAGTAATATGTCCCTATTTAAAACTTTTAATATGTTGATAAGTGTGCTAACTAGCTAGACACTCCCATTGACAAACAGAGTTTTGTAGACAGTAGAGATCTGTTGAGTGGAAAACCAGAGCCATGTGCAGGTTATTTTTTTTAAATTGTGATAATATTGGGGAGAAGGTAAGTACAAGGTATAGTGGAGTAAGGTGCTTGTTAATACCATTTCATATTTTTATTTAAAGGTACAAGGTGTACAAAAGATGAGACGGAAGAAGTAACAAGTTATTTCATTTTCCTTTATGTGGCACCTGGTGTACAGCTTCATAAAATCTTGAACATGTCTGAAATGTGCTCTATTTTCATTCTGCTAATAAATTAAAAGTTTGTCATAACTAATGACAAGAGGTAATTTGGCTGTCAAATACAACTCAACACAATAATTCAAGCAAGCAAACACTAATGTGGCTGGAAAGAAATGCATTACCTTTCAAGTCTCTCTTTCAGAAGAAGTAGACAGGAAGAATAAACATTTGGAATGCATTGAGTACTGCATAACAGGAAAATGGATACAGCCTTGCTTAAAAATGCTGCTTGAAATTCTGAAGTCACTTAGACCATCATATGACAAACAACATCATTCTGGATAAAGTTTCAGTTGAAAATCAGGACCTACTTCCTAATCAACTTTATTAGGTTTCCTGGTAATTATTAAAAACAAAAAATCCCAAACAACACCAGCAACAATAAAACAAACCGTGGCATCAGCAATCCCTACGGCTAAGCATTACTCTTAATTCTTTTGTGACTTCACGCACTAGGTCCCTGTTCACTCATTTATCTAAGAAAATTTCTTCAAAATGCTGTTTAATTTAAAGCCAAAGAAAGTTCCCACTTTGGAATCTTCCTGCAAGAAATAAAAAGGGACAGGAATTAACATCAGCTTCCAAAACAGCTAGAATATTAGCTCACAAAGAAATTACTGTTTGAAAAGAGAGGAATATTTTTTAAAAAGACAAATATTAACCTGATTACAAAATAAACAGAAAACGAAACCAAACCATTCATCTTAAAACCTTGAAGAAAATGCCATCATGCAGTGATTCTGTATGTCCCTGTAAGGAACCCCAAACTGAAATTTTGAAGTTCTGTTAATTTTCAGTTTTGCCAAATTGTGTGCTAGAAACAGATTATTTTCTTTGTGTTTTTAAGAATCTGTGCTTTGAGATTCTGGTAAAATGGGGCATTATTAATTTCTTCCAGTTATGTGTCTGTGGGTAACCTATTATACAAGACTAACTCTTTATCTTCAAATATAAATATTTCAAAGCCACATATCAAGATTCAAGAAAATGAGTGCAGTAATGCTGCATCATGTCTCATTACTGTCTTTTCTGGACAAATTCTATATACTTAATTTAGCATGTGTATTTTTGATATAGTGTTTCCGGATGTTCTAGGTGGAAGAAACCTTTTAAAATATGGGACACTGTTGTACTAAACTTTATAGGGAAGATTGTGCTGCCATTGAAAGATTTACTCCTAGGATGAAAAGCTGTCTGCAGATTCCTTCTTTGAAATAAGGAACAGAGGCTACAACTACAAAAGCACCCAAGGAATTAGGGTCAAATTCCCCACCTTCACTTATTTCAGGAGTGTAAGGCCTTCTTGTTCCGTTGTCAGGAAGGTGATATCAGAGTAGTACAATAACAAAGATGAGTTTAATGAATTGCTTTTTAAAAACTTCATTCACAGCTGTTCGAGTTTCTATCTATTTTCCTTTTTTTCCTTAAGGGATTGATGTTGTATCTTTTACGGAAAAGCTTATAATTTAAAATGAAGATTAACATAATGTTATTGTGCTATTTTTTAAATGACAAATTTATATTGATGATAATTCTTACATACTGTGTATTTTGGAAAAAGATCAGTTAATAATGGAACCTATTTTATTACATATCCTACAGCTGGTAGCTTCAAAAGTAGCTATTAATAAAATTCTATTTCCTCAATTCATTTTGGCTTAGGTTTGCTTTTGTTGGTTTTGTTTGTTTTTAAAAATAGTATTTATTAAAAAAAGTATATGTACTTTGGTGAGCCTGATCACTAAATTTATTTGGAAATCTTCATGCAAAATGATATTTTTGAAAAAACAGAGATTCTGATGTCCCTGAAATAGGGCTACAGATGGAGATTAGATTTTCACTTCCAGACGATTTTAAACTATATTTTGGTTGGCAGACCTTTTTAGGTTAGATGTATCCTAAATCAAATAAGACAACCAATTAATTAATTTTGGACACATTGTTCTCTGCTATTCTTCTCCTTGCCTCCTTGTTTTCTAAATATCCCTTGATCAGAAGGACATTTTTAGTCTTACTTGGCAGTTGTTGCATCAAACTTGGACAGTGTGGAGACTTGCAGTTTTTATAAATGTAAGCTATACTTTCAGATGACATGATTTAAAACTTCTAAATTTTATTTTAAGATCATATGCATTAAAAAAGCATTTTTTTGCAACACTGTGATAATATTTTAAGGTTTTATAGAAATATTTTATAAAAATATTGATAATATATCTCCTTTTCAAACAGCAGCAAGTCATTAATTACAAGCTCTGAAGAAATGCCCGCGTGCAGCAATTTTAAAATAGTGTAGGATTGTGACTTATCTGCAATAATACCATTATAGTCATGCTTTTGAGAGGTACTTGTGTCAATTTGGAATTTATATAAGATAGAAATCCATAGGTTGTAAGCTAAATAATATTAGAAATTTTGATTTGGATGTGCTTTTTTGTTTAAAACTACTAATCAAATGTGAAAACTGAGCTTTATACTGAACAAAACCGCAGTAGGTCGTAACAGCTCCCTTGTGACTACATCTATTCATAATATTATCCCCCTGAATCATGAGCATGCTATGAATATCTACAAAACCTTTATTTTATAGTGAAGTACTGCTATTAAAGGCTTCTGAATTTATACCATAACTGTTTCCTACATGTTTTATACAGACATGGTATATATAATTATATTTTACTTAAACATACTAACACAGAAACTTCAACAGCACACGAACAGGTCAAGAATCAATGGCCAATGTGTCATAAGTACATTATTAACTGCAGAGAATGATACCAGAACACTACTGAATATTGAGTTTAAGTTCAGGCATCTCTTCAACAGTCAGTAAAGACATGCTTTTGTCACTTTTGCTGCTTTTCTTTCCTATAATGTTTTCTAATTGTAATAAATAAGCTCTTTGGTACATTGCTCATATGTTCGCGTGTTTTTTCTCCTTTCTCTTTCTGGTTGTTCAATGTTGTTACTTTTATAGCATACATAACTCGTTTTATGACACAGTAATTGAAATACAACTGAAGTGTATTCTACTTCTGTTGCATTGTGGAGCGTAGAAGATACACAGTGGAGGGTTTCTCTGTATGTGGTACTGTAGGTAGAATTATGCAGGCTAAGCAAGTTGTGGCCTTTTCTATACAGAAGCATATGCTTTCCTCCCTCCTCTTCCCTCTCTGTCATTTTGACTGGCAAGGAGCTCTAAAGTAGCGTATAAGGTTTGCATCCATAGCAATGTCTGGCTATTGAATTTCAGTCTCTTAATTATTCTTTCTGCTGCATGTCACTGGAACTTACACCTTGAAGTGAAATATGCCGTTTGTGTAGGACCCTGCAGTGGCTTGTTGCTTTCAGTATTAACCAAGTTTTTGTGTATATTTAGACATATATCCTCAATACTCACTGGTATCTTCATTCTGCACCCCCCCCCCCCCCCCCCCCCCGTTTTGAAATAACAATTTTTTAGAAATGGGTGGAGTAAAGATCTTACTTTGGCTGAAATAATGATACAGTGGAGGACTTTATTCTCCTGTTCATTCAAAATAATCATAAGCTGTAGATGCCTTCAATGCCTTTCAGTTCTTTTCCATTGCAAGGTTCTATTACCAGTCTTGAGTGAATAATATAAGTGATTCAAATGAACAAAACAATACAGTGAATAAAGTTGCAGCAGGAAATCTTTACCAACAAATATAAAGCCAATACAGATCTATTTTTGTTGATAGTAATACTTACACCTTGAAGAATCTGCCTCATCATGAAAAGAGCAGAAAGAAAAATTCCTGCTCAAAAAAAGGATTTTCTTAGGTGAGAATATGTTATCTTAAAACAAGAATATGTTATCTTAACATAAGAATATGTTATCTTTACACAGAACTGGCTTTTCTGGGAGTCAGATGATCAGAGTATGCTGATACACCTGACCTAGAAATTTAAACTGCAGTATTAAATTAATTCCCTCTCTAGTAGAGAAGCCCCAGTTTTAGTTGTATACATGCTACATTGCCTTGAAAATATTTCCCATGGATCTCATGAGATAATGTCCCGGAAATTTCACTTTTAAGGCAAGAATGACTAACTCTGTGTAGACTGAATGCATATGACACAAAGTAAGGGTAAAAATTACTTGCTAACCAATTCTGTCAGTATTTCAGAGAGTAGAGAAACAGTGGTATTTTCCTGTATGTAAGTAGAACTTTATTTCATTTTATTTTGGTAATAGATACTTCATAACTGAAGGTAATTATAATTAAAGGATGCAATAAATCTCTCCTTTAAACAAAAATATTTTTAAACTTTTTTTCTTTTGAACTTTTATCTATATTGAATCAGACCAGTTAGCTTTTGTCAGGAGCATTGATGCTCATCATTAAATGGATATAAGCTTTAATTGCACTACTTCACATACTCCTATACTAAGTACAGTACAGACAAGAGCCCAGAAGATACATTTCTCTATTCACTAGGTGGAATATCCTCCTGTACATAGGGCTGAGGGAAAAACAGTTTCATTTTTTTGATCTGTCTGAAATTTAAGAGCCTGTATGATAAAATGAGGTGCTTCTTAAATAAACAAGGAGATCAATCTAAGCTCTCTGAGTGAAACGTATTATGAATGATAGTGCTTACTCTGCCTTTTTTTTTTTTGTTTTGTTTTTATCTTCTGTTTTGATTTATGCGCTATGAATGTTTAATTTTGGTCTAGATATATGAAAATGAGACTAGTAACATGGTACATACAGATTTTATTTAATTTATCAGGCCATAACATAACTAAAATTTTGGGTTGAAATATTTACTGATTTACTGACTGCAAAAGCCAAACATATTGTTCTAATACAAATGAGTAAACCTATCCCTGGAGTTAAAAAACCCAACCAACCCCTCCCTCCTTCTTCCCCCTATTCCCTTCTTCCTCTCTCTCCCCAGCCCCCAATATCTTTAGATGTTATAAACAATTTAATTGCCTTTTAGGCTTTATAATTGCAAAAGAGGTTGATTACCCGCTCTCTTCCAGCTTTTTCACTATATAAATAAAGCTCTTACCCAGTCATAAAGTCATGAAGAAGTGGCTATTACTCTTCCAGCCTAGTGTACATACTACAGGTTTACACATGAACACACTATATTGCCTTTCTGATAATGAATGGCATTGTGGGTTCAGGGGAAAACTATACTTTGGAGCTGACATTTCTCTTTGTCACATATGCATTTGCAGTACTTATTGTCAATATTTTATTATGTTTCCCAAGATGGCTTAGTGGAAAAAAAAAAAGGAAAATGAAGCCACTGATGGTTGAGCATGTGCTTGGTGTGCAAATATGAAGAAGGTTGGAGTTGGCTGAAGGCCTTGTGCCTGGTTACAGGGGTAGAGGCTTCAGATGGGAAAAAGTCTATGCTATTTTGGCAAAGCTCAAAGCAAGCTTTGCATACACTAAGGAGATTTGAGGAGGAATTGTGGTTCATCAGCCTAACAAGTAGGTGTGCAATGCCTCACTACTCCAGAACAGTTTCTGGTGGTAAGCATGTAAGGTGAAGACCTACTAGAGAATTTAGAAACAGAATATGGTAATCGCTGTACTTCACATCGCTGTGTGCAGAAATTGAGTGATTGGTCTTAATACAGGCTTTAGAAGCCAAAGATAATTCTTTTTTTTTTTTGTGTGTGTGTGTTAGTCCAGCTGTTTTTCTTCTTTTTTCATTTTCTTTGTGAGATGTCAGAAATGCAGTATTTGAAGCTCCGTCTTCTCCAAGGTCTAGAAATAGTTTTATTACCATCCTCTAAGTACTTTTGTACTAAGTACTTTTGACTATGAATTCTGAAAGTGATTGCTATTCTTGCCTGTGCCAAACCATCTTGGCTCTGCCTCCCTTTTTCCTCCTGTTCGCTACCAGCCTACCTTTTCCTGGTTCCTTTGGTGATTAAACATCTTGTTTTTCCCGCTTAAGAACTGATGTTTTATTTTCAGTTTATTTCTGAGAACCAGCTTGCATTTTAAAATAAAAAATTGCTCTATGATTAGTTTAGCATTCTTAATAGTACGTATTTTAAAGTTCTGTGAACACAATTTCTTTATCTTCACTGGCGTTTGTGTGAATAAATGATGCTGTATACCCATTCTCTGAAGTTTTTAATGAAAATTTTAAGTAAAAAGATACAATTGCTACTTCCAATCAGGTAATTTATTAATCAGTTCAGCAAAATGTCCTTATACGATGTCATAGTTGATCCCCTAGAAATCAGATTTGGAAAGCATTTACGAACATCAGTGTGTTTTATGAAACCATGTTTGCATATTAGTTTTAGTTCTATTGTTAATTTTTAGGTTATTATTTTCCATTCGTTAGAAAGTTAATTGTCTTGGAAACAAAGTTGAATCAGGTATATGAAGTGTTTAGATTTTACCTCTTTTTACTCAGTTAATAAATACTTTCTGAAAGAATCTTGATTTGTTGACCATTTCTTCTAAACAACCCACCCTAGATTAATGAAGCCATGTTGCTGCTTACTTTCATAGGCCTACTCCACTGTTCTTCATCAAGAGCTCAGTAGATATGTTAGCTAATTCCTATAATTCTGAGATGTGTATTGCCTTTGCCTGATATGTATTTCTTAAGCCTCTCTTAACTATTCTTTTGCCTGTCTTCATAGGAACTATTTTTCATGATCTTTCATGAGTTATAAACTCAAAACATAAAAAACCCCCTGGCAATTCAGAATCATAGTGATACTGTGCTGATTACACACTTGAATGCTTACCATTGTGTAAGATTGCACAATATATGTATTTGTCAAGCATCAAACAAATCCCAACCAAATAAAATCAAGGCTTCAAGAAAATATCCTCTCATTGATTAGTCAGTGAAATTTTCCTTGCCAACTTCTTTTCTGTATTTATATAGTACTAACCTTTAAAATTATCTGTTCTAGATTTAGAAAACACAATCTACCTGCTTATTCACTCTTAATCCAAAACTGAAGTACCATTTTAATTATTGGCTCAAGTAATATGAGTTTCCTGATGTTACCACTGTATAAAAGCTACATCTATTAATTGTTATTAATTTTGGCTCAAGTAATATGAGTTTCCTGATGTTACCGCTGTATAAAAGCTGCATCTATTAATTGTTATTAATTAGCTATTGTAACAAAGACAGCAACTTTCCCAGCATCAGCAGAGTAATAAGATTAATCTTTCTGCATGTTTCACATTCCTCTTTCTTAACTACTGTCTTCAGTGCAGGAAATTAAATTAGTTTATTAAGAACTTTGATACATATAGAATACTATAGTGCATATTAAAGTTTTGGACTGTGTTTTTCACAATTATCACTGTACCTTTCAGCAATGCATTATTAGGCTAATGTTTTTTATTTATTTCTACTAAGCAAATAATATCTTAGCGTTTGTTATTAAATACTACATTTTTGTTACTTAATTGTGCTAGAAAAGCCAAGATTAAAGAGATGTAACTATTAAGTTTTGCACTATGGTATGGATTGTTATATCCTCCAATAGATTTTGCAATTAGGTAGTGAGAATGCTGATTCTTTAGTTGCATGTAATCCTGCTTTACAAAATGCTGATTAATCTCCAGCAAATTAGTCTTTTTGAATCCGAATACTAGAAGAAGAAAATAAAGACGAGAATGTACTAGAAGTAATAAATAAAGACCAAAATTGCTTTTAAGCCTGATCATGGGTTACCTGAAGAGATGGGAGGATGAAAAAAGGAAGTAATTTCAGTAGCCACTTTAGAAATTAAGCAGAAGAAGATTGGGTTTGTGTACAGTGCTGCTTTAAGTCGTGTTGCATGGTGCTCAGACCACAGGCTATGAGTTAGAAATGGCAGTCATAATCCAACAGCAAATATTAGGGTCACCAAATATTATATTGAGATTTCTCACGTTAACTGTTAAATCCCTGATATTTTTACAGAACTCATAAGGAAGACAGATCTTTGTATTTCTGCAGCTCCCAAGTACCATTTCAGGTATCCAAGAAAGCAGTTTTCTTGACAGAGATATAGGTGGGCTGGATGTATGGCATTTGTCAAACATCCTATTCGGTTAATCTGAACAAGTGTATGGTGGAGAATTGGTCTGTTTTATTAAGTCTCTGTGTTGTGGATATCACATAGTATGTTGTGTAGTCTCTCACAGGGTACATACAGACTTAGGAACACATAGAGATTCAATTATTCACATTGTAGAATACTTACCCACTGCTTGTTCCAGTAGAAAAATGATGTCTCTATGTGGCTCACTTGCCTGAGGAATTAGGTGTCTGCAACTTGAAATTAGTCCATGCCAAAGAAAAAGATGCCTTACTCTGAAGGGAAAGTCACAGTTTGGAGAGTAGGGACTGGACTGGGGTATTTATTTTCTAAGAGGTCTGTGATCAGAATCCTTAAAATATTTCAGATAACTAAGGAAGCTGAGTCAAGAAAATAATTATAAACATTTATTGGTTTTAGGGTGTTTATTACGTCATTGCAGGGAGTGGAAAGCCTTGGAACCCTAAAAATGCTAGCTTCCCTGTTGCTGTAGCAGGTGGGAGAGAGCTTGGCAGGGGCGCATTGGGAGAGGAAGGAATGGCTAGCGTTAGGGCAATGATGAGGTCATTTTCAATAAAAGGTAGCTGCCTCACTGCAACAAGTGTGATAGGGTGGTAAAGGCACACTATTGAAGAAATAGTATCTTCCCCTTTTTTGTGTGTTTTGTTTTGGTTTTTTTGTGTTTGTTTGTTTGGGTTTTTTGTTGTTGTGTTTCTGACCCTGGAAGTTTCATGAATTTCCTAAATTATGCTCGGTAAGAGTTGCTTCTTGCTTTTTCACAGTCACAGCCAGTAGGGTATGCAAAGGTGTTTTCTGCTGATGTGCTAGCTACCTTCTGAAAATACACAGAGAACTAGCTTACTTTTGCCAATTTTAGCAGTGGATGTTTGGCTTCTTTCCCAGTTCTTTTTCTACTGCAAAATTTGTGGCTTCTTGAGCCACAATTCTGTCCCTTCTCCTTTTTATTTTTTTTTTTTTGTGTGTGTGTGTGTTTTTCTTCTTTCCATCTATTTTTCCATTGCATAACTGTACTGATTGGATCATGACAGTCATCTTCCTCACAGCTCATTCAGGTTTTTCCCAATTGTCTATGGATGTCTTGTTATAAATTCCAGTCTGAATCACTTGTAGGGCTAACACAGACTTCTAGAGGACATCTTTTCATTGTTACGTCTTTTTATAGCTGTCTCCAAACCTTCAAAAATCTTTGTTTTCTAGGTTTTTTTTTGCTTCCACATCAATAAGGAGTATGTCTGTGTCTCTTTGCTGTACCTGATCTCCATTGAATGTCTTGTTCACAAGAATCATATGGAGTAGTGACATCTGAGTACAGTCTCCAACAAATCAAGTGTTTCATGTTTCTCAATTTTCCATTTTGCTGACCCTAGCTTCTTCTAGGGACAGGCAGCTGCACACTGTCTATTCATAAAGCTGGCTCAGTATAGTTCCAGAGAAGAGTAGTTATTTTTGCTTCCATTCTTCTGACAGTGCTTACAAGTATTTTAGAATATCAAATGGTGTGGGCACTGTATCCTCCCTCAGTCTCTTATTATAAAAAGCAGGCTTAATTTGTTCAATTCCAATCAGTCTTCCCTTCATCAAGTTATATTGATTCTTTTTTCACAGCTGGGAGAACATACTATATGTAGGGTGAGTGTCAATTAATTTTCATTACTTATTTGAGGAAAGCTGGGGGGAACTTTCACCTGCATTACACTATTCAAGGATTTAGCCAATTTCTGTCCAGTCAAGAACTGAAGTAGATTGAATGCAGTAAAGATGAAATATAGATGACCAACTGATTCTCTGTAGATTTCTCACAAAGCTTGAAAGGATTGGAGATTTTTACTTGGGAAGTTATTTGACTTCAGTTCTGTTGTTTAACCCATGATGTTGGCACCATCCTTTTGATTGCTTGAAAAAAGGGGAGGGGGGAGATCAGCTCTGTACTTCTAACTTAATTAGTTAATGTTTAATGTGCCTGGCAGAAATGTGACAGTTAATCACTACATATTAATCATCTTCATTATTAGAAAGTTCTTGGAACCTGTGTTCAACAAGAAAACAACTCTTGTGTGGTCAAGATTTTGTCCTCAGTGCTTTGTATCCTGCTAAATCTGACCAGGTTGACTGTTAGGGAATGAATGTACTTCTGCATGCAGTTTCTGGAAGGAAAAATGCAAACAGAAATAGAATGGAGAACGTAAAAATGTGGGGATGATTATAACATAAAGCATGTGAAAATTATGCCAGGGTCATTTAGGAGTTTAGATCTCCTTTTCCAAAGGCACATTGTAGCTGTAATACTGTCAGCCATATTGTAAAAAGGTTTTGAGAATACTGGTTTTCACCTTGGAATCTTAAGTCATTTAGGAGCTTTCAAACATACCTTCCCAAAATATCAACAAAATCTGAAAAGAAAGTCAAAGTTCATTCACTTTTTAAAACATAGAGCTGAATTGTTTAGTTATTAAAGCTAGTTTTAAAAGTGCAGCAAACTAATCCCAAATTTCATGTGATAAAAATGCAGAAGTTACTCCACTGTTGCATTCGTGATGCTTTTTTCAGATCATTGAGGAGGATGAATCTGAAGGTTACTCGCTTGAAAGTTTTATAAATTGCACTTCATGTTCAGCATCTGTTGGTATTGGATTTTTTGTGTGAGATGTCATTGGTCATGTGGGTGCTGGAAAGATAAGACATTCATTACAGTATTAAAATGCCATGGTTGTTATTTTATAGAGAGGGAGGCACATGTATAGGCCATCACTGTGAAACCATGTTTGTAAATTGAGACTGGTAATCACAGGGAACAGTTACATCCATTACTAACAAGGAAGATGAGGGAACTTAATGTAAGGGAGGAAATGCTGAAGACAAAATGGGAAACAAATTAGGGACTTGCTCCTATATATCACATTAAATTAAAATCATGTAAACTTTAGCAACAGAGCTGTAGGTTCATCTTAGATTCCTGGTGTCTGCACAAACAACTTGGATGCTCTCTGTTGTTTTATGGTGCCATCTGAAAGATGTGGTCAGATTATAGATTAATAACTGAAATCTGTATTTATTTTCTGTTTGTTTCTCCAACCATTTCCATCCATGCAATTCTGTTAAAATACTCTCAGAGTGTTTTAAGTGTTGGGTTGTTCATGAGTTTTACCTCCGCACAGTGATGGTGACCAAAATGCTAATGGTTATCCTATGGTAAAACACACCTGTTGTTATGTTTTTAAAATTTTGTTCTTTTAGACTGAAGCAAGATGCCATGTTGGTAGATGCTATAAAATGAGAGACTACTATAGATATAGATATATATAAGTGTGTGTGTATATACATGTATGTGTGTATATATATATATATATTTAATTCTTGTCAGTGTGATATATCTTCCATGAAGGTAAATTCTGCTGTACTCTTTCAGCCAGAGAGATGAAATACAGCTTATATTTTTAGAGCTGTGGATAGCAGTAAGATTTCATCCATTCTTATGTTCTTGTAAGACCAAGACTTTTGTTTGCATATTAATATCATTATAATTACTCTCCATTGAGATACCTTCTGAAAGGATGGGGACTCTGATTCATATTGAATATGAGGTAATCAAATTCATACTAAGATTAAACTGGTGAATGTAAAGCTTAGTGTCACTTGCAACGTGTTCTTTGTATCATAGCACTTACTAAGTGCTGTTCATTCTGCACTCTTTAGTACCTGGTCCATGTATTTCTAATTTGATTTAACAGAGAAGTAGCTCTTAGGGCAGAATAGGCATGCTTGTGGCTTTAGATCTGCAAACATTTTTTTAACCCAGCCAGGCAACAGGATTGCACTACACATGTATGCAAATAAGAGGAAAAGGAACAGTACTTAAGGCTTGTTCTTCATCTTCCTAGTAATCCATTATTTTATTCACGTTTCCTATCTCTTTCCTATTGTTTGGTTGTGGACTATATGATAACCCCACCACATGAAACTTCAACTTCAGCCTATAGGAACAAATGAGTTAGAGGATGTTTCCTTCCATAGTTCAGGTGTTCATTCCTCCTGTTTCTTCCAGTCCAGCTTAGCTTGTTTCCCTTGGTGAATCTGCTACTCTTAAAACTTCTTTCCTGAGTCTTGAAGATAACACTTTTCTGTGCCACCATCTACTATAACTGAATTTAACCAATGTATCACTCCCAGAGGAAAGCTAGTGCCTGTTTGTGTAGTCTTCCACTGATATAGTTGTCAGATTTTCTCCTGATGGAATATTGTTAACAAAGGCATTCTCCATCTTATCTTCTTGGTGGCCTTAAGAGAGGGGGCTGAGCAGAAAATGTAAAGTGCTGGTCACAGTGCATGCCCTGTCTTATTGAGATATGTGGAGCAACAGGGATGAAGGCCCACCAGAATTAAAATAAAAGTGATGGGTTTAAAACTGAAATCTAGTAATTTACTGTGGTTTTCCTGGTTTTATTGCTATTCTAATAGACTTTTAGAATTTCTTCAGTAAGACAAATTTAATCCGTTTATCTAGTTGTAGGGATATTTGAGATGAAGTCCAGAGAGCTGTAGCAGGTGCTAGGGCTGTATGCTGCTGTATCTTTCAGCAGTCTGCTCATGATCTGCTTGCCTGCTCAGGTGTCTGCTTTTTCCTAAGGCAACTCAGCCGTACTGAATCTTGAGTTGCTGCTACTAGACAGCTTCTGCAATCTTACCTAGTTTAATTTACAGTTATGCTAATAATATGATACATTGGCAGTGTAGCTAGATAGAACACCTCAGAAGTTATTCTAAAACACCACATGCAATTTAGATTATTATAAAGCTAAGTAAAGTGAAGTAATGAGTAAGCTTTTGAAACCAAAGCTTCTTTACAAAATACACTGAAAGTATACTGAAATTGTCTGATTATTGAAAATATATTTGAATACAGCTTCCCAAAGAATTCAGTATAGCACATTATTATTTAGAAACATTTCAAGTCACAGAATAGTGAGAAAAATATGATTCTATTCATTACATGATTATTTATTCTTGATAACATGCTGTGAACTTCATTGT
The DNA here is from genome assembly GCF_004027225.2 of Strigops habroptila. Classification (NCBI taxonomy): domain Eukaryota; kingdom Metazoa; phylum Chordata; class Aves; order Psittaciformes; family Psittacidae; genus Strigops; species Strigops habroptila. The sequence continues at coordinate 30,192,961 of NC_044283.2, read as the reverse complement.
GCAATGAACATTACAATTAAGTGTATTAAACACAGAACAGCCATAAATGTTCTCACTAAGTAATAATGGTAATACTATCAGCTTAGTGGTATCCATTTTTGTGAAGTGATAATTTTATTGGAGAACAATATTGAGATGCAAACATTTATTGTCCTTTTATAGACAATTCTTCCAATAACTGTTTAGTGAGTACTGGCATCATAGGGAGAAAATTATGTACCTCAGATGCTGTCCTGCCTGTGGCTGTAATGAATTCTTTGTAGTAATCTAATTGTATTGACTAAGCAAAAAAAAGGAATTCTAGTTGACAACATAAAGCCAAGCAAATTGTCAGTAAAGACATACTGGCTTAAGGCTTGTTGACAAAGGCTTGTTGGTGTCAAAAGTGTTCTTTTTGGCCAAGGGAAAAACCCAGGTTGTTCTGAATTATTCAAAATGCATAAATTATGTAATCAACTGACTTTATGCACAGCTTGATGGTGAAGTTATTTACATGTTCTTTCCTTGAGATTTTCAGAGGTGCAAAGGGGTTAAGAAACATAATCTTGGAGTTTGGAGTATAGTTGCACGTCCATTTCTGGAAGTGGTCAGGGCAAAAATCCATGGCTGAACCAAAAAAGAATCAAACTCAGATTAGAATCTTGAAATCTCTCGGATTTGGCACCTCTTCCTGTCAGAAATGGGTCTCCCTTTAATCTGGAAGTAGGATTTTCAAGTTGGAGATTAAAGGCTGAATGAGGAAAGCCTCCCCTGAACCAACTTGCACTGTAGTGTGGTACTGACTCTAGGATGTGGCCTACCCATAGACAATATAAAATATGGAGCATAAAATCTTTCCAAAATTGCAGTGGTCTTTAAAGCTTGACTGAGGGCATACGTAATGTAAGTACTTTCTACTCAGTAGAAAGGTAATCAGTACCTGAAGAGAGTAATTTTAGTATTAAGTGTGGGGGGTTTTTTTTTTTTTTTTAAATGAAGTGGTCTGTGTCTGTATCCCGGCTGTGAGTATTTAGAAGATAGGACATTAGCCAGCAATGTGCCCTTGCCACAAAGAAGGCTAACAGGATCCTGGGCCGCATCAGGAGGAGTGTTTCCATGAGGCTGAGGAAGATGATTCTTCCCCTCTATTCAGCACCAGTGAGGCCACACCTGGTGTACTGTGTCCGGTTCTGGGCTCCCCAGTACAAGAGAGATGTGCACATACTGAGGAGAGTCCAGTGACGGACCACGAAAATTATTAAGGGACTGGAGCATCTCTCCTGTGAGGAAAGGCTGAGAGAGTTGCCACAGTTTAGCCTGGAGAAAAGAAGGTACTCTCCAAATGCTTTTGAGTTACTGTAGCAGTTTTACTAGCGATTGATCCTGATTGTACTAAACATAGAAAAAAATCTGGCAAGCATACAATTATCCATCAGGGCAATGAGGATTTATGCTTATTTCTGTTGCCAGTAATATACAATAGTGATATGGCTTTTATCATATCTAATCAACACTTTGCAGCCCAGTGATCACTTATACCATGGTCAGTTGCTGGCATGCTTTTGGCTGCCTTTAGAATGGCTCGAATGGCTAATACTGTAAGGAGAAGACTTTGCAGGTGTCAGGTGTAGCCCAGATAAAGATGTTTTTCAGAGGAAGCTGGTCTTCTCCTCCTATATTTAATTCTCTATGAATGCTGCTCTACTATCTTGCCAGTGTATTCACAGTAGTTAATATGATCCCCACTAACTCAAGATGATATCATCTTTCTCTATTATTTTTGGAAATCAATTGTAGAGAACCAAACCCTTGCGGAAGAGAAGAAGCAATTTGGCTGCTTCAAAACATGCTGGATGTGACAGCAAGAGCTTTGTATATAGCTGTTTGGCATTTTAAAAGCTTTCCAAGAAAATACGTCATTTTATTCATAAGGTCTTTTCGAGACATACAAGCCACTTGCTTGCCATCTTCATATTTACTTTTGTAATATGAATATGAACTTTGTGTTGATTTCATCCCAGCTCTGGATTTTAGAGTGAAGGTTGGGGTGTAAAGTACTGTTTGTGTATTTGCTGCATAAGAAATGTTATGGTTCTTATAGGTCTTCCTGCTCTGTGTGATATGTTTTTCACTACATATGTTAACCTTTCAGCTAAAGTCTGTAAAGAAAACAGTAAAATAGTATTTCAACTCTAAGCTTAATTAATGCCACATACTGTGTAGAAAATGAACGACCTGCTGTAGTGTTGTACAAAAAGAGAACTGTCCACAGCATGAGCTGCAGGCCAGAGGCTGTGTTACTGTCAGAGTGAGTGGAGATTGCTAGCTGGTTCTGGTAAATCATCTATATGATGTCTTGAGCTATGGCTAGTTATGAGCAGATTGCTTTTTGGTTTTTCTTTTCTTTAAATGCTAATGTGAAGAATCTTCTCTGCTAGCTATGTTCTTTCTTCTATCTCCTCACCTCTACAGCTCATCTGATTGCTAATATGTTCCTTACCAAGCCAAATCATTATTGGGTCTACATGCTGTCATACTATATTTTTATATTTTAAAATTCCTTTATGTTTTAAATTCTGTGCATGGATTAAGAAAATAATGCACGGAGAATCAATCACTAATGAAAATGTATAGAAGCAGTGTCATGTGCTGGGCTACAAGCATAATACCTGAGGTAACAAAAACCATTGTTTTTTGGCTTATCTGTTTAATGATGTGAGTAATAAACAGTTTCAGATTTGTATCTGTTGAATTAGATGTTGATTTCCTAGTTTTTTTGAGTAATGCTAAGTATTTCTTGTGATGATATCCTGTGAGACATGAAAATTGCTTCAAGCTTTAAATAAACACTTTCCATTTGTAGTTTAACAATTAAGAAAGCATTCCCAGAGGTATATTTCTACCACCATTAAGGTTATTTTCTTACTTAAGTCTTGATATACCTATGCCAGTAATCACTTTTTAATAAGAAATATCACAAAAAGATTGAAGTCTTAAAATAATTGTCATAGAATGTTTCTATTTTTATTTCATATATGAAAGTATCAAATAATTGTGTTGAAGTTCTACATGTCGAATGTCCTAAAAAATGTTGGAAGTTCTTAAAAAAAAGAAAAAAAAAAAAAAAAATTGTCACCCCAAGGTGTGAGTGAATGTGTCATGGCATCCATCTCCATTTTATTGGGAGTTTATTCAAATGGATACATTTCAATGAATCAACATGCCTGCAATAAGAGCAATTTTCATTGAAAATTTCAAACCACTTTTAATAATTTTATTGACATTTTAAACACACTCAGTTTGGTTTTTCTGTTCTACACTCTTGGGAATGCAGGCTGTATTAAACAAAATCTGTAACTGAATAATATTTTTCTTAAAGGTAAGAGTATGAAAGCTTAGTTAATAGCAAGGACTGTCAAATGAAATGTATTAACTGAACCTAGCAGAAAATCTGGGTAAGATTAGAGAGCACTGTGGGTCTCTAAGCAATCTGAGTCACAGCATTTGCTGCAGGGATTGTGGAACTCTTCAGACCTTCAGCTTGAGCTTCTCAGAAAGCTAAAAAGAAACTGGGAGAGAACATGGACTAGGAAAAGTAACTTTTGACCAGCTCTCATTGTAATACCTCCAAACTTGTATGGCCTTTCAAACAGGGAAAAAAAAACCCTGAAAGTGATGCCAAATGGAAGGCAGTGGAATGAGACTGAAGTGGTTCAGTTCTTCAGTTTTTCACTAGTTTGCTCCTCCAGAGGATGCAGGGTGGCTCTCTGCTCCACTGCGGACCTCCATGGACTGTAGGGGAACAATTCACATCACTAAACCTCAGTCAATTGAAGAGTATACACTGAGGGAACTGACTGATTCCTGACTGTGGTGAGGGAATAGGATTTCATTTTATTTAATGACTGTGTTGCAAAGGGTATGTTTCATGGGGCCACATTCATTGTTTTAGGGGCAGTGGTACTTTTAGCATTCTCACTATCTGGAAGTTGACTTTTCAACTATTTTTAATGGTGATAATTGTTTCATAAGTAATATATAAACTAAGGTCACAAGTTAATGGAAGTGGTGTAAAAAATACTAATTACTTTAAATCTCAAAATGTAATCATGCATTGCATTTTTGTTATAATGGCTGGTTAAATAAATGTGTAGAAACTCATTATAAGGAGGAAGATGGTTAACCCTTTCATGCATTCAGTTTCTGAATTCATAAGGAATTCAGACACAACTAGGATGAATACTGCCATGATATGATAAGGGTTTGATGTAAGGTCTTAAAGCCTGCTGACACTTTGCTCTGGGAGGACTGAGAAACGTCATTGAGGGAAGTTTGTAAAGTTACTATGTAAGTAAACTGCTAAACGTTACAGTTAATTGAAATTATGGGAAAAGAGAAGCAGTTCTGCTTGGAAAGAATAAAAATGACAAAATGCCTGTTCACTACCTTATTTAAAACCTGCTTTATAAAATAATTTCTGTTTGACTTATTTCAGTGATATATGTATTGTTGTTGTAATATGAATGTATATTCTATGACTCGTGGCTATAATTACACTGGGTTCATTTGTGCTATTACTATCTCATTCATTAACAAGTGCATGGTAAAACCTCAACAGTTTTGGTTTGGATAAATATCTAACAATATGGATGCTTACATAAGCATTTTTGAGCTTTAAATTTTAAAAATCTTATAAGATCAACATTTCTTTGATCCTTCAAATGGATTTCATAAAATTTTTATTTCTAATTGAATCAACTGATCTATTATGCATTTAAAACTTTCTTTTAGTGAAAACAAAGGCAGTTTTTAAGCATAAATCTGATCATTCTGTCTGGTTTATAAGTTTGTTGGGGTTTTTTTGGTTATTTCTGTGTTTGTTTTTTTGTTTTTCCTCTTCCTGAACACAAAGCCAATCTTTTTAATGGGCGTGTTTCAGGAAGAATTTTCACATAAAAAGAAAGAGGTTTCTTTAATTTCCTCTTAAGTCATGGAGAAAAGTTAATACTTTCCAATCTAAAGGCAATGTGACAGACAAATATGAATATAAACAGCTGTGAAAGTTAACTATGTATAAAATGTTTAAATCTTAGTAAACACAGTAGACAGTTTTTGGTCTAAAGAAGAATTAAGAATCAATGATAACTTCTTTAAGCAGTTTGCAGTTACTGCTTGCTTGTTTGCTAGAACTTAAACTGGTTCAGGAAAACAATGGATGTTGGTAGTATCCGTATCTCATAAAGGGCAAAATTAAAGCTTTGAAGGGTTTTTATGTTTCTTACTGTGTAAAGTATGGTATACACAGTACTATACTTCTGTGTAAAACATGGCTGTATGTATAATGGCATACATTTTTAATTTACTAATAAAAGAGTGGTAATTTCATTTGTTGCAGATGCATTTTAGAAAGAATAGAGTTTTCTTTTATTTTTAAAAAAGAGTGTACTGGTTTTGGCTATAAGCTACTATGAAAGAAAATTACTTTTATCTCAGCCAAAACCCGTACAAAAAGAGTTATGTGACTTTTTTTTTTCCCTCAAAACCAAATTTTCCTATATGACCTTGTAAATGAAAATAAAGCAGTCTTCAGAAATAGAATGAGGTAGAGACTTGAATATTTTTTTATAGTTTCTTTCTGATAAATTTGAAATGCAAATCCAATTTGAAATATCAAACCAAAAGTTTAAATTAATGAAAACCACCAAATTCTTACTAAATGTGTAGGAAAAATAACATTGATGGGTTTTATGCTGAATCAATGTATCCGTTCTGTGCCCACAGAAACTGATTTTTTGTACGTTCTCAGATAACTATCATGTAATAAAATCCATGAAAAACAGACCTCTCATTTGCTTACTTATACATACGTCTTTCTTTTCCAGATGACACGAGAGCAGTATATATTAGCAACACAACAGAACAGCCTTCCAAGGACTGAACATCCTCAGTTTTACCCAGTCGGGATTTATGGATGGCGAAAGAGGTGCTTATACTTCTTTGTCCTTCTGCTGTTGGTTACCATGATTGTTAACTTAGCAATGACAATATGGATTTTGAAGGTTATGAATTTCACAGTGGTAAGTATCATAGTAACTATGTTTCTTGAAGTAATAAGTTGTAGTTTTAGTTCTCTTTACCATGTTACATGCAAATCTTGTAATTTTGGATTAAAAATCATACATGTTTCTTTGAGGGTTACTTCAGTCATTTATAAGTTTTCTGTATATTCTGCAGTGAGTGGATCTGTGCCCTATCAATTAAGATATTTTTGGTTAATCATATGTGCTTATGGATCTTATATCTGGATCGTTAATTTTTTTAGTTTGCCTAACCAGAAGCATCATGGTGACTGCCCCAAGCACTTCTTGGTTGCTTGTCACCACTGACAGCAATCAGTAGGAGGTTAGTGTGTGTATTCTGTATGGATGGTATCTCTCTTAGGAGGAAGCTTGGTTATTTAAGGCAACTTACAGTGATTGTTTTCAGTTTATGTTGTTCTTAGTATTTTTTTAGTTTACTGTAGACTACTGTATAGAGTTTACATTTGGACTGTGTTTCATCTAGAACTTAAGAGTGACTGTTTTGATGTTGGTAAGAGGTGGGAATGAAAGCCATGGGCTTTTATAAGACAGCCTCCATCTGGAATCTTTAATAGCAGCAGTTACCAACACTGTGTTTCAGATGTACACCTGAAAGAACGTCTGTCTTTGGTGGAATCTGTGTTATCTGCTCAGATGTTCCCAAAGCTTTGTTTGGATAAGGGTGGTGGAAGTGCTCACTAGTTGGCAGTGGAGTAGCATCTTTTTGTATATGAAAAGAAAAGATAGAACACTCCACAGTTTGAAATAGCAGAGCTTCTGCTAGGATCAGCTTAGTCTCTCTCTGGATTTTACGTTAATAAGCCACAGTTTGATGTAGCTAGTAATACACTTTGAATTTCTAGGGTCATAGCACATTTCTATTTTCCATTATTTTACTGGAAATAAAAAATAGCCAACAAGACCAGCATTAAACATATGTCTAAAATTGTTCTATATTTGCTAATGCTCTGTAATGCATAAGTTTATCTGAGGTTGTTGCCTGATGAGATGTATTGTGCAAATACATTGCTATTTCTGAGGTGCCACTAGTGGATGAATATGTTGGATTCATATTTTGACAACTGTATGACATTAATATTACTGTATGGAAGAGTTTGTTAGAAGTTGCAGGGGGATTGCTTGTTGTTTGTTTGCAAAACAGGACATGCATATGTGCTTTTGCTGTTTGTATTGGGGGCATAGTTAGGCAATCTGTTGATGTCAGTAAAATGGTCTAGTATTATTCCAGAGGAGAATTAAGCATGGAAATTTAAATAGATTAAGAAAATGTTTTAAAAAGCACAGGATTTTTCTCTGTGCAGAAGATTGCATTCCAGTAAAGTATTGAAAATACTGCTTCTGTATCTAGGCAATGTTTGACCTTCCACACTAAAAGTTGCTATGGCACTGTCCAGTTTAAAACTCTTACAGTTCGAATATACAGTCTTTTTAAAAGAAATAAAAAAAGATATTTCAAAATGTTTTTCTTTCCTGCATGTCAAAGCTTTGTTAGAAAGTGTTATGGTGGATCACTAAACCAGTACAGGAGTCTAGTTCAGGAAACAACCAGATTGTTTCAGCAGTTCTGTTTACAAGTTAGTGGATTGAAAACCTTGCTTCAGTAACTAGAGATGTATATCTGAAATAATTATGTGAACAGTGACTTAATAATTTCACAAAAATAGTGTTTGAAATGTTACGCACTTAATTTATGAACTCATTATTTCATTTTTACAATTCAGGAATCACAAAGCTTAGGTACATCTTTAATAATCCTGAATTTGTTATAAATACAAATAAATGGAATGCCACTGATTAGTGTGTTAATCATTAACTCTCCTGTTACAGAATTAATTTTAATTTTGTATTTTCACATTTACCATGACCATAAAAGTGCAACATACTACTCCTCTTTCATATGAACACCCCCACCCACCCAATACTGCACATGCTTGGGAACTTTGGATCCTGTTCAAATCCATTTTGTTGATCATACACTGAAGAACACCAGTTTTCTTCTGCAGATTGATGGAATGGTAGTCTTCTACTTGGACTAGTTAGTATTCACATTAGAGTCTCTGTATGGGTTCAAAAATTGACTGCTAGAAGATTGTCATATAAAAAGTTCAGTAAAATTTTCATGCTTATGTCCACACATGCCCATTTGAGCACCAGTAGGAAATTTGTATCAGGTCTGAAGGAGCCACATTCTTAGCGACAGATGTCTGAGAGTAAAATAATTTAGTTTATGAACCTAAGCTTGATGTATTTAAAGAATGTAATACCTTTGAAATATACATAGTGTTCTTCCATGTGCAGGTATATATGTATAGATAGATATAAACTAAGAAATAGTATTTGTATATCTGGGCAGTCATAGGAACTCAGAAGTGGAGCTAGAAACCTTTTGGAAAGGAAAATACTTTTGTCAAACCAGTTTAAAGAATATTTGCACAAAAGAGAAATGTAGCTGTGATAAAATAATTGTTGAAATTGAACTGCTTTGACATTTTGACATGATTTTAAATTATTTGCTGTTTTAGCATAAGCCAGTGTTGACTTTCATAAGAATGATAGTAATTGCACCGCTTCAAGGGGTTGTGAAGTACCGGGGCATGGGTTCGTCATTGCTGGCTGACAATTGCAACAGTGTTAATTTGTATTAGCTGTTGACTTTCTATTTTTAACTGTACAGCTGCAGCCACTGGCCATTTGCCACAATAAAAGCCTTTTTGAGTTCAATTTATAGATTCTCCAGTTGGAAAAGTTTTCTGAATATACTGACCTTGCATGTAAAAGCCCCATTCTGAATCTAAGCAATTATCCCATGCTCTTTTTATACATAGAGAGGAGAAATAGGGTCTTCTGTAAGGCCATTCATCAGGCAACTGAAGTGAATTGTCCTTGAGGATTAATGTGGAATAGCTCATCAAAGAAGTAAGTAAAAAGGAAATAGGGTTCATTTGAAGTTGTGTAAAAACATAGTACAGACAAGTTGTGCAAGTCTCCCTTTATCAGATTAAGTAGTATAGCTGGAAAAGGTAGAGAAACTTTCAGGTATATAGAGTCTCTTCTCCAGTGTTATGATGTAAGAAACAAACCTGAAAGGTATATACAAGTTACAAATAATTGTCCTGATATTATACGTATCAGATGAGCGAGCCCAAAAGTAATTAGTATTTGTGTAGCAGAAGGAATATTAGATGGAGGAATCAGAGATGTAATAATAATTTTTTAAAAGATACTCCTCCACTGGTAGCTTAGTGTTTTTGTCGTTTAATGTCTGTTCGAGATCTGTTACTTCACTGTTCGATCATCTGTTTAAAGTTACATGTGAAAGCATGTAAGAACTTCAGGACAAAGAAGTCCCTAAACATTACCGTGGACAGATACATGTAACATACCATATTATTCTGGGTTTATGTGGAAAGTAATCATTCAGGAGCAGGCTATATTAGAAGAAGATCTGACCTTGAAAAAAATGTTCTGCCAGTAACTTAACCCTGAAATAATCCCTGCACTAAACTTGTCATTGAAATAAAACTCTGTTGTTTTTTACGTGCATCAAGTGGATCCACTCTGTCCTGAGTGGTAAGGATAAAATAATTTGACAGCCTCTATAACATATTGTCCCCTAATGGAACCATCAAAATCTCTGAATCAAATGCTTGAACTTCAGACTTAATCTACTGTACTAAATGCTTTCCTGAAAAGTAAACAACTGCTGTCTTCAAGAATGAACTCAACTTTCCTTATGTCCCTTAAGCCTGATCTTTGAGACATGTAGAACACCTAGGAAAAATTCAAGCCAGGAACTAAAATCTGTAGATTTTGTCGATATTAAAAAATAGACTTAGGAGACTTGAGTTTTGTGGAACATTTATAATTTCTTTTCCTTCTACTAATTTTGCCATGGTGCACAGGCTCCCCCATGGAGACATCTGTCTTTCACTTTCCCTCAGGATGTAATTGCCTCTCACTTCGTCTAGGTTATATGTGTCTATTGAAGGTCAAAGCTGTTAGTTGCTTTTTTTGTGTCTGTACAGTTAGTATACTAGGTGTTTCAAGGATGGAGCGCTCAAGCAGTAACTTGCTGACATAACCACAAGTTGGTTATGGATATGTTTTGTACTTAAAACATCCTGGTTATTTCACTTATGTAACATATATGAATTTCAAAGGATAGCAGGGAAAAAATGTTTTTACCATGCATGCATTCTTCTTGTCATTTACTTGTCTAGTCCAATGCATAGGTAATTAGCTTACATTTTCTTTAAAGATTTAATCACTTGAACATTATTCTCTGATATAATTTTAATCCTGTATTGTCTTCAACTTATTCTAACTCCATTAGAACTACAATTTTATACAATTTATTCTTCATATAGCTGCCAATAACTGAAGTATATTGATAGGCTGTCAATCTGATCGCTTACTCTATAAAAGAGGTTTACCTTACGTTTTTGTCAATAAAGGAATACCAGTGCAGAAATCCATGACTGAAAGTTTTCTGCAGGTGTTTCAAATGACAGTTTTAAAAAAGAAATTAAAAGTGTGCTTCTTGCTGCTGTAAAGTGACATTGTGAAGCAAGTTGGGACAATCAGCATAAAAACCTAAGTTCCTCGCTTGTTGTGGGAGACATTTAGTATCAGCGCATTTATGCGTTTTCTAATATGTACATAACAACTGGCATTGATACTGGCATTTACTTGATGCTACCTTATTCTGTTGTTTATTGCATTATGTTGAAGTTTGGAATTCACTAATGTTGAAAAATTTATAATGGTAGGAAAAATGCTCTCAAGATGTCTTTTGGGTTGGTCTGTGACTCAGCCACATATTCTAGGAAGCAGCAGCACCAAATTCATAGAATCATAAAATCAGAATAATTTGGGTTGAAAGGGACTTTGAAGATCATCTAGTTCCAATCACCTTGCCATGGGCAGGGACACCAATGGTTTTACTAGTTCTACTTGTACATCTGGTTTGGTGAGTCTCCATATTCTGTTTTCCCCTTGGGAATCAATGTATGAATAGACTTCTTTTGTTACCCCTCTAAGAATGCTGTTGGCCAATTCAGATATTTTCTCTTGCTGTAGTTACTTTCAGTGTTGTAGTCAGTTTTGACTGCTGTCATGGCGCAATGTTTTCTGTATTGATTCATGTTAAACTCCTCTTGACAGTAGCAGCATGGGAATTATTTTTAAAATCAGGAATGAGACAACTTATCGGCTGGGTTAAAACAGTTCTTTCTTAAGGGAACTTGAAGTTCAGTTTAGCTTCAAACATATGCAGAACATAAACAGCAGTTTGAATTTCCTGGCTAGAGTTCACATACTTCATGCTCACAATTGAACATACTCTGGTTGCTGGCTGCCTAGCTCCAACTTCACATTGTTTGGACAGCAGGTAGTTACAAGGTAGTTGAAAGTCTTCCGCAAGATACACATGCCAACTAAAGCATGATTTCTTTTTATGTGACAGGATATATAATAGATATATGCAACCATTAGCTCCTCTATATCTTGATAGATTGTCCATGTTTTCCTTTAGGATTTTAGTTTTTAGAGTTAAAATCTTTTGGATCTACAAAACACTAAATCTCCATGATAATATTTTATTAACATCACTTATAGAGAGGAGTAAACACAAGTACATTTTCTTGGGTTTTGGTTGCTGTGGAAGAATGAGAAAATAATTTCAAAATTTTAACTTTCCATGTTGTTGGGACACACAATCACTCACTCTTCTGATCTTAATATCCAATATTAAAAAAATACTTTATAATTTCTTTAAAAATATAATTTTTCCATTAAAGCTGTGATTTGATACCTAAGATTTTATTGGTACAGAACTAACAGCTGCGTTCAGTGCTTTTGTCTAGACTTACAGCAAACTGTCTTGGCATACTATAGAATAAGAAAATAATTTATTTACAGAATACTGTAATACTCATTATCCATTTCTGAACAAGCATGAAGTGGTGGTATGAGCTGTCAGGTTTCAAAGATTATTTGACCACCCAGATCTCTGAACTTGATGTTCGAAATGGCATTCTATTATCAGTTCAGTTGGTTCTGCTCATCTATGCAATGAACATGCTAGTTGCCATAGGCAAATACTACCACTTCAAGTAGAACTAAGAAAAACCTCTTTTCCATTTCTTAGCTAATTTTTGTTGAGACATGTCCAATTGATGGCAGATTGGCATTTGAAATGTATGAAGTTGTGTAATAGCTGTACTTATCTGTGCTCAAAAATAATTTTGTTGTTTGGCAAACAGACAACTTCTTTCATTTTACAAAAGCAGAAGTTCGTTAGGTTTTGAATAAATATTATGATTTAATAGTAGCAGTTGGTGGATTTTAATAAATATGTTCTGTCACATCTGCAGCTTTCATTTTATTTCAGTGACTATCATTTATTGTCAATAATTTATTTTAAACTGTAAATTATCTCATTTTCAAAACTATCTCTTAACTAGACAGAAAACTATTTTTCTGCATCCTTCAATATTTTAGTTTTCAGGAACCTGATGTCCTATTTTGGGGTATATGCAAGAAAGCTTTGGTTTCCTTTTTGTTTGTTTTTTGTAGTGAGAAAGATCCAGTCCAGAGCAGGCAATGTCATAAATTATTAATGATTAAGAGCTTAGTCAAGACATCAGAGACTAAAGTTCAAATTCATGTAGCCTCCAGTGTAGATCATGTCCCAGGTAAGTGTCCTACTCATAGGCTATTACTCCTGATTTCTTAAGTTCCTTTTTAGTAGATAAGTGACCTCTTACTATCATCTTTTAATCTCAAACATTAGATATCATCCTTGTAACAAATTTTATTGAAAATTCCTATGAAATAGATACGTATTACTCAAGAATATTTTCTGTTCAGATTTACAATTCCTTTGGAAAAATGTGTAGAAAATTGTCAGCCAGCTAAAATAAGTCTTAGAAAACCGTACATGTGCACATGCACATGCATACACACGTGCACAGTCTTATTTATGTATTTGGCTATGTTCTCATCTCCTTTTTATGTTGAACTGGAAAACAGAATCTTAAGCTTCTTGAATGAACCTGTCAGCTCCATGCATGATTCAAAAGTTTATAGCATGTTAGCAAAAGAATATTGCTATGAGTTAATTTTACTTGTACATTTTTATCCCATTTGTTAACATTCATGTAAAAGCAAAGCTTTATGGTCGTGGAGGGTATTTTGTAAAACTTGTGTCCTCTTTCTTTTGGAGTGCAGTGGGTAGGATTTATTCTTACAGTCTTGAGCATGTTGCATAGTTGCTGTCCTGAGTACAATGAAGAACTCATTATAAGTATTTCTAATACCATTCTTCTAAATCACTTTTTATCTCATTTTATATATGTATTTCCTGTATTGTGTGCCTGCTTTCCTAAAACTTATGGGGGGAGGATATAAAAATCAATCTGCTAGTACAAGTATAGTGTAGGTTTACTTGACTGTATAGTAATAAATGTGCACAATCGTAATGAATTTTTGTAAATTTATCTCTTTTATTTTTTTTCTTTTCTAATGTAAGGGAAAAAGTTAAAATCTGTTGTGTCAAAGTGGAAAGGCAATTGATCTGAAATCAAATTTGCAATCTCCTATTTATTAGATATACTCACAGCAACAGTTTGCATGAACAGTCCAGCCAGTGCTATGCGTATTTGGTTAGCTGTCTTAAAGTACTAGACATCTCATGCAAAGGCATCTTCCTGTAAAGAGTTGGAAGGTATTGTTTAAAATAGTGCTATTTAATAGCACTTATTAGCAAATATGAATTGCCTTGATTTGATGTGCAGGTTACATTATTGGTTCTGGATGGCTGGATGCAGATTTTAAATATTTTATTCCTGAGAGATATATCTGTACATTCTAGTGTTTATTGTTACCAACTATCTCTAATGAGGAAATAATGGAATAAAATTAATTTCTCATTTTAATATTTGTTGGTCATGCAGATTTAATGTCAGAATAATAGTAAAGTTCCCAACAGAAGAAGGGAATAAATACTTTGCGCCCTACTTAGCCTTGTAAAAATGTGATTTAATTCATGGGGGGGGGGGGGGGGAATCTATTTATACGATAGTTGAAGCAATTTCAGCCTGACCTTGCAGTGGCTTTGGAAAATTGTACTGTAATATCCAGTACTTGAATGCTTAGGGAAAATTGTCTATAAACAATGTTTACCTTATAGAGATGCATTGAGAACATAAAGAGGGGTTTGCCTGTACAAGGACACTGCTTGCCCACCCATCTCATTGCTTCAGGTCTGTTTCACAAAGTGTCACGACTTATTTAGAATCAGCTTAGGGGTCACAGAGTCATAACTTGTACCTTTATCCCATGTTAGCAGTCCAGTATGCCACAGGTAGCTTGCCTCATGATTCAAAACAATGTAGATAGCTCCATGTTCTTCCACCATTCACTGCAATGATTTTGATGTGCATTTAACGATGACCTGTGCAATCTCTTGTAAGAGTTTTAACATTCAAAAAGAATGCTGAGTGTGGCTGTAGAAAGTATAGAAGAGGGCAACAAGAACTTCAATTCATGTGATAGGTTAGATAACAATGAATATATCTATTTATCTTCAGTTTGTGGATGTTTACCTTCTATTAAATATTAATGTGTTTTAGCTGAGTTAACAGTATTTACTAGACAGCTTATTCTTAATCATTCCCTGTGTAAATAGGCTGGAACAAGTATCTCAGATTTTTTTTTTTTTTTTTTTTTCCCAAATATTTGCTTTCATGAAAATTAAATTAACTGAATTACCATTATTGGCTTTTAGCTGTGTTCCCTTTCCATGTGTATTCTAGCATGACATTAGTGTTTCTGGAAAGTGAGATTTTCAAGAAAATATTATACAAATATGATTTTGAATTCTTAAAGCTTTATTCAGCAAACCAGTTCTGACACTTAGATTTGTTCTACTGCATAGCTTGAATAGTAGTTGTTTGAAGAGAGATGTTGACATGCAGTCATTTTTAATGGGTGGAGAGGGGGAAGAGAAAAAACTTAATTTCATATATTAGAGTTCAAGAAAATAATCAACAGAAAGTCATTACATGAAAAGAGAAGGCGGCTAATGCATCACCGTATTTGTCTTAAATAGGGCAAATAAAGCAGACCAAGTTAATTTAATAGTTCAGGCCAAGCAGTAATGTTTTATAATGTTTAGCAGTAATTAGAAAGATAGCAAACCACTTGAATAAGCTTAAGTTACTTAAAGGCATCAACAATCTGTATGAGCAATGAAATGTGTCATGGTTTCTTCTTTCCCTTTTATTACTGGCATGATTTATATGGGTACAGAGTACAATAACAAATTACAGTCTGTGACTGGAATCCTGCTTTTATTTGTACAAATCTTCCACCTTGAAATCAATACAAGTCTGTGTACAGGAGCAGAATGTACTCATGTCAATCTCGCCTAAATTAGACCTAGTATATCTAGAAATTATAATAAAAAAAGAAATGAGAAGGTAAGATAGAATGTGTAGTGATATGCATCTTACATTGCAGAGCATTTCCTCTTCTTTAAGTCAGGATATTAGATGTGGTTGGAATCTCAGGCAGGATTAAATGATGAATCAAATATTTTAGCAGGAATGATACAGAATCAAGAACTTTTAGTCAAAAACATGAGTAAGATATTTGTGTGGCTTGCAGAGTATGAGGAGCATCATCACAGAATAGGAGAGTATTTTCCGTAGTTCATTTTGAAACTAACAATACTTGGGGGAAAAAAAAATCCTCTGTGAATTTCTTATAGAACAGAAGTTTTTATTCAGCCGTCAACCAAAAGACATGAAAAATGCTATCATCTCTGATCCATATATAGCAGGTTAAATGTTTGGTGTCAATATTCCTGAGAAAAGTGGTCTTTTTCCAAAATTATGTAGAAACTAAAAAGTACTCAGCATAACAAACTTTCCAATCTAAAGTTAATGTAAAACAAAAGCAGAAGAGACTTCATATTTTCAACAAGTTTGGGGTTTGTTTTTTTTTTTTCATTTGCCAGAAATGTATTAAGTGCTTCAGCTTTCTCCTGTTATTTATTAGATTCAATTCCTTGGAAAGCAGAACAGAGCTATATGCCAGTATAGCAGCAGCCTTCTAAGGTTTATCAAATTCTTAAAAGTACATGAGTCAGCAAAACTTCTTGAACTTTCTGGTAATGACATAATAATATTAGCCTTTTTTTGCCTCCCCCTCCCCCCCCCCCTTCATAAGTATTAACTGTTTTCTTGTTTTTCCCCAATCCATAGTTTTAGTCATTATGACCCATTGCCATGTGGTTATCAGCATGAAGCACATGTACTGATACTACTTTGCATGTTACTTGAATGTAGTCATATGGTAGTGACAAGCGTGAGGAAACATCAAGAAATAAAATAGTTTAACTATCCTGATTTTCTATGAGTGGATCTATTCATATAGATAAACTTCCGGGTCTCTTGTAAACATTTAAGTTCCTACATGCTTCAAAATGAAAGTAAAAGGGTATGCAGGAAAAGCATGTGTTGGGGAGGGAAGAAGAAATGGAAGGGAGAAGAAGGGACTAACCTAATGTGGTAAAAACTGTGAGATCAAAAAAGAATTAAAAGATCAAAAAGTTGAAATAAAAAAGAACCATTGATGTTCTATAAAAAATGTTTCTTAGCTAATAGATGTAATAACCTCAGGCAGAAATATGTTTCAAAATGAAAAACGACATAATTTAGACTGCTGAAATTAAAATGGTGACAGCCCTACCAGATACGATACACTGCAAAGAAGTATTCTAGTCTTCTGAGTAAATCATGGGATGAGGACCATGAAAATTGGAGTTTGATTTTTAGAACTCTTTGCAGTTGCCTAGCTATGAATATTAAGGATTTATTACTTACAGATGGAAGTTATTGGAAACCCACTTGAATATTTAAAAAGTAGATAATGAAATCAACATGAATATATAAGATACTGAAATTTTACAAGTGAAGAAATTTATGACCCAATGGTCATACATAAATGGATCAATTAAAGTACCTATGTACCTTGGTAGCTGGTATATTCCTCTCAGTATTAGAGGGAATAAACCCAAAATGGCTTGATTATGTTGTAGTGCCAAAGTGTTTTGATCTAGGGGGGTTCATTTAATTCTCATGCATCTTATGTCTTCGTTTGCTCTTTCACGCTGAGGAAAAAGAGAATGTCCTTTGGTGAGGTAGAATAAGCATTTTTGTTTATTAGAAGGTTGATTCTTTAGAAATTAAGTGCTTAACTTGAATATTGGTAACAAGCAGCCTTCACGGCTTTCAAACAGTACTTGATTTTATTGCATGGATTTTGCCATGCTGTTTTTTCATACACTGTCTTCAAATAAATAAACATTGTAATTAAAAAAGCTTTTCTTATAGTAATCAACTTAATTATGGAAACAAGCTTTTTTAATATATAGTTTTGGAAAGGAAAGAAAAAGGAAACGAGAGTCAAGAAAAAACCTGTGCGTGAGAACAAGTAATAGAAAAGGGGAAAAAGAGAAAAATAATACATTAAAAGCAGGACAAAACCAGTAATTGTCTTTATTCTTTCAAAGTGTCTAATGTAGGACTATGCCAAGTTTTACTAACACAGAGAGGTACTCGGAAATATAGCTAAAACTAGGTTCTTGAAATGGTTCTATCATTGTATTCACAGAGAACTATACTGAACATTCTTTATTATCTTTTCTTGGAAATAGGCATTCAGTTCAGCATTCCCTGAAAATCTCTGCTAGAGGGAATACTAGTCTATTCTTATCAGCTATGATTACCTTTCATGTCACTGTAAGACAAATTCCAGCATATTTAGCAATACCAGTAATGTGTTATTTATGTGGGTGTGAGTTTTCACGGTGCCACTGTGTATGCATGCATGTATATGTTAGCAGAGGAGCATGAAGTTTACCGCACATTGATTTTATATGATTTATAGGTTTAAATGTATCTTGAAATATTTAAGTATGCTAAAAGTGCTTGAAATATTTAGAAGCTATTGATTACTTGTTCCTTTATTGCTTTGCCCAATTAATGAAGGGCTATAAATTTTATATTAATTTAGAAATGCATTTGGCCTCTAACCATTATGATCTTTCATAATGTGATAGCAACATAAAATAAACACAATTGCTGGATGCCTGAGCAATTTTAGAAATATTTCTTACTTATTATAAAACTGTCTCTAAACTCTGTAATGATACTATAAAAATTACAGTAATGAGAGAAAGGTCTTTAATAAGAAGTGATTTCAGGCTGATAGTAAGGCAGAACAAAAAGGAGAATACAGGCTGAGTCTTGAAAGTGAAAGAAGATGTAAAAGGAATAAAGGGAAGGAAAAGGGAAAAAAAGAGAGAGGAAAAAGTGAAGAGAAAATGATCTCTTCACACAAATACAAGCAGGCAATTTCTAGGTACTGATCTAGGGACCATTAGCCAGGTATATATATAAACAAACGCTAAGGAGAATAATTGTTGAGGAAAAAACATAAGTAAAGATTGATGAATTAGCACAGAATTATCAAATGTTGGCAGCCCCATGTTTTCCAGGGAAATATTTGTGTGAAGTTAGGAGCAGATGCTGAACAATATGGCTCATCTGATTTCATGCTGCTTGTGCAAGCCGACCCCTGGCATTCTGTGTGAGGTCAAAAGTTTTCTGAAACTTCAGTCAGCAGGAACAGTGTACATGTAGATTGGTGGCTCAAATCAGGTGTGTCTTGCCTTTCAGCAAGTGTCTGATGATCTTGGGTTTAAAATAAAATCAAAAGCTAAGAGAACACCTGAAATGAGAGTTGTATAATTTTTGCTGCTTTTTAAGATGTGTTGTATAATCTGTTGTAATTTATTCTTCTCTTCATTTGATTATTTGGAGTAGAAACTATTATTGCAAGTTACTCTTACCATTGAGAATTTCAACAAAACAACTTGTAATGCACAGTTTAGGAAAGCATATACAGAAATAAATTGCTTGCTAGTTAGAATTGCATTTATTACCTGAAGAACTATAATTTTTTTTAATTGCATAGGAAAAACAATGATTCATCTAAATAAAGATCCAGTTTTAAGTTAAAACTTAAATAACTGTTCTCTCTGTCCCAATAATTTACATGCTGATTTTTGACATTTAAATACTGTTACTTAATCAAACCCTGTATGTTTTTTAATCGGGCAGTTAACAGAGACGTTTGTCTCTAGCTGCTTTCTTGCACGCACTTTTGCCACAGATATGAAGAAAGGAATTTAAGATAGCAGAGAACTATTTAAAATCTGTGTTTCTCCGTGGCCTTCACTAAAATTAACATTGTTGGGATAAATTACTAGATAACATATTTATCGCATATCAAACCCAAGTTCAGTATCTTATCTCTGACAACAGCAAACAGTACTTGTGTAGAAAGACATGTAGGCCAGAGCAAATGTGTAGTAGTGCTTCCTCAGTGCTTCCTGATGTTACAGATTCAAGGTTCAGAGATTTTGAGTGCTAGGTGATAGCATTGTATAAAGAGGCAATAGATGGAGTTGGGGAATAAGGACCAAGGTTTAACACCACCACATGTAGTGGAATAGAAGACAGAAAAAATTGGCTCGAACCCCTTGCTTCACAAAATTTAGCTTTCTTGGATCATGAAATACCTGGAAAAATTCAGTAGGAAAAGGGAAAAATAACATGCCTTGGAAAGTGATGCAATTTGTGTACTGCAGTGAAAGAGAGGGTAAACCATCCTTCAGTGTTCCGTGATCACCCCTGCTCCTCCCTTCAGATAATGCTACAAGTCATTTATAAATAGGATAAGGATACCAAAGTTCATGCTTAAGTGAAGGTTTCAGCGTGCTCGCAAATACGACTGTGGCTTTCTTCTTTAAAGTACCATGCCACTTTTTGTGATAAGGTACAATATTATAATCAATATAAAAATGAAAATTTGGGTTTTCAAACAGTCAAATCAAATACTCCAAATCAGCAAGGCCCTAATTCTGTGTGCATTTATAAAATCGCAGGTTATGGATTCTTATCCAGCTCTGTAAGAATCAGAACTGAACTCAGAATCTGGATTAGAAAACTACTTCTGATATTGAGAATATAAAGGAAAGAGGAAACAATTGTCTAAGATGCTGTGTTTCAATTAAGTTTTTTTAAACACTCTGACTGAGATCTTCAAGGTAGTGTTGGTCATCCCAGACCTACCATATTCATAAAAGGAGGCAAGAAGCTATGGGAAGGATTTGTTGTTTTAGACACCTTCTTTCTTAATATGAGCAATATGATCATATTTGATTGCAGTATTTTAGAATAGCATTTTTGCTTTCTAATAGCAATGGAATGCATCAGGTTTTCAAAACCCAAGAACATATTATGAAGCCTGTTATTGTTTGATTCTTTTACCATGAACTCTAGAATATGTTCACCTTTAATTGATCAAAAGAGCTTTGTTTTATTTTCTGAAGTGAGAAGCATTTATATATAAATGCCATTAAAATGCCATAGAAATATTCATTGTCTGAAAAAGCTAGATAGAAAATTTTATTCATTTTCTTACAAAGTTGAAAAAACCCTAATAAAGATAAAATCTAGAACAACATATTAAATAACACAGGATATAATAAAAACTGCAAGCAAATACAATTTTCCTCAACAGTTATTGTAAAAAACAAAACTATGTAATGAGCATCTAGTGCTGGACAATTTTATAGAAAATCTCATTATTATTTAAAAGAAATCTTTTGGGATATTTTTAGTACTGTTGTAGGAAAACCTATGTGTGATTGTAGATGATCATAAAACTGAGAAGGCATGTGCAGTGTTGTAGAATGACTGCTTTGATCTTAGGCTTTCCTTACAAAGGTGATTTATTCATGCACTGCTCTATGGCATTCAAGGACATGCAGTATTTATTACATTATAAAGCAGCACAGAGAGGGAAACAGCATAAGTTGTCTACAAAACTGTGTTTGTTGTTAATATTGTGATATTCCAGTTAACTCCATGATCTAGGTGAAAAGACCTCTTGGGTTGTCAATCCAGTTATTCAGAGCAGCAACCTAGGATGGAAGACAAGAGCTGAAAACAAGGCCAGCTGGGGAATGGAAACTCTTGAGAAGCAAAGGAAGTAGTAGGTGAAGAGTCAGACCACTGGTGTTACCTTTCACCTTTTTTCTTTTCCAATTTGAAGAACTTTTTTGTTTGTTTGTTTGTAAATAGGCTAAACCAACATTATTGCTGTGGGCAATGTTTTGTTCAGACTTTCTGAGCTAATCGTATATTAAGCAAGCATATATTAAGCAAGCCTGTTGGAAGTCATTAACCTATAAAGAGAATGAAACATCTGATGGATAGGACAAGGGGTAATGGATTCAAACTTAAACAGAAGTTCAGGTTAGGTATAAGGAAGAAATTCTTTATGAGGCACTGAAACAGGTTGCCCAAAGAAGTGGTAAATGCTCCATCCCTGGCAGTATTCAAGGCCAAGTTGAACAGAGTCTTGGGTGACATGGTCTAGTGTGAGGCATCCCTGCCTGTAGTAGGGGGGTTGGAACTAGATGATCTTAAGGTCCTTTCCAACCTTAACCGTTCTATGATTCTATGATAAAAGGTGTGCTCATTAATTCTATGTTTGAAGAACTGATTCCTATGAAACAAAGATACTGATTGTATTTTACAGGGAATATATTTTTGCATTTTTAACTGTGTAACTGGTTGACCAATTCCAAGTAGTATTTACAAAACCCAGTAAGTTCCTAAAGGTAGTGTGGAAAAAAAGGAACTATAAAGACACAAGAGTCACTAAATATCTCAAGTAAAAGGAAGGCTTGACTTGACAAATCTCACTTTAAGAAATGGAAAAGAATTTACTTTGGAGAGAGTCCTTCTGTATGTTTGAACAACATGGAAGAGCTTCAGCCATAGCTCATGCCCGCCTTAACATCAAAATCGATCATCAGTGTGACACAGGCTGCAGGACATCTGGAGTTGCTAGTTCAGTATTAAAGAATTATTTAGTTTTATGTCTTCTTCATTAACAAAGCTTCATCATCACTGTATACCCTTTTACGTGGTGATAAATGCCTCTCGTCAGTACTTGGGGTTTTTTCATTGGTTTTCTGGTTTATGAGTAATTAATGAGTGGTTTCAGGATCTTTTCTGTAACATTTTTATATTCTACTGAAAATTGATGGAATCAAGTGATACCAGGTGTTAAGGCACTTGAAAATGGAAGAAAAAGTCCTCATATAGTAGTATTTTATAGTCACATGAGCTGGCAGGTCTTGGTTGCTGGCAAAAGATGTATCTGATACATAGACTTCTTTTATTACTACTATCAACATGGTAAAAGCAAATTAATTTACGTCTTTTATAAAATTGAGTAGAAGAAGAGCTGCATGCTAAGAAGTCATAGATTCGTGCAGTCACATAGCTTTGGAATAATTTAGGTTGGAAGGGACCTCGGGGTGTTATTTAATCTGACTCCAGTCATAGCTGGGCCAAGTTTTAAGAGACTTCTGCAGTCTGGCTGGGGAATGTTGTGTTCCTCAAGGGAAATGCGTAGCCGCAGCCCTGTGGGAGGCAGCAGATCTCTCCTCTTTGAATATAACTAATCCTTTTAGCCTGCGATACACCCAGAGAACATGACCTGATTGATCCCTTCTGCCCTTTATAGACTCTTTCTGCATGCAAGAAGGTAATTGCTGCCTTCAAGGAAGCATTGAAATGACTACGAAGTAATTACAGCCTGGTCTCTTCCTAACCCTGTTCTGCTGTACTTGCCCCTGGGAAGCAGCTGGGCAAAACTGAATATAAATATATAGACAGATGCCTACCTGCAAGAAGGAAGCCTGCAATATTCATTTCATCAGACTTCACAATGATCTAAATAGGAACAGTATGCGTCCTCAAGGAAGGTTTATAGCCTTTTTCCTTGTGAAGCTTCTAATAGCTTAGGAGAGCTTTTTTTAACAAAAGTAGTTTGGCACTTTTGACCATCTTCTTTAACATCACATTATGAGGATGCATGAGCATGGTGATAAAAAAAATCCTTTCCAGTAATGGGAAAATTGATGCATATTAAAACATGTTACACAGGCTATTTTTCTTATTTTTACCCAAATAGTTACGTCTGGGATTTGAGAACATTGAAAATCAGGTGATCTGAGGTGCTCTGTTCTCCTAGTGCCCTTTAACACTGTGATCAAATAAATTCCCACTCACTAGAGGAGTGCAAGTAATCTACTTGGTAAAAAAGATTAGATTTACTCAAACAGTTTTAAAATTTATTAGAGCGCCCTCCTGTGGAATAATTGTTCTTAGCAATACAAATGTGTTAAGACAAAGAAAAAAGTGTACTATTAATCAAGCAAAACTGTTCTGTTCTTAAATCACTAAGTATTTGCTTGCTCCTATTTCTTTAGGTTGAAATGAGACAATGACAGGTACTTTCGGTGGGTCAATCTCAAATTCATTTTTTAGACTAAGGACAAGGCATGTCACAATCCGTAAACTTCAAGTTGGCTAAAGACACATTGCAAAATATTTGTTAATTTTCTAATGGAATAAAGGAAATTTTTCCAGTAAGGAAAATATATTTTCTCATTGTACAAGGAGAATGTTGTATAATTAATGCCATTCTCACACATGCACTACAGAATGTAAAATACATTGTATAGTTATCACAGGGAAGGTTTATTTATCAAATCAGGTCAAATAAGCTCTGTGTTTCAAAATAAATTTATATAGGCAATAAGGAATAAAAAACAGTGAAAACGGTTCATCTCAGTGAACACTGGGAAAACATTGTCCAAAAGTAATTGTTTCATTTCTAACCTTATCTCTGATCCCTAATTCTAAAGGGAAACTTGCAAAGTATCTTCAGCATATAAATCTTGGCACAAAATCTAGCATCACTAAAAGATACAGCAAAAATTAACTCAGTGGAATTGCTGGGTTTATGACACGTTATAATTTTCTTCACACCTCTCTCTCAGATCACCCTTTATTTTCCATATGTAATAACTACCTTTTTCTCCCTTGCTGTTTCTCCAAAGTTAATGACTTATTCCCTTGCTAATATCTCTCCTGTTCCACGGGTGCAAACTATACTTGTCTCTCACATTATCTAGCTGATTAACATAATTAAGTTAGAGTCAAAGCAGTTGTACTCAATTTGTGTTTGCTTCTGTTTCAGTGTGAGTTCAGATCAGTGTGTGAGTTTATCCCTTTAACTATACAAGTTGGGCTAATACTTTTTCCTGTATCTTTGCCTTCTGTTTTCCAGCTAGTTACTTCTAATATTTTTCATAATTCATGTGGAAAAGGTAGTGAGATGATGATCTACACTTGCACATGATCTGTGTAAATTTTCATTAATCCTGCAAAATTATCAGAATATAAACACAGGAAAGTGCCATAAGATAAGAGAGTTGGTAGCAATACTGGCTTATGAAGGTCCTGCCCCAGCTTTGTAATTGTCACCCTCTTAGATGTTACAGGTACAGTTTATAAAGGACAACGGCTGATAGACGGATGAACTGTGGCCTGGAAGTGCAGATGAACAACCAGGAAAGTTACCACTTCAGGCTGCCTGTATTGCTTTGAACCCCATCTTGCTGAACTGCAAGCATCCAGTTGTCCTCTGAGGGTTACTTATACTGGGATCTAGAAAAAACAGATTTTTAAAAGGCAGCATTACTTTTATAAGAGCAGATTGATGTTCTTTCTTTGAATTTCACATCAAGTTAGCCACAGAATTCCCTATGTCAGTACTGCTTTGTCTCACTAGATGAAAAAAATCAACCTTATGCTCCAGCACATAAACAGTATTTAAGTCACAGCCATCTTACATTAACAATAATTTAGTTAAATGTATAAGTTTGATTTTATATTTTTCTATTTTTTTTTTGCACACTGTACCATAACTCGTGCTCTTTTCTGATTCCTTGTGAGCAAGACTGCCCAACTTTATTTGCCAGGCATTAAGTTTAAAGTGAGAAAACCCAATGATTAATGAGATTACAGTAAAAGAATGGAAAGTTGAGACTGTCAGAAGACTAGAAGATCAGTTAGAAGGTGTCAGCAAGGAATGTGGGAATAAAGATCTATTACATAATCATATTGAACAGAAACCTCACCGAGTCGTGGGCTCATCTCCACTGCTATGGAAACTGTTTTCTGGGTAGTAGTAGAATCAGTGCACTGAAGTGATTACAAGCAAGGAAGGACATGAGATACAATGTGAAACTTCTTTTTGAAATACTGATTAAAGTCTAGACAGATAAAAGTGGGTTTCAATAAACGAGGAATGTATAGTAAACTATTTTGAGCTTTTCATAAACTTTTCTTGTTCCTCACTGAAACAAAAGTGAACTTTTCATTATTTTTAAGAACTATCTGGCAGTCTTGCACTGAGAATGCAATTATGGGATGTAAAAGACAAAGTTCAAAGCAGGTAACAAAGCAGCCTGAATGTGTTTGATCATACGTTCTAGTATTTCTGAAGAAATCTTTCTAAATTAGAAGTCAGCACAGCGGATACATTTTCTAGTAATCTTGTGAATTACTGTTTTCACTGGAAAAGTTTATTACTTGGAAAATTTCCATTTACCTAAATAATGATAAATAATGTATCTGAGCTAATGAGATGCACTTCTTGGGATTACATCAGTGGAGATATAATTCAATTTCACAATTTTCTTTGTGAGAATTTGTCATTGTTTTCTTTAGTTTCAACCATAGAAAAGCTCCCCATAGTGAATCCTCAGCTTTGAAATGATCTCTGATTATTCTTATTATTATTTTTTCTAATGAGATATCCTGCATGTAAAACTGCTTACAGTTTTCCGTTGCTGCTTTTCTCTATGTAGGACATTCTGGTAGTGGCAATGGCTTTCAGTTCATGACCTGCTAGTTGCCCGTGCACTCAAATAAAAAGACAGTCTCCAAACAGATCTTAAAAAGCAAAACAACCCACTTCCCCCCCCCTCCCCAGTAGTCAGCTACAGGCAAGGTTAAAATGCTTTGTCTGTTGATTGGGAAGGTATATGTCCAAAATAAAGCATTTTTAAACTAATCTAAATCTGTTTTCTTTCATTTTAAAACCCTTCCCCCTTGTCCTGTCACTACATGCCCTTGTAAAAAGTCCCTCTCCAGATTTGTTGTATGCCCCCTTCAGGCACTGGAAGCTGCTCTAAGGTTTCCCTGGAGTCTTCTCTTCTCTAGGCTGAAAAAGCCCAGCTCTCTCAGCCTGTCTCCACAGCAGAGGTGCTCCAGCCCTTGGATCATCTTCCTGGCCCTCCTCAGGACTTGTTCCAACAGGTCCATGTCCATATGTTGGGGGCCCCAGAGCTGTATGCAGCACTGCAGGGGGAGCTCTGTGCACATCAGCTGGTCACTGGCATAGAGGGTGAGACCCCCTCCTCATCTTCCCTGCCTGTCCTTCATGGAGAGCCTCTATCCATCCATTCCAACACTCCAGCCATGGAAACCATCTCAGCACATCTCTGTGATGCCAGTAAGATAGTAGCCCTGAAGACGTGTGCATGTGTCTAACTCCTCTTGTTTATTCCCTGTGCTACGTGCATTTGTACAGAGGCATTTAAGTTGCGCCCCAAATGAAGGTGACTGTTCTAGTTGAAATTCTTTTATTAAGTCCAGTCGGAATTTTGCTTCAGTAACAGTGAAAAGGATGTTAAGATTTGATCCTAAGTTTTTTGAGTACTTGGATATAAGGAAAGGGGATACATCTTAGGATACCCTAGGATTCGAGTTTCAGTTTTTAAATTATTTTGCTGTAACAGTTTTTTAGCGTATGCAATTTATGCAGCAATTATCTAATAATGTTTCAGAATTATCTCCTAATTAAGCGGTCATAAGTAGCAATGCAAGGCATGATAAAATAAGTGTCTTGCAGAGAAGTAATACCATCCTTTCTTTGTCAATGCTGTGTGGTTCTTTTGATGTCTTACCCGACATTTTCAGTGCTGTTTGACAGGCCATGTCCACATAGAAGTGTTCACCATGATTCATTGAAAACTCTACAGCTAAAATCCTGAAAACTTAACAGCTTATATCAATGAATAGAATTTGTAATTAGAGTTGTATGCTGTGTTTAAACAGCATCCGATTCAAAAATATTATATGTCATTTGCTCAGTGACTGTGTGCTGTTTATTTGAGTATTACTGATTTTTCTTTACTCTGGCTGACCCTTTCTCTGCTTACATTTAAACCATAACATGAAAGTAAAGACTAAAGTTAAAACACAGGAAGTATTTGCTGTAACTTAAAGGCCATTGCAATTTTTCAAGTGTATTAACCTTGGTGTGAGCACTTTGTGGACTTCCTTTATCAACATCCTTCATAATCTATTGATGAATTTTTCTGAACATTCACAAACCGCTCAAGAATATTAGTGAAAATTCAGCAGGATGTAAAATCCAAGTGGGTAAGATGGCCTCTTTTATCCTGTTGAAATCCTGTTATTATTTTTATTTTGAAAAAGGTCTTGTTTGTCAGTGAAAACTTTCATTTGTATTTTCCTTTCAGAAGGATTAGGTGTCCACTAAGTAGATTGACAATTATATATAGGTCATAAGTTGCATATAGTAACAACCATATGACAGTTTATGTATCTCCTTGTATATGCCTCTACTTTGTATACTCTCATGCACTTATTTACATAGATCTGAACTAATAAAGTAGAAGGCTTGATCATACAAATGAATAGTTTACCTGCACAAGTCTGGAGGTACACTAGCACATTCGAGGGCTAAGGAAAGAGCAAGTAAGAACCTCCTCGCATGCCTGTTTGGACAGTGCTTATAACTGGACTCTGACACATTATTCTGTCTATATGAATGATAGCAGAATATTAGATTTTCAATGCAATGACTACTAGACAAAAAGTTTGGGATTGGTTGATTTTGATGCCGTATGAAGCAACATGCTACTTAGTCATTTGGCATTGCTTATCATTGTTGTTCTGTTGCTCCTCTTAAGTTTTTCCCTTGACTTTTCCTGTGGCACTGATAGTTTGTCCAGTTTTCTGCAGTTTTACAGTTCATTCATCCAGTCCGCCTGTCCTTTGTTCCATTACCAGAAT
This sequence comes from Strigops habroptila, assembly GCF_004027225.2. Taxonomy (NCBI): domain Eukaryota; kingdom Metazoa; phylum Chordata; class Aves; order Psittaciformes; family Psittacidae; genus Strigops; species Strigops habroptila. The sequence continues at coordinate 30,164,775 of NC_044283.2, read as the reverse complement.
ATGGTGGGAGACTGTATCCAAAACCTTTGCTGAGATAAATTACATCATTTGCTCCCGCTTCCATCTGTAGAACCAGACATTTGATTATAGAAACAGTTACATCAGTCAGGTGTGATTTGCTAAAAATCACCTTTTTGTCCTCTAGTTTGAATATTAAGTAATGTCAGCTACAAGTAGGTTTAACACAATATATTTAGAATATTAAAACATAAATTTAATATTAAATCTTTCAACAGAGAAAACACTTTGCTTTGCAATGAAATAAATTGAGGTTATTGTTAGCTTTTGACGTTTTAATGAGTTACATTTAAATTTCCATTCTATGGGAGCTTAGATTGAAGGAATAGATTACAAATAAATGAGAAGTAAAGTAATATGTTCATTATTAATGCCTCTGTGCTGCTTGGTAATTTTTAGATTAGTAAAGTAGCATCAGGGAAGCCCCTTGGTATTGTTTTAAAATCAGTTTTGGGAGAATAACTGAGTGAATTGTGGAACATCTGCACTTGAATTGAAATAAACTATCAGATGAACCAGCCACATTTTCCTATATAGGTTCGGTGCTTTTTTCTTTTTTTTTAGGCAATAAGTACAGTAAAACTTCAGATTTATTGATAATTCACATGATATAGTCTATATACTAGTCAAAGCGTCTATATCTTGCTTTTCAGGCAAATGAAGAATCAACATAAAGATTCATCAACAATCATAAAGATTTCTACTACCAATATGAAAAAAAAATTTCTTTAAATTTAATAGAGTATATTTGTATATTTAGATGCAAAAAGAACATAAAACTTACAAAATTGATAGAACAACTGTTCTGTGGGCAGAAGGTCAAAAAAAGGGACAGTAAATGCAACCGACATACTGTTGATATTTATTACGAGTTGTAATTGAAGCCCATGGTCACTTATTTTGATAATATCTTAAATGTGAAATTTAGCCCTTAAAGATATAGGAGATTAGATGTGACAAGATCATAGAAGAAAGCATACTACATGAGATAACGTTATATCTTAAGAATATTAGTCTCTGTAAGTGCCTTAGCTAGCTAAGACTCCTGCAGTGGGCACTGTAAGTCACTGTCTGTGCCTTGCTTCTGTAACTATTTTTTTTTTTCAGTTGATTTTCATTTCAGAAAAAGGTTTTTTTTCCATACAATATAACTGTATTGGTTTATTGCTAGTATTTTAATAAGGTATGTCATAAAACAAAAATTAGAAAAGTTGTTTCTTGTTTTAAAAGAAGTCACCTATGCTTGACTGCTTGTAGAGTACAAAAGCTTGATGATATAAGCCAAACTTGTCTTATATGAAGTTACAAACATATCTTACAACTTCATCATTTTCTGATAAGACAGTAACATACTTTAGAAATACTGTAGCAGATCATAATTCTGTTTCAGGATAATCTTACAGTGATGCAGAACTGTTACTAGTGATGCAATGAGCTAGTAAGCTAGTGGCATATTCAGTAACACTGCTAGAGAAATAGATTTGTATTTCATGAGTCAAATTTCAGAAGCTCATAGCATAAACCTTGTGTCGTATTAGCTCTATGCCTCTATGGTTTAATTATATAGTAGTCATTATCTTTACAGAATGCAGTGTATGGGCTAGTAGTAACACAGAGGTAAATTCACTGGGAAAAAGGGCTATCTAAAGCTCTAAGAGCATTGCTGGGTGCAGTGCACGCTCCCTGGATTACATGACTGGGAGATCTGCCACACTTCTGCATGCTGCTTCTTCACTCTTATTCCAAGTGAGTGCAGCTGTGTCTGCCATAGATTTGGAATAGACTCCAGTGATGCTCCAAACTGTAAATCTTACCCTTGTGGAAAACACCATTATGGTGGTGTTTTCTTATGAACAGAAAAAAATCCTATTAATCAGCATGGTGTCTTTGACATCAGAGTAAGTAATCTCTTTCCCTTAATTTCTCTCATTTCTCCTGCTGCTGAGGGGTGGAAGGGATACTGGAGTATCTGTATCAGAGTGTTTGTGGGAGATCTAACTTTGCTATAACCTTTTTCACGTGATGGCAGGAGGAGCAGCTTGTCCTGGATCTTCCAGTCAGTCGTAGGGACAGCCTACCTCTCCCCTCGTCTCTCCTGGACTTTCTCCTTCTTGGAATGGCTAACCTATCTCATTGTAATTAATTGAACCAAAACCTAAAAATGGTAGACTATGATCTGAGAATGCTAAGTATATTATAATCAATTATATCAGTAAAATTCTAGTACTTGTATTTCTTATTCAATTAGAATTGGAAAATGAAGTAGCATTTCCAGCTAGTATTGTTAAAAGAAAAAACAGGACTCTGTAATATAAAAAGAAAAAAAAAAAAGGTGGCGGCTAAAAATCATTCTTCTTTATAAAAATATGTAAAATCCTTTCCCTTCTTTATCTTAATAAATGCTACACTGGTACACAATTTCAGTGCAAATGATAGGGGAAAAAAAAGGTACTTGCAGACCAACTGTACCTGAAAGTAAAAAATCCTGCCCTAAGTAAGAACCTTTTCTCTTCCTTATGGGTTTCTCTGTCACTAATCCCAAAAATGAAACTCGTTAGTTTAAACCGCAGTGCTATTTTAATGCCATGTCAATCATGCCGTGAATTCTAGTCACCATGACCAGAAGACAGAAAGTGTGATACACCACCAGAAACCAATTTAACATTTAATCTATTATAGAAGTTTTATGGTAGTTACTTAGATGACATCAGTACAAATAGGTTAAATTGGGAACTGCAGGATTGTAAACCAGTGGTTTAGCTGTAGTAATGTAGGTTAATGTCATCCAGATTGCCAGTCAAAGACTTGAGTAAAGATTATGCAGTACATCCATGAGCAATAGGAAAATGTTAATATTGTTAAATTTGGTTTAGCATGAAACAGATGGCCCGGTTTTTTATCAGCTCTGCTGTTTCGATCATTAGTTTAACTGCAGTAATATGATGCTGTCTTTGCAATGCCAGTGCAATTCACCTCATTACTGCTGGGTAATCTGCACTTGTTAAAATCGTGAAAAACCTAATGTTTGTGTGTATGTGTTTTTTTATGGAAAAATATAATAGTGGCTGATGCAATTACTACATCAAGCACCTAAGAGAAATATTAAACACAAATTGCAGGAAAAGATCTGGTTTAGATTTCAGGTAGAATAATGGTATCTTGTGCTCAGTCCAGAGGAGAACAAATGAATAGAAAAAATACTCAGTCTTGAATGAATGACCCTAATATAATTAATTTGCCACCAAACCAATCTTGAATACAGTGAACAATTTGCAATATCACCCTACAGAGATTCATGTGGCTAATAATCATAAAAGAGAAGATAAAATATTTGGTACCTGTGTAATATTAATCATTGTACGTAACAAATCCAGCAAGAGAACAACATACACAAGTTAGGACAGAAACTAGATTCTGTGGTATTTTATAGAAATGAATGGAAACAATACAAGTATTTCAGTCTCTATGCATACTTGTACTGCATTAAAGATTGATGTAGGAGGAATGTTTGCTATATCGTTACAAAAGAAATATGTCTTAAATTAGATGGGTTTAGACATTAAAGTCATGCAAATATTTCAGTTACTTAGAAATTCTCTTTAAATGCAGACTATTTAGTATTCTTAAGGGAGAATATACATTGTAGTGTTGCTTTAAGCAGAAATTCTCTAATATTTCAAGGCAACACTGTGCTGTGCAGCTGGTAAAAAAAACATAATGATGAGACCTTCTTAGAATATTGATTTTCTCTATCATCTAGATTTCGTCAAGATTATTTTTGTGTATATGTGTGAAAAATGTTTTTGAAGAAATGCATAAATTCTGAAAATTTCATCATGTTAAGGGTTGAATTTCTAAATTCTAAATTTCCAAATTAGATGGAGTAACATGGTCCTAAGTGCCCATAAAGGCAACTACTAAAAAACTCATGTGGAATATGCTAGGCAATTGTTCTAATGCTTTCTTGCATAGGATGCGGAGCATGGATCTATGTGGCCCACCCCCATTTTACAGCAGTAGTAACCATGGTGTGCAGCTAAAGAGCATTGTGTGAGATTCATGATTATATTGATGACATACAGATTGTGTGGCTCAATAGTTTTTTACTGAATGCCTGGAAAAATTATCTATCTATTTGCATAAAATTACCCTGGACTGCCAAGTCCACCACTAACCATGTCACTAAGGGCCTCATCTACACAGTGTTTGAACACTTGCAGGGATGGTCATTCCACCATTTCCTTCCCTGGGAAACCTCATCCAATACCTGATCACCCTTTTGGTGAACAAATTCTTCCTAATATCCAGTCTAAACCTCCCATGGCACAGCTTAAGGCTGTTACTTCTTGTCCTATCACTCGTTACCTGGGAGAAGAGATCAGCCATCTCCTTGCTCCATCGTCCTTTCAGGTAGTTGTAGAGAGCTAGAAAGTCCTCCCTGAGCCTTCTCTTCTCCAGACTAAACAACCCCAGTTCCCTTAGTAACAGGCTGATACACACTGCTGCCTTGCAGTCTGAGTTCAAATAATATATCTTGGCTCTGTGGTTAGATCAGATATTGAAACCTGCCTCCCATTGAAAATATTTCTCAGCTGTCACCTAAATGGGAATTAACAATGACACATCAGGAAAAAAAGTAGATATCTTGCAAGACATAATTTCTGAGTACCATACAGTAAAGCCTGTGACTCATTTCCTGAATTCTTCCTCTTCCAAATCCTCATCATCAACATATTTATAACTGTGAAGCCATGAATACTAAAAAACTTTTTATGCCTTCTTGCAGGGTGCTTACACAACCCCAGAAAATTCTGGTATTCAGTGACTCAGAGCATGGTTTCACATACGCAGTTGGACATTCCCACATTTTTATTCTAAACCTTGCTAGAAGTCACATCAGTAGAAAACAGCCTAAACAATGAACTATCAAAAAAAAATTGCTTTTTACGTAACTTACAGCATATGGCTGTGTTGTGATGAGCTCAGTAGTGTTCACTACAAGATCTTTTCATGGAAGGATACAATGAAGTCTCCTACAGCTAGGTAGAAATCTGTTTGCATGAAGTAAACCTCTCAATTTTACATTCTTTGAAATGAATAGTGATGCTTATTTTAAGACGTCTCAAAAATGGCAGAAAACTTGCATAGGTTCTAGTCTAATAACATTTGTAGAATGCTGTGTTCTTTCCTTCCTGAACGGCACTGGTGATTGATACAATCATACAAGAAAGAAAACCAAGCTTCATTCTTCCTAGCACAGACAAACTGTATCAAGGAGCTTAATGAGCTTTAACTTCATAGCTTTATTTGCAATAAAGCAATGCCAATCCCAGGCTCTATTGTTACTGAGATAAAGAAGCATGTTCAAGTCGTTGGAGGTTAATCTAGTGTAAAACTATCTTTGACAAAAAGGTGGTGGATGTGAATATTCTAACCCTATTTTGAAAACGGTGTTATGATAGTGAAGTATGGAAATACACATTTTCATTTAATGTGGGAGTACAGAAAACCTTAGAAAATGTTGATTATGTTTTCTAAATTCACTATGGGAAGTGATACCCATGAATACATGAATTCTCTAGTAGGTTATGCCAGTAACAGTATCTTACCAAATTTTTCTCAGTTGAAACGCGCTAGGTTCACTGCTGATGGTGCTGACCCCTCCTGCTTTCGTGGTACATTAAAGCATCATTAACATTCTGAATTGTTTGTAGAGTGGTGATAAGTATCCATATTGAATTCGGAAAGAAAATCTTAACCTGAAATAAAAAGCTTTGCTCAGATTCAGAACACAAGAAATAAAGGTTGATGTTATTTTTTCATTAATGTGTAGCTCATGAATTCTTTGGTCTTTAGGAATTCTTGAAAACTTTTCAAACCTCCCCACCCTTCCTCTTCTTCAAGCATCTAGAGTAAACAAGAGAGCTATTAGAGCTATTTGTGTTTTGTTTAGACAGAAATATCTTTCAATTTCTTTAAATTACAGAGACTTCTTTGCTGGGTAAGGTTAATAATGCTTAAACTTAGAGGGAAACATTTTCTTAAAAACATTCTACAGCCTCCTGTGCTATTCCACTAATGGTTCACAGAAGAATATGCACAGAAAGTTCAGCAAAGGACCATAACTGGGACCTACTTAAAGGATAAACCTCATCAATTATTTTAGATCAGAGATACATATATATGTGTATATCTATATTCCGATATGATATATATATATTCTGATATATATATGTACGTATCAGAAAAGGCAGGGAGCTGCAGGGAAGCTGAGAGCGGGGAGCTGCAGAGCTATAGCTGAAGGACATATCTCAAGCTTTCAAGAAATCTAAGAAATCACATTCAAATATCTGAATGAAGCAAATGTGATGACTTTCTTATCAGTGAAAACCATCATTGTTTTTAGAATGGCAAAACAATATTGGTAGTCGGAATCAAGGATTATCATTCTGGCAACTTACTCCAGTATTACGTAAAGTAACATGCAACAAATACATGAAATGACTGAATAGTAGTAACACTAATATATTAAATTAAGATTTAAATACAGATTTTCTGGCACCTTTTTCTCAGATTATTATTTTCATCAGTGAAAATGAATGGTTTTGAATTTACTTGTAAAATGAATACAGCCCAGTTCATCTATTCAAATTATGTATGTAGAAATAAAAAACTACTGCAAATGTGAAAAAGAGAGAAAACCTGGAAACCTAGCAAGCAGTTACCATACATAAGCTCCTTTTGTTGTGCTCTGGTAGACAAAGGCAGTACATTGTGACATGTCATATAAAAATACTGTGTAAGTTCCAGGATGTGATCTTTTCTATACATGCTGTCAAAACTAGATGTGATTGTATAAGTCTGATACAGGCTTAGTATACATGAAACTCAGGAAATATGTTTTGACAGTATTAGTGGCACATTACCCAACTACCACCACCACCACCACCTTAATTTTCAGAATTCATACTGATGAACAAATAATCTCTGAAAATGAAAAGTTAGAGGACATTGCTATTTTGGGGGTAGTTGGTGTTGTGATGAATTAAAAGGTTCTATAATCTAGAACATAAAAAGTAGTTTGAAATCCAAATAACTCTTGGTGATAGAGATGTAGTTAATTTATGTCACTGTTTCAGTGTGCATTCTGGACAACTACATTTTTTTTTGTGGACATGTTTAACTGCATTCACACATTGAAATCCACTACAGAAAATAACTATTTAAATGCATTAGCCATCTCACACCACTGCAAAACCCTGCAGTGTTTGAAAGACTTAGTTATTTGGCTAGGGCTTAACTACAAATCGCCTAATGTGATGAGGTAATACAGGAATCTGGGGCTGGAGTCTCACAAGATTATCTGTATCCATTTCTTTCATGTGATCACACAGGAATGAGGGAAGAGGGTAAGAGGAGTCTTGGAATTCACCCACTCCTGATGTCAGACGAGGCATGGGGATGCAACCAGGAAGTGTCCAGGACCAGCAGAACCTGGACTAACTGCAATGTACAAATAAATTGTGCCTATTCCATCCCATAACTGCAGCCTAATATTGCACTGGATAAATAATCTTGATTCTTAATAGAAACTAACAATCAATTACTGTCTGAATCAAAGTCTGTCTGCCCTTGGAAGGAGTAAACGCACACTGCCCCTTATGACAAGGATCTGGTCATTTACAATTTAGAAAAGTAATAACTCTTTTCTGCTGCCAAGAACTCTATTAATTTATTTATTTATTTACTTGCTAACTGCACTCTAGTGTAGATGTGATTTTCCACAATGCCTTTCCATCAATATTCCCACAGCATGTGTGTGAATATTCATGATGCTACACTTTTCTGGCTGTTCTTCGATAAAGCTGGTGCCTGGCATTGAAAGGATGATAAAATCAGAGACCTACTGAGTGAATAATGTTACTGCTCAGTGAAGGTCAGGGGACTGGACTTTATGAGTAGGGATATCTCTTCTAGTCGTATAACTCTGTTTTAAGTCACAACTCATGTTCCTGTCTCAGCAAGTAAAATAGTATTCATTTTAAGAAAAACCAAATAGGATTGAAACAGAATCCTATTGTTTGCACATGTCTCTCTTCAGGTAATGTTTTAAGGCTTAAAAGTCAGGCTCTTACAGTCCTTTCCAATTGTGGCATCTAAATTATTTTCCTGATGATTATACTTGAGAAATCTAAGATTTTTATGAATATGAATTTGAGCTTAGTAGAATTATGACTGATGGAGTAGTCTGATGACTGCGTGAATTATATTTTAGTTGCTTTTGATGATTTACTCAATTCATACAAATTAGTGTTCACGTAAACTAGAAATGAAACGGTGAAAGAGAACAGAATGTAGGCACTATGGTATAATTTGCAGCTGTTGTTTTATTTGGATCCCTGTGTAGTCTAAAACATTAGTATCCTGTATGTGACCACATACCAAAGCTGTGTATTGATAATGTAAAGAGGCAATACTTGAGAAGAAAAAACAGGAAACAAAAAAATGTGCAACAACACTGGTAAAAATATTCCATAGTTCACCCAAGTATTATTATTGCATTTTTTAAAAGCTTAACCCAAACGTTAAAGTATAGGCTGAACTTCTGTATATGGAAAGCTCTTTTATAATTGTCTTCTTCAGATTGGATTGACACATGATAATTTCAGTTAAGTCTTTCTTGCTGGTACTAGAGAAGTGGCTTTGTGCAATCCTTTTACATCTTAGGGAATGTGCCTCAGCAATGGATTCAGTATCGACTACTCACAAGATGTGCTTGGCAGCAGTAGGCTCCAGATGGTGAACTAAAAAAAAATCTGCTTTTCTGCAGCAGCAGTAGCATCTGGGCATGTGGCTGCCTTTCTTGTTGATTTCTGCTCAGCCTCCTGGGCTCATTTTCTGGTTTTGTATCACCATAGATATCAAACTATTCATGTGAAAGGCTGCTTTTAGGATGCATTTTCTCGTTAATGAAAAGTGATTAACTTTTTTGGTGTGCTTCAGATAGTTAAAAGTTTTGGGGTCGAAATGGTAAAATGCAAAGCATGCTTTTATTGGCATGAGTCGTATTTCCCCATGGACTGAATACCCATTAGAGGCTAGAGCACATACATAGTTTCACTAGAAAAGACTCTGTTCTCTGTGCGCTTTGAGAATCAAGCAGCATAAGTAGGTATTATTTGAAGATAATCTTTGACAGATTCACACCTGAACTAAAACTATAAATTTAAATTCACCCTCAGAGTTGTTCCCAAGGCTTATGCGGGCCTGCAAGAAGTTTAGAAAATTAGCACCATCTAGATAAGGAATATAAAGCCTAGCTGTTTTGCAGTGAAATTTGAGGTGCAGGAATTTAAGATGAAGAACACTTGTAAAATACATCCTGCTGTGTCAAAGGCCTGATCTAGATGAAAACAAAGCATCTTTTCTTTGATAGTAAGGTGATGCTCTGCAACTAGTCATCTTTTCACATTAGTGAAAACTAGATCTAACATTATTTTTTTTTATTTTTTTTTTTAGGGAAAAAACATAGAATCTATTTGTTGGTGTTTGATAGTGTCAGAAATGATGGAAACCCAATATTGGTCAGTCTCTGAACTTTAGTAAAGATGCATTGAAGATGCTAAGGACATCCATGCTAGCAATCCAAGCAAAGGCTGCCTACAGTTGTCTGTACACACCACATCAGAAATAAGACAAATTATGTAATTGGTGCTGTTTAGATGTAACTGTAGGGTAACAAGAGGTGGAATACAGCCTGATGTGTGTTACACAGCATGTAGATGTGTAAGCAAACCTCTGTAAAGAGGCGATGAAGCAGCGTTCCGCTTCTGACCACTTTCATTGATAGGTTGTATTTGTCAATGCTTTAAGAAAACATTGTCATGGGCAAAACAGATGTCATGCACACAGGGAGTCCAAACTCCTTTATTTGTTAAAGCAAGCATGATATCTTTTTATCAGGTTAAGCAGTAATCTGCTCTTGAGGTTTGGGAATGAAATTCTTAAATCATAGAATCCTAGAATAAGATGAGAGTCTTCCTATTAGCCTTACTGGAACCACAGTTTTACTCAGATTATTTTTTGACTATTAAAAATCTCAAAAGGAGCTTGACAAATTAAGGTGTTCAGATCCCAATTTTAGAACTCCCAAGTTAAAGCCCAAATTCAAGTTCGAAGTACAAATTTCTTATGCCTCTGTTTCAGAGAAAGAAGTGTTTGGTTGCAGCAAGTAGTTACGTTGCTACTCTGTAATAACTCATGAAAAAGGTCTGAGCATAAATGTCATTATTTGTAATACCTACAAAATGATAACAACTTTTAAAGCTTCATTTGTCAGCTCAAATCTCACACTTCTTATATGTGATTGGTTTGAAAATCCTGTCTTTGATAATGGCTCTCTGGAAGACTATAAACCTTTTCTGTTCATAAACATGCTAGATTGCCTTGGTCTTATCCAAATGTTTGCTTATTATATGTTTATGTAATTGTACATCCCAGAAGCGATACAATAATAATTCATGTAAGTATTTGATTTCACAGTACATTTATCTGTCTTTCATTTATGCTTGTGTTGCACTTGCTCAAATATTTATTTTTTAAAAAAAGTTTGATTTTTTATTTTTCTGTGAGGTTATAGCTTATACTCTAATGTAGAGCACTAGGAGTTTCCTGAATGTATTGAAAATTAATACATAGAGCTTACATAAATTGATACTGAAATAATGCTAAATGCTTCATAGGCTGTGAAACCCGGAATATAATTATAGTTATATAAGAGTATGCAAGATTGTGCTTTATGGCCACTAGTAATTTAAAATACTCACTTGTATTAAAGAACTGTTTATATGTTAACAACTTCATGTTTTGAATAATAATGGCAAGAGTATTTAAGATTCTTTTCTCTTCCAAATGACCACATTTATACTGACATGTTGTCACCACATAAGATAGATGTCCCTCTCTGCTGTGAATGTTTTTCTTAATGTTTTTCAATTATTTTATTAAATTTTTTTCTTAAATGAATTCTTAAATTCTTAAATGTTTTATTAATATCTTTCAGTACTTAATGGGGACATATAAGAAAGGTGGAGAGTGGCTTTTTAGCAGTGCCTGTAGTGATAGGACGAGGGGTAACTGTTTTAAACTAAAATAGGGTAGATTTAGATTATATATTAGGAAGAAATTTTTTACTGTGAGGGTGTTGAGACTCTGGCATAGGTTGCCCAGAGAAGCTGTGGCTGCCCCATCCCTGGGAGTGTTCAAGGTCAGGTTGGACAGGGCTTTGAGTAACCTGTTCTGGTGAAAGATGGCCCTGCCCATGGATGGAGGTTGGACTAGATGATATATAAAGGTCCTTTCCAACCTAGACCATTCTATGTTTCTGTGGTCTTCTTCAGCAATTTTTTAGTGTAAAAGGGAATAATGCATTATTTGCGTACTTGTTCTGTTACATAATACTGCTAGATATTTATACAAAAAAGGTGAAATAAAAAATGGAGAATGTTATACTATTCTGTTTATTATGGGACATGACCTTTAAGAAATTTACTTACCTCCCATATATACTGATACAAAGAGGGTAAGTCCTGCTAATCATAAAAACCAAATTGGCAACAATAAAGTAGCCCAATTTAGGACTGGAAAATGGAAATCTAATAAAGAAATAGAGAAGCGATGTGTATGCATTTCAGGCTTTTGTATGAATTTCCATACGTGGGCTGCAGAGAAGATTGGGGTATTAATAGGAGACTATCTGTCTGTGTGTCTATATCTATTTTCCATTACAGGATTTTTCAATGTAACACAGATGAACATACTTAAAATAAATATTTACATGGTTTGTACAAAAACATTGTGTGGAAACTTCTGACTTTTTTACCCCTTGAACAGAAAAAAAGGGAGTGATTACAAACAAGGGCAGGATGATTTTTGATGTAGCATGTATAATGAAATACAGGCTGTGTGGTTTTAGTTGCTGTTATTGTTGCACTGGAGAGTGTAGAGAAGGTCCCCATGTTTCTCCAGAATGAGGCTTCTGGTTCCTAAGAAAAGAAAGATGCTGGTGGAAATACAAAAATACTACCCTCCTCATTTTACATATGAAATGAGGCACAAGAAGATCTTGATCTACCCAATCTCACAGTGGCAGCCTGAGACACAGCTGGGAACAGCAGTTAGAGTCTTTGTCCTGTGTTACTCATTTGCCTCATCAGCTAAATCCTTAGGGTTCCCCAAAGGGAACCAGCAATTATCACTAGTATCACAAAACCTCTGTGAATAATTCTGGGATACGTGCAAGCCAATTGGCAGCATTAACTATGTTAAAGTCATTTTCTACTGGATAATTTTCCCCAATAGCTAGTTTTACAAGCTCTTTGTGTGCTCTTGATTGCGCCAATTAATGCTAGTGCATACTTTTTTATTGCATGGCTGAAACCTAGCAAACTATGTAATATATACAGACTTCTTGAAACTCCTAGCTCAGTGATCACACAGAAAGAATGTTTTACCTGCAAGCAGATTAGTTCTCAAATGTAGCTAAGAGCAGCATAACCTGCAGAAGTGCTAACATTGGCACAACAAAGAGGCCAGGTACGGTTGGCCAACAGCAAGGGTGAACAGATGCCCAAAACCAGCTTCACCCTACACTTAAATTGGCTTCAGCTGTTTTTATTTCAACTCAGTTTCACAAAAGGAAAAATAAACAGCAAGTAAAGTATCAAGAATGGAAAGAAAATGTTCATTTTAACCATCCGTCCAAAGGAAACAGGGGTCTCTTGTATCACTTGCAGGACAAACGAGATAGACCTCCACTTCAGCTCTAATCCCATTCATATCCCATTCCTTTAATGCAGCAGGTACTTGTCATTGTTTTGGCTTTAAAGGAATTGAGGTTAAGCTGAGATCAGAACTGCATCCAAATATGCTAACTTACTCAGAGAATTTGGCAACCAATGGGGAGCAGATAAATTCTACAGACTGTAGAACAATGCAAGAAATAGCAGCCTATGACTCTGCACTACTTGACCTTCTACCCCTTCTTTAGGAAGGCTCTTCTTCACAAATGAAGTTGTTTTCTCTCATTTCACCCAATTGATTTGCTTTGCTTAATGCTTCCTTGTACAGCTTTTGTAATCTGATCATTCAGTTTGCATTCCAATTGTCCAGTTTAACTGTGGTAAGGGGAGATTTGGCAAAAAGCACCGAGCAGTGCAACAACTCAATTAGTTATGAGGTTGGTCTTAGTGCTTCATTTTTCTGGATAATGAGTAGATTATCATAAGTACTATGTTACTATTGATTTTGTTTTTTAATTAATGTTTGTAGTCTTTTTTTTTTTTTTTTTAATTAATTATTTGGGATAGTTAAATCATGCATATCTAAACAGAGTTCCACTGTTTAAAATTCTTGGATGTTCACTGCATCAATTTAAAAGGAGTAGCCACATCTACTGGTACTTAAAAATCCCTTCCAAAGGCCTTGTCTTTGTTAACTACAATAGGATTCATCTAGTACTGCTTAAATTAAATCCAGCTTCATAAAAATTCAAGTACAATAAGCTGTCATGCTGGTTTCTGACAACATAGACTTTTCTATTAGGAACATCAGCTGCACTTTCTGGGCTGGGGATACTATATTTGCAATTATGGAGTCAGAGTATCTCATGTTTTATACAATATCAGTGATTTGTGAAAGTGTCACTTGTAAAATAACAAAGAATATTAGCATATGTATGTTGTATGGATATTTTGAACTTGTATTTTATGAGTTTGAGTGCTGCTTTTTAGATTTTCTATGATGCCTTTTCAAGATGCCCTGAACTTAGGGGAGAGTAAATCTATCCATTTCCAAAAGCTACACTGAAGCTGTCATTCTGAAATACTGTTTGCATCTGTAATAAATGTTCTCAGAGAACATTTTTTCATACCTTCATATTGTCCATGATTCTTCATGGGTTTTTTGGGGGGCTTTTTGGTTTTTTTTTTTTTTTTGTTGTTTTTTTTTTCTCTGGGGCAGGGTTAAGGGGTAGTGTGGACAGGGTTTTTTTGTGGTTTGGGATTTTTTTTTCATTTGTTTTCAGTTTTTTTGTTTGTTGTTGTTTTATTTAGGATTTTGGGGGTTTTGTTTGTTTATTTTCATTTGTTTTGCTTGGTTGGTTGCGGTTTTTTGTTTTTGTTTTTTTAAGATAGGCACCACCAGAAAACTGTGCTAGCTGAACCTGATTTTTTGTGTTGAAAGGGAGTCAAACTCCTGTGACTATGACTTGGCAGAAATAATCATAAAAAATGTGGTAGTTGTTTTGAGACACTTTGGCCAAAGCCGCATGGCTTAAAGAAATGATGGTCATTGAACAAGTGTCTAGATCAAGGAGGTGCAGTTTAACCTGGGAACGTAGGAAAGGAGTTACATACATTGTCCTTCTTTATAAGTGACAGAATGAAGCTACATTTTGCCATTGTTTCAAGGTGTTAGTGATGGATTGCTGTCTTAAAATTATACAAATGATAAAACATTTTTTTCCTGAACATCTTTTTGTTACAACGTCTTACACTGATAAGTGTAACTACTATTCTGTCATTGTCGGCTGTTGTGTTCATTGCTAAGGATCAAAGAACAACCACTGCCAAGTAGCATAGATTAGCCACATCTATGCTACCTAATGTTTGGCTGCTTTCTGGATCCTATATAGTCCCCTCTTGCTCAAAAAATCAATTATTATTTCAGTTTTTAGTTTAAGTTGTCTGAAATAATGTACATACTTTTTGCATAGTATGAAAGTGAGGCAGTTGCATACCCTAACATAACAGGAGGATGCAAATCTGATTCAGGCTTCTACATGCTGTCTACAGCAATGGTCAATGGAGTATTGTGTGTGTGCTGACCCCTGTCATCCTGCTTGTGTGCTTGAGTGAAAAACTTGGGCAAAACCTGTGCCAGGAGGTGTGCCAATAGTCAGACAATGTGGTGAGTTGGTGGTCCAGCTCTTGAGCTAACTTCCTAGGCCTATTTAGCAGTGTAGATGTATACATTTATAGTATGTCTGTCTACATATTCCAGTTTTACTGCTATTACCAGGAGCACCTGAGATAGATACTCATTAAAAACCTTTTGATCCAAGATATAGTTAGAAGTTCTTAAATTATGCTTTTTCATATTAAAAAAAATGTATGTGGGCGGGGAATTTTTTTTGGAATCTAAGCTTTGCTTGTGAGTTACATAGATTTGTTGGTTTTATTAAAAGTCTATATTCTATAGTACAAATACCATATTTTTTTCCTATTTCTTACTTTATGTAGTGTGATCAATCTCTAAAACCAACAAGTGATTAGGGAGTTATTCAGTAATTCTGTAAGTTAAGATACTCAGTGAGCATTCTGGATTGATTTTAGTAAACCTGTTTGTAGGATATTCATTGGTTTAGCATCACATAAATCAGAAAGTAATGGTAAACAATTTATTTAATATGGGTATATTATTTATGTAGCTCCTGTTTGTAAAATTGCACCCAGTCAATAATATTCTTTGCAGTTTGTTTCCAGGAAACCACACGTCTGTTCTCACTGTATTTCTTTTATGATGTTTAATCTGTGTGCTGTTTTTAAAAGATCTGTATTGCTAAATTCTGACCACATAGGTCTTCCATTTTGGTCAGCAAGATTCAATCAAGAGTGCCTCTTTTGTTCAACTACGCTTCAACATGTCCTTCAGAGAGGTTTAATTATGCACAATATTCTATGAATTTGGCTATTTTATAGCACTCTTTCCATGAATGAACGTACGCAAAAAAGGGGTATTGCATGGAAAGGTATGGTTGTTCTCAGCTCCCTAAAGTGGCCATCAGCCAAGATCTCTCTATTTAACCAGTCAGAAAAGAGATATTTAACTGATGCTTCATTGTAATCTTTCTTTCCTGTTGTTAATTTGCAAACATCAAAAATAGTGTTGTTTTTAATGTCTGTGTAGCAGCTATTATAATCATTCTAACATGATTAGCTTCTTTAAGCAGTGTTGTAATTAAAATAAATAAAAGGGTGAAAGGGGAATTAATTCATCACACACCGGGTAAAAGATTTACTGTGGTCATTTAGTCTAACAACTTCCGATGTAATACATAGCAAGGAAGTACATTTATTTTATCTCTATGGTACCTTGCTTTTATATTTAGTTCCTAGGTACTGGAATAACATTGTTACAGAATTTTCCTTCCACATAATGGGTGTTTTCTTTCAGATTATACACCCTTAACTTTGCTTCCTGTCTGTGACTTTAAAGATGGAGCTCCTTGAATCTTTCAAAATCGAGTATAAGGTTTTGCAGTACTTTTCCTAGTCCTTTAATAGTTTGTCACTTCTCTAAACTTTCTCTTCAATTTATCAATGTACTACTTCTTGAGTTTGCGTTGACCTTTACACTTTGAGTTTCATATAAAGAAGAAGAAGCTATCAAAATTTAGGCAGGTGCCCGTCTCTCTCTTTTCACCATGAAGATTCAGAAGAAAGTTTTCACTTTTCAGATGAACATTTCGTAGAAACTAGTTTGCCATCTTAAAGTATTTTTACTTCTATATGGAGTTTGCATGGCAAGGTTTTGGTAGGGGGGGGGCTACAGGAGTGGCTCTGTGAGAAGCTGCTAGAAGCTTCCCTCGTGTCCAACAAAGCCAGTTCCAGCCAGCTCCAAAACAGACCCATCACTGACCAAGGCCGAGCTCATCAGCGGCAGTGGTAGCACCTCTGGGATAACATAGTTAAAGAGTGGGTGAAATAAAATATGGCAAGTTCAGTCAGAGAAGAGGGGCGTGAGAACATGTGAGAGAAAGAGCTCTGCAGACACCAAGGTCAGTGAAGAAGGATGGGAGGTGCTGGAGCACAGATTCCCCTGCAGCCTGTGGTGCATGCCATGGTGAGGCAGGCTGTGCCTCTGCAGCCCATGCAGATCCATGGTGGAGCAGATCTCCACCTGCAGCCCAAAGAGGACCCCACACTGGAGCAGGGGGATGCTCAAAGGAAGCTGTGACTCCATGGGAAGCGCATGCTGAAGCAGGCTCCTGGCAGGACCTGTGGCCCCATGGAGAGAGAAGCCCACACTGGAGCAGGTTTGCTGGCAGGACTTCTGACCTCACGGAGGACCCATGCTGGAGCAGCCTGTTTCTGAAGGACTGCACCCTGTGGACGGGACCCACGCTGGAGCAGTTCATGAAGAACTGCAGCCCATGGGAAGGACTTGTGTTGGAGTTCATGGAGGACTGTCTCCTGTGGGAGGGATCCCACGCCAGGGCAGGGGAGGAGTGTGAGGAGTCCTCCCCTGAGGAGAAAGGGGCGACAGAGGCAAGTGTGATGAACTGACCACAAAACCCATTCCCCATTTCTCCATGTGCCGCTGGTGGGGAGGCTCAACTTTACTCTCAGTTTTGTCTGGGAGTAAAGTTGAGCCTGGGAAGAAGGGAGAAGTGGGGAGAAGGTGCTTTTAAGATCTGGTTTTATTTTTCATTACCCTACTCTGTTTTGATTGACAATAAATTAAACTAGTTTCCCCAAGTTGAGTTTGTTTTGCCCATGATGGTAATTGGTGAAGGATCTTTCCCTGTCCTTATCTTGACCCATGAGCCTTTTGTTATATTGTCTCTACTCTGTCCAGCTGAGGAGGGGAGTGATAGCACACCTTTGGTAGGCACCTGGTGCCCAGACAAGGTCACTTACAGTCTTTATAGTGACAATTTCACTATAAAGACATATTTTGTTGAGTGTAATACCAATTATGAATCATTCTGTAATTTCATTTGTTTCCCTAACAATGCCTCAGTAGTGAAATATTCTCAATTTGAAACCTGTGATCAAATATTTGAGTCTGGAAAGGGCTTTGTGTAATCAAAATAGTGAAAGCCTAACATGCAGTGATTTATTTTGAGAAATCATTTCATTTCTAATGGAACAAGAAATGTTAGATTTGTCATCAGCTCTGTTACCAAAATTTACAAAAGTCATAAACTAAATACTCTCAATTCATACCTACGATTCTTGTGGTTGCATTTTGAGCGACAGGAAAATAAAACCTTAAAAATAGTTTAGTTAGGTTATTTGTACATCTGCTGCTGTAGAAAATTTTCAAACAGCTTCTGGGTAAGGGCTTATGAAAATTACATCTATCATTGATTTCTTTATTTACTTCTTGGCCTGTTATTTAAGGCAGGCCAGAAAGGCCATATAATTCATTTCTGCTCACTGAGTGAATGCTTCCTGCAGTTAACATAGATAAACTCCTTCTACTTGAAGGAGTAGATGAGGGTATGATTTGTAACAACAAAAAGGAAGAGTACTCTACAGCAATGTTCATACAGGACCTGTAGAAGTGTACAAGATCTTATACATAAAAGACTTCAGTAAATACCTGTTAATGATTTTAATCCTTTTTGTAACAACAAAGTGTAATATTCCACAGTTTTATAAGGTTTCTTTAAGAGTTATATAGAAGGAAAAAGAACACTGTTACATTTTCCAGCCCCTTAGCAAAAGGCTTAGTGGTGTTTGATCATAGCTGAATTCAACATGATTAAACTTTTCATTAGGTAGTTTGTTCTTGGGGTAGCTACTGTAAAAGAACACGTGAAAGACACTGCATTTGAATCATCATTGGTTTAGGTGAACATGTATACATAAAGGCTCACATGTATATATCCACATACAAATTGTAGATAGAATTTCAGAAGTTGCCCAGCTTTAAGACTGGATCAGGTTAATTTTATCTCAGCAAAATGTCTTGATATTCTATTGTTACTGCTTCCTCCAAGTCATTGATAAAGATACTAAACAAGAGTTCCCTGTGGTACTCCATTTCTCACCACCCTCCAGATAGACGATGACCATTAACCATTACCCTGCGAGTCTATGTACCCAGCCCACTTTTACTCACACAGTTAACCACCCATCTGCATCTTTATTTTACCCTTTGGCCTCTTGAAAACGGGGGCAACATTTATATTTCTCCAGTTGTTGGGGGCCTTCCGCAATCTTCATGACTTTTCAAAGGTAAAAGAGAGGGGCCTTTTGGGTACGTAAGACAGTTTTTCCAGCACTCTCAGATTGAGCCCATTTGATCCTATTGACTTGTATGAGTTGAGTTCTCTCAATTGAGTCCTTGCTTCAGTACTCATCCACTGCTGGTAGCAATCCTCTTTGAACTGTTTCTCCCAGAGGCCTGGGACACCTAGCTGGTTAGGATTGGGTCCTCGCTTTGTGTAACAGTTACTGGATGTTCACAAGGACTATGCAACGTCACATTATATGTAACAATTATTATCTCGTATGTAACATTTAATATATCTTCATGCTTTCAGGTAAAACAGATTGTCTCCTGTGATTTTTCCTTTTTTTTTTTCCTGTCTCTGTATTATCAGTATTTGTAAAACAACATAAATATTCTGTTTAAAATGTAACATTTACTGTTAAAATTCAGCATTTTGCAGCTATGATAAATCCCTGTTTTGATGTTTTGATGGCTGGGTTCTTTGAATATTTCGTGTAACTGACTGATAGAATAACTCGTCTAGCAGAATCTAAGCCAAATTGGAATTCATTACCATTGTTTGTAGGATTAGGTTTAGAGAAATAAAATAAGAAAGCAGGTTTCTGGTTTTGGTGGGTTGTTTTGGTTTTTTTTTCTCTTTTTCTACTTTAACAAAGTAAATCCTCATCAGAACCCTGCTGTTAGTGATTGCCAATTACCTGCAACTGCAGGAGCACTAGTAAAGCATTGCCTTAATTAGGGAGGCCCAAAAGTGCCCTTGGGAACTAAACAAGCATAAATGTAGCTGAAAGGTTTTGTTTCTCTTTGACAGATACCAGATTTTGTGCAGAAACTACTGATAGGCATTCTTTGAAACGCTTCCACTGAGCTGCTATGAATGTGCTGTTAATCAAATTAGGTAAATTCACCTAATTTGATATTGATCTTAAGTTTGATATTGATCTTAAATTCATGGTACTTGCTTAAAATACTGTTTTTATAATCATAGGCAGATACACAATGTCCCTTCATTCAGAATTATTTGTTATGTCTGCTAACTAATACATGAACAAAGGCTATTTCACCTGATACATAGCAAAAGAGAAAAGCAAGAACTGCCAGCTTAAAGTTAAAATGAATGAAACTACTTCAGGTAGTATAAAAATCTGAAACAATTAGCATTGTAGATGTAGCTGGTTTTAATGTCCATGTTTTGCTGTGTTGCAAATCTTGTGATGACTCTGATGTTTCTTTTTGCTTTTTACTTCTCCATTTTTCTGTAATGGTTGAGCTTTGAGTGTGAAGTTACGATTACATATAACTTCTAAGTATTTTTAAAGTTGTGATTGCAGTATTATAATTGTGTTGTAAGGTTAGCATTAAGGGAGTTTTTAGCATAGTTGCATTTATAGACAGAAAATATTGTTTGTTCTAGTTTATCCAGGGATTAAATGATGAAAATCGTTTGTTTCCCAAATTCCCAAATCCTTTCAAATTCACCTTCTATTGTACTTTAAGATGTACAATGAAGGGCCATTTTCAGTAATATTAATAAAAGATACTGTCTGATGCTTTAATGGCATTTACAATAGTAGCTGATTTAGCTGCCCCTCGGTTATTCTCTAAACGTACTTTTTTCTGGCTGATAGAACATTTACACTAGGATGTTTCTTGCAGTTAAGATGTGATGTACTCTTCTTTATCCTTCTCGTATACTCTCCATTATACTATATAGTCCTGTTTGCATTACCTTAGCAGAACAGTGGTTACAGGATAGATGACTAAATGGCAACAAGAGGTTTGGTTTTGGTTTGTGGTTCGGGTTTTTTTTTTTTGGGGGGGGGGGGGGGGGGAGGTTCTTGGTTTGGTTTGAATTTTTTGTTTGCTTGGAGGGTTTTTTTTGCTTACACTTTCTTTAACTTCCAAGACTTTATTTTCATTCAGAACTGGATCAAGTGTTCACAAAGTATAAAAGATCATCTTTTCAATATACAGATACCTAGATACCAGACATTAATTTTTAATTTGTGACAGCAAAACTGTGTTGGCGATGATGCTTGTTTCTACATGTGAAAGCATCCCGTGGGTCTAGGAGGAGCAGTGTGAGCTGGCTTTGAAGGAATGGTTGTGAAAGTGGACGATGCCAGCCTGACTCTAGAGAAAGCAATGCCTTACTTGCTACGTCTTAAAATGAGCATCTTTGACTGTAAAGCCAGACCCTAAAAAAGGTGTCTAAGAAAAAAATAGTCAGAGGATAAATATCTGCTCAAAGTAATTCCATTTCATTAAAAAGTGCATATTGCCATTATCTCATTTGTTTAGAATTAACTGTAACAAAAAAGCTATCTGAGTCCTTTTCCCAATACTTCCGTGGCTTTTCTGTACAAGCTGTGATAAATAACTACAGGAGAGATTACTCCTGCTGCTTTTCAAGGAGAAAGGAAGATTTACAAGCTTTTTGTTCTCTCACACAGTATAATAATATAGGTTGATTTTATATTGGTAGGTCATCTGAGCAACCAGAGTTTAACTCTTGTACTAGCCAGAACTGAAAGAAGAAATACAGATAAGAACAGCAGTATCTGGATGCCTTTTCTTTGTTTCTGGGAGAGGAGTATTTTCCTCGTGAGGATTTCCTAATTTCTGGATTTTTGTTTCTTTTGAAATTAATTTGTAAGTAGACTTTCCTTATTGAAGTAATGATGGGTTTTTTTCATGTGCAGCTGAACGACAGAAGAGCAATTTTCTTTAGAAGGGAGGATGCCAGGGAATATTTCTGGAACAAAAAGTTCAAACTGGCTATTTCAATGAAGTTTCAAGTTTAAACAAAACTTTTGATATCAATAATAATGTTACATTTTTATTGTTTGTATCCTTCTTTTTTTTTTTTAACCCCTTATTTTGGTAGTGCTTATCTTGCATAAATTTTATTGAAGTTGACCAATAAGATGAAAAAATAATGCAACCAGGAGCTTTCTAGCCTTTATTTTTCTTCTTGGTTTTAGATCTTTTTGTCTCTACCCTTAAATTTTTCAAAGCACCTACCTGCAGATTTGACATGGACAATGCTGTGAAAAATTCATTAGGGTAATATATCAGAATGATCTTACTTTCTGAAGAAGAAATGAAAGTTAAATTCTTGAATTCTGGGTTTAGTAGGACCTTTATAGCTTCATGGCCGCTATGGGTAGCAGTGTTGTGAAGGGATAGAGAAATCTGGGGAGGGGAGTGGGGCATGGTTTTTTGTTTGGTTTTGGGTTTCGTTTATATGAATTGTATGGAGTATTGATTTATGCACTAATCTGTGCTTTGAAAGTAGCTGAGGAGTGGCAGAGTGGTGACCCTCTGAATAAGAGGGAAATTTGCTAGCGATCCTCCTAAGGCTGACAGATTTTGGAGGAGGGGATGTTCGCATGTGCAGCCATTGTTCTCCCTTATTTTTTTATTCTGCAAAAGGATTGCATATGAATATTTTAAGTGTTAATTATGAAAAATAGTAATCTTTTTATACTAAAGAACTTTGTTTCATCCCAGCTTCACTTTCCAATGCTATAAAAGAGAGGACTGCTGGTATAAATTGCCTGAGTGAAGAATAGGTTTCTGAGCTTGGTGTTGGTTTTGCATAATGCAATTGAATGTAATCAGGAAATGTTCACACTGAGTATTTAATTAGACTCTGGGTGATCAATCTCGGTAGGGACTTTGCTAACTATCAAGTGGCTGAGTCACTGAGAAAGTCAAAGTAATGTTTCAGAAGGCTGTACTTCGCTGAGGAGCTTGGATGTGTGAGAAGTGTTTGAGGTGATAAATGTTAAAGAAGCTGGATGGAATAGGAAAAGGTTTAGTAAATGGTTTCAAGTTAATAACGATCCCTTCCCAGGTAGCAGGAATAATGGATGGAGGTACAAATATATGAGAGACCGGAACTGCAGCCTACGCTAACCTGTATAACTACAGTTATCATCTGAGAAGACAATGCACTTCTGTGAGGACAGTATGTAGAGGTTGAAAATAAATATACAACTTAATAAAGAGGGGCTTGCAGTGAGCAGAAATAGTTAAGAGAAAAGCCATACCTCTCCTGAAGAGGCTATGTTAGCTCTGGATTACAATGGTAGGAATAATTCTAGTTTTCTCTTACTTTTCCTTCCTTCCTTCCTTCCCCTTTTTTGCACATGTCCCTGATCAATTATGTGTGAATTTTATAGACATATTTATGCAGAGTAAGCAAAGAGCATGCAAACTTTGTCCCCAAAGAGATAACAGATTCACTGACTGCAAGAAGGGGTGGAAGAAAGACTACAAAATCAGCATCTCTGTGTCTCATCTGTTTCCCTCTGTATCCCAAGATTTTTCACATTCCTTAAATTTGTGCTCTGTTTCCATATGGCTTCTGTTAATGCCTTGCATTTCTCCAGCATTTTCTGGAATTTGTTATTTATGGCATCTAAGACACTTGTAAAATGATGAAACAGGTCACATTCCATTTCTCAAACATTGGAGTTACATGTTTCATGACTCTTCCAAAAAACTTCATATTCATTGGCATCTGTCCCTGGTCAACCACTGTGATCCTGACACCCCACCACCTCACCTATTTTTGTTTGTTTGTTTTTATTATTTATTGTTCTTGTTGCTGGATCCTTTCTTTCTTCTCTCAAATGCATAATTCTAGTCCTTTTGCAGTCCTGCGTTGTCATATCCTTCTTTTGTAAGGGGTATCAGATTGCTTCCAGTTACTGTGCCATGTCATGAACCTAGAAATGGTGGTAACATGGTTTCAGCAGCAGTGATGTGAGCTTTTAGGTAATTAAATAAAAGTTTATTTGGAACATTAGCACATTTTAAATGAAGTTGAACAGTCTATGTGTTTTCCTCCCCCTTCCTCGGAATTCTCAGATTCTCTTTCTGCAAGAACACTGTCCTGTGCTTCAGGTAAGGCCTGCTTTCTGCTACAATGCTGAGAAAGCAACTGGCTGATACTGAGTGGCATAGAAACTTCAGGGATTGTTAAAGTATGTTGTTAAAATATGCTTAGTAATTAGGTTTGTTTATTTGAATATTTAAATTAATGTACTTAAAACATCTATGTATAAATACTTCTGTATATGTAAATTCAGGCTCTTACTAATGCTTCTGTATTTTTCTACTACTTGTTTCTTGCAGTTAAATTAATTATTTAATGCCCGTAATTTAGTAGATTGTGAGCTTTGTTATGGATAGAAGTTGGTTTTATTTTTTCTTTGTTCAAGACTAAGCACAGTTGGATTTTTACCAAGTAAACTGTCAGACACTGCTGTAACACAAGTAATAAATCAAATGTAGTATACTACTGCAGTCATGGAAGAAGTAAAATTAGTTTTGAAGCATTTATGAAAATACCCTGCTTTTTAACAGTCCATGCTTAGAAATATAGTCTACTTTTGCATTACTGCAACTATTATTCAAAGTATTTTAATGGATATTTAAAGACCTGTATATATGTATTTATTTTTAAAGGCACAAATACTAAACATTTGCTTGGGTAATAAAGATAACAATTTCAATAAGAATAGCAAAAACTAATACAATGATAGTTTGTGTGGAATGTGTAGTCTAACTTCAGTGACCCCTTTCAGAATATAGGGGTCCACACTTTTAACTCTATATGGAAGAGATGGTCAGGTACTCTGAAGAGCGGAAATAAATCAGTTTGTTTGTCATCCATAGGCATGACGAACCTATACTTAGTGTTTGAAAGAAAAATACTTTCATAAAGGCACGAATTGGATGCCAGGGTTTTTAAAGTTTTTCTTTCTTAAAATGATTTCTGCGTGATTTTATCTCCTTACTGTCTTGCCTCATCAGTTATTATTTTACAAGGTTTATTCTAATCCTTAGTTGCTTTAGTGATCACAGTGCAGGAGAGATCACACCCCCAGGGTGTTTTACTAAGTTATAATGTTCCGGTGGGGATGGACTTCACAATTCCTAAACCAAGAACGCCCATGAGTAGAGTTTGGTGCATTTTAACTGACAACATAGACAGATATCTTGTGTGGGTTTTGGTTTGGTATTTTTCAGTTGTGAGTTTTTGGGGGTTTTTTTTTAGGGGTTTGGTTTGGTGGTGTGTTGTTTTGGTTGGTTGTTTTTTTTCTACTGTATCGTAGCTCATGTATGTCAGATACAGATTTTAAAAACCTACAAGAAATTCATAGAAGAAAGTGATGTCAAGGATCATTAAATAGAACAATATCCCTGTAGCTCAGGAAGTATCATTATCTAGTTTCACTCACTGCCATCCTAACTACTCTAATGGTCAGCCAAGTTATTCCCCTGTTGGGGTTTATTTCTTTATGTTTTCTGTGGAGGTAATGTGAAAATAGTCACTAAGCATCATTTGGTCAAAGCTCCAGTTGTATTTTCTGGTGGTATGTTGGATGATGAGAAAGAAACCAAGGTGAGGTAAAGGTGGCAGTCACTACGTATGACTGACTTGTGTCTACCTTTGACATCCAGAGGCTTTTTGGGGGTTTGTTGTGGTGGTTTTTTGGGATTTTTGTGTGTGTGTGTGTGTGTGTGTGAGGAGAGTGTTTTTTGTTTTGTTTTTGTGTTGGTTTTTTTTTTGTGGGGTTTTTTTTTTTTTTTTTGTTTGGTTTGGGTTTTTTTAATATAATTTCCCCTGTTTATTGAAACTTAAAACCCCCTCAACTTCTGTCTTGGAGACAGGGCTTAAAGGGTAGAAGTGCCACCTCTTGGATGAGTAGCAGTACAGGCACATGGAATATTTGCTTCTCAAGCATTTTGCTTGTCACTAATATTTGATGTTGCAGCAGTCTGACTTGTTCTCTCCAAGTAATGTTCAAATTTTGAGAAGGGAAAAAAACCCACTCAAACAAAAAGCAGATAGTTCTCAGTTAAATGCGTGTGAAGTTGCTTGTCCTGTGGTAATACTTTCCAAGCTTTCACTGGTCTTTCTAGCCCAGGAGTGTTCACTGGGAAATGGGTGAGTGTGTTACACTGAGGGACTGCGAAGCTTGTTACAGTGGGAGACAAAACTTAAAATGTCTCAGCAAAGGAGTGAAAATTAAATATGGCAGAAATTTTATAACTGTTACAGAAAAATAGAATCTGTGGGGCACAAATGTTTGAAATGTAGCCAATATATAACAAACTAATAATGAAATGGATTTCCCACATCAAAATCATTGTGAGACTGTAGTGATGAAAACTTACTTGCATGCAAAGCAAAATGCTTCCCAAAACTTTTATGATGCCACTTGATTTTCTCAGGCCTTGAAGGATTGTGTTTGGAAAGCTTATGCTGAACTATGATGCTGTCTGTCCTCAAGGCTTCTGTCTGTTGGGTAATACTGGATCTGTTAGTGCTGGAACAGACATTGCAGAACATCTATGAAAACTAATAGGGAGCTGCTTTTCCAAAGAAGTACACGTAACTTCAACAGTATCATTTTCTTTCTGAAAATGTGCACGCACCCTTGTAGTACAGTATATTCCATAACCATCCTTCATTTACATCTAGAATGTTAAAATAAAATATTCCATGCTATTTTTTTTTTTTTTCTTTTTTAGTGAGTGCAGTAGGTTTAATTTAGTTGTCTACAAGCTTCATCAGACGATGTAGCATTATGGCCACTGTAAAAAGAAAAAGTTCAATACTAACATGCGTTTGCTTCTCAGTTCCTCTTTTTCCTTCTTCCCTTCTTCGTATGGTGGGTAATTCAGTCCAGAATTTTGGAATGGCTGCAAAATGTAATTTTATAAAGTTTAATTATGAAAATGCTAAGAACTGAGATTATTTTCTTAGCTCTTTCAGTGTCACAGTGACTAATATTTTTCTGAAGATTATCAAGTGAACTCAGAAATAGAAAATATTTTCCCTTTGAAGTATGTTACTAAATAGGAGTATGGTTCTTTGTCACTGTCTGCAAAAACAATTTAGCTGTAGTCTGCAGATATCTATTCCCTGTAAAGAAAGTGTAGTTTTTAATTATATTTAATAAGTTATTTAATTAAAAATTTAAACAGTGTAGGATGAACTTCTTTTGAAAGCACATTTATTGAGGTGACATTTATTTTAATTTCTTGACTAATTTAACTTTTTTTCTGTTTTTATGAAGTGTCTTCCATGTCAAGACCTCATTTATTTGAAAATTAAACTCTGTATTCATGGGGTGAAAATGGTTATTTACAGGAGAGAGGATACTATATACGCACACATACAGCTTCAAACATGTATATGCTCCTTTATTATGTGAGGGGCAAATTACCTTGCTGAACTCCTTAACATCAGGTAAGGAATAAAAGATTTCAAAGGTCCACACGTGGAAACCCAAGAAAAGTATTTGAGACTTTCAGAGCTTTAAATGTTTCTTTCCTTTATGAAAGAGAGGGAAAAGATCCAAAGGCATCTTTATATGTCTTAAAATTTTGCATTGTCTGTGGAAATTAACAGTAATTCATAAAGGAATATTTCAGACACTACTTTCATTAAAGTTATTCATGTTAAGAATGAAAACAAGCCCATTTTCTTTTATGATGGGAGGTCTTTTGCTTTCCGCCCATTATTTTGGTGAAGGTAGTATTCTTCAAGTATACTATCTATATTGATAACAGGTTACATGTTTAGAACTTCTGAAAACTTGAGGTCAGTGCTTAGCCAGATAAGAAACGATGATTTTGGAATTTATCATCAGGAAAGTCCCGGAAACCTGGAGAATGCTGTTATCCTACTCCATCTATCTGTACCCAAATTCTTACTGAAAATACGCCTGAAGCTCTTCTCATCACATCTTAAGAAAAAATATTGGAGAAATGGATCACAGTGTGGAATAAGTTTCCTATAAAGAATGGCTCTCAAGTGTGGAAGGAGAAGGAGCTGCAGAATTGGGAGTGAAAACATTAAGCACATTTATTTCAGATTACTTTCAAACACATCTGAAGATCGCAGCTGGGCAAATGTATGAATAGATGAAAAAAAGCCTAGACCAACTAATAGAAGATATTCCCATAAAAGATCATAAAACACAGTGATCAAGTTCTCACCTCCAAGTCTTTTAGAGCTGGGGAAGTGTCATTCTGTATTGGTCCTATTTTATTCTTTTCCTAATCAAATGCTACTGAAAGCTGGCAGGATAGGATGTGCTGCTGGACAGACCTTGGGTGTGAATCTATACAGTAGTTCTTGAGTTCTTGAAACTTCCTATAAGAATATTATAACATTAATCCTGTCATTCTGAATTGGATTTTTCAGAGCAGTTTCAGAGCTTCGGGGGGGGGTGGGGTGGAGGTGGTATTTTACTTTTTTTACTTCTTTTTTTTTTTTTTCCCCTTTTTTTTTTTAAATCTGTATTTTTAAACAAGACCCACTTGATCCATAACTGAATGTTCAGTTCTGATGCTGTTGTTCAGAAATTTTTCTAGCTTTTGGGTTGTGTGTGCATTTTTTTTCGATATTTGTGATCAAAGCTTCTTCACTCTATGGCATATAAAGCCTTGATCAGAGCAATACATCCAGTCCGCAGTGCTTCCTAGTGACCACCTTCATCACAGGCATTTCAGAAGGAATTGGTGAGCTGGACAAATTACTCTGGGCACATAAGTCTGCTCCCAAAGTAAACATTTTCTGGGGATTGCCAGAAGACAGTTTTTACAGCTTGCACTTCTCTGCCCATCCAAGGGAAGGATTGGATATCCTGTTCATTTTGAATCTACTGTACTGTGTATGTGCAGTAGTCCGATGATGTAAGCAAAGGAGTCCTTGTGTCCAGCCCTTCTCTGTACTTGTAAGAAGTTGTATGGGGGATTCAGTTGGAAATATTGGAGATCACTGGACCACACAGAGATTACATCTTTAGTTTAGCTGTTATGACATGTTATTTTTATCTAGTGGGGCATGAAATAATGTCAGAACAGGATTCTGACATTGAGATACCCTCCAGGGTATCTCATATCATGTGTTACTGATAAACCCTTCACCTACAGCAGTATCAGCTGTTTAAGATTGATGTGACCTTTCACTTTAGTCCCTGATACGCAAAACTAAAACTTAATACTTGTAACAATAATAAAAAGTGCCAAAAATTTTGGGAGGGACCTTTAAAAGCTTCCCTTCCCCCCCCCCCCCCCCCAATAAAAGGGAACATTCCAAAATTTCACATTTCCATTAGGTAGGGATGCCTGGTTTCCACGCATCTTTTAAATATATATTAATATATATATTAAGCCCTGCATTCCATCAAACATAGGATCTTCTCCTCCTCCATGTTCATGGTGGGTCTGGCACTATAAGGAAAACCCAGAAGAGACTTGATGAAGGCATTACTGTAGTTATTCTCTGGCCAGGCATTTAGCATTTATAACAGAGACCACATAAATGTTAGGGCTCTCCCTCCACATGCCAGGACACATTTCTGCAAAAGAATACTCTTTAAAGCGTTATGTTGGATCTTCGCTGCATGCACAGACCTAAGGTACCTTCTGACTATAGGTTCTAAGAATGTTGAATCTCTTTTGGAATTAGTATTTAAGACAAAATTTTACCTACACATGTATGCATTTTGCAGCCTTTATCAATTAGATTACATGCTGTTTGATAGAATAATAGAGGCGATCAATGCATTTTAAGGCTTTTGACATAATTTTGTGTTACCCTTTCTTACTCAATATAGAATGAAGTAGTAAGAGATGCATTTATAAGTTTAAAACCTGGCTTGGAGTATAAATGGATGTCATAATCTCCCAGGTGATTTCATAATCAATATTTTTGTTGGTGACCTGGAGTTGATGCCAGAGATGATTATTCAAAGGTGACAGCTGCACGTAGGGCATACCATAAACATTGGAGGTGTGAAAGTTGCTGAGGATGACAAATTGCTAACAGTACATTATAACATGATATAGATGAAACATTTGTATAAATGCTGTGTTAAATCAAACAAACAAAACCCAAAACCCAGACCAACCTTAGATGAGAGTTATTTAGCTAGGGACAAAGACCACTGACTGTGCAACAGGTGAGGGATTTTATCCTGAAGGAAAGCCTTTAGAAAAGAGTTAAAAATCGTAATGGATAACCTGACATAATGGGTTAAGAGACTTGGTGCTAGCGTGGGACATATTTAAAAACAAACAAAAGCTCAAACTCCCAAAAACCCTAAAAGCCCAACTCTCCCAAACCCAACAAAATAACAAAACAAATGAAAAAAACTTACCCCTCACACACACATAACTGAGTTTAATTTGGGGTTGATGCCCCCAAGAAGAATACCGGGGCATTTCTTGTATTTTTGCTCCCAAAAGAAGAACAGTAAGCTGAAAAGAACTTTAAGGCACAACTGTGTACTTGTGCAGTGGTTTGAAAATGAGTTTTAAAATTAAATACTTAAAGAGCTCCATTTATTCCTTGTGTTATGGGTGACGCTTGTTCTTTAGACGTACTGTCCCACTTATTGAAGGCTCTGAGAATGCTATTAGGGGTCTTTATGCAAGGGTTGTGTGAGTTCTTTTGATGAGGAAAAAATACCTACCTATACATTTGTAAATATACTGACTATGCCAACCCTAGAAGTTTTACTTTTTAATTGAGAAATTAGCAATTTGAGTTCCCTGAGCTCTCAGTACTATGTTGAAATCTTTTATTGTCTTTAATTGTTTTTTATTGCCGCAATTTTCTCATAACCATGGCCCCATTAAAAAAGCTGTAGTGTCAGTCTGGGAAAATTTTATCCCTTGCTTTCAGGTAGAAAGGAGTAAACATCTCCAAATCCCATCTGCTGATGCCACTCTTCAGCTGAAATCATAGCTACAAACTCATAGAATCATAGAATCATAGAATCATAGAATCGTAAGGGTTGGAAAGGACCTTAAGATCATCTAGTTCCAACCCCCCTGCCATGGGCAGGGACACCTTGCCCTAAACCATGTGGCTCAAGGCTCTGTCCAACCTGGCCTTGAACACCGCCAGAGATGGAGCATCCACAACCTCTCTGGGCAACCCATTCCAGTGCTTCACCACCCTCACTGTAAAGAACTTCTTCCTTATATCTAATCTAAACTTCCTCTGTTTAAGTTTGAACCCATTACCCCTTGTAATCTCCTCCTCCATTACCCCTTGTATCACCTCCTTCGACCTGCTGGTCACGCTTCTTTTGATGCAGCCCAGGATACGGTTGGCTTTCTGGGCTGCGAGCGCACACTGCTGGCTCATGTTAAGCTTCTCGTCAACCAACACCCCCAAGTCCTTTTCTGCAGGGCTGCTCTGAATCTCTTCTCTGCCCAGCCTGTAGCAGTGCCTGGGGTTGCCCCGACCCAGGTGTAGGACCTTGCACTTGGCTTGGTTAAACTTCATAAGGTTGGCATCGGCCCACCTCACAAGCGTGTCAAGGTCCCTCTGGATGGCATCCCTTCCCTCCAGCGTACCAACCGAACCACACAGCTTGGTGTCAGCGGCAAACTTGCTGAGGGCGCACTCAATCCCACTGTCCATGTCACCGACAAAGATGTTGAACAGGACCGGTCCCAACACCGATCCCTGAGGGACACCACTCGTTACAGGTTTCCAACTGGACATCGAGCCATTTACCACAACTCTTTGCGTGCGGCCATCGAGCCAGTTTTTTATCCACCAAGTGGTCCATCTATCAAATTGATGTCTCTCCAATTTAGAGACAAGGATGTCATGTGGGACAGTGTCGAATGCTTTGCACAAGTCCAGGTAGATGACATCAACTGCTCTGCCGCTGTCCATCAGTTCCGTGGCTCCATCATAGAAGGCCACCAAATTGGTCAGGCAGGATTTCCCCTTAGTGAAGCCATGTTGGCTGTCACCAACCACCTCGTTGTTTTTCATGTGCCTTAGCATGTTTTCCAGGAGAAACTGTTCCAAGATTTTGCCAGGCACAGAGGTGAGGCTGACTGGTCTGTAGTTCCCCGGGTCTTCCACCTTCCCCTTCTTGAAAATGGGGGTTATATTACCCTTCTTCCAGTCATCGGGAACTTCACCTGACTGCCAGGATTTTTCGAATATGATGGACAGTGGCTTAGCAACTTCATTCACCAGCTCCTTCAGGACCCGTGGATGGATTTCATCAGGTCCCATGGACTTGTGCACGTTCAGGTTCTTAAGATGGTCTCGAACCTGATCCTCTCCTACAGTGGGCCTAAGGTCTTCGTTCTCACAGTCCCTGCATTTGCTTTCCAAGACTTGGGTTGTGTGGTCAGAGCATTTGCTGGTGAAGACTGAGGCAAAGAAGTCATTAAGAACCTCAGCCTTCTCCAAATCCATGGTAGCCAGTTCTCCTGATAGCTTCTGGAGGGGGCCCACATTGTCCCTAGCCTGTCTTTTATTTGCTACGTATCTATAGAATCCTTTCCTGTTATCTTTTACATCCCTTGCCAAACTTAATTCTAGCTGGGCCTTAGCTTTCCTAACCTGGTCCCTAGCTTCTCGGGCAATGCTCCTGTATTCTTCCCAGGCCGCCTGTCCTTGCTTCCACCTTCTATAAGCTTCTTTTTTCCCTCTAAGTTTCCTCAGCAGCTCCTTGTCCATCCATGGAGGTCTCCTGGCCCTCCTGCTGCACTTTCTTCTAGTCGGGATGCAACACTCTTGAGCACGTAGGAGGTGATCCTTGAATACCGACCAGCAGTCTTGGGCCCCCCTGCCCTCTAGGACTGTATCCCATGAAACCTTACTAAGGAGGTTCCTGAAGAGGCCAAAGTCTGCTTTCTTGAAGTCCAGGGCAGTGAGCTTGCTGCACGCTCTTCTCACCGTCCTGAGGATCTCAAACTCAACCATCTCGTGATCACTAGAGCCAAGGCTGCCCTGGAGCGTTACATTTCCAACCGGTCCCTCCCTGTTGGTGAGCACAAGGTCCAGCATGGCACCTCTCCTCGTCGGCTCCTCTACTGCTTGAAAGAGGAAGTTGTCTTCCACACAATTGAGGAACCTCCTGGATTGCTTGTGCCGGGCCGTACCGTCCCTCCAACAGATGTCAGGATGGTTGAAGTCCCCCATGAGGACCAGGGCCTGCGAGCGTGAGGCTGCTCCTATCTGTCTGTAGAGCGCTTCATCCACAGAGTCCTCTTGATCAGGCGGCCTGTAACAGATCCCCACCGTAATGTCCCCTGTTGCTGTTTTCCCTTTGATCCTGACCCACAAACACTCTGTTACCTCATCACCCGTCCCCAGACAGAGTTCCATACTCTCTAGCCTATCACTGACATAGATAGCAACGCCCCCTCCCCGTCTGCCTGGCCTGTCTTTTCTAAACAGCCTGTAACCTTCCATTCCGACATTCCAGTCATAGGAGCCATCCCACCATGTTTCTGTGATACCAATGACATCATATTCCCGTAGCCTTGCACACATCTCTAATTCCTCTTGCTTGTTCCCCATACTACAGGCGTTTGTATAGAGGCACCTTAGCCGAGCTCCAAATGCAGCCGACTCAATGGCTGGGGCAGCTGGAACATCTCTGCATTGCTCCAAGCACTTATTACAGGTGCTGGCAACTGACCAGGAATGTTGGGATGGATCAATGCTCCCCTCCCCCAACACATCTAGTTTAAAGCTTTCCTGACCAGCCTGGCAAGGCATCAACTCCTTTGATTGTTGTTGTCATCTGTTAAGTGACATAATTTAAGCACCTGCTTTGCATAACATGTCTCCTTAAAATGGCTAATACTGAAGGATCAGACATGTTACAAAATGGGAATGTACCACCATCATGTCGTAATGACTGCATGGTTGGAGTCCCACACTACTCTTTTTGACTCCAACTAAATCTCTGAAATACCGTTCTTTTTCTATAAAGATAGTTCATGATCAACTTATTTCCTTATTGTTCTCCTTCCCAGGAAGCCTGCTGGGTTGCAGTATGCAGTGGTACCGTTTGATTTTGTAGGAGGCTTGGGTGCGGGTGCACTTATTCACCCCTGATTCAGGGTGACTCTGTAATTATTTCTAACCAGGAAATAAGAAAGCATTTATAAGTTAATTTTTAAAAGTTGGTCATGTGTAATTACAGAAATATAATGTAATAATATATAAGGTGTATATAATACAATGTAACAATTTTGATAGCCTTTGAATAAATTTGTGTGCCTTTTTTCCCCTAGAATTTCTTGTTTTAAAAATATTATATTCTAGATTATAATTGCTGCTAAAGCTAGATGTTAATTACTAGATAATTTTGTTTTTGTTCAGGTTTTTGGGTTTTGTTTTTTTTTTCCTGATTATACTTTTGCTTATTTAAAGAGGAGAAAATCCTCTAGAATTATTTAAACTTTAACCTGACACCTGGCCTAATGTATCAGCCAGAGTGATTTTCCTTTTTTGCAGTCTCTATCTATCATGGTTTGGAATATGAAATAGTTTATGAAACCAATCATTTTTAATTAAAGCAATGCCATTCATTTATCTATGAAGAGAATTTTGATGCCTTGTCATTTTGATGGAAAATACTTTTTTTTTTTTTGGCTTGACTTGGGTGCAAGCATAGTGTGCTGTTCACTGCAAAAGCTTCCACCAGACTTGGTGGTTATACCTATTTGCTGCAAAGTGAACTCCAAAACAAGATTTATCATGTTGCTTATAGAAGATGTTCTCTGTAAATTGTCTAATCTTGAGGCAAAGCACGTTGAATTACCTAGTGAATATGTGGCTTACTTAAACTGAACAGCACGAAGCATTTCTGATAAATTTGTATAATTTGATGGGTTTAAACTGGAAAGATACCCAACTGGAAGATTTATGACACTTTTAAATTTGAAAAGATATCCATCAAAGGAGACTTTGTATCCTTATTTTACATTTTAATAGTTGAGTTGGCTTTGCCCTATAAATAATTAATACCACTAAGAATTTAGCATCTGAAATGATAAATAGCACTTGGCAGTAATAATGTATTGTTTTGAAGCTAAGAGCGCATAATTTTAACAGCTGGACTGCAAAAAGCATCATAGAATAAATTGCATCGTTACTTGATTTA
This sequence comes from Strigops habroptila, assembly GCF_004027225.2. Classification (NCBI taxonomy): domain Eukaryota; kingdom Metazoa; phylum Chordata; class Aves; order Psittaciformes; family Psittacidae; genus Strigops; species Strigops habroptila. Next base: position 30,129,766 of record NC_044283.2, on the reverse strand, counting down.
TGATTGTGGAAAAAAGGAAAGATCAAACTCCAGGGTCTCGTCACATAGCTGCTTCAGTGCTGTCAACCTTTTAAAAGGTAGAAGCTGCTTCAAACCTGTCATTTGTGTGTGTGAGCCTTTCCACTGTTCAAAGCCTTTTCCAGGTACACCAGTGAACTGTCTTGCATACTGGCAGTGGCCAGTACTGGTCACAGGAAGTATTTTAGAAAGTCTGCTAGTGAATGCTCACTTACTGAATTTCTAACTGGCTTTTCATCCCCCTGCAAATTTCTGTTACTTAATGGTGGGCTTGTATTTTGAATCACAGGGATTTAATGTTGAATTGTGGCATGGAGTTCTACAATGTAGTTGTATAGACAGAGGGTTGTTTTTTTTTTTCCCAGTTTTAATTTTACTTTTGCTCCTCTCTTTCCTTTTCATACATGACAGTTACCTGTGTCACTCACTTTTTCTTTGATCTGCTTCTAGCTGTCTTTTCTCTTTCTGCCATGTTCCACCTCATTCATACCATCTCTAAATTAAATAATTTTCTCTTTTCATCCTTAGATTTTATATGCAATTTCTTTAGTAATTTTTTGTTCTATTTCTACATTATTATATCTTACAGGAAGCAACACTTTTCAAAAGCTTATGCCTCTTCCATAGCAGTAAATAAGTATAGATACTTCCAATGTAATTCTTTTAGTTACAAAGACTCAGATGAATATTAGTAAAGGGAACTCTGGAAGTCTTCTACCGCAACCTCTTGTATGAAGTGTCTTGAACACCAGAACAGGTTCAGCTGGTGTCCTGACGGTGTCCAAAGATAGAGCTTCTACGGTGTTTCTCAGCATCATCCTCACACCCTGTCCTCTCCTAGGAAAACAGATTTTCCTAATGTCCAGCCTGAAGCTTGCAGACTGCAATTTGTGGCGATGAATCTTTGTTATATTGCCATTACTGAGGTTCCACATCTTTGTAACTGCTCCCCATGTAGTTAAAAATCTGTGTTGTATCTTCCCTCAGCCACCTCTTCATCAGACTATACAGCTCCAGCTCCCTCAACATCATCTTTAAGTCCTGTGGTCTGGGATCCTGACCATGTCAGCAGGCCTGCACAGGACCTTCTTTGGTTTTAAACATCACTTCTGAGCCGGGCTGGGGCTGGATACAGAACTGGCCATGTATTTCAGATGTGGCTTCATCAGGACCAAGCAGAGGAAGCTAGAAATTTCCTTCAGTCTGCTGCTGCACCTCGTCCTATCACTGCACCATGTGCAATTTACTTTAGTCTCATTGAGAGCCTGCTCTTGTGAGACTAAAGCCTGCTCACTCCATAGAAGGCCACTAGGTCAGGCAAGATTTGCCCTTGGTGAAGCCATGCTGTCTCCAGTCACCTCTCTGCCCTCCATGTGCCTTAACATAGCTTCTAGGACAGAGTGTTCTGTGATATTCCTAGGCACAGAGGTGAGGCTGTCAGGTCGGTAGTTCCAGTTCCCAAGGTCCTCCTTTCCATCCTTTTTAACAATGGGTGCAATGTTTCTCTTTTTCCAGCCACCATGGACCTCACCTGGCTGCCATGACTTTTCAAATGTCGTGGAGAGTGGTTTAGCAACTATTTTGGCCAATTCCTTCAGGACTCTGGGATACATCTCATCAGGTCCCATAGGCTTATGTATGTTCAGGTTCCTCAAGTGGTCACAAATCTGATCTTCTCTTACAGTGGGAGGGACTTTGCTCCCTCAGCCCCAGTCTTGCAGTTCGTCCACTTGAGAGGTATGGGAAGAGATATTGCCAATGAAGACTGAGGCAAAAAAGTTGTTGAGTACCTCAGCCTTCTCCTCATCTGTTGTTACAGTTTGCTAGTTCTGTTCTTTGGGGGATATACTTTGACCTTCTTTTTCTGGCTGACATACCTATTGAAGCCTTTCTTATTATTTGCGTCCCTTGCCAGGTTCAGCTCCAGCTGTGCTTTGGCCTTCCTAACCCCATCCCTACACAACTGGGCAGTGTCCTTATATTCTTCCCAGGATACTCCACACATTTCTTTCTTGCCCGTTAGTTAGACCAGGAGGCCTTGACTCATGTGTGCTGGTCTCTTGCTGTACTTTCCTGATTTCTTATAACGCGGGATCACAAGCTCTTGCGCTCTATGGAAAGCATTCCTAAAGATCTGCCAGCTCTGTTCTGCGCTCTTGTCCCTGGGGGCAATTTCCCAAAGGGTCCTATTGACTAACTTGCTGATACCTGGGACACTCTGCTTGGAACTGGCTACCATCTGTATAGCAAATCTTTGACTACAGCCCTATGTATCTAGTAGCCCAGCCTTTTTCTACCAAACTAGTGGTTGGTTCTTGCAGTTCACGCCTCCTCAGGTTTCATGGAAAAGCATGGCAGGAGGTGGTGTCAAAAGCCTTTTCTAGAGTAATGTTTGTCATTGTCTGCATACACCTGCATTTCCATACAGAAGTCTCTTGCTGACTATGAGAGTGTGGAGACTTTTTGCATGTAGGCCGTTGAATTTACTGAGACATTTTTTCTAGCATATATGACTCAGAAGTATTATTAGTCACACTGAAATTACTTTCTCCTCTTATTGTCTGCATAAAGGAACTGAAATGTTTTCCTAGGGAGATTCGAAATTGAATATAGCTCAATGTTCATGTTAATTGTTATTGAATGCTCTGTAAGTTATATAATTGTTATAGAATGGTCTATATTTCAAGCTGCTATTAAACATCAATCAAAAATAATCTACTTCTAACAAAATTTTCAAAACATGCAATAATACAGAAGAAAATGTTATGAGTTAACAGAGAACTTGCTTTCATGAGACCTCACTTGGAGTACTGTGTACAGTTCTGGTTTCCTCAACATAAGAAGGACATGGAGCTGTTGGAGCAAGTCCAGAGGAAGGCCACAAGGATGATCAGGGGGCTGTAGCACCTCCCGTATGAAGACAGGCTGAGAAAGTTGGGGCTGTTCAGCCTGGAGAAGAGAAGGCTGCGCAGAGACTTCATAGTAGCCTTCCAGTATCTGAAGGGGGTCTATAAGGATGCTGAGGAGAGACTCTTCCTTAGGGACTGTAGTGGTAGGACAAGTGGTAATGGCTTCAAACTTAAACAGGGGAAGTGTAGGTTAGATATAAGAAGTTCTTTACAGTGAGGGTGGTGAGGCGCTGGAACACGTTGCCCAAGGACGTTATGAATGCTCCATCCCTGGCAGTGTTCAAGGTCAGGTTGGATGGAGTCTTGGGTGACATGGTTTAGTGTGAGGCATCCCTGCCCATAGGAGGGGATTGGAACTAGATGATCTTAAGGTCCTTTTCAACCCTAGCTATTCTATGATTTTAACTACTGTGGAATGTGCAGGGGTTTTTAATTATCATTTTGGAAAGGAACATAATATGACTCTCATTTCTGGTACAGGTAGAAATAAAGGCTATTTCACAACAAAAACCCAACTTCTCATTGCTTATCTCCAAAAATAATGAGAAGCATGAGTACAAAGCCTCGTGGAGACCCTTACATGTAAGAGGCCTTGAATTTAGCCAAAGTCAATCCACTTAGAGTTTTTGAAACCTAGTATGTTTAATCTTTAAAAAAAGGTCATTGCTAAATAAGAATGAGGAATGGAAAGCAGGTGCACCATGCAGTAACAAGTAACAAGCTAACGAGTCTCTTAAGTTACAGCTCAAACATACTTGCAGGAATGAAGTGATAGGATGGAAGGTGCATGCACTAGCAGCAGAGAATCATTCAGAGGGAGATAAGGGTGAGAAATAGTGACTTAATGCTTCAAAATCCATCTTTTATACTAGTTGCTAGGATCTAAGGAGTTATGGGAGGGTTTTTTGTATCAACCATTTCATAATAGCGTCTGTTATTATGGAGAAATAATGGAGAAATATTGTATTCCAGTTGATGAATCCAAATATCGTGACTACATGATGTAAATACTTGTATATAAGTAAAATATATATTACTCATTTTAGGCATTTGCAGAGGTTTGGGGAAAACTTCTTTTAATCCCATTGCTCTATGTATCTTTAAAAATATCATATTTTTCTGGTAAACATTTTTATCTCAATAAATATTCAATTAAATTAATTTTTTTAACTTCTGATGCAAATAGCTTAAGGACTTCCTTTTTTTAAATGCAGTATTTTAAAAACACAAAAGGATAAAATATTTTTACTCTTTTTTTAACTCATATTCCTTGGGTTTTTGAAACTAGGGTGTGTGCTGGGCAGTGTAATGTGCGTCTGTTCTGTTTTGCAACTAGAATTTAGCAAAGAGTGCCCCAAGTTAACAAAATGAATCTGGATGAAATTTGTTTTGCATGTGTTTCATTTTTGTGGATATAATATCATAGTGATCTGGTATTCACTCTTTTAAAAAAGTTTTTATCATGTTTTCAATGAAATATATTTTGAGAACCATAGGGTTACACAGAGTACTTACCGAGTTGCTAAAACATAAGCAAATGTTATTTCTGCGCTTTATTGTTCTCCTTTTTATTCCCAGGATGGAAGGAAGAGGGAGACAAAGCTAGTTTCATTCTTCTTGTCTGTGTGTATATGTGTCAGTTTGATGTATAGTAATATTTAAAAACTTATCATATTAATAATTTCTAAAGCCATGCCTTCACCCTTTCTCAGTTTTTCTAGTTAATCATTAGCATGTACTGTCATTAAAAAGCCATTAATTTTGACGTATACTGATGCAAATACACAAATTAATAAAACAATATATAATCTATTTCAAACCTATGTGATAAATTTAGCCTGTGCCAAGGGGAATAATAAAACAGATGGACCTGCCAACATTTTTTTTGTTACTTAAAGCTGGATGCTGTATGATATGCCAGTGTAGAAGAAAAAATGTTTGACATATAATGTATATCTATTAACATTTATTTTTATTATTCTTGCTTTGATCTAATTTCTTATACATGTAAACATAGGCTTTAATCTCAATGGAAATGCATATATTTCATCTCAGAATCTGTAGATTCAAGACAACGTCAGAATTTTTTTTTTTTTGAGAAATGTGGTAAAACAGAATGCATGATAGAGATTAAAAGGCAAAAGAGCAGTCAGGTTTCTGGTAGTTTGTTGTTTGTTTTAACATAATCTTTTATTTACTACATGCTAATATTTGTTTTGTTGGCTAGTTTGGATTTTTTTTTTTTTTTTCTCCTGATATAGTTCAGCGGCAGCATTGATTCATTGTAAAATTGTTAAATACCTTCTTGAAATAAAATGTGGATTCTTGGATAACAAGAAAACTCGTTTGTAATGTAGGACACCTCAGCTAATGTAGTCTGTCTTCCTAGACTGGGAGCTGTAGTATAGTGCAGATACTTGGCATTCTGTAGCTGTACCTCTGAGTTATGCTTATGAGACTAGCAACTAAAATCTGAAAATAATACATTCTGGAAATGGTGGGTGGGATTTGCCTGTCTAAAACTGCCTAAGTTCTTCATATAACTGAGTTCTGTAAGCTGTTTATGGCATTGAAAATCAAGAGCTTGGAGATAGGATTCTTTGGTTGTGAGATTTGGGGTTAGCAACATAGTTTTCCTCTTCTTTCTCTCGTTATCATGTAAGTCGTTTATGTAGTAGATGGGGACTAACGTGGTTCCAAACATTTGCAAACTTTGGATTTGTAAAGATAGGGTTGGTAATGTAGTGTTAGAATGCTTTTTAGGCTGCATATAGTATTTATCAGACCAGTCAGGAAATACTGTGTACATCTTTGCATGGATGTTTTTAGAAGAGTGCATGATGCAGTGGAAGAATTGCCAACAAAAATGATGTCTTATCTATTTCTTGGTATCAAGGCATCTACAGTCAGTACTTAATCTGAGAAAAAAGCTTAAAAGTTTCAAGCAAGCTCAGTGTAAGGATAACTATGTAAAATTGAATTGCTGAAGGAATCAACTCAGGTGCTTTATGGTTTCCATTTCTGTGTGAGAATTATAATAACTTCTGGGTTTCTATTGCATCAATATGAAATTTGAAATAGGTTTCAAATTTGACCAGGTTGTCATTATATGGTTGATATTCGCTAGGAGCGGGGTGGAGGGTAGGGAGAAACAAAGCAGTAGATCTCATCCTTTGTCACATTTATTCAACTTTATTGTAAAACAATGACATCATTAGGACATTAAAACTCACATATTGAAAATTATATTGCATATATCTGCTGAAATACTGATTATAGTAAAATTGGTGGTAGAAATCTCAGTACATTCGCCTGACCCAAGATTTCCCTTACGGTAGGTGCTATGAGCTTCTCTATTTCTTTGTATAGAAGTTCATGTTAGTTCTGTGTATTCCAGCTTTGAGTCTGAGTCCTTTACAATACTTTCTGTTTTCTTACTGTTTTTCTAATGTAAACAAATGAGACAAACACCTGAGCTTTTAAACATGTGTAAAGCACACCTAAACACCCTGTTTTTCCTGTAAGGTTGATTAGGCACTGAAAGAGGTTGCTCAATAAGGCTGTGGTATCTCTGTCCTTGGAGTCAGTCGAAACCCAACTGGACAGTGTCCAGAGTAAGCTGGTCTGGCTGATGCTGCTCTGAGCCCTCAGGTGGCTGGACTAAGCAAACCCCACATGTGCCATCCAACTGGGATGATTCTGTGATTCTGTTGGTTTCTTAATTGACTGAAGAAATACGTGCATCACTACCAATACTGTCTGAAAATGTGTTCTGTAATCCAAAAAAACACTTCTAAGTTGCCATGTTTTCCATACCTGATTTTCAGGTATGTATGAGATTAGTTGATATGTATGCATACCAGGCAAACCAAATATTATACATGATGTCTTTGAAAGGTTGGTGCCCTTTCATGTGTTTGAGTAATTCTTGCTGTTATTTGGCAGCTGCAGTGCGTCTGACTGGCATAATCTTAATACATTTTTTATCACCCCCAGTATGTGTCTGCCATCTGACACAGATTTTTGCATCAACGGATATCTTAATTTTGTAGTGCATACAATGATAGACTACCCACAACTGGATTTGTGCTCTCTGGGGTTTCATTTAAGTTTTCTGTTAGAACATAAATAGATTGTTCATACTAGAATTCAAGGGAGCTTCCTGATAAAAATCCATATGACTATAAAAATATTCCTGTATTTAATAACACTATTACGACACTATTACTGCCTATTTTGAAACATTAGCAGTAGTCAATCATACTTGGTTTTGATTATGAAAACATTTGAGGGCAGAAGAGAGAGCTTAGACTCAGTGTCTTGTTTGAAATGATTGTAGTACACAAACTGTCCAGCATTCTGCAGAAGCATCTTTTGTCCATGAAAAGGCCATTTATTTGAACATGGGCTGTTAGCCAAAGTGTTATAATGTCACCAACAGGGGTTTTTTTTTCTTGTTCTAAACATCGTGGTTTGGATTTATACAGAGTTACATTTGTAATGCGGCTTAAGTTCCCAGGTGTCTTACTTGGGTAAAATTTTCAAGATGAATTTCAAACAAATAAGAGTTAGATTAGAAATAAAATTAAATGTTTAAACTTTAAATAAAAAATGGTGCTTTAAAAAGAAAGGGATCTCTTTCAATCTAAATTGGACCTCAGTTAAAAGATCATATCTTGTAGTTAAGTTAGACTTGTTCTGTAGGAATATTTTTACTACTTTTGTAATGAATTTCACAGTATTCAGTGTGTCACAATAGTGCATGAGAAAGTAATTTTACCGCTGGTGAAGATTCAAACTGCTCATGCTGTTTTGCAAAGCACCAGATAGGAAAAATTGGACAGCAGAGGCATCCCGGGTTCAGCAGTAGCAGTCATTTTTTCTCCTTAGTAGCTGGTGCAGTGCTGTGTTTTTGACTTTCAGCCTGGGAACAACACTGATAACACCGACGTTTTTAGTTGTTGCTAAGAAATGTTTACTCTAATCAAGGACTTTCTCCATCTCACGATCTGCCAGGGAGGAGGGGAAGCCAGGAGGAAGCAGAGGCAGGACACCTGACCCAAACTAGCCAAAGGGGTATTCCATACCACGGCATGTCATACCCAGTATATAAACTGCAGGGAGTCACCTGGAAGGCTCAGGTCACTGCTCGGCTCAGGCTGGATATTGGTCAGCGGGCGGTGAGCAATTGTATTCTCTCCTCTTGTTATTTCCCTTATCATTATTATTATTGGTGGTAGCAGTAGTAGTTTTGTATTATACCTTAGTTACTGGACTGCTCTTATTTCAGCCCGTGGGCGTTACATCATTTTGATTCTCCTCCCCATCCCTCTGGGAGCAGGGGAAGGAAAAATGAGGGGAGTGAGTGAGCGGCTGTGTGGTTCTGAGTTACTGGCTGGGCTTAAGCCACGTCAAGAGGGAAGTAGAAATAGCCATTAGGTTGGCTATACTGACTCTACAGGACAGCACTAGAGATCTTAAAATTCTGTACTTGCACAATTCTCTTTTACTTTTGGGGAAAAAAGCGAATTGTTTGCTGTAGTTGTACATGGAATTTTTGGTATAAAGCATGCAACATGCAATTAGGACAGAATGGTGTTTGCCTGCAGATGACTTACATAACTTTTTTTTCTTCCCCCTGCTTTCTACTGAATCTTAATTTTGAGGATAGTGTGATTATCTCTAAACTCACTTAAATTAGAAGTAGTGCTTCCAAAAGAGAATGGCTGTATTAAAATTTACTTTGTTGTCGTTACTCTTTCTTTTCTTTTCCCTTTTTGATCAACAACTTGCTGGTGACCTACTATGCAAGTGTACTCTCATACGCATTGCAAATGCATCAGTCCAAAAACTTTCATATCCCAACAGATGGATTGTTTCATCTTCACTGAGAACTGAAATTTTTGATCCTCTACATACATGCAAATAGCTTCTGAACTATAAATATAATTAAAAGAAGGATTCCAGTTGACTTCATAGGACATCAGATAAATTTCCTGCTTATGATCTGTGTTTGAGGATAATTTATCGCTTGTTCTGTTCTTGAACACATGATGGAGTTAACAGTGAAGAACCTCTTCCTTTAATATTTTTAATCTATTATTTTATTTGTTTTTCTCATACTGCACCTTTTTTCCTTACCAAAAATAGAGTAAAAATTACATTACCAAAATGTGGCTGTTAAATCTCAGATGAGGTTTTACTGGTGGTCACAGAGAATGCAACTAGTAATGAAATTCAGCAATTTCATGACACTTGTAATTGAAAGCAAAAAACCCAGGAAAGATGTATTTGTTTAACATGTCAAAGCTGTAGAGATTGTAGGCTGTTAAGGATCTTTTCTTTCTGGTTAAGTCTGTGAACATTATACTGAGGAAGTATTTTTCCTTTGAACCAAGGTAGAAGAACTAAGTTAGTCAGCCTTGAAAAAATATTCCTGTGAATGCTGCTTCTTTTAAATTAAGATGGTATTCCTTGAAAAATAGGTATGAAAGGCTATGTTTTAGACACTTCAGAACTGACTTGGCGTATATTTCTCCCCATTTTTAATTTTTTCTTTAGTGAATCATTAGACACAGAGTCCTTACCTAGAGTTTCAACAAGTGCCAGTTTCACTGTAAAATAACTTTTAAGTTTATTTCAATCAGTAGAACAAAATGCCCTCATGTTACAGATAGTGAAGATTACATATTTGAGACTCTAAAGATTTGGGATTACATTACTGCATTTTTCCTCCTCTTTTTCTCCCTCTATACCTCTGATTTTTGTAGGTTTTTTTTTTTTTTTCTTGCATTCAGGAAACCTCTGTACACAGAAAATATAGTTAGAAACTACTATAACAGCATTTAGTCTGACCTTGTGAAGAGCTGAGTTTCTTTCACAATGATTAAAAGCAAAATTAGGGAAAAAAAATAGACAAGGTGTGACTAAACTGTGACTCTAGTCACAGTTGAAGGATGGTGATAGGCTGAAGGAAATGAATGGTAGTTCACATTGAGGAAAGAATATGCAAAGAATAAAATTTCCAAAACATTTTTCTCCATGAAATACAGAGTGGAGTTGGTCAGGTGCTGTCTTCCTCTGCCCACCCCAGCCTTCTCTTTCTTCATTCCCAAGCCTCTCTCAGAATATGGAATGAGATACCTCTCCCTTAAGGTGAAGAGAGAAATGCCTCTGCTATTTTCCTCCTTCAGATGCTATAGCAAGTCCTGTCTGCACTAGCAGGAGTGGTTTATGCATAAAGTCTCTGCCTTTAAATCTCTCCTGTTTTCTCACTCAGATGTAAGGGTCTGTGCTCACAGACATATTTTTGTACTTTTGGTTTTATCATTATACAACCCAATTTTCTTGCTAAAACTGGCACTTGTCCTGAATCCATGTTCTCTGGATAGATTATGCTGCATCTGCTTAACTGAATTCATCAGTCAAAGCTTGTCACTACTGTCTGGAGAGTTACCACATCCCAACTTATCTTTACTGTTTTCAGCCTGTTATCAGCCCAGTTTTCAGGACATTCTTTCCTTTATATTCCATCCTGTATCCAAACGAGGACCCCACTCACCTTCTGGGAGTGATGAGAAATATGGGTAACTAAATGTGTGAAAGTGTTGATGTGAAAAATTTACTGCATGTTTAATTGTACTACAGAACACCTTACGTAGGTAGTTTCAGAACTTCCTTACTTTCTGCGCACTAAAAAATGATGCTTGTTCCATCACTCTACTACTTCTGCCACAAAAATCCTCCTCTTCTGCTTTCCTCTTCCTGCCTCTCACCCATGTTAGTTACTAAGACTAGGAACAGTTACTTTGTTTTCTTGTAATCCAATAAAACTTTCCCAGGTTTATTGCTAATCAAGACTAATTTTATCATAATTCTGAAACAGTCAAGGGAAAACACTTGCTTAGGTCTTAAACCAACTAAGCATACATACATTTTGCACATTAATGACATCAGCAATAAATGTCAAAGTTTATATGAGATAATATGTTAAATATAATGATTCTATTTGGATTCAAGGGCATTGTTAGGACAAATTACTTTGCTTTCAACAGCTAAAAGGGGCAATCACTGAAAATGCAGGTGTTCTTCACTCTTCATTCCTTAAAATTTTTATTTTTTTTTTTTAAACTGTCTGGAAAAATATACGAATATGCTGCACTTGGACTTCTGTAAGATATTGTTTGAAAACAGCATTCTTATTTGTCTAGAAATATACTCAGTAAAATATAGTAGGTACAGTAAAAATGGAGGAAATATTCTGCAAAAAATAAGAGTAGAAGTTCACATGTATTCTACTATGTCTTTGATTTTTCTTTAGTTTTGTAGCTTAGATATTTGCAGTGTATAAAGTGGGCTTAAAAGAGCTTTAAATGTATTTTGTGCATTTCTTCGACAAAGACGAGGCAAAAATCCAATTCTGTACCTTGTGAAGACACACACTGTGTGTAATAGTCTCTGCATGGAAATCTAAAAAGAATTATAGACAGAATGACACGAAGAGTTTTCCAAAAGCCACCTGTTTCACCCTCTGCTGCAACATGGCTTAAACTGTACATCATTCTTGAGATATGTCCAAAAGTTCTTACAAATCTTTACAGACGGATATTGCAGAATCATGCAAAATACTTCTGGTCCAGTCTTTAGAGTCAAAATATTTGAGTAATACCCACTTGATTCTCAGTTTCTTCATTTTAAGTTCACTGTTTATTGTTGACTTATCAGTAGGCATGAAGAAAGTGTTTTCCTACTTTAAGATTATTATTGTGTGTCTCCCTGATTTCTCCAGTCTGAACATCATAATCAAGTTTAGCCTTCCTTGTAGGTCTTTTAACTATCATTTAATGCTTATTTGCATTGACCATTGTTTCATTCTTCTCCTGTTATTGGCTTTTTCATTGCTTTGCATCTCATTGATCTCATGGGCATCTTCCAGCATCCTACAAATAATTTGCTTGATTTTCTATTCTGGTATATAGCTCATGGTATTTTTTTAGAGTTCAAGGTAAGTTGATCTTTACTACCACTGTTTTGCCTTTTAAAAGATAAATACCAATTCTGCCTTTCTAGTTTTCACTTTTACAGTTTGCTTTCATCCATCCTTTACAGGTTGTCATAGACTTTGTGCAAGCAATTCAGAAAAGCATTGAAAAGGGATGCAGCAGTTGATGGAAAAAAAGTATATTGAACCATAGGAGATCTTGACGTAATATAAATCAATTCCTTCAGTTAGGAGCTGAGGGTGTCTGCATGAACTGGTTACTGACCTTGAGACCGTTAGATTTTCTAAGTGGCACAAGAAGCAGAAGAACACAGGACATCTCTGTGTTTTTAGAGCATTCTGTCAGTGCATATGCACTTGGTACTTACTGTGGGACTTGCTTGTGCTGCCGATCACACATTGATTGAGACCTTTCTGTTCCTTTTAGAGACTGTTGCTGCACTTTGAACAGATCTTCTGATTTAATTTCATCCCAAAGGAATCCCCTTCACATACAGAAAAACTGCCCCACAGTCTGAGCCAACATGGAGTAAGTGGGGAAATGAGGGATTGCTGCACTCTACTGCTCTGAGCTATGTCACTGTTGTAGCCACATTTTAGCTAATAATTTATCGCTTGCAGATTTTGGGTACCTCAGGGTGAAGTTCATTTTACTCAGCTGGCTTGAAAATGCCTACTTTATACAAGTATTCATAAATGCCTTCATTCTTCCCCTGCAGGATCTTAATCCTATATCACTGGTGCACCAGTTAAAACAGAGAACTGATTTATGTTGACCTTTAGACTAAAGGAGAAAATTAAAAAGGAAAAAAAAAAGCACCAAAAATGTCAATATTCTTCAGTATCTGTCAGAAGCCTTTGTTCTCCTTTGGGTAAATTGGTTCATTAAGAAGCTACCATTTCACTGTAATTCCTTTTTCACCTTAGGCAAGTCTCCCAGGAAATCTTCACTACGAGTCCTTTTGCTGAAGTTTGCCTTCTTCAAATAACATTGCTTTTAGTTGGAGTTATTTTCCTTCTAATCTAACTTTCAAGAAGTCTGTCCTTTTGTGACCAATCTCAACTACATTACCCCTTAATCTTCACATTCTTAGCTGTTTCTTCTGTTAATTAGAGGAAAATGTGAAGCAGCCCCAACTCTCATTACTCTTTTCATGAAAGCATTTCAGGAGCTTCCTCTTTAGCCTGTGTCCTCCTGTATTCACAAAGGATATTAGCCAGTAACCTATGTTATTGCTGAGGTCTGTGCTCTGGTTTACTCTTCACAAATACATCATATAGTTGATCCTTCTGGTCTGAGAGGGAAATCCCAAAGTGGCAATGTTTTTTTGTTTGTGTTCTGTTTGGGGTTTTTTATTTATTTGTTTGTTTGTTTTTGTTTTTTAATTTATCTGAGAAAATTTAATCTTTCTCAGTCATTTAGCAATTCTTTCCCCCTTTTGGTCTGAACCTGAGAACAATTGTATTAATCCATGCTCCCTTACTGCTCTTCCACAACAAGATCTACTACATGAATTTGAATTCTTCCATCTCCTTCTCTCCCTAGATTGTTTATTATTACTGTAATTACAAATGAACTGCATGAAGTAATAATCAGATTGCTGTTGAGTCTTGATGCTAGTCAGACTCAGGATTCTTGGTATTAAGCTTCTTTTTTGCTAGCACTGGGGTGGATTCTTTAGTTGTTATTGGGGATTGGACTGTTGGCTGCTTCCGTGAATCAGCTGCTTCTCTGGAGGGTATCCAATTTATCCTCCATGTCTGGTACTTCTGGATTCCTTTCTGGCTGGTCAACTACTTTTTCACTGGAGGTCCTCATGCCTAGCATGATATTGTTATCCTTTTTGATTGTATGGGCATTGGGCTTCCTCACTTGCTTATGGGTCTTCTACCAGTTTTCTAGGGAATATTTGCAGGGATTCTTTAATTCCTGTTTCCTGCATTTAGAAGTGTAGAAGTCTGTGTTCCCTGTTTTGAGCACAGAGCCTGGATTGAAGACTTCCCCTCCTGGGTTCTGGTGTGGACACAACTCCAGGTAGCCACCCTACATCCATGCTGCATCCTCAGAGCTGTAGATTGAGAAAGGTTTGATGACAGAGAGGATCCTGATGCTGTGCTTTTAAAGGGCTGAATTGTGATCCTAAACCATGCTTTCTAAAACTCCCTTTTCCAGTCAGTCTCTTAAATTACCCTGTTACAAAAGTCAGTGAGATACTAAACTGTTGATTCACAAATACATAGCTTTCATTGTCCTTCAACGATCAGGAGTTTAGCCATACCAGAGGAAGTTTGTGATATGTGAGAACATATTTATCATCCCTCAAAATGATACGGTAAATTTGGTTTTAAGATTTCTCTTTAAATTATCCCCTTTACAAGACTTCTCCCATTTGCCAATATAACTGGTAAGTTCTCAAAGTCTTGCCATGCTGAGCTCTCTGCAAGGAGATTAGGTAGGTCGCCTGATCATTGTGGGGTTTAACACTATGCAAAAAAGTGAAGGTTGTGATTTTTAATCCCTTTGGACTGCAGAGAAGGAACTTCAAGCTATCAATTGGGACATGAGTGTTGTATCAAGCAGGCTGTTAGATAAAAGAGGAATTATTTTCAAGCAACTTTGTGGCATTTCTTACACTTCCATTTCCTTTGCCCTGATAGCAAGAGATGGATCCCTGCAGCAAGCTACTTCGTTCTTAGTTCCATTTAATTTTTTGCATGTATCAGTAGAACGATGTGTTGCTTATTGAAAGATGTGTGGTAGATGTTTTGAAAAATATGCAGTGTTTGTACTGGAATACTAAGTAACGTGTATAAACATAGATACTATAAAGACTATTAGATAGTCACACCTCTTGAAAAGTAAAATTCTTCAACTACCAAGTTTTGATACAACACTTTCCTCATATTAAAATAATCGCTTTCGATTTTGACAGTAATAGGTTCCTTAGACCATCTTGAAAATTGATTTCTTTAATTCTTTTTGCTACAGTGTGATCAAGGAAGCAGCGTTAAGCTTCTACTTAATGATATTTGTTTTGTTATAAGAAAAGCACATTTTGATGAATAGAAATGCCAATCCAGGGAGTTACTGAAGAATGTTCTCGACTGTAGGTACTTTAGTACCTCCATGTTGTGGCTCATGAGGTTATTGTAAGTTAAGTCTTCCTCTGTAACAAATACAGTCATATTATAAGAAAATATTTAGGAAGATACATGTGCCTTATTACACAAGTGTAAAATATTAAGAAAACACAGGGTATGAAAGGACCTGCTGGGTCATTTTGCCTAGTTGTTATCATAAGCAACTCTGAGATGAATGAATCCTCCTAAATTGGATAAATTGTCTCTTAAAACTTTTTTTTTTTTGATGGTTTCCCTAGCTATTCTTATTTACCTGCTATACTAGAATCCTATTTCTTTAGATTTTGCAATCTGAATCAGGGAATATTTTAAATCCAGAACTCAAATCTTCAGACAAGTCCTAACTTGCAAGGTTTATCTTAAAATGGTCTTCAGTCTTTTCTGATGGAGCAGCATGGATTTTCTGGTAATATTAAAAGATTGCTTGAGACAAGGAATCTTGGTGTTAAGGGTACTGATGGTAAATGACTTAATTTTTTTCCAATTAATTTTTAATTATTTATACAAACTGGATTGATACTGAGAAGAGAGCAATCATTAGAGTAATGTAATTTTAGCAGTCATCAACAGATTCTACTTGTCTCAGGCTAAGGAGGAAAAAAAGTTGGCTCTATCAGATACAGGGTAAGTGCAAGTGCTCTAATGAGTACATGAAGAAAGCTATTTTTCAGCCAGTTTGTGGAATCCAATCTTTAAATTCATTTTTTTATGATAATAATTATCTGATTCTAAGCGTATCATAAATCAGTAACAGAAAAATATTGCAAAAAAACAGATATGCTGGAATAAACAAGTCAGTTAACTTTTCTCTACGTGGTAAGTGTTCATAAGCTGTTGTTTATTCTGTTTATTTTTTTTAATTCTTCTTAGAGCAATGTGGGTGAACTAAAGGCAGATTAGGAGCAAAAGGAAGCATTAAGATGGAAAATTATGTACAAGGAAAGACAATGAACTGTGATTATTTAGTCTAAGTAATAAGGTATCTAAAGAAGAAACAGAAGCAATTGCATTATAGCATTGGACGTTCAGGTTATGTATGAAGAAAATACTTCAAACCATAAAGATAATTTAGGCAATATAGTAGGTTGCCTAAAGAAGATACAGAATCTGCCTTTAAGGAATAGAACAAGAGAAACTCAAACCATTATGTCAGGAGTAGTGAAGGTATGGCTGATTTTGTAGTAGTGCAAGAGAATATTAGAACCTCTCAACTAAGCCCACTACTCAAGTCAAGACATGCTTTATCATTTTTGAATAGAAATAAATACTGCTGGAAAGGTTACTAATGCTTGTTTAGTGCTTGCTTTCTTTGCTGCCCCGATTTTTCTAGCCTTGTAATGCTCAGTCCTGAATTGCTTGGAAAGCATAGTAGAAATGTGAGATGAAACTTGACTTAAATATGTACTAGAGATGGGTGAATATTTTATCACAGCTTTTTTTTTTTTTTTTTCATGGAGAATAAAATCGAAACACTCAGTAAAAACCTTATTTTCTGTAATAAACTATTCTTTACTTAGAAACTAGAACATAAGGATTTTGAGGAACTGCCTCATTGGGTAAGTTTAGGTGTATTGCATGATTATTCTCACCTGATCAACTAGTTTCTGAAATGGTTTTGAAGTATTTTTAAGCAGAAATTGGCACAAGCATATAAAGTTCAGTGGCACAAGAGTTGAAATTTTGGTTTTGTCAGTCTCATTGAAAGGGCAACTTGCAAACACAAGAAACACCAAATGTAACTGCATCAACATAACATACGTTGTGTATGTGATTGAATGAATTACAAGGCATCTCCACCAAAATCATCTTTAAACTTCTCAAAATCTAGGTAATATAGCATTAGTTCAGTGTAAGGGCTGGAATACACGAGAAGGATAGGTCCTAAAAATTGTAGAGATTCCTAGAGAAACAGCAGAGGTGCTGCTCTAACACCTTAATTAAGCCTTATGTGTACACAACAAACAGTGGGAGTGTGCAAATTTCTTATGGTTTCTTATAGGTGAATATTTGTTACAGATTTATCAACAAATATGACTGCTTTTTTTATACAACACATTTGTTTACTTTCCTCCAGTAGCAGTGTGCTAGCAATCTGCCGTTTTTCATTGTTCTTTCTGAAGTCAGGCAACCACTCAATTAAATAATAAAATACAAGGATAATGTGTGATTAATTTTTCAGCATGGCTAAATTATCTTCAAGATGTTGTGTTGATATTACAAGCAAGCCTCAAAGACAGAGAAGCAGATTGAATAACCTGTGCAATTTATGTGGACTAAATAAACACGCCCACACCCAGTAATATATTGTTAGTCTAATTAAAAAATCAGCAGTCTTACCAAGACAGTGTTATTAGTCCAGTTACAGTGATACTAACTCTTATCATTCAAAACATGCATTATTACAGCTTTCTCCCAATGTTGACAGAATTAAAAGCAATACACACAAACTTCTGCTATCCAGACCTTTCTCTGGTGTTAGGTTTGCCCTGCATGTGAATGGTAACATGAGACATTATCATTCTTTATCTACAGCAGTTGGAGTTGATGGTGGGAGATTCTTCCACCTTGCTCTTGGGCCAACTTCAGTTACTTTTACTTTTTTACATATATTTCTTTGATTCATCACTCAATGAAGTCTATGTTCGTTAGCCAAATGGTGAAATATTCAGCTCATAATGAAATAGATACATCTCAGATTTGTTTTCCGAACCTGAAGCCTATTGAAAAAAATTACTTGTCACCTTCTGTAATCAGTTTGACTTCATATATGGAAAGAAAGGGAGGAAAGATGATGACTGAAGGAATAACACTTCTGGATTTACAACTTCTTGGTGTTTACATTCAGATGAGAGACAGACCTTCTTTACCTCATCTCTCTGTGTTTTCTGTCTCCTTTCTTTATCTAGTTCCTGGTGTCCTGTAACTGACTCTACATAGACCTGAAACCCTTCACTAGCTCTTAATAATTTTGCCAATGTTTACAGAGAAGAACATGTACCATTCCCTGACTCGGTTTTGTACTTCCATTCCACCTGCCTGAACTATGGAGTTGTAAGGAGTGTTCCGCATTTTCTGACTCATTAAATATTGATTGTAAAAGGCTGTATTGGATAGAAATTATTTTTTGTTGGTCTGACCACACATTAACAGAATCACAGAATTTTAATTTAAACAGAACATTGACTAAAATGGTAAAGCAGAGAACATGCATCCACATAAAGAAAGAATTAGTTTCATTTCCAAAAGTACAAGATATGTTAGGTATAACATTGTTCACTTCTATACTGTTTGGTCTAGACTTCATATCCTCTCACCACATAGTATCTGTTAGAATGGCACATATTCAGTGGGTCTGAAAATCTTGTATTTGCTGTTTAAATTCCAGAATGTTGGATATCTAGGGGTAGAAGAATTGCATAGTTAGGTTCTGTGTTTTTCGTAAGTTATTAATTATTATTTGCTTTAAGAACATGCAATTTATACATTATTGTAAAAAATCCAGTAATACTAAATACAAGAGTTCTAGGAAGATTGTACCTTAATCTAGATTAGTCTATGAGAAGAGAACACGTAGTATTCTGCCTTTTCCACTTGACAATAAAGGATACATCTATGTCTGAATAAAAAATAACATAGCTACCTAGACGAGGGAATAAAATCAAATATTTAAGCATGAAAAATGCATTTGTTCTTATCGTCTGATCTGGGTAGGTATGTATTTTCTACTCATATATGCATTTCAAGATTACTTTTGTAATTGAGGAAGCCAGACCATGCTCCACACATTCAAAAATCACTCTAAAGGACAGAATATATTCAATATATTCATTTTTTTGTTAGTTTATATCCCTTTAAATGTTGCTGCACTGTACTGTAGTAATTTCTTCCCCATCTTTTCCCTGATACCTACACAGTGTCAGCTGTTATTTTCAGCAGATGGATGAAGGCAGATGTTTCCATCAATCCAGATTTTTGCCATTCCGATGTGTTTTCCTGGATATTTTCCTATCATTTTTACCTTTAATTTTGGCTACTGAAATTCACGGTTATCTTTCTTGTTAATTCAGGCAAATACACTCTGTTTTCATTTCTGATACCGCTACCCTTTTTGTTTACTCAGAACTGTGGCTGTCTACAGTTTTTCTTTCAATTGTACATTCATAACTATGTACAAGTACCATTTTTCTCCAGCTGGAATTATGCTCCAACTCTGCTTATGAAATCCAGCTTTTTGTGTGTGTGTACACAATACGAATAATTTCCCTTGTAATCTTCCTCCCAACCTTTTGTGTATCTTTTCCATTTTATCAACAATGTAGCTGCTAATATCTTTCATCTTCTTAATCGTCCCCGCCACTGTTCCTCTATATTATCTGCTTTTTTGTGCCTTCATATAAAATTCAGTATTCTTTTTCCATCTTCAATATAATTCACCACTGCTTCATTGCTTCAACCAACTTTCTTCTGATATCTTGCCCTCTTTTTGTTTTTCCTTTTGCATTTTTCCTTTTGCATAGCATATTTGTAGACTTACAGATGTTTCATCTTTGCTCTTTCATAGCACTGCAACCGCATCATCCAGATTCCTTTTCATGTTTAGGCTCAGCTTTGATGCCCACAAGGCAACAGGCAGTGAATGCTTATTAATTTATAGGACACTGTGTTTAGGCATTTTTTTTAAACACTACTTTTTAAAAATCATTAGTAGTATTTTATTTTTTATCTTCTCCAGGTTTTGTGCAGTGCTTCTTTCTTTGGACTTTGAGCTTTTGGAGACATAATGTGGGTTTAAATACATACTCAGAAAACTAGCAGAATACCACATGTACTGCAGAACTTCTGAAAAACTTGAATATTATTAATAATAATGTATTTACTTCCCCACCATCTACTTTGTTGTTCCTGTTGTAAAGTACTGAAACAGATATTTGTTGTATTTTATTAAGGAAAACAGGAAGAACACCATACAATACTGAAATAAAAAAATCTCACTTATCCGTGTTTTAGTCAATTCAGATTAACCATCACTTCAGTTTACTTTTTGCTGTGCTTGTGGATGTAAATTCAGTTATATGATCCTAAGCAAAAATCATGCATTTTAATTAGCAAGGTCCTTTGCTGCCTTCTAACTGCTCGCTTGGTGAGATTCATGACAAATTATTGGAGGATCTAGCAGAACTCTTTTCTCAACTCAGTTAATGAGAGTTTTAATTCCTGAACTGTAGTATCGCATTCTCCTGTTTCTCTCCAGACCAAGCAATTTTGAATTCTGTGTTATTAAGTAGGAATTGTTAGGTCTTTACTTCCCTTTCGTATCTTTCACATAACAGAACTACGCATAGATTTGCAGGCTTTTGTAATATTAAAGGTGTGGATTTGGTCCAAGTCTCATGCAAAGAGGTTTTATTTCATCTAGGCTGAGGGAGTTGTAAGATTTAGTTACTGTCCTCCAGAAGAGATGTTGCTTCCAATTGAAACAGTCCGCAGCTTGTCTTCAAACCTGTTCTTTCTGTGGCTTAAAGATCTTCCAAGCTGGTATTGCGAATCCTGTCCTAAAAGTCCTCAGTTCTGGTCATGTATGGCACAGAGAGCTGGCTATCATGCAAATTGCTACCCTTGTTCTTTCATGCCTCTTGTTTATCAGCAATTTGTATAGAATTCCTTATCTACTTCTTCCTTAGAATTCCTTTGTGTTTAAATGTATATATTACTTTTTTTTTTTTTTTTTTTATTTTTTTAAAGAGAGAAAAGAATGCATAACAGCACATTTCATTATACAGGAGTATGTGTGGTCCAGGATTAGTTAGCATAGATTGTAGTTTTAGCCAACCTCTTGGCTTGTTGAGAAGTATTCATAGTTCTGTCATATGTTTTTTTATTTGTAGTTATCATACAACATGCTGCTCTAATAGTTTATTGGGCAGAAATAGTATATTGTATGTAAGTAGTACACCCTTGTAGAACTTTCAGCACATCATTGTCAAGAAATAGCAATCTTTTTAAAAGATCATCCTCTCTGTTTAAAGAGTGTGAATTAACTTCAGACTTTCTAATGTACCATTTATAGGACCATCTGAGAACATTAAACTCTGTCCATTTATATACAGGTGGTATATACATATTTCAAAGCTTGAAAAAGTTCTGAATGTCATTATTAGTTGTTTGACTCCCAGAACATTTGGTTTTGTTTTTTTTAATATGCTCTAATTCAAAGTTATATTCTGTCAGAGATTTATAAGAAGTATAGTTTGGGACCTCAATGGCTTTAAAGTAGTGTTCAAATTCAGTAAAACTATTCCTAAATTGCTGCATATAAGACAAGCAACAGTATAAAATAAATGTTTAGTTTTCCTGTTTCAAGGTTTTAATAGATTCTTGTTTGAATTTCTGATGTTCATAACTGAAATATAAGGTAATTTAAGAATGCCATAAAATGTTAATAGTAGTGATATTGTTATTATTTTTAATAATATCTGTAAGGTAGGTATATTTATGGGTGTAAAGATAACAGGGTTGTTTTTCTTAGTATTATACGTAGGGAATTGAACAAAAGCAGCATCGTTGTTCTTGGTTTATCTTCTTATACAGGAAAAAAATGTTATACATGGAATAACAAGCTGAGAATAATCGTAACTATTATATGATCATAAAGAGGCAATAAAGGAATGCAAAGAAAATCATGCACCACCTACCACAGACTGATGCCCAGTCATTCTCCAAGCAGTGGCCACCTTGAAAGACAATCCTCTTTCTCCCCACACTTCTTTCTCTACCACCATTTTTTATTGCTGAACATAATGTTAGATGTATGGAATATTCCTTTAGCCAGTTTGGGTCAGTTGCCTTGGCTATGTGCTCCCAACTCCTTGACTATCCTCTTTCTACTTATTGAGGGGCAGAGGGGGATTAAAAAAGAGAAATGCTTGATGCTATGCACAGTTCAGCAATAACCAAAGCATCAATGTGTTATGAACACTGTTTTGGCAAAAATCCAAAGCACAGCACCATACAGGCTGCTATGAAGAAAGCTAACTTCGTCCCAGTCCCAGTATGTGAAATTAGAATTTAATTATTGTAAGAAAGTACTCATATAGTTCTTGCAAGTCTATTTTTTCCACTAGAATGAAGTAAGTTCACACCAAAATGATAAACTGAGTATCCATTGCCTGGAAAGCCTAAAGTAATTTAGGCAGTTTATTCTGAAGATTAGCAACAGGAATGCCTAAAGTGTTAATAATATTACAGCAAAATCATATCTAGAGGAAGATGCAAGTGTGTTTTCAGACAGAATTCTTTTGTGGTTCTCTTTTAATTTTCATATTTCAGGGGGAGCTCCAAAGTTAAACTGATCTTCATGGTCCTAAGTGCATTAAGTGAACCTGGAGACTGGTCCTTCCTCTGATTACTCTTTTCAATCCTAATAACTTTTAATCCAGCTATGTTACTTCTGGAAAGCCTTGTATTTTTCTCTCTAATAGTTCTAACTCAGTGAAACAGGAAACTTTTCTTATTCCAACTTCTCTTTAAACTGGGTGAGGAATTACTGATGAAGAAAACTTACTGGGCAGTGGTTCTGTGAAGGAGGAGAGCCTCATTAAGTGTGTCATAGTACATGCATAACTGTTTATTTTACTATTCAGTCTTATATCAGTCATTACACACTTCAGGAAGTTACTTTCTGGAAGATTATTACATTTATCAAGCAATTAATGTCACAGTCCCCCTGTTTCAGTTCTATATCTTAGTTGTGGCATACACTCCAGAATGTAGTGTCTGTCTTCTTGTATTGAAGAATTTTACTGAAACTAGAGTGCTCCTGTCTGTCCAATGCCTGTCTGTATTCAAACTCTTGGATGCTTGTAGGTGGGTAGCTCATTGCTGAAGAATTAAAAAATGAGGGCTTAGAAATGTCACTCAGGAAAGGGGAAGCCCTAATGGATGAGGTAGTCTCTGTCATTAGTTTGTTTCTGAGGCCCTGGCAGTTTCAACTTGCTATACAAATTAACTTTCCACAGCTGAAAATAAACAGAGAAAATATGATAAGTACCAAACATTAGTGAACAAATTAATTTCTGTGCTTCAGTTCCCTTTCAGTAACATAAGAACGTATCACTGGATATAAAACCACTGCAAGTATTTTGAAAATTGATTAATAGTTGTGAAGAACTGTGTGACTTCAGCAATAAACACTTAGGAGAAGAGAAGCCAAGAGGGAAACTGGCAGTACTGTCTTCAAAGCACAGTTTTAACAGAGTGCAGTAGATGCAGAGCAAAGAAAATAATGAGGCAAAGCAAAATACTGAGTAGCCAACCTTGTGTGGAATTAGCTGGGATTCAGGAGGATAGATAGTATCTATAACTATAGACTTTATCGTACGCATACATGCAAGGTGGAACAGATAGAATTTTCCTAGGCAAACTTAATTTCAGCATTTCCAGTTTTCTGGAAGTTTGAGTTTGTATTTTTTCACCCTTTCCTCTCACCCCCAGTTTTATTGTAAGTATTATTTTGTGTCTGACACTTACGAATGTTCCATAGAAGCAGATAAAACAATATGTTGAATTTGCCTTTTCAGTTAGAAAATGTGTTTATATCCAAATCAATAAATAGGTACTTATTTCTTGTTGAGTATTTATTTGCTGAGAAAAATAGAGCATGGTGGTTGTTTTTTCTCAAGTGATTCTTTCCTATTATGATTTTATATGCTATTACTATAGCATATCTAGAAAAAAAGGATTGCTGAAATTGAGAATTAATGGATGATAATGCAGATGACACATTCAGAAGCAAAGTCTATCTTACTTCCTTTTCAAAAATAGGCACCACTGTCTCATGTTGCACTTTGTTAGAAAGCCTACAAATGCTTGGGGTTTTGTATGTGAAATAATTTTTATAGACATCTCATATCTTGATTTAAGAAAAATATTTTAAAATATTACATCATTTCTTTAAAAAGCATTTGATAATTCAGATATCATAGTGTGCTGGTTTTGGCTGGGGTAGAGTTAATTTTCTTCATGTTAGCTGGTATGGGGCTATGGTTTGGATTTGTGCTGGAAAGAGTGTTGGTAACACAGGGATGTTTTAGTTACTGCTGAGCAGTGCTTACACAGAGTCAAGGCCTTTCTGCTCCTCATACCACCCCACAGCGAGTAGGCTGAAGGTACACAAGAAGCTGGAAGGGGACACAGCTGGGACGGCTGACCCCAGCTGACCAAAGGGATATCCCAGACCGTATGGCATCATGCTCAGCATATAAAGCTGGGGAAAGAAGGAGGAAGGGGGAATGTTCAGAGTGATGGCTTTTGTCTTTCCAAGTAACTGTTACGTGTGATGAAGCCCTGCTGTCCTGGAGATGGCTGAACAGTGCCTGCTGATGGGAAGTGGTGAATGAATTCCTTGCTCTGCTAGTGCACAGCTTTTGCTTTCCCTATTAAACTGGCTTAATCCATGAGTTTTCTCATATATATATATATATGAGAATATATATATATTCTATATTATAGAAAGCCTTAGCATTACATTTTGTTATTCCATATTTCTCTGCTTTGGAAAGGAGTTCAGTATATTTTCTGACTCTCGTAGTTTCTGGTTTTGTAGTCAGAAGCATCTAGGCTTCTAGTCCTATAACTCATATGGGAAGGCATGATTCCCAACAGTTATGTTCTTTACAGATCTGCTATAGTGTGGAAAACTGCCTATCATATATCCTTGCTGTGTTTGGGAAATTCTATCAGCTGAATTACATTGTATGAAATGTAATTCTTTTTGTTGTCTGAAAGAATTAACGTTTTCACAGTTTTGCTTCAGATGTGGATGCAGTGGTGTCAATCAAATATCTGCCATATTGGCATCATTCATTTTAGAAAGGGAATAGCTATAATGGTATAGTGGCTACACCATCTTTAGATAAGCATAATATTGTTCAATTCAGCACCCTCTTCCAGCATCAGCTGTAGCAGTTGGGGACACTTTTATCCAGCTATTTACAACTGCCCAGAAGTGGAGGTTATTTGTTTCACAATTCAGCCAACAGAGCAGAAATGCAAGTTCTTACTGTTCTGCTACGTCAGAGTCAGCAATGGCTTCAAAACATTTAATCAGCAATTAAGTTAATTTTGCTAATTTTGCACTTAAGTGGATCTAGCTGAATTCCACTACCTGTATGGTAAAGAATTATCTTCTGTGAGGAATATAGTAACCAGCATCCAAGGATAAAAAGTCTTGAATTTCTATCAGTGTGCAAAGTGATCCTGTCTCTTAAGTGTCGAGCAAGGTTCATTGTTTTTCCTGTAAGAATACAGCTGAAGCCTTATTATGCAACTATTCTATGCTTATATTATATTATATTAAACATTGAATTACTTGGTTTGCGTGTTATGTCCAGGCTTTTACAATGGCCCCTTTCCTATTTCTATTCAGATAAATTAAAAAATAACAGCTGAAAATAGCCCTCAACATTTTTGAAGTTGTTCTTTTCACAGCAACATGCTCCTGTGATGAGCAGTAGTGATGAGCAACTGCTAATAAAAAACCCCTTTTTCTTTCTTCCTATAGGATATTTTCCTATGTATTTTAATTGCTGGGAAAAGCAAAAACAATTGATTCAAGACATAACAATGACATAATATTTTTTTCTAGTATTTCACTATGTAAAAATAACAGATTGCTTTACCAAATGTTACATATATATATATATTTTTAGACATAATCAACTAGTGATTTAGAAGTTGTAATTCTAGATCTAGCTTCACCTCTTCAGCAAAGGAATACTTAGGATCTACATTTGTACGCTTGTGTTAGGTGCAGCTAAGGAATAATGTACACAGTTCATCATCAGGCTGCACAGTTAAATACCTCGATCATAGATGAAGCTTTACCTATAAATCCTCCCCCATCTAGCTGCTGTCCAAGATCAACAGGGGAGCTCGGAACAGTGGGACAGCACTCATTAGTTTTAGGTATTAGGCCAGCTACTATGTTCTTTTTAGCTTGTTCTGGATAAGGTTATTTCCTAAAGTGAATATATATATATTATTGATTGTAGGATGGAATGGGAAATTTGAGAGTCACTAAAAAAGGAATACGACTTGAAGGAATATCTGAATTTCTACTTCCACTATACGTGAAAGAAATCCATTCCCGAAAGGTATGTGGTTTTAATCTTTTGTTTCTTAATTTACAGCTAATATAAATTAATTTCTTCAGTCTCAAACTACGAAGTTTAATTCTTACACCTCCTAAATTAGCAATCAGTAGAGGTTTGCATTGAGAATATCTTAACAGTGAAAGCTTCCTTCATGTCAAAAATGATTTTTTTTTTTTTTTTTTAAGTCTTGCTTGCCTTCTTGAAAGAAATATCTTCTAAGTCTTGCTTGCCTTCTTGAAAGAAATATCTTATCCTAAAGAAAGGAGATTCAAATCATGCATATTTTATACTTCAAATGACCTCAGCACTGGGAATGGAACATTTGATACTTTATTTGATGTGAACTCCAGAAAAACAGGGTTGGTGATATGTGCAAAATGCAGTGAAATAAAGAATGAGTCTGTATATGCTTAAGTTCTTTCTGGCATTAGCTAGTGTGATTCCTGGTTTGTTTGTTGTTTGTTTTTGGTTTTGGGGTTTTTTTTTTTTCCTCATTAGGTACAGGCAATCTTGCTAAACTGCATAATGTCTCTAGGATTTAATATTTCAAAGCGAACCATTTTTAATATTGCTTAAATGCAATTGTTTTATCATAAAGCACTAGGTTGTTACAGAGGAAGAAAGAAAATCAAGATATGCATTCAGAAATGAAGTGTGGCTCATTTTAACTCATTAATTTTGATTCAGTTATGCTGTTTACATTAGTATTTTCAATAAATCAAAAGAAATATTGGAAATCTCTTAAGTTCTTTTTACCATGCAAGCGATTACCTATGATCAGAGAGGAATGTTATAATGGTTTTCAGTCAGTCATTTGCAGAGAGTTTTAGCATGCATACTGCAAAATTAACAGGAATGCAGAGTATGTTTACCCTAAATGCCTTTGTGGAAAGTTCTGTCTGCTGAAAACTGTCTTCTGTGTATATAAAAAAGTCTCAAGTACATTCAGAATGAGATCATGACAGTTTCCCCTTTATCTTAATTAGTTCATTCTTGTGTTAATAAATGTGTGAGGTAGTCTTTGTCCTCTTTTTCTATAAAACAGAGTAGCAATATTGTCCTAAGTAATGGAAAATTCTATAATATTTAATTGACAGTATATCCCCAACAATGTTGACTTTTGATCACTATATTGAACAGACATTCTTTTACTTTTCAACTCACCATACATACAAATGGTTACAAAGTCTTGTTCATGATGTTACTTTTATAATAGTAGCTAAAATATTAATAACTAAGATAAATCTATAGTAAAACATTCCGTAATTAATTATTTCTAAATAAATTCAAATATCAGCATTTTGAGGGACTTGGAAACAGTGGAACAGTCAATGCATAAGTACATAAACGACCATTTAAGTACCAAACACTGATACCAAAATTAAATCAGTAAGGCCAGATTCCGCCTTCTAAAATCAGAAAGGCATCTATGAAAGGGAACTTTGGCTGCGAGTTTGTTTTTTCCTACACCACCTTGCCATGGAAAGGTGTGAGCACTTTTAAAGTTCTTTGAAAATTTGAAACTCTAGAATTCATTAAATTAACTACAACAATTTGTCTTTTATCTATACATAAATATTTTAAGGGTTCAGTTAGACCTTCATGTCTAGTACAACAAATCATGCCTAAACAATGAATGTCTTTAGTATGAATATTCCAATATGCAGACTTTATGAAATTGGTGTAAAATTTCCAGGTTGTATAACCTTTCAGGGAGCATACTATTTCTTAAGGGTAGCAGAACATTAGTCGTGATTTGTAGATTTTTCCCAGTTCCTTTCTGCGTGTGGATGGTTTCTGTTAATGTTCTGTTACTGTATGTGAGAGTTACGATTTTGACTATTTCCTTGCACAGTGCTTTGTATTGCAGAACACTGGTTCTGGTAAAGTAAACATGGAAAATATTTTTGGTGTTGCAGGTCTGCTTATATCTATTAACATTAGATCACTTGTTACCTAAATAAGAAAGTAGAATGTATATAAACTTGGTTCTCATCTTGCAGCGCTTGTGAACTAGGTTCATGTTCCAGTCTTTTGCCAACTTGCTCAGTAGTTGTGGTAAAGTTTCAGTAACTTGTGGTGTATGCAGTTGGGCATGTCATGAGGGAATGATGAAAAAACCCTCTGGAGCTGTATTGAGCTTTACAGTAGGGATTTGTTGATGTCTTTTCATGGTGTTTCCCCAGGCTTGTGGCATCTGAATGTGACATTAGCGGCTTTGTCACACTTACCTTGGTGCTGTAGAAATTTAAGAGTGGGCCAGGTCTTCTGAGCATTCATTATAGTCAGTAGAGACCTAGCCAGTACAAACAGTGGATTCTGAAGAACTATCTTGCTCATCGGCCATTATGTATCATATCGAGTGATACAGAAAACAATGGTTTTCCCAGTCTTTGAAGCAGTAATGATTTAAGTTTGATATATATGGAAGTTAAAATGTACCATGGAATCAGAAGCTCATTCGAAGCTACTGTCTTTGTAGTCCTTTACCTATTGCTTATTTACCTCCTAAAAGAAGAGTTTGCTCTTTAAGCAAAAGAACACAGACGTTGAAGTGACATAATTCTATTAACTCTTGAGATATCTTGTAACATATTATCAGAGACTCATAGAATCCTAGAATCATAGAACAGTTAGGGTTGGAAAGGACCTTAAGATTGTCTAGTTCCAACCCCCCTGCCATGGCAGGGATACCTCTCATTAAACCATGTCACCCAAGGCTCTGTCCAACCTGGCCTTGAACACCGCCAGGGACGGAGCATTGACAACTTCCTTAGGCAACCCAGTTGCCTCACCACCCTCACTGTAAAGAACTTCTTCCTTATATCTAATCTAAACTTCCCCTGTTTAAGTTTCAACCCATTACCCCTTGTCCTACCACTACAGTCCCTAAGGAAGAATCCCTCCTCAGCATTCTTATAGGCCCCCTTCAGATACTGGAAAGCTGCTATGAAGTCTTCACGGAACCTTCTCTTCTCCAGGCTGAACAGCCCCAACTCTCTCAGCCTGTCTTCATATGGGAGGTGCTCCAGCCCCCTGATCATCCTTGTGGCCTTCTGGACTTGCTCGAACAGCTCCGTCCTTCTTATGTTGAGGACACCAGAACTGTACACAATACTCCAAGTGAGGTCTCATGAGAGCAGAGTAGAGGGGCAGGATCACCTCCTTTGACCTGCTGGTCACACTTCTCTTGATGCAGCCCAGGATACGGTTGGCTTTCTGGGCTGCAAGCGCACACTGCTGGCTCATATTAAGCTTCTCATCAACCAACACCCCCAAGTCCTTCTCTGCAGGGCTGCTCTGAATCTCTTCTCCACCCAACCTGTAGCTGTGCCTGGGATTTTCCCCACAGAGGTGTAGGACCTTGCACTTGGCTTGGTTAAACTTCATAAGGTTGGCATCGGCCCACCTCACAAGCGTGTCAGGGTCCCTCTGGATGGCATCCCTTCCCTCCAGCATATCAGCCGAACCACACAGCTTGGTGTCGTCGGCAAACTTGCTGAGGGCACGCTCAATCCCACTGTCCATGTCGCCGACAAAGATGTTGAACAGGACCGGTCCCAACACCAATCCCTGAGGGACACCACTCGTTACTGTTTTCCAACTGGACATCAAGCCATTTACCACAATTCTTTGCGTGCGGCCATCGAGCCTGTTCTTTATCCACTGAGTGGTCCATCCATCCAATTGATGTCTCTCCAGTTTAGAGACAAGGATGTCATGCGGGACAGTGTCGAACGCTTTGCACAAGTCCAGGTAGATGACGTCAACTGCTCTGCCCCTGTCCATCAGTTCCATGGCCCCATCATAGAAGGCCACCAAATTGGTCAGGCAGGATTTCCCCTTAGTAAAACCTTAGGCTGTCACCAACCACCTCATTGTTTTTCATGTGCCTTAGCATGCTTTCCAGGAGAATCTGCTCCAAGATTTTTCCAGGCACAGAGGTGAGACTGACTGGACTGTAGTTCCCCGGGTCTTCCACCTTCCCCTTCTTGAAAATGGGGGTTATATTACCCTTCTTCCAGTCATCAGGAACTTCACATGACTGACACGAGTTTTCAAATATGATGGACAGTGGCTTAGCAACTTCATTCGCCAGCTCCTTCAGGACCCGTGGATGGATTTCATCAGTTCCCAAGGACTTGTGCACGTTCAGGTTCTTAAGATGGTCTCGAACCTAATCCTCTCCTACAGTGGGCCTAAGGTCTTCATTCTCACAGTCCTTGCATCTGCCTTCCAAGACGTGGGTGGTGTGGTCAGAGCATTTGCTGGTGAAGACTGAGGCAAAGAAGTCATTAAGAACCTCAGCCTTCTCCAAATCCAGGGTAGCCGGTTCTCCCAATAGCTTCCGGAGAGGGCCCATGTTGTCCCCAGTCTGTCTTTTATTTGCTACGTACCTATAGAAACCTTTCCTGTTATCTTTCACATCCCTAGCCAGATTTAATTCTAACTGGGCCTTGTCTTTCCTAACTTGGTCCCTAGCTTCCCAGAAAACGTTCCTGTATTCTTTCCAGGCTGCCTGTCCTGGTCTATTCAATAATAGCTTTGTGGAACGGGTATGTTTCCTCTGCACTGGTGACATGGTTTGTGGAATGGCCTTGGGGGGACCTCTGTGTAGACCTCTCAGCCCTGCAGGTCAGGACATCACTGTTTTCCCATTAGTCAGCGCAAAGCAGAGTTGGGCAGAAAGTCCAGTGATATTAGAAGCAGTTGTGCTGTATTATGGCTAAGAGGCACAAATGGAGTTCTTACGCATATGCTAGAGCTATCTTTTAGTTAGCTAGATCTGGAGCTGATAAAACTTGTTCACTGATATTGCAGGGTTCACCTCTGATTCTGATAGTGACCTACTTCTGATAAAAGTCCCAGGCAGTCTGTTGAGTAGCTAGACTGAACTGAGCTCTCCACTACTGCAATTTAAATTTGAAGAGTGGCTAGGTTTAATACTGTAAAGTTCACGTATGTTTACAGATGCTAAAATTGCCACTTTTACCTGCAGTATGCCTGGATCCCCAAATAAGATTATTTATACAGGGTTAAATGCAGACCATAAACTGCCTTTATCATTGAATCACAGGATCCCTTCAGCTAGTTTGGGTCACAGGTCATGTCTCTGCTCCCTCCCAGATTCTTGTGCTCCTCCTCACTGGCACAGAGCACAAGGGACTGAAAAGTCCTTGATCAGCGTAAGTGCTACTGACCAACAACTAAAACATTGGTATGTTATCAGCATTATTCTCAGACTAAAGCCAAAACACAGCACTACACCAGCTACTAGGAAGAAAAATAACTGTGTCCCAGCTAAAACCAGGAAAACGCTGTAATTCTTTAAGTAAGTCAGAGAAGAAACAAATGTCTGGTGATATTTTCTCCTGACAGTATACAATTTTTGATCAGACAGTAGTAATGAAAACCCCAGGTCTTCGGTAAACTGAATATTCACTCCTGTTTTTTCTGTAGAAGTTGTGTAAATGAGAAGGCTGCTCAGAGGGTGCTGATGGTAACCTTGCTTCTCTTGCTTTGCCATTTCTACTCTATTCAGTTGGTGAGGTCTGCAGAACCACAGGTTTCTACACAAAATTCATGTTTACGAAAAAAAGATGCTTCTATATTTTTACCAAATGACTTAATCATATGTCATAACTTGAACTGATACATCAGAACCTGAGCAGATAAGGCTCTTTTGATCCTGATTTCACATCTTTATATTCCTTAAAAAAGGATACTCTGTAATTCAGTTTTACAGAGAGTTGCATTTTGACTATGGCTGACCTAGCAGTATATTTTTGTTCAAGTTACTAGTCCGAAACCAGTAAGTTTAATCTAGACAATGTTACATTTTCCATGTTTATATCATTTACATTGATATCATACAAAGAAACAACACAAACTATATTCTTTGTAGTGTACCATTAATGAGATGTATGAAATCAAATAACCCATAATGCAATAACCTGAATAATTGCAATATTCCAGTTCTTCGGAATTAAATTTTTTTATCGTCCTACTACTGTATCCATACTACTGCATTTGTGAATGGAAACAATCAAGGTATAGTTTTATTAGTTTATTATATAACAATAAAAGCAGTTAATGGTGCTTTCTTGAGAATGTATTCTGGCTTTATTAATCTTTTTCATTCGCACATGCAGTACTTAAGGGCTGAAGAAAATCAAGTTTTCTCTTTGTTAAATTGTTTCAATTTCAGAAAAAATAAGTAACTAATTGTCCCTTAAGCTAGGGGGGATTGCTTTGGTTTTTCTGTACAACTAACAAGGTTAAAAGTATATTCACTGAACACAGAAAGCATGTATTTTCCAGAGATATCCTTAGAGAACACAGAAGTTAATGATTTAGTTAAAAGTCATTAGAAAAAGGTCTAGAAAACAAGAAACAGTGAATACATATAAACAAAGGAAACTTTGAAAACTCTGCGTGTATCTTTAATTTTCAAATGTGTAGTTTGAGAATTAAGAAATTGTAGGTAGTTCTCAAAGCAGAACTTCTTTCAGGTATTCTTTCTCTCCAGATTTTCATTCTGGAGACTGAATATTGTTATAAATATATAGTGAGTTTTATTTTACTTTGATTCGGGTTTGGAAATAAAACAATCTTGGCAAAAGCATTCTACAACATACTTCTTTTTTCACTGTGTCTTTAAGGGTACACTATCATCAACGTATAATTGACCTTTGTCAATTCCTGCCAGTGCATTGCACATATTTAGCTTCATGTTTGGGACTTGGATGCCTTTGTAAGAACCCCAGATTCTTTTTCTGACAGAATGCCTTTGTTGAGCTTCTCTCTGATAGGGTTATAAAGAAGCAGCATAGGAGATCAAATCAAAGTCTTTTTGAAGTTGAGGAAGGACATCCACTGCTCTCATCCATAGGGCCAGTCTGCTCATTATACAAGACCATCAAATCAGGTGCTCCTTGCACCTAGCTCATTTTTTCTATGCTCATTTTTTTCCTAAATGCCTCCTTTTCTTTCATCTACTTTGCAGTGATTTTCAGGAGGATCTCTTCCATAATCTTGCTAGGAACTGTATGGCTGTAGTTTCCAAAGTCTGTTCTCCTTGCAAGATGTTCATAATCTCTTGTAAGGTACTGCAAATATGTTGTATTTGTTGATTTGGGGGCTGAGGAGGAGCAACACATTTCCCCACCCTCCCCTGAAACATATTCTTCTAAAAATTCATGGCCAAGTTGTTTGTTACATCCACTCTCTTTTCTGCTCTACAACATACCCCATTGTCATACAGTAAAACCAGCTTGAAAATCTTGCAGTCCTACAACTAGTGAGGTTTATAGGTATCAGAGAAACTGCAATTAGGACATGTCATTGCTCACCTTTTTTGTACTATCAAAAAAATCACAAAAAGGCACCTGAGAATCAACCACCTTTGTTGCTCAGTGTGAAGTGCAATGCTTGTTTCTGCAGCTGCATGTCTCAATCTTCTCAGGTAAAATCTTCAATGCTCCCCAGTTCATTTTTCTGATACCTCTTCTTCAGCCTTGCTGTTGGATCACTCACCTGTCACTGAGAATAAAGTCATTATTATAGCAAAAAGGACTCATTAAGTAATTTTGGCTCTCAACATGATGTAGTTCCAATGTACTTAAAGTCCAGTGTCACTTTATTGGGTATGAACAAGATATAAGGTTTTCTTAATCACAAGCTTTGCCAAGGGACAAGTCACTCTTGTATTTTTTGGTGATCTCTGTAAGGACTGCCAGTCTGAAATTGAGTTGGCTGCACTCACTTTTCACTGACAGCTGATAAGAACTTTCACGATTCATGATTTTGTCCTTGATTTGCTATACTTCGCTGAAACCTGCCTGAGGGTCATCAATTGAACAACCGTATCTTTTGAATACATCCTTTTTTCATGTCAACCTGTATTCCTCTTTTTATTACTGTGACTTGTTGTTCAGTCAAGGAGGATATCTGCTTTTTATACTGAAAATTCTGAGTTAATATTAGCCAAGCCTTTTACTTTATTTGATTACAGCTCATGAATAAATTAACGAGTGGCCTATATCCACCAAATTTTATACCAGTCTTAGGAACTGAATTTAGTTTGGGAACACGTTTTCAGAAGGATGTGGTGACATTAATGAAGTAGCAACTGTTTTGCTGGGGTTTGTTGTTGTTTCCAGTATCAGTTGAACTTTCAGTTTTCCAAGTACGTCATGTAATACATCTGTATTCCACTGGGGCAAATTTCAGTGAAACCATGTGATGTTTCAGTTTATAGTTCATCATGTCTTGTGTCTGATCCTAATACTCGTTTAACTGTATGGCTACTTTCCACACACCATCACCCCCCCCCCCCGAACAACTTCAAAATAATGTAGCTTCAATTTGCAGAGGTGAAGCAGTTACTTAAAGAAATCCTGTATGTACAAAATTAAGAAAAATGGTTATTAAAATTTCCATAGAAAATCTGATCCAAAGCAGGAATGTAAAAGCAGATGACTTGCAAGAGACTTGAAAAAGAAAAAAGTCTATGTCTGCCTTTATCTTGTCATGCAGGAGTTTATTCATGTTTCTTCATGAAGAACAACATTTATCCTTTGCATTCCATTTTATAAACTTAAGGTAGACCTTACTTTTTGCTCCTCTGTAGAAATCTTAGAACCATGGATGCACAGATAAAATGGAGAGAGAAAAAAAACAAAAGGGAGTCACTACAGGGGAAATTATCCATGGGAGCCATTAAACATAATGTAATTTTTTCTCTCAAAAATATGGCTAGTCTGTGTTTTGTTTTGAGGATTGCTGAGATCATTTGAAATGTATTTCTTACAAGTTGGGCAACGCAATGCCCTCACTTATAGGCCTTTGGTAGGCAAAGACAAATTTTCCTCAAAAGCATTGTAAACAGCGTATTCAGTAAGTTAAGAGGAGATCTACTTCATATCCAAAGACTCAGTGTATTAACAGCAAATTAAAAGCATGTAATAAAATTATATATCTAATGCTGTTGGGAGTTGTCAGCGTGGATTTCGGAAGGAGAGATCGTGCCTGGCCAACTTGGCAGTCTTCTACAGCAAAACTTCTAGCTTGGTGAATGAGGACAGCTAATATTATTAATCTTGCCTTTAGCATGGCTTTTGACCCAGTCTCCCATCATATATTCTTAGACAAACTGAAGATATACACTCTAAAAGAACAGTGAGGTGTGCTGAAAACTGGCTAAACTGGTGGGCTCAACGGGTTGTGATCAATGGCATGAAGTTCAGCTGAAGGCCAGTCACTAGTGGTGTACTCATGGGGCCAGTGCTGAGGCCAGTGTTATTTAATCTCTGCATTAATGACCTAGACCTGCACAGTGCACTCTCAGCAAGCTTGCATACGATACTAAATCGGGGGAGGGTTGTTCAAACAAGTAATTTCTAGATGCTAAAAGAAAAATAATGAAAGCATTGTAGTTTTAACTGTTCAGATTTTAAATTATTTCCAGCTCATTAATAATAACACTTTTTTCTTTTTCTGTTTCATATCAGATGAATCTCAAAAGTATCAGGGGCAATAATCAAATCAGAACTTCAAAGATAAAACTTTGAAAATTAACAGAAGGAAGATTCTTGAAGTATTCATTCTGAAACAGAATGAATGGCATCCTAAAGTTTGAATGTGTAATTTCAGAAGTGCAAGTTGACTTAAAAAATTAGTTTTACCCATTAGATATAGGAAAATTTGTTTATTATGTTGAAATTAACAGTTACTACAGTCTTCTTTTACTTGGCCAGCTTTGCATTCCATATACTTTGTGTCTTGTATGATGTTTCTCACTTTAAAAAAGATCTTAAATCAAATTATATAAAGTAGATAAATCATTAATTATCTGCAAAAATAAGGACCAGTAAAATTCAAACCCAAAATCTGCTTGTTACGCTAAAGGATATGTGAGTGGCCAGATAGAATTTCTGAAACAGTTTTTCTTTTAATGATATCTGCAGTGAAGTTATAGAAAATTACTTCCAGAGTTTGATGAGACAGTTAAAAAAAATCATTTTTCTACCAATTTACGTAATTTAGAAGACCTGTATCTGGTTTAGGGTTTGGGGTTTTTTCGTTTGTAGGGGTGGTGGGAAATGTTTCCTATTCTTGTTCTCAGCATTTCTGTATTCTATCAGGAAGAAAAATATCTTAAGCAAGGAAAAAAATTGCACTCCAACTTTTGAGAAATACCGTATTTTTTGGGACACTGCACACAGTTTGGTGCCTCACATGATAATAGAGAATGGTAATAAATATTCTAAAGTTTAAGATGAAAAAACTAAGAATGAATCTTCCCTTGAAAAGCTGGAGTGAAATTCACAGGATAAGATACGGTGTAATCATCAATGTGACTTGACAACCCCTGACCAGGACACCGTTGCTCTCTTAAAGGGACCAATTTCTTGTTCCTTCACAGCTTCTGATAGCTGCTACCAAAGCAAATTTTATAAGGATTACGTTTATAATACTGTCCATCTCATATTTAAATGAACATTGTATTTCCTCGCTACTCTGTAAGAACCAAGTTGGATTTTACTGTGTCATAACCAACAACATTCATGCATTTTCATTTTTTTTTCTGCAAATGGACACACATATACTTCCATATTCATGCACAACACTTTAAAATTACTGGACAGTCTTAATAATTGGAGTCTTTTATTCTGGATAGCAAACATGCTTTTTGAGTTTATACTATACAGCATTTGTAATCATAAGAAATATATCATGCTATAAACCTCTAGTTGCAGAAACAGCTTGTCACCAGCAATAAAATTTTCTGCTTTGAAATTGCTTTTACAGAACATTTTTTGTTTATTTTTTACTATTCCCTGAAAGAGTTTCCTATCCATCTAGAACTGTGATTTAGACTTCAATCTTCTTTTATATAGTTCTGAAATCTCTCCCGAGTGAGAGATTGGGATATAGAAAAAATTTCATTTTTTGGTGCTGCCAGATCAACTGCTCAGGAAACTTTCTGAACTTCCATCAATTTTAGGAAGCAAGGTGGCTGCAGCATTACCTGTCATGAAGAAGTATCAAGTTAAAATAAAGTAGAGAAGGTAAATAGATACAAGAAGTACTACAAGCATTTTAATAAGCTAGTACAAATTGCTAAAATATTTGTAGGCACAACAAGTAAAGTATTTTTAGAATAAAAACTATCCTCTCCCCTTTTTTAGGCAGTGCAAGAAACACATCAGTTACATTAGGTCTGCAATATGTGGTTCATTCAATGCTACCTTAAAAAAGGTAGTAAGAGTAATCATTTCTCCTTTTTGCATGCAAAATAAAGAAGTACCACATTTCATCATCTTACGAGTTACGCTCTTGAATCTTTAGTAACATTATTACTCCAAAGCAGTTTCAAATTTATTATTTGAAAAAATAAAATGGAAGCATCGATCATTCCGTAACAAGGGCCATGTTTTGACGCTGGCCTGCATCCAAGAGTGATAAGTAACACTAACATTAGTTGAAGGCCTTTCTGACTTGAAGAGCATCCTCATGAAATAATTTCATAAAGCCAAACAATTTATGTTCTTTTCATTACCAAGTGTATGGTCAGAGACTTCCTTTGAACTCATTTTACTAAAATATACTAAAATTTCAAATGAAAAATTACCTGAAAACTGTAACTTCTCATCTTTAACAAGTAACCTGAAATACCATGCATTTTACAGATAAAAATAGGTCAAAATTTGATCAAAGGAATGTATTCTATTCTTTTGTCCTGTTTCTAACTTTGGATCTAATTATGCTGTCCTTTCTCACGTGCAATTTGTTGGGTTTGGTAGATAAAGCATTTTCCACATTCCAATTTTTCCATGGAACATAGCTATGAAACTTGAGATGTTATTTTCCCATTAAGAATCTTCTCCCTTTATGTGAATCTAAGGAAATAAGAAACTGAAGACATTAAGTTTATTTTTCAGACCTCTGGGTTTTGATATCAACATACTCTGCTGATTTGCAGCTGGCCAAAAAGTTCAATTGTACCCATTTTTTATATCATAAGATATTATCAAAAGTTTCAAAAAACCCCAAACAAACTTCTATGGTCTCCTTGTGAGTGTCCAGAACTAAATTGCAGTTAATATCTTTATGGGTTACCTTCTCTTGCCAAATTAATACATGATGCAGATTAGTTCAGATGAATCAGTGTCTCTTCTTGAAAGAACTGTTCCAAAATTTTTTAAGTGGTGACCAAGTTGATGCATCCTTTATTTTGTGTGTGTGTGTGGTTTATTTTTGTATCTCTTCTTTGTTATAGCTATGCAGTGCCACCCACTTAACATCTGAATAAACAGCATTCTGAGCAGTCCTCTTTGTATTAGTTTTGGGCCTACTTCTGCTCTAGAAACGTGAGCATAGCATTGTCTATGTTACATTTCAAAACTCAGCTGTTGAGCAATTTGCACTCTAGCCTGTAGACACATGAAATGTTTTTATATTAAGTCAGACTTTAAAAGCTCAGTGTTGATCAAACTTTACTTTTCTGATGTGATTTTTTTATTTTTTTATTTTTATTTGATTTTTTTTTTAAGAGCTTAGAATTAAACTGCAACAAATTTTGTAAGGTGGTAACTGTTTAAGTTTTTCAAGGATAAATCTCCAAGCTGTAAAGATCTCAAATTAAAAAAGAAAATCTTAAAACAGTGAACTAGTTGCTGTATGATGTATTATTATGTCTCATAGACATGAACTAAGGGTAAGATTTTTTTTTTTTTAGGTTTTTTTTTTTTTTTTTTTTTTTTTTTTTTTTAGAAATTCAGTTGGAAATAAATACTTACAAGAACATCAGACTATAGATGTTGGAGTTCATGGGTGGGATTGGGATAAAGAAAACTCACAAGGAAAGCAGAAGTCTTATAGTGGAAGCAGCTGAACAAGTTAGCATCCTGTACTGGAATTGGTAATTATGGTTTCAGCATTATGATTGTACAACAGCTGGAGATGTACAGTGAAGTTGGCTCTTGGGCTTCAGCCAGAGGCTCATTTGTATCTTCATCTGAATTCAAATCAGTTGCTCTGCAAAGGAAGTAATTGTAGTTCACAAAGTTTCTTAATTTGGAGTGGCAATCTGTCATGCACAATTCCGCAACAGCTACTACAGTATATACTCTTGCTGAAGTCTTTGCAAGTGTTAGTGGTAATGGCATTAACATGGGTTTAGGTTGGTGATGGGGAATTTTCTTTTGGTCTGGAGCCCAAGTAATTTTTAAAAATACAAAGTTATTGTGCATAATTTTGTTAATTAAAGTGAAGTATGTGTTGATACTTAACATGGCAGTGTTAAGTGGTGGTGATTTACATGAAAGGTGCCACAATCTTTTTCAGTAGAAAGGAAAATTGAAGTTTACACTGAGTATAGAATGGCTAGAAAGATTCCCCCCAATCCCTTTTGCTAGATTAGTATATAAATACAAGGTTTGGGCAAGCTTCATTTTTGTCTGAGTTTCTCCATCAGTATCCACCAG
Source organism: Strigops habroptila (assembly GCF_004027225.2). Taxonomy (NCBI): domain Eukaryota; kingdom Metazoa; phylum Chordata; class Aves; order Psittaciformes; family Psittacidae; genus Strigops; species Strigops habroptila. The sequence goes on along the minus strand of NC_044283.2, from coordinate 30,090,057 downwards.
ATCAGAATCTTCCTATAAATCTATGGTCTCTCTTTCTGACTAAACTATGTAACTACAAAATCCCAGAAAGAAAGTGCTTCATACTTTTTTTTTTTTTTTTTTTGTTATTTTAATAAAATATAGGCATTTAGGAATGTCAGTTAAGTCTCCTGACAAGCTGAGCCAAAATGCTGGCAAAGAAAATGCAGAAAGTGGATCAGCTTTTTGTAGGAGCAAGTACTGTACATTCTACAGATACTAGAGTGGTCTTTTAAGATGTATGTGCTGCTTCTCTATATATACTAGCATGCAGTATTTTTTTGAAATGCTGTGGTTCATATTGAGTAGTATACTAATTTTGGAAGTAACTTCATTGATTGTTCAGCATGAATAAGGGCAATATAATTTTGTTCTTATGAAAGTGAGGAAAATGTTAGTGTATGAGCTGGTAGAATTCCTATACTGCGCAGATAAGCTGCTGAAAGCCGCTGATGCAAGAATGAAGTGATGCTTCTCTATCTTATATTGAATGGTGGTGATTGAATACTAGGGAAAAATTCAGATAAGTATATGGAAAAGACAGGTATATTGGGGGAGGAGGGGAATAGTATTTATATTTAGCTGTGGCACTTACTGTTCCTTTTTATTTCCTCAAAGTTTTTCTGCCATAAGTTGAAAAAGAATAGCTTGAAATGTTTCAAAAGTTTTCACACACAAAACACAGAAAATTAATATGAATATCCGAAATATTGTCAGTAGAGCCTGCAAGAGGCCGTGTTTATATTCTTCCAATTGAAGACTACATTTTTTTCTTAACTTCATACCTTGGTCTTAGCATTTTAAGGCATTTATCAATTTCTCATCACAGAGTCAGAGGAGCATTAAGAAAACTGTTCTTAACTACAGATAGAGTTGATATGAGGATTTGTGTATTTCTGGCTATTTGTTTTGTATCTTTCTAAGGTTTCCAGTCATTTATTGGTCTGGGTTTTATCTGTGGATTTCAGCAATTTGGTGTAATTGCCAATCAAAATATTGGAAGATGCACCTGGTAAGCATGGGGCAGATGCTTTATGTGTGAATTCAAGTAGTATAAATCAGTATCTAATGAGTCATTCTTCAAAGAACTCTTTGTTGCATGTGTATGTTTCTGTAACAGTGACAGGCATAAATCTGTTTTTTGACCTTGAATTTAGCACTCAGAAGATGGTGTTTATGTACATCCATATGACTTGGTCTATCCACCCAGTTTTCTGTTCAAGGACTGTGTATTTTGCATGTGTCTCTGTCTCAATGGAGTGAGAAGCAGAGGGCCACAAACCGCCTCCTTATCCCTCATGTATCTCAGTTTCTACATAGGAAACACCTAAGCATATACAGACTACAGATACCTGGTATGCATGACAGTGGGCCAGGAGCATAAGGTGTGCCACATAATTGAAGAGGAGTAGGAAATGCGTCCAGCATAATATAGCCTTGCTGCTAAATTCCCTTCCATTTGAATAAACCAAGTTCAAACTTGGAACGCAGCAAGTAGAGTGAATAAATGTAAACCAAGCCTTAACTGTGGGTGAGTCCAAGCTAGAATCTAACACATACCTCAGCTTTAGGCTGAAAAGACCTTCCTGCCTAGGCAAAAGAGTCCAAAGCCCTTCAGTTCTCCTAACACAGTAATGAAGTTATCCTTTGTGAGGTACATAGAGACACTTGCTTCAGACCATCTGAGATTACCAATTTCTTCTGTGTGGATTTGTGTGAAATGATGAGGCACATTTAATTGTACACTTGAGTCAAATTCCACTTCATGTTCAAAAAGTTTGCTGTTGCCTGACTTATCCATTAAAGCAAACTACTCTTAGAGCAAATAACTAAAAAAAATTAAACATATGAATATTTCTCTTAATTGGGAATGAAGGTTCAGTAGACATTTTTATCATTATTTTGATGTTCTGCAGATTTGTGATTTTTTAAGAGAATCATAGAATAGTTAGGGTTGGAAAGGACCTTAAGATCATCTAGTTCCAACCCCCTGCCATGGGCAGGGACAACTCGCACTAAATAGTTTTGCTATAGAATTTTGTCATAATTTTTTAAATTCAAACAAACATTTTAATGACTTTTTTATTTCTTTTTAATAGTCCAATTTAACATTTGTTCTTGAAGATGAAGGTGAATGACTCACTTTCTCAGTAGCTGGGTCCAGTCTCTCAGAATTCCATCTTCATCTTGGAATCCTTTTCAAATGCAGTTCTAGCTCTTTAAAACAGAATCTTCTCTGTTCCCTATATCACATTTAGCATTTCAGTTTTCATCAAGAGTGTGCTTTTGAAGTGCCTCTCTTGATCCTCTCCAAATGCTGTCCTTTGGTACATGTTATAGCATGGTCTTGCAGCATACAAAACTGGTCCTCAGCACCGCAAGTTGCATTGTAAAAGTGTTATATTTGGATCATGTTGTAGTTATAACCAATTTCTCAGTTCTAGTAATCAAGCTATTTCCCTTCTTTTGCTTCCTGTCCTTAAAATGAAGACAAGGGCCCTGCTAGTTTGTCAGTCTGCCTGGAAGTTCAAGGAGAAGGCTTAATTAATGCCTTCAGCTGTGATACAGAAAATGTACTCTCCTCACAGGCATTTGGATAGATCTCTATGATTAAAATAAGGTAAATCTGATAAATCTCAAAAGACTGATATTTCCAAATCAGAATTGTAACTGAGAAATCATCCTGAGGATAAACAAGTTTCTTTTTTTCGACCTCTAAGTTCATTAGTTCCTTAAAGCTTTTAATTATATCAGACTTCAAATATCTAGTCTTTTTACTTGTAATCCTATTTTACTTTCCTGTACAGATAAAAAAGTATCTTAACTAAGTTTCAGTGGGAAGGGAATCTCTATAGAATTAGAATCCACAGTTCTCCATATGCATTCAGTTTTTGACAAATATTCAGAAATACCTTTTGTTTGCAGTTCAGCTTTTCCTTGCCCTTTTTTTTTTTTTTTGTTGTTTGGTTTTTTTTTTTGGTTTTGTTTGTTTGGTTTTATTCAGCCTGTTTTGAATCTCCAGGTATCCAGTGTATGTTTAAGAAATGTGGTTTTGAATTTCTTTTACAAATCACTCAAATGTCTGAGGATTGTAATGTCTTCAGAACTTTAACTTTTTTTTTTTCCTACTTTCACATACTCATGAGAGAACCCTTTTGATTTATGTAGGTTTTGTTGATGAATCCTCGTTTTCAATGGACGTAGTGGTTTTATTTGAGCATTTATTTTTTTTTTTCACATGGCTCTTCCGAAACAGTAGTACTTAACATATGCTATAGGTGCTGTGTGTGCTAGGCCTCTAGCTGAGCAAGCTTTAATCAATCTCCATTTAGCATCTTGGAAGAATCTTTAGTAATTCAATGTTTTTCTTCTTTCTCTTGTTTTCTACCAAACAGAAATGCCATTCTAAACTGCATGTGATTTTTATTATAATTTGTGAATAAAAATGTGTGAATAAAAAATTAATTATTATTGCACAGAGCTGGGAAACTCACCAAATACCTGCCTAACCTTTTGTATGTTCTGGTCTTCTGCCTTAAGCAAGAATGAAGTGTAAAGTTGGTAAGACACTTTGACAGTAAAAAAAATCACCTTATTTAGAGTGAGATAAGCCTTTAGAGGTAAAAGATTGCTCCAAAGAATTTCTTACCCCCCCGGTCTCTTCGTATTTCATACAGCTTTTGAGAATAGAGGGTACTATTTCTAGGAGTTATGTGAATGCTTAGAATTTAGACTTTTATTAACTTTATGTCATTTGGTTTTGTACTACAATGGGTACAAAGGTTAGGAGAAGCAGATCCAGAAGAATTTTTTTTATTTCTAGAGGTCAATAGATTTTTCCAAGATTTCAGACAAGATGGTCCCTGCACCTCATTTTCTATCTGCGAATCAGGCCTGATAGCACTTTCCTATCTCACAGAAAGTTATACAGCTAGATATTTTAAAAGATCATGTGTGTTGTTAAGCAATATAAGCAAATAAGAACATAAGGGCATGATAGTATTAATACAAAGCACAGAAGTATTGCAATTTTATGGAGTATTCTATATCAAGCATACTGAGATCATCCATTAATATTCAGTGCCCTCAGTTACTATTGCAATTATTATTTTGTTTCCTGTCTGGAAGATCAAGCTTATAGGCATCATTCTAAGCTCATCCTTCTCTTATAATTTATTTCCTGTGTGTTTTGAGACTGATGAGCTATAAATTGCTTGTGAGATGTGATGCTTTTTCTAATTGGAAGCTATAAAGAGTAGGGCCTGGCATTATTGTTTTACTAAACAGTTCTGCTAATGAGGCTACCAATACAATGTCCCCATTAAAAGATGAAACTAATAATGTTGTTGCTCGTGATTGGGACAGAAGGATAAGCAGTTTTATTATGAATTGTTTCTATCAAATATCTTAATCCTTTGAGACACTTTGAGGGTAGGAGCACTAACACTAGAAATAGAGCATATGAAAGTAAGCAGCAGCTCTGTCGAGGTAAGATCGAAAAATAGGAAGATTCAGTTCATCCTGCTTGTCTCAAATGTTTCCTTCCACAATAGTGCAAGTGAGCTCTGACTCTGAGCAAGTAGTATTTATAGCATCATAATACAATATTTCTTATAAAAATGTATTAGAAATGCAACATCACATCCTATAACATTTTCACAGGCCTGATGTTTACTACAGCTTCTTTTTCTTGCTCCCTATCAAATGTGAATGAAGTTTGATCATAAAGAAAGTATGCTCTGTGTACCATGTTCTGAGCAACTGAAGGTGTCATTGACTTACTGGAGCCAGGCAATCTGTGAATTGCTATGAAATGTTATTTTTATTATATCCTTCATGAAAATTGATCTTTATCCTCTGCAACAGTAGAAAGCAGGGTCCAGGAAATTTTCTCTTCCCATGATTATTCTCAACAAAAAGCATAATGGATTGGCATACAGCCCATGTGGCAGTGGAATAAATCCATGACATTTCAAGCAGATACAATGTTGAACACAAAACATCCAATATGATTTGTATGTTAAAATGGGAAGTGCTAAAAGTATCTTAAATCTGATTCCCCAGTGTGCATACAATGTAAGTGAAATAAAATGATCAATCTAAACATAAATATTTGTGAGTGACTTCTGTGGTTCAGGTTAGGAAGGTAAGTGGTTATTTCACAGAAATCTGTAAAGGTGATTTTTCCATAAAGGTTGGTATGATCATTAGAGATACTTAATTACAGTAGAAGTGTATCTTTTTTTCATGAAAAATTAATATTTGTGCCCCATATCTCATCTCTTTCAACAGCCAAAATACTCCGTGGTCATGTCTCAAACTTTGGGTATCTCTCACTCCTACTCTCTTGTATAAATTATATATTATTCTGAGAAGTGCCTGTCTTCAGCGTCTTACAGGAAATTCTAGTCATGTTTTATAATGATTTCCTCCCTCACCTACCCCATTAGGACACACTGAAAAGGCAATTAAAAGAAAAGGAAATCATGTGCCAACCTTGAGCTATTAGCTTTACGCTGGCTGAAAGCCATTAATTGGATTGAAATAGCCCAGCAAATGGACCAAACTTCAATAGCAGTGATTTAAGAAAAGTCTACCAAACCTGAGGTGTTGCTGCCAGTGGGGCAGATAAATGCATTGAAAATCTTGTCAGAAAAAGACCTTGTTTTTTTTCTATATCAAGTGTATAAAATAGCTAATCGTACTTTTGTTAAAATCTGTGGGAGCTTGATTTGACTTGAACAAAATAAGGATTCAGTTTGAAATATTTTAATTTTATATGTTTAATGTTACTCAGTTCCAGTACAAATCCTGACAGATCTGAATATGGTCAGTTTAAGACTTCAGAGGAATAAATTTAGTGCAAGTAAATGTGTCATGTTTCTGGCAAAATCAGACAGATTTTCTAACTTTTAAGGACTTGCAGAAGTTAACTATGCTTATGTTTGCATGCCCTGGGTAGGAAGGAATTAGGAAAGATTTTTAGAATTTATTTCCTAATAATCTGATTTTTACTCAGTCCTATCTTTTTCAGGATGCAACTAAAATGGCAAATAGGGGAATTTCTGGTTTGGGGAGGGGGGGTGTGTGTGTGTTTTGAGGTTTTTTTGCTTGTGGTTTCGGTTTATTGGTTGGGTTTTCTTTTGGTTAGTTTTGATTGGTTGGTTTTGGGGTTTGTTTTTTCTTTTGGTAAGTAGTAGTATATACCAACAGCATTCTTCAGTAGATTTGCTAATTCTGTAGTTCCTCAAGGATTTTGGAATAAGGAGGCATCCCTGGAGAAAGTAAAAAATAATGGATAAGGCTTATATTTTGGTCGAAAGACAATTGCTACTAGGTATTTAGGTTTTGACCTAACTCCATCATATATCAGGATTGCTTCATCCTTTGTAAATTAAAATTGGTTATGTTCCATAGATGTAAGGTAGACATAAGACTAGAATAAATTAATTTTTGAGACTTAACAGAAAATATCAGATGGAAGATGCCAAAAAAGATCGATTATCATAATATTCACTTGCAATGCCCTTGAGCACAACTATTACCATTGTAGTTAATGCTAATAACTGATTTGCTGTACTGGTTTTCTTTCTCTGATATTGTCCAATAAAGAAACCTTGAGAGTGAGTCACAGAAATATATGTGATGTTTAATTATTATGCTGCTTCAGTCTTCCCAATTTCTGCCATTTAATGAGTGATTCAGAACTGACAATATGAAGATTTAGATAACTTGTTTATATTTTTTTTAATATGCAATATCTATTGAAGCAGTAGGTGTTCTGTTTCATTGTGATAATCTCTAACCCTTTCTTAAACTATGTAGACTGCTGTTTATCCTAGTAATTCTCTTAGGTCAATTATTTGTTTTGTAAAAAAACCCCAAACATCCTCCCCCTGCCCCCTGAAAAAAAAAACAACCAACTAAACAACAAAACCAAACCCAAATCAACAAAAAATAGTTTTAAATGTGTTGACATTGTACTTTCTTAGCTAACCTTGGTTAATGTATTGGAACAGAAGGGGAGAGAAGCCCTAACATTATTTCGATATATTATGCATTATAGTCTTGGTTCTGTTTCCACTTAAATCAACAACAAAACTCTCAACGGTCTATCTAATTTAGCTCCCATCAGAAATAGGTAGTTTCAAATCACTAGTTTAGTTTTAAAATGTTTGTAGTTAATATCATTATTTTTAAATCTTTAAAATGGGATTTCTGTATAAGACAGGTTTTTATCAGACTTTGACAGACCGCAACTAAAACATAAGGTATTAACTCTAAAGTACGCTGATAGTAATACCAACAGTTTAAATTGTCAGATATTTTTTCTCTTGATGGCTTATTTTGAATAAATGCTTGTGTTGAAGCATTCCAGATGTGACTCTACCAGTGGAGATGAAAAACTCAGCCATCAGCCAACAGCTCCAATCTCCAACTTTTTGACAATTTCTATGATCTAACTGATCTATTGGCAAAAAAAGTTATCAGTGGAAAAACCAAAAGTGCACTGATGCCATAAAATACTTTTGTTCATCAGCCTAATACTTGAAAAGAGCAATTCTGATTTTAATTTATATTTTCATATTTATTTTAGCAAAGGTTATTCTTAATTAAAATATCCTGCAGTGGCATTTCACCTGCTGCACCAAAGTGCAGTTGTAACCAGGAGCCTTTACTTAATAATATAATATAGGTTCATGTGATTGTGCTGGGCTTTACCTAGGTCCTTAGAAATTTAATGCTGAATGGTACCTGAAACAAGTTCAATAGCTAGCAGCTTTTAAAGATTTACTGAACTGTAGAAGTGGTGCCCTTTAAACGTGCTAGCCTTCTTGGGACACTGTGCATCTTCTTAACTTAAATCACAGGAAAAAAAATAAATCTCAAATACATTTAAGCTGATATTTTGAAAATGGTTGAAATATGTGTCCGAACTTGTCTCGGATTTGCATAATTCAAACTCATTATCCCTATTATCTTATTTAGTTACTCTGCCTTTATACAAATACACCTTATTATACGAGTTTAAACTTAAACAGGGGAAGTTCAGGTTAGATATAAGGAAGAAGTTCTTTACTGTGAGGGTGGTGAAGCACTGGAAATGGTTGCCTGAATAAGTGGTAAATGCTTCATCCCTGGCAGTGTTCAAGGCCAGGTTGGACAGAGCCTTGGGCAACATGGTCTAGTGTGTGGCATCCCTGCCCATGACAGGGGGCTTGGAACTAGATGATCTTAAGGTCCTTTCCAACCCAAACCAGTCTATGATTATAGCATAATCAAATTTCAGAGTGTTACTGTTTCCACAGCAGAGTGTGCACATTACATACCTAGTCTTTAGAAATGCTCCTTCCATTATTTTTTATCTGTATTTGTGAAGGGTGGCAGAGGCAGTCAAAACAGCAGTGAAGATAAATTTGTCTGTTGTTGACATAGAAGAAATGCTCTGAAATATTTTGTGGCATTTCAAAGCTGGCACACATAGTGTTTATAGTAGATAAGTAGCTGATCATCTTTTCTCTGGTTGGCCTAACTGCAATCAGAAAACATCAAACTCTATTGTAAGAACTATAGTCAATTAACATTAACTTGTGGGTAACTTTTGGTTCCTTTACCAGAGGTTTTAAAATTTTTCATAGCATTTCCTGTCAGACCCCACCTTGAGTACTGCATTCAGCTCTGGGGTCACCAACACAAGAGAGATGTGAACCTGCTCGAGCGAGTCCAGACGAGGACCACAAAGGTGATTCAAGGGCTGGAGCACCGCTCCTATGAGACAGGCTGAGAGAGATGGCCTTATTCAGCCTGGAAAAGAGGAGGCTCTAGGGAGACCTTATAACAGTCTTCCAGTAACTAAAAGGGTTCCACAAGAAATCTAGAGAGGGACTTTTTACAAGCGCATGTAGTGATAGGACAAGGGGAAATGGCTTTAAACTGAAAGAGGATAGATTTAGATTAGATACAAGGAAGAAGTTCTTCACTATGAGGGTGGTGAGACACTGGAACAGGCTGTCCCGAGAAGTTGTGGGTGTCACATCCCTGTCAGTGTTCAAGGCCAGGTTGGTTGGGGGTTTGAGCAACCTGGTCTAGTGGAAGGTGTCCTTGCCCATGGCAGGGAGGTGGGAACCAGATGATCTGTAAGGTCCCTTCCAACCCAAACCATTCTGTGATTCTATGATTTTATTAATATGAATGACATTGATAAAGCTTGGATTTTTGTATTCTAAGAGCATATTTTTGTCAGGCAAATTTTCCCTGATATTTTAGCTTCAAATTGTATTTTTAGGTATTTTCAGCCTTTAATGTCTATGAACAACATACCATACTGTAGAATGTGGGCATTTCTGTTTTTCTCTAATGCTACTGTCTTACCCGTACAACAACCAATAATGATTTGAGTCTGCATGATTTATACTTATGTGATAACATTTGTCTTTACTAGCTTTTATATATAATAACCAGTGTGGAACACAGTGGTTTTGTAGAACTGCTGTGATTTTGTAGTGATTTTCTGATATATCTCAGCTTGTCCTTTTGAGTTTTGTCCTATCACATAAGTCTTGTTCTTTTCAAGTTGTCCTAGATATTTATTTTAATGAATGAAAAGAAATGGAAGAAAATGAAGCTTTGATGGTTACACAGTATTAGTGAGAGTGACAGAAGCCCTAGAATATGGAGGATGTGTAGGGCTGACTCATCTTCACTCCAGACTTGGTTCTCACATGGTTAAATGTGCTTCCTTGCAACATTGGAAAATACTTCCATTTTCTCATCTGCATCTTGTACTCTTTGTACAAAACATGCCCCACAATGATGCTAATCCTCTCCTGTCTGAGAAATTCCTACTAAGCACAGACTGCTTCTGTGTTTTGGACTGGAGGGATTTGGTTTATGTTTGCTTTTCCTAACTGTAGAAAGCAGTAGTTTATTTAGCTGAGTCAGATGGTATCTCTCAATTCTTATAATGTATCCATATTTCCCATATGTAGGGGGAAGGGGAACAAATGGGGGAATGATTGGAATGATTAAAGGAATGATTGTCCTTTTGCAGTTCATACAAACCCTTACATTGCCATTGGACTTACCAAATACAGTTTCCAGTCTTTGATAAAAAATCAGCAAGTAGGTCTAATCATAATCCTAACCGCCCAAATGGGATATTCTTACCACACGAAAACGTTGCCTCGTCTTGATACCCTGCAAAGAGAGTCTGTCTCAAGCAGAATAGATCTGTGATTTTGTCAGTGTCTGCTCACAGTATGGTGTCTTGTGAGGTAAAGGATTTACGCTGAGAAATTCTGAACAGACTTTAAATAACCAGCAGGTTGTTTTCTTTAGGACTAAATTTTGCAGGGCAGTCAGAGATTTCAAAGCATGTTAGGAAGAGCGCCATTTTTTCAGCTGACGTATTAAATAAACAAGAAAATCAAGACTAGGTATAATCAGGAATAGAACTCGCAGGTTTTATTTGAGGGAGAATGAACAGAAATGAGGATATAGATACTTGGATTAAAAAAAAAAAAAAAAATATCTTAGATGAGCTTCTTATTCTTTTGGCAAATATATTTAGAATCCAGACAGTCTTTCCTGGTTTATTAGTGTAAGTGTGATTCTAAAGAAGGAAAACACATGAAAAATCTGGCATATTGAAAAAGTCCAAAAAACATTGTTTAACTCCAAAATGTAAACAGAAAACTCTGGCAGGTGAATGTAGTGAATCCAGAGTTCTGAGGATATTTTATCCTCATCTGGTCACCTCCACCAGCTCTTCTGATGCACAGTTTTCATATGTTATATATATAAACTTCATAAGAATGACACCTATAGATAGAGAAAAAGCATGAAATAATGTAATGAACTATTGTTGTAGTAGAGTGCAAAAGTAAAAAAGATGTTGGTTTAAAGTTGCACAAGCCATGATAATTTGGCGACTTCATCATGTTTTGACTTTGCTATGTCAATGCTATTTCACTTTTTTAGTTTGATTTCCAAGTTAAATAGATAAAAAAGCAAAATGAGAAAAGAGTTCTCTACATTTCATTATACAAAATCGTACCTAGTTTAGCAAGGTCATTCTCAGGGATAGAGCTCAGATTCTCAGTTCAATTTCTGCCGCTTCAGCAAAAGAATTAAATGATACATGTAATAAGCTTTTGACCTCTCTATAGACCTGTTGGTAGACACAGGTAGCAAGAGCTGTATGGCAGTGTATTTTCTGGTAGTTTGATGACTGCAGTAGCACATAGACTCTAGAATGTATTTTAGAGGTCAGAGGTCCTCTGTTACCTGACATCTTCCAGTACCATCCATCCTTGCAGCAGATTTCATCCCCAGCCAAGGCAAACTCCACTCTCAGTGATAGTTTTGGACTTTATTTTCTGTATTTCTGTAATATCTAGTTTTCACTAATTTTAAAAGAAATCGTGATCTTAAGCTTCAAATATTTTCTCTCATTAAATAACAAAATAAGAATACTATTTTTGTAATCTTGATTCTGGCAGCTTCTTCTTTCTTTCCCACTACAATTATTCCAAAGCCAAACATATCTAGAGGGCTTCCTCGGTTTTTTTTGTTTGTTTTTTTTTCCCCCCCTCAGAATTTTCAAAAGAGGGAAGACTGTAGTAGAGATTTCCTGAAGTTACCTATCCTTTCCCAACAGCCTGGTAATACCACCAAGAGATGAACCTGTGGGTGATTCACACACCTTCTGTACACATCCTTCATGGAAGAACATCTGCTCATGGGAGTGTTTCCCAGGGATTTCAGATTATTATCTAGTCAACACTGGCTAGATGTCTTGATATTTTGAGTTCACAATAAAGATAGTGTTTAACACACATTGCTAAGCTCATTAGCTTATTTGGATGCGTACGTACACCCTTCTTCCCCCAGAAGTGGAAGTGCACGCAGGTGGTTTGCTACAGTTTTAATTATGATTCTTTCATCTGTCATGCTTCTCAAAAAACAAGGGTATGCTTTGGTGACCAAGAACAGTAGGGAATTATACTGTCATATAACATCTATTGATCACAGTTTTAAATATTGGCTGGGTAAAACGGACAATAAACTGGTTCTCAGAAACCTATAGACGTTTACACTTAGTCATTATAGTTTGGATAGAAATCTATTGAGAATTGAAATATGCTTTCCTAGATACAGTAACTAAGAAGTAATGATTATGTACATTAAGGCTGCAGCATTTAAATAAATATAAATAAATTTAAATACATTTTATAATAAATAAATTAAATTTAAAAAAATGTATAGTTCTTTTTATAAAAGAGAAAAGCTCCGAGGTTAATCATTTGAAGCTTGAAATTAGACCCAGGAAGAGATAATGACGTAATGTCCATAGTGGTTTTCATTTCAGTTCCTCTTCCTTCTTTTCAGTTTTCTTTTTGCCATTCTCTTCCATGCTTCCAAAGTATAGACTTAGAAGTCTACTAAACTGGCTTCTTTTGGGGAGTTGTAGTGACCTCTATGAGGCAAGCTTTTGTACCTGGTGGTCCTCCATTGTCATTCACCACTTAAGCAGCTTTCAAGAGATCTGCTTTATTCTATAGATATGTTCCATTTGGCTGCACATAACAAAAATCTTCAGGGAAGTCCCCCGGGATATTTTTTTTGAGAATCCCAGCCCTTAAAGGATTGGACTCATCAGTATTTCAATCCTATATTTTTCCTAATCCATATAAACACTGTCACAGTGGTACTTGAGCTTGTCTTGGAAGTAAAGATAAAGACTTGAACAGGCATCACAATGACATATTTTGCAAAACACTGTCCTTCCTGGTCAGTGCACACATCAGTTGGATCAGATCCCAAGCCATACAGCAAACCCACAAATGCCCTCAATGGGACATTAATTCTTTTTAAATAGGTGCTAAGAACGAAGAACATGAAAGCAACACATCTATGCTTTCCCCCATTTTTATCCTTTTATTTGAATAACTAAACTAGAAAGGGAAATTCGCCTCTGCTAGGCTGATCACCACAGTATTCAAAGACTATTGGATACTTGGAGCGTAAGCACATTAACTTTATCAGATATGTCAATGCCAACACATATTTAGAACTGCAGTGCATTTACTAAAGGAGGCAGTTTATTCATTCCATGGCAGTAAAAGTCCTTCCTGTTTTTTCCTAAGAGCGTCCACCCATGATTTCTCTGCTTTTACAATGCAACCAGACAATTCATGTAAATTTGTGGTGGACCACTCTGCTTCATTTCCAGGTCTTTAGCCAATTAACACTTCTCATTTTTCTCCAACAGAAGGTTAGTGAGTACTGCTAATTACTGGATTCATTATTTCCCCAAAATATTAGAGATCTGAAATTGAATAAATAGTATAATAGTATGAATGCTAGTAATAAAAAATAAGTTATAAAGAAAATAATAGATCTGGGACAAAATCAATATTTCTTTTCAGTTTTGTGTAACAAAAAGATTGAAATGAATGAGAACATAGTTATACATTCCTAGAATTTCTTGTGTTTCAGATTAGCAAGTTCAAATGACAGTTGTGCAGTCCACTGTTCTGAATATTATAAATTGTAGCTGGATTTCTGGGTTTGCTTGTTTGTACTCATGTAATCATGGGGTTTTTTTTCCATTGGTTGGGTTTTTGTTTTCTTAAATTTTTTTTTTACTCTTTTACCTTTTTAAAGGTACTTATACATTAATGTTGCTAGGCAAAGTAATAGGAGCAGAAATCCAAATGCTTTGAATCTTCATTTTATATTATTTTATAAACTGGACTCCTTTTGTTCTTTGTTTTTTGTTATTTTTTTTCCTAGAGAGCAGAACTTGAAGCAGTAGTTCACTATTGTGTGTTGTTTGTGGTAACAACAGCCTTTAAATCATACAGCTGCTATGAAAGTGGAGTTTATGGTTGGTGATAGCCTGTGGTCATGACTTTCAAAGAGACTTTTCAGTCTTTGCTATTGTTAAATCAATATCAGCATTGCAGTTAATAGGAGTACTAATTAATATTTAAGGCTGAGAAGGTAGGGATTATTCAGCCTGGAGAAGAGCAGGCTCCAGGGAGACCTTATTGTGGCTTTTCAATACTTACAAGGGGCTTATAAGAAAGATGGGGAGGGATGTTTTAGTAGGGCCAGTTGCAATAGGGGTAGGGGTAACGGTTTGAAACTAATAGAGGGTAGACTCAGACTAGACTTAGGGAAGACTTTTTTTTACGATGAGGGTGGTGAAACGCTGGAACAGGTTGCCCAGAGAGGTGGTAGATGCCCCATCCCTGGAGATATTCAGGGTCAGGTTGGGCTGGGCTCTGAACAACCTCATCTAGTTGAAGATGTCCCTACTTATTGCAGGAGGGTTAGACTAGATGACCTTTAAAGGTCCTTTCCAACCCAAAGCTTTCTATAATATTACTAATTACAATTTTGTATGTATGCATTGCAACATCTAAATATCAGAGTGGTTCGGTACAAACAACAGAAAAAGGACTCCTCTGCATGTTAGGCCTTAGTTATGGTTAGGCGTATATCAATTAACTAAAGAATTAACTGACAAATACATAAACACTCATTCACTCTTTGTGATTAGTTAAGATGAAATAAGAAAATCTTTAATCAAATTAGTGAACCATTTAAAATCTCATTTCTGGATTTTTTCAGATTAAGTTAGGCAGCCAGTCTTAAGCATATGCAGCAACCATGTCTCTAGTGGATGTCTCTAGTGGAAATCAAAAGCCATCAGTACTGCACAGCAGGGTTGGATTGAGAAGGAGAAAGGAGTTTGGTGTTTTCTGAAGTGTCTACTACTTAAATATGATTTGTCTGCATAGCATCTTTAGGAGATCGTGTTGGAATTGTCATAGATGTTTCCAGGTGGAGGCTTGAGGATGTGACACAATGGAAATAGGAAATCACTCTAATTATTCGGTTATAAAATTACAATTCCATCCTCTCACAATGAAGCGTTATTTTATTTTAGCGTAGCAGCGGCACAGCACCATCATTATCTTCTTGCTCATAAGCTGGTTGGCACAGTTGATGGAAAAGTGAGAGCAAGAGCCATTTGAATTCCCTCAGGCTAAAAAGGGAATTAGACCATATCTCCTGCTTCTTGGGCAAATGCTCTACCTATTAACCAACTATTAAAAAAACTGGGTGTCGGTAGTGACAAAATCAACATTTTTGTCAGGACAGAGGCGCCTAGCTAATTCACTTAAAATAAGACAGTGTAACTTTTGTATATGGAGAGGACAAAAAAATTTAACATCTAAGTAATTTTTTTTTTTTGGGGGGGGCGGCAGGAATGGAAAACACTGAAGGTACCTGAGTAACCAGAGTGGATTAAATAGATTTTTATGGGATAGGTTTGATTTCAAATTTAGCCTTCATATAAGATATCTTGGTGCTTTTTTTGCACCTTGTCTTTAAATCCTCAGATGAATTTGAACACAGATTGTCAAGGATTGAATGGGGGGTTAAGAACAAAACTGTATTTTATTCCCTAACTTTCCATATAGAAATGACAATTGTCTCCATTAGGACAAGTGACTTCTCCCTCAATTTCTTCTAGCTCTTGCTTCCATGGTAATTCTTGGTGGATTATCACCGCTAATAAATCAGTGGCATATGAATAAATTAATTAAAAACAAAACAAACAAAAAAACCCAAAACATTTTACTTGCTAGATGTAGGATAGTTGATTTGTCTTGAAATGAATAAATAAGTTCTGAACATTGCCAGTCTTCCAGACCCTGTTATCTTTCCTCACTCTCCATGATGTCTGTTTTGGTTCCAGTCTTTCTGCCTCTGTTACCTTTCTCTAAAAAATTGTAGAGATATCTCAGCAACAGTAAAAGCCCATATAAACCTCTGCTGCGGATTCCCTGCTGGAAACATAGATGCATCAAATCCCTGTATAAGCTTTTTCATAGTAATGGCTCAAACTTTATGTGATACATCTTGGGTTTCATGTGTCATTATAGGAGAGTATGTTTAAATAAGAATAGTGAATTTTTTATATTTTAATAAATGTTTTGAAAAATATGTATAGGACGAAATTCTGTGCTTTGTGTCTGCACTGAAAACATATGGTAGGTACAAATATGTCTCGGAGCTACCTTGGTACCCCAGTGATTTTGCTTACAGCCTGTAGAGATCTGATCTCTCCATACGGACTGAAAGATGCTCATATTTATGCAATTTATTGTAGGTCACCCTGGTTCACATTTGCTACCAGGACGAATTTGACATGGATTTATACATAGATTTTTACTTCAAAAATATTTCTCTTTTTATGCCATACTGAAAGCAAGAAATTACTTTGTAGTCAGCCTCAGTGTGTAAAAGTTTCCATGCCACTGGATGACTGTTCACAGAAGTGTTCCTTTGCTCCTTCTTGGTGACATCTAGCGAGTGCAGTAATGTATATTCTCAGTCAGTCAGTCTGCTGAGCTAAAGCATAGCTGATTTAAAGCAAGACTGGAAAAGTTTCACATAGCCTGCAGAATGAAAGGAACTAAGAGGCAAAGTTAGTTTGAAAATCAAAGAGGAATTGATTTCCACTTCAGATTAGTCTCATTTTTTTCCTATTCTTGAATGGGGAATATATTTTGAATATTTGCTGTTGATGCCAAGATATTAGTATCAGTTATTTTAGAGGAGTCTTTGGTACCTGCATCTACTTAGACTTCTTCAGAAAGAGCCAGATATAACATTAAGGTACTGATATTTAAACCCCAGAAACTTTAAAACAAATTAATGAACATTAAATTACTATTTTTAACATTAGTTATTTCATTAGTATTAATAAATAGTGTACTCTTGTACATAATATACAATTCTAAATTACCAGGCTATTGTGTTCTTCACAAAAGGAGAGTTAAGTTTTGTCAAAGTACTTTTTCACCCTACACTTTTATTAGTAAAATATGTGTGTAACTAGACCAAGTAAGATACTGCCCATTTCTGTGAAGGTTATCAAGTTTAAGAACAACCTGAATGTTCTTTTTGGGTGCAGTTGTAAACGTCAGTCTAATCCTTGGGGTTTTTTTCACTGGTAAATACTGTCTGAGAGTCTCTAGTGCAATTCTGGGGGAAAACTTACCTCAATGTTTGCCATCGGCCGGTCACATATGCTTTTGAAGAGCTTCTTACTGAAGTACGATGAGATAGAGGGTTTCAAATAAAGGCAGGTTTTTATGCATGAACACATACATGAATTGTCCTTAATCCAGACTGATTTTTATCAAAATATTTATGAATTTATTTCTTAGAGAAGAAAATGCTGTCAGCTTTATCGGGAGTCATGTGAGGACCTAAGAGACAAAACTTACTATCACTCTTGTTTACATTCATAGTGTCATATAATCACTACAGCTGGAATGCACCTCTGATGGTCATCTAGTCCAACTCCCCTTCTCAAAACAGGGTGAGCTAGAGCAGGTTGTCCAGGATTTAGTCCAGTCAGGTTTTGGATATTTCCAAGGATAGTGATTCCAAAAGCTCTCTGGGAAACCTGTTGTAGTTCTTGACCAAACTCAGACTATTTTTTTTTTCCTTATGTCTAAATGGAATTTGTTTTACCTCAGCTTGCACCAGTTGCCTCTTTTCCTGTCACTGGGCACTACAAGAAGACTCTGGCGCAGTCTGCTTACTCCTTCTCATCAGGTATTTATAGACGTTGCTAAGATCGTCTGTCCTGAGACTTCTCCAGGCAACAGTCCCAGCTCTCTCAGCATCCTTTCTTATGACAGATGCTCCAGTTCCTTCATCATCTTTGTCACTCTTTGCTAGACTTGCTCCAGTATGTTGATGTCTGTCTTGTACTGGGGAGCCCAGAACTGGTGTTAGCACTCCATATGGTTCTCACAAGAGCTAGGTAGGAAGGAAAGCTCCCTCCTTTGACCTGCTGGTGATCTTCTTCCTATAGGAGCTCAGGTTGTTGACCTTCTTTACTTGCTGAGGTCCTGCTGAGTGGCAGCACAACTATTAGGTGTATCAACCACTGCTCCTAGTTTTGTGTCATGTGCAAAGTTACTGAGTATGCACTCTACTATTGTCCAGGTCATTAATGTAGGGATTAAACATTGTTTGCCCCAGTATGCCCCTAGTGGACTGACATCCAGTTGGGCTTTATGCCACTGATCACAACTTTTTAGATGCAGCTGTCAAGCCAGTTTTTAGTCCACTTAATTGCCATTTTATGTAGACCATCAGTTTGTCTATGAGGGTGTCGTGGGAGACAGGGTCAAAAACCTTAGGATAAACAGCATCCACTGCATTCTCTTCATATATTAACATAGTCATCTCATTGTAGAGAGCTGTCAGTCTGGTCAGTCATTTTTTCTTCATAAATCCACGCTGACTACTCCCGATCGCCTTCATCAACTCAGGGTTGCTAAAACTGTTTTGAGAGTTTCAATAACTTCAGTTATTGAAGTTTCAATAATTGCAATTATTTCAATAATAAAATAATTCAATATTGAAGGACTTATATTCAGTCCTTCAATAACATCTAAGTAGGGGACGGGGGTGGGACAGAGGTATTTATTGTAAGTGAACTAAATTAAAGAGTATTGATTAAGAAATGTTTATAAATTACTGTTCCTCTAAAGTTTTTACATTGGTAGATTGTTGCGTGCTTTGTTTTTCCTGCAGAAAGTTAGAGAAATGTAGAACATTCTTTATCAAATAAGATTACATTGAATCCTAGTATAAAATGTATTAATGAACTTTACCTCAGTAGATAATATTTCAAAGTAAATAAGGCAAAAATATGACTCAAGACAGTGACAGAATTTCCCTCCAAGCACGTTTCTAATGTAACCTCGGCAGGGAAGAAGGCCATCTGTCCATGTGTTTTTCTGAAAGAATATTCAGGCTTGTTTGGAAAACAACCAGAAAAAACCTGTCCTTGTAGAGGCTGGCAAACCTGTGATATAAAATGGAGTAATTTAGCAGATTGAATGGTTTTATGCAGTTCAAGAGACTAGAATAACAGGGAAGGCAACTGCCTTAGCAGTAAAATTGTCTCTATGCCCTGTCTTCATCAAATAATAATAATGGTAATGCTTAGAGCTTGGTAGTTCTTTAAATGTTAATATGTACAGTAAACCCTAAGCTAAGGCAATATCAGCTGCTGCACTTACTTTAAAGTTCTTAGTAAGTATAGACTGAAAAGCCAAGAAAGGTTACAGATTGGTTTTTTTTTTCCTCTGCATTACTTTGGTACTTTCAGTCCTTCTATATTTCCTGAAATGTGTTCTCTTCCTAGAGAAACTGAAAATTATGTGCATATGTGGTACCTGTAGTTAGTACATTGAAACTTGAACTTACGTCAGGAATTAATTTGAACTGTAAAACTGATCTGGGGATCTTATGCGGTTTGTCTGAATACAGCAATCTTGTTAAATGCAAGGGGAAGTTTTCCTCATTTGAGAATTTTAAAGCTATTTATGGTAGATGTATTCAAATTAAAAGTTACAGATTGTCTCACCTGATAGCTTCTTAGAGTGTATCACTAATTTACAAATCCTTGAAGGTGTACAAGAATGTTACACATTGCTCCTCATATAACTTGTTTGTTCTTCATAAAAAAGTATGCATTTTGACACTGCTTATATTCTGTTTTCCTATATTTGAAAATAGTTCTTTCAGAAATCTTGGCCTGTTTTATATTTGAATACATCTAATTAATTTTGATAATTTGGGCAAGAGCACGTTGGCTTTCCTAAGAGATGCAGGAGAGAAACAAATACAAGTTACTGATTTAAAGCTGTGTGGTTTACATTATGCTGAAAGCCAGATTAGTTAATTGTTCTGATTCGAAAATCTATGTATGTAGCAATTTAACCTTTTTGTTTCTTGCCAAAGAGGCAAGATATTAGTTTAATAAATATCATTGGACTCAGGCATGTCTCAGACTGCTGAGAGAAATTACTTTCCCTCCTTAATAGCTTTTGGCTTATAGATTCACTCTTCTTGGATATCCTTGGTGATACATGCTGTTGTCATGACACACAGGAAGGGAGACTACACTATGTAACATTTAATTTTGGTCTCCAGATTCTATAGAACTTCATAGTTTTATAACAATGTACTGTGCTCAGAAGATGAGAGTAAACCAATTTAAAATTAATGCAGTATGTTCCTTGAGGATAAAATGAAGGGAAGCTGCAATCTGCTGTTGTGGTTTCAACTTCAGGATCCTGTAGAGCAAATTCCATTCGGCAATGATATCATAAATGCCAAAATTGTTTTGGGGAGATCTGGGCCTAACAGGAGATCTTACAATAACAGGCTAGAAGCGAATGAGAAAACTATCTTTAGCTAGTTATACTTTAGAGATTTGAGCACCAAGCACAAGTCAAAAAATACCTCTTAAAAAGGAACAACCCTGATGAAAAATGAAGAAGACTTTTCAGGGACTGAAATGTTAAGAAAATGGATTTTTTTGTTGTTGGGGTTTAGGGGTTTTTTGGGGTTGTTTTTTTGGTTGTGGTTCGTTTTGGTTTTGGTTTTTTTACTCAGAAACAGTCTCACACCTGATTAAAAAAAAATCTGTGGGTTACAAGTTTAGAATTCACAATATTTCAATTTATATATTTATTGCATAACCCAGAGAGAAGCCAAAGAGGCATTCAAATTATGTTATATATGATACATTAGCATTGAAGTCCCTTGAAATTGTTTTGACATATTGGGCAATAATGACTCGTAAGCTCAGTGATTCAAAAATTAAATGACAGGACAGCCAGTGTGGATTCTATGTGCTCATTACTGCAACAGAAGGTAACTGTTTACTTTAGGGGTTTTACAGTCTTTTTTTTTTTTAAGAGAAGTGTGGCAAGAGGATCAGGAAACAACATTTAAAATAAATTTCTAAACAGATCAGCTATAGAGAAAATTACTTCCATTCTTTAGCTGATAAAAGAAATTGAATTGCCACATAATTTGTTTTTTCTGATAATATTTCATGAGGTAAAAATATCAATTTTGAGTCCCAAATTAGACAATGCTGTGTGTTGCAGATGTGAAATACGTGTATTGTTTCATTTCAGTAGGTATAGAATAAAACCAGTTCTTGAAAACAAAACCAGATAGGAATCAGGAATTGAAGCTTTCAGTATTATTTCAGTATTATTCTTTGTTGGACAGATCAACTCATCTTACTCTTCTAAAAGACTCTTAAACTGACAATGACATTTGGGGTTTTATACATCCAAAGTTTGCAACTTTAAAGAACAAACAATGCCTGACAGCTGGCCTTCTGATAAAGCTTGGCTGTGTCTTGAGAAAGAATGCTTGAAAGTGATTTATTGGCCAAAGTAATTTTCTACTAAATTGTGGCAATTAAAATAAATATGAATTGTCATTATGCCATACAGTTTTGTCTTAACCTTTTGAATTCCATGTATAAGCGGGTATACAGAACAGCTGGAGCAATGGCAGCTCTAGGACACTGGTCTGGTTACGATTCTTTATTACCTCACTCTCAGTAGTGAAATTATTTCAATAATTCGGAGACATTTCCACAAGCCCTGACACTTAGCAAAATGAAAAGAATTTTAAACAATTTTCAGTGCTCCAGGAGAGAAGCAGAGTTCGTTATACTTGACCGTTATGTTTTACATGTATCCTAGGTTAGTCTGCATCTGGACAAATGGAAAAGCTTGTTTCAGAGAGGTCCAAACAGGTCCTAGGCACTGTGCCACCTATGGGAATCATAAGAGCCTGAAACACTGCCAGAATAGATGGACACCTTTATGTGTCCTTGTTGGAATGATTCTTAAAGGCAGCATAGATCTGGCCAAAAGGGCTATGGGAGAAGTTGCCAGAAATTCTGGGATTTGTCTTAATTTCCTTTAAGTAAGTCCATACATCTGTGTCTACAGCCTTATCCACCCTGTCCTTTTTCTCAAATGCAGGATGCCTGTGGCCATAAACACAAATATGTGTTCTCTGAACATTCTAAAATGAATGCCTGAAAATTCTAAATGAGCTAAAATATGGTAATTTGTTAATTTGCTAAAGTGTCAGTTATTCACTGAGTTAATATTTGGTTGTAGTTTTAACTTTTTCACCATTTAAAATAGGTATGAATCCACATTTCTCCCTCAAATCACTGTTTCACAGGTTGGTTCTAATGCCACACCAGTATTCCCTGCTGATTTTTTTTAATTCTTACTTAAAACAAACCTGGATTTTTTTAATCTCAATAATGAACTAAAAATGATACTGCTACGTTTCTGAATTTTAGTGAATGAAGATATTTAAGGTAATTTAAGGTTTTCTGCAATAAAAGAGATAGAACGTGTATTTGTGTTGAAAATCCCAGACTTTTCCAAAAAACAGTTACTGATTTTGGTACATAAGAGGAGCCACACAGATCCAGAACTCAGCTCAACTAGACAAGTTCATTGTCAGCAGTGGCAGAGCAGTAGGCTCTGGTTTTTTGATGCTATAGTGACAACATGGAAAAGATTGTTTAGAAAAATACTGCTGTTTTTTCTGTTCTGCTGTACTTTGTTCCTGAGAGTTCAGAAGATTCAGACTCTACAATCTACCTTGTATTTAGAGTTTTCTATCACAAATACTTCCTCATGTTAGATAGCAGTAAAGGGTAGATAGTACAGATAGATCATTGCTGCATACAGGTACTGAAAGGGTATTTTGTAGTAAGCAGAGACCGCCAGAAATGTCTTGTATAGCAATCCCTGTGTGCACACAAGACTGCTGTACTTGAATCAGCATAAAGAAACCTATGTCGTCTCTAACACCAGTGTTTCTGCAATTGTTCTTAGCTAGTTACACCCATCAAAATTGTGGTATAATACTCGAGAACAAAATAACCTCTGGTTAGTGAAATATTCTGAGATTTTTTTCAGTCAGACACTGACTGACTGATTTGTGTGTTTGTATTGCTAACATCAGCAAAGCGAAGCCAATGCTTTTTCTTCCACTTTTGGGGATGATAAATTATATTGTGATCTAACCTATGCCAAGGAACTGAAAAAAAAACTTAAGAAAAGATTTTAAGTTATTATTAATCTATCGTTTGGTGGCTGGACTTCTCATTCAAGCAATCTAAAATTTAAAATTAGATTAAGCTTTAATTCATTGTCATTAACATCACAATGTGGATTACCCACATTTTCTTAAAATACATCACATTGTGCAGAACTTGATTTTACTTTCAAATTCTGTGAAATGTTCCATTGTATTTATAATTCTGCTGCAACACTTGAAGAAGTTTTACCCCAAATTCAACCAGTCCTCTGACTTACAACTTTAGAAGAGCCTCCAGCTATCAGGAATCACTGGTAATATGGTAGACTTTAATGAATCCAAATAAATCTATATTAGCAAAAGAGTACTGGTAGGCATATTATGCAATACATTAGTGAGAAAAAGATACGAGACTATAAAAGACAGAGCTATTACAGCCTTAAAAGGAGACTGTGGCATTTATGGAATCTTTTTACAAAGTTAAAGCAAAAGCTAAAACAGTTGATAATACAAGTTGATAAGACAATTGTGCAGAAGGTAAACTGCCTACATGGGTTAGGTTTCAATCCTCATCTCCTGTGGAAATAATCTCAGATTAAGCCTCTTGTGTCAATATCTAATAAAGTTTGTGTTAGATCCTGGCAACACTGGGAGTGAATTCTTTGGAGTTACAGCTAGCTACAACCCGGGAAATATATTTGTGTTGTGGATAGCATATGAGATTTCTATTCTGTCTGTCTTGCTTGAAGTGAACTTTATCTGAAGCATGACTTTGGTTTTTGCTTCTTTACCCTTACTTTATAATAACATTTTCTAAGTCTTGATACTGTGGTGGCAGTAGAAGACATCGATTTAAACGCTGAATGAACTAGTGAAAATCACCTTAGACAATGCATCGTTTTTTGGCTAAGCAGAAGGGAACTTCCATGGCCATGAAGAATCCATCTTGGCAATTAAGCCTCTTAGCAAGATCTCCATCCACCTAGTGGCAATTGTAGCTTAGTCACCTGGAAGAATGATGAATAAGGCAAAAATGGACAGAGTATTTTATGCATTTAGCCTTTTTTAGAACCCCTGTGCAAAAGGAGCCCGGTTGCATAAATCATATGGTTCCTTTCGAGTCAAACTGGGAAGAAATTCCCTGGGAGTCTGGAACAAATTTGTGAACCTGCCCTTGAAATGTGCAGTGCAACCTTGAAGCTCAGCTTGTCAGAAGAAAAAGCTGATAAAGAAATGAATTGTGGGACTTGGAGTGTTTCACAGGTCTTGGATTTTGGTCTTCTCCATTCTTGACTTCACGCTGCCATAAAAGCCAGATGAACTTCATCTGTCCCTCATTGCTCACCCTTCAGCAGTAGGAAATCCAGATACCCGGGCCAGGGAAGAAGTGGCAGCTTTTAATGATTCCTTGGAAAAGGAGCCAGGGTTTATGAGGCCTGTCATGTAGACCACCTGCCTTATTATATAGACATGACATAAAAAGGGTTCATACTTTCAAAGGGGTGCTGAGAGATTGCAAGATTAAAAGCTGTAACTCTGTCCCTGACTGTTTGTTCAGGAATTAACTGAGGCATTTAAAAGGAGCATCATATCAAAGCAACTGGAGATAGAATTATGTGGGAGACCATTTAATTTCTTTTTTTCTTTTTTTTTTTTTTTTTTTGACTGCTGGGAATATTCTATTTGGGGAACCTTTTGTTGGCAGGTTGATGTTTTGAAAATACAGCCTTCCTGGTTTTGTAATGAGATATTCATTATCTTTTATCAATATAGCATATAAAAAGAAATCTAGATAAAGATAATGAAATTGAATACCTCTTTCCTGATTTTGTGTCAAAATGAAACCAGTATGGAACTCTGTCTCATATCACACAGCGGGAATATCATAGGTTTTGACCATTTCCATTTCCCTCTGTATAAACTTTGACTAGTGTTCTTGTACTTCTACTGCTAGAATTCATTTTGTATAATTTATGAAATGTGAAAATATGGATTATAATGTAGGTTATGGCTATGTTTTCCCTTTCCTTTTGCATTCTCCCTTAAAGTATTTATCTGAGCTTTTTTCACAAGAAGCTACATGAATGCTGACTCAGGGTAGAATTGTTCCCAGCTAGAATTCTTCCTTTTCCCTCAGGATGTTTGACACTTCAGAAGTGCTGACCTAGAAAGAGCACACTGTTGAAATACAGTTTTATCATAGACCCTCAAAAGAGATGCTGATAGATGACTAGCATTCACAGTCTTTGGCTGAGGTAGGACTATTCATTGATGGCCGTGTGGGAAACAAATAACATGAAATTCAAGTACAGGACATTGGGAAATGAAACTGTGTTTTATTATGGCTTTTTTAATTGTATTGGTTGATAAAAAGAAAATCCACTAGCTAATAAAGATGAAGCAAAGCTAATTCTGGTGTGGTTTTCCTACATCTGATGCATTTCCTACATGTGATGTTTCACTAAGGGGAAATCCTGCCTGACCAATTTGGTGGTCTTCTATGATGGGGTCACGGAACTGATGGACAGGGGCAGAGCAGCTGATGTCATCTACCTGGACTTGCGCAAAGCGTTCGACACTGTCGTGCACGACATCCTTGTCTCTAAATTGGAGAGACATCAATGTGATGGATGGACCACTCAGTGGATAAAGAACAGGCTTGATGGCCACACGCAAAGAGTTGTGGTAAACGGCTCAATGTCCAGTTGGAAAACAGTAACGAGTGGTGTCCCTCAGGGATCAGTGTTGGGACCGGTCCTGTTCAACATCTTTGTTGGCGACATGGACAGTGGGATTGAGCGTGCCCTCAGCAAGTTTGCCGACGACACCAAGCTGTGTGGTTCGGTTGATAAGCTGGAGGGAAGGGATGCCATCCAGACGGACCTTGACATGCTTGTGAGGTGGGCCGATGCCAACCTTATGAAGTTTAACCAAGCCAAGTGCAAGGTCCTCCACCTGGGTCAGGGCAATCCCAGGCACAGCTACAGGTTGGGCAGAGAAGAGATTCAGAGCAGCCCTGCAGAAAAGGACTTGGGGGTGTTGGTTGATGAGAAGCTTAATATGAGCCAGCAGCGTGCGCTTGCAGCCCAGAAAGCCAACTGTATCCTGGGCTGCACCAAAAGAAGCATCAGAGGAGGTGATCCTGCCCCTCTACTCTGCTCTCATGAGACCTCACTTGGAGTATTGTGTACAGTTCTGGTGTCCTCAGCGTAAGAAGGACATGGAGCTTTTGGAGCAAGTCCAGAGGAGGGCCACGAGGATGATCAGGGGGCTGGAGCACCTCCCATATGAAGACAGGCTGAGAGAGTTGGGGCTGTTCAGCCTGGAGAAGAGAAGGCTGCATGGAGACCTCATAGCAGCCTTCCAGTATCTGAAGGGGGCCTATGAGAATGCTGGGGAGGCACTCTTCCTTAGGTACTGTAGTGGTAGGACAAGGGGTAATGGGTTGAAATTTAAACAGAGGAAGTTTAGATTAAATGTAAGGAAGAAGTTCTTTACAGTGAGGGTGGTGAGGCATTGGAGTGGGTTGCCCAAGGAAGTTGTGAATGCTCTGTCCCCGGCGGTGTTCAAGGCCAGGTTGGACAGAGCCTTGGGTGACATGGTTTAGTGTGAGGTGTCCCTGCCCATGGCAGGGGGGTTGGAACTAGATGATATTAAGGTCCTTTCCAACCCTAACTATTCTATGATTGTATGATTCTATGATGCATAGTTCTACATTTTTTTAGCAGTTTTATTATTAGATTTGATTATAGATAGGTGAAAGCATTGTGTTTCATAATTGTTTGCACAGTTACTGAAGTTACTGAATAAGAGATAGGAAGAGAATATATTTTTTTCAATGTATCACTGTCATATTGGAGTAGATTTATTGCCAGACTATTAGGGGAACAAAAATAATTTTCAAGATGTATGCATGATTATATATGTTTTCATTCAAAGGTCTCCTGGTGCAAGGTGATCCATCCATTATATATATCATCTATGTATAGAATGATATCTTCCATTACTCACTTGAAATGATACCACCCTGGATAAGAGATTAATAAATTCAAAATATAAATATAACATTTTAAGAGAATTAAATGGAACAATTCAGATTTTCTTATGTAAAGGTTATAGGTTAGCAGAAATACAGCTAAAATTAACTGAAATTTGGTTTTAAGTTGACATTTAAGAAGATAATGTGTTCTTGTGTTCTTTAAATAATACACTTAACCTTCCTCCCCTATCCCTATGGCACTGACACAATACAACAGCAAAGATGATTAAAAGAAAAAAAAAAGAAATACTATACTTGTGTCAGTTAGGATTCTCTTAAAGAGTTAAACATTGCCAGTGATGGCAAAAGAGTTGTTCCAAATAGATGTTTTGTAAATGTTTTTACATGAAAGAATTTTTAACTGTGGAGTTAGAATCAGTTACAAAACTTGACTTTAAATGGCTTTCCACTTTATTGCCTGGCAATCTCATGTACTCCGGGTGCTAACCATCTGCATAATCCCCATGGCAAAATGGATAAAGTAAAAACAAAAGAAGTGTGCTCTTCAGGGGAGGCATTATCACACAACCAGTTACCAATTAAGAGGCAGTTACAAACATATTTGAGTCCAACAAGACTGAATTTGAGGGATGGGACGGTTTACCTATCAAAGATTGTGTTGCAGTTTAGACAGCCCAAAAGTCTTTGCAGTTCACTAGTCAAAATTTATATTTGCACAAAATTGTATGTTACAGGGTCTATAAGGACTTAACTATAAATGTCACTGATATAAAACCACAGAATTATCACTGGTTTAAATTAATGTTGTATGTTGTTATCTGAAAGGAAACATTTAAATCAATTCTTGTTGGTCTCTGCTACTTTGAATACTTGCTGTCTGAAGTTGGTTTAAATCCTTAATGAATGTGACGAATGCAGTGTCACATTCTGAACAAAGAAAGGTTCTGATCTAGTTTCTCCCACTTTGCCATACATCATTTGGACAGAAAAGACGTATATATGGGAAGACTTACAGTGTGTTTTTGTGTTAGATTCTTTGTCAGAGGAATATTTCTCCAGTCTCAAACATAGCTTAAATATCTGTTCTTTGCTATTCCTAGTTGGTATCCCTGTCCTCTACTGCAGGACTTCCTGTCACTTCACCTGACAGTGAATCCTGTCACTTCTATATGTTCAGTGGTTTTAGTCAAGCTGTGTTTTAGAAAACAATGAAATTATCTAAGAAAACAATTTAAACTCTATTTTTTTATTAATGTCTGTTTTTTTCTTTGGTAAGCAAGATCATTTGAGTGATGGGATAAAGGTTTGAGGTGGAACCAGTGTAAACTTTTTCATTGCAGAGAAGGAAAAGATAATGCAAAACTGCATCCTGAAGGAAGATAAACAAATATTCCTCTCGTCGCTGTTATCTGGGCTTGGAGAAGCTGAAAATGTAGTCTTACATCATTGAAAACAGTGCAGAGTTATTCAGTATATTGTTTTTATTTCAATTCCAACGCCAAGTCTTTCTGGTTTTGTTTCTTTTTTTTTTTTCTTTTTTTTTTTTTATTTTGCAGCTGAATAAAAAAACAAACAACCAAGCAAGCAAACAAAACAACAACAAAAAAACCCTCTGAAACATTTTCCCTACTTTTTTTTATGTTTTAAATTAACTTTAACCTTCTGAGAACTACTTCAATCTTTATTATCTCTATAGCACCTTTGTTTTATTATATTTTGTCTTCAAAATTCTTGAGACTTGTCATTCCCAGCAGTAATCTTTGTTAAAAAGTCACTGAGCCACTTCTCTACACCAAATATTCTGTGAAAGTCTGTTACCAAGAGGAAAGATGTTGTCTAAGGAGATTTGGTCTAATTAGGTCTGAGAATGTAGATCAGCTGATATATTTGTTTGTTTGTTTAGTGTTAAAAGCAACTTAACAAAATTAAAACTAAATATATGACAAACTAGTAAATTATTTTCATTGCCTTTTAGAATCATATGAGAAGATACATTGATTTAATTTCAATACTAAGCGTAGGAATTTTATTAATTCTAATATTTATTAAAATGTGAATTAGTAGACTGAACAATAGTATTGCTTAGTTCAATATCAGCTAAGTTCTCATGACAAATTTTCTTGATTTTATTTCAGTTGTAGGATTGAGTTTAATGATAAATGTTTAAAGTCACACTGGTTTTTAATTGAGTATAAAGCTTCAGAATCCTGAAAGAGCTGACAAGATTCAAGGAAGAAAGAAGTTATTTTAGGGTCCTGAAAAACTTTGTGAAAAAGTCCACTGTTAAATATTAAATTTATTATAATGTTGCATATACAGATTTTAGAGTACGTTTGGACAACTTTGGCATAATTTTCATATACTCAAACACTTTGACAGTTCTAAACAAAGGCTTTATTGTTTAGAGTAAGCGTTCTCTAAGAAGCACAAACCAAGTCTAAATTTTGTTAATTAACTTTGCTCAAAATGCAGAGCTCAGAACAACCAGATTTTTTTTCACTGCCCTCTAGGATAAATGTTGGGGGAAAAAAACCACATTAAAGTCTAATGTTTCACTGCAAACAACTAAGGTGCACTGGAAATATTTTACAGAGATTTCAATAAGGATCTAGGAGATTAATAAGATCATAATGGAAAATGAAATATAATTGTACTGACAATTACTGTAATATTCCAATAGAATTACCTGGAACTGTTTGATCATCCCTTTACGTTTAGGAGATCTTGACTAGTTGTCAGGAACACAGCATAAACCACATACTAAAGCAGCTATTATGCCAGAAAAAAAAAAAAAGGGGGGGGGCAGAAGGAATTCTTAATTTTTAGGTATTTCTTGTGCAATTTTTTATGCAAAAGTATAAGAAGTAGAAGTACTCAAACCCTAATGCAAGACTGAATGAGATATTTTTGGCAGTTTAACATTGTTGCTAAGGAAATGCATCCATTTTTAATATTCAATAGTTCTCTATGATCTCGAATTTAAAAGAAATTAGCCTTTAGAACTTAACTGATTAATTCTGCAGATTGCACAATTGATCCAGGGCCATGGCATTTCTCATGCTGTTTTAATCTAAATGTCATCTGTGAAAAACTGCAAAGTAACGGAACTGTATTTGTTGCAGTCTCTGTCAATTGAGGCAAGTTTTCTTCAATATTTTAATATCTGCAGTGGAAGAGTGTTTCGTGTGGAACAGTTAGCCAGTTACTGAAACAGCAATAAATTCTGAATATCTAGAGAGTAGAAAAGAAAGACAAATCATTAATTATATCCTTTGGAAAATATCTGTGATATTAAAGGGTGACAATTATCTACAGCTGCAAAGTTGACACTAGTGATGTTCCTACTGGAAAATAATATGCTTCCCTGAAGGGGCATGTGCTGTCTCTTCCCCTGAACCATAATCATCAGTACAGAATTTTACTTTCTTAATTCTGACCTTCAGAACAGATCTGGTGACTTGTTTTAGTCTGTGATTGGCAAATCTCAAAGCAGATTTTCTAACAGAAAGGCAGTTTATTGAACCGCGAAGTCATGTCCTACAGTAAAGGTGGGGATGAATATCTCCTTTTTAGAGATGACAAATTTTAGAGGAGACATGAAACAAATTCTGAGCTCAGATATTGGCCAAGTGTGTGTCATACTAATGGTAAAGCTCCATATTAAACATTTTGCAAGGTTAAAGAATGTACAACAGCAAAACCTGAGGTGATAACTTTTGAAGGTCACTTTCTAGCTGTTGCTATGTTGAAATTCAAGGTGAATGCACGATGTGTAGGGGACGTTTGTGTTTTTAATCTTGAAATAGTCTCTTCTACCTGTTTTGTATGGAATAATGTAGGGAGTTTTATTGATTCTTCATAACTTCTGGTGATAAAAGGTGTGTACTTTATTAAAAAATAGTAATTCAGACTAAGATCTTGTAGTGGTTCTGCCTGAAGAACTGGCAAGCAAAAGAGTATTCTGTCTTACTTGTTAGCTGTTCACATACCTATTCAAAAATTGAGGAGACTGTACCAACCAAATAGGTATGAGGCATCTTAATTCCTTGTTATGTGAGCAGTCTTTGTTAATAGGCAATTTTGTTGTTGTCTCACAATAAAAGATAACCACACTCTCCTCCCTCAGGTGGGAAGAGTAGTTGACCAGCAGATGTTGTTTCCCCTGGGAAAATTCAAAGCAGCCCTTGTCATGGAATCAGGAATGGTGTGTAGTAGAGAGAGATGGAGGAAGAAGAGATGTACAGGTGCAATATCGCTTAGGAAGGTATAATGACCAGGAAGAGAAAAGGATAAGAAATAATGAGACTGATCCTTTCTTGTGAGAGAAATACTTTGAGTCCTGAAAAGACGACTGGGACTGACTTCAGGGAATAAGGAAAGGTGTAGCTCATGCTTCCATAATTAGAAGAGGTAAAAAATAGCTTCTCCTGCTCTCGTAAAGCCAGAGTATGTGGAAAGTTACCTGACTTTGCTAGCTAAGCAGCCAAAAGTAAATTTTCTCAGTAGCAGCATAAATGTTACTTGCATGAAAGGAATGCTGCAAAGACATTTTTAGACTGAATGCCTGTGCTTAGCAGCTGATAAAATACATGCTGAGACTTTTGCAATAAGTGTTGAAGTCCTCAGCCCTGGGCTATCATCATTAAGATGTTTTATGAAAATTTAAAGAATACTCTTCATAATCAGTGGATTATCTGTAATTCCTGTAATTGCCATTCTTATTCTGATTCCTTTTGATGCCTTGATCAAAGCCTCATTATACCTCATGCTAAACATCCATGGCGTTGATAGTGCTTGTATCAAGCAAGTGCAATAATGAAGCCTGAAAGCATCTAACAATTGATATAATAAGCAACGGGTGCATGCAGGAGGAGGCTTAGTAAAATAATAATAATAATAACCCTTCTTTTCGGTAGGGTGTTTCAGAGTTCATTTGAGCTTATGTGTGCTTCTGATTATTTAATACAGGAACAGCAAGAGAGAACTAACAATGCAGAAAGCACTGCCAAGGTAATTAGGGTCTTCTTGAAGGAAGGCATATCAGGAAATATCATCATTGTAGAAACTAAGATAGCTACATTTTCTACATTTCTTCTAATTAAAATTTTCTGGGGGCTTTTCAGCTCAGTAATAGACAATTTTACTTGCTGTGTCACAAGCTTAATGACTAAGGAGTGAGCTTTGAGTGTTTAACAAGCTTCCTGCAAGTACATTTGTGCTGTTGTTTTATTTTTAGTTGGGATGTTTATATCTAAGCCCATTTGAAAAATTGCTTGACGTTTAGAGCAATTCCACAAAAGTCACATCTTTTGTCTGCTATTTAAAAATCTGCTTTTGCTTTGTCACTGAATTTTTCTATGCATGACTGAATTCCGCCTCAATAAAAATTTCACAGTGTATTATACAAGAAAGTAAAACGAGGAGGTTGTTTCTATCTAGAGGTTATAGCCATGATCACTGTGCAGCTTTACCTATTCATGTGGCTCTCCAGAGTGCTGTGTATGAATCTCGTTGGCTACATCTATATTACTTTGGTAGGTATAACCACATTTGGGTTCAGATTTGCTGTGTTATGAACCTGGATGATACCTGTGAATACCTTTAGCATATAGAAAGTTTGACATAGAAACAGAGCAGAGGTTGAGAACTGGGATAATATCCTTTGATGAACAAGAAATATCTCTAAAGCATGTTTCTTGAAACTTTGTCAATACCCACAAGTATGATATTTCTCTCAGGATCAGCTAGGGTGTATTTTTATTTCTTTTTCAAACTATTTGCTTGTGCTTTGTTTATCTGTATTCCACAGCTTTTCATTTGTTACGTGAGTCAATTAAGATATATTTGGCATCTTGATTTGGAAAAATAGAGTTTGTATCTCACTGAAAATGTGGCTCTACATCAATATTTGGGGTATTTTCACCAAATGATTTTTCACATAATGTCAAATCTGCTACTCATTTTACTAGTGTTATATAAAAAAGTTCATTAATTATTTTTTTTCTGCTGGCATTGATGATAAT
Organism: Strigops habroptila; assembly: GCF_004027225.2. Lineage (NCBI taxonomy): Eukaryota > Metazoa > Chordata > Aves > Psittaciformes > Psittacidae > Strigops > Strigops habroptila. The sequence continues at coordinate 30,057,030 of NC_044283.2, read as the reverse complement.
TATCACAGAATATTACATGTAAATTACATTATATATAAATCAGTCTTGCTATGGACGAATGAAATGCATTGACTTGAATACTTTTCCAAACCTCCCTAATATGTAAAACTGGTATGAAAAAAAATACTGATTTTCAATAATATTGGTCAAAGTTTAAGATATCTGGAATGTTTCATTGAAGCAGAAGTCCAAAGTTTATTGTGATTTTGCAGTCAGCTTCCTGATTCTGAATGTAATTATTATGGATTCAGTTGTGACTCTCAGGTTAGAAAGGACAATTGGTCAGGAACAAAGCACACTTAAATTCAAATTTATTTTGGGAATGCAGGAATATGGAAAATAGGTAAAGTATCAAATTTAGTTGGATTGCTATGTATATTAAATCTCTTCTTCGAGTTGTCCAGGAATAACTTCAACTATAAATTATTCACTTCTCCCTATATGAAGTACCTCTATGTTGAGGACCCTACTGTCCTGACACCTTGGGAGGATTCTTGGAAATGAAAGTATTCTTGGAAAGAACATTTTTGGGAATATTCTGATGAAGAACATTTTTCTTTAATTTGTATTTGACAGTCCCAAGCTTTTATAAGCTTCCAACAGTTGTAACAGAGTTCAATCTTTTCAAGTACTCAGCAATTGTTGGCATTTGAAGGTCTGTTTTTTCCAAATCTTTCCTTATTCAAGTTCCATCATGTTTTTTTAGTGCTAATAATAAAGTTAATGATAGAAAGTTTGGCTCTAAGACTGCTAGCCTTATGGATGTGTGGGTTTTTTAGTCCCCAGAGCTTTGGAAATAACTGGTCATTCTGAGTAACTAGTTTGTTAGGGTAGGTTTGTCGAAAGAGCCCTGTGAGGAAATGTCCTGCCATAACTATACTAGTTGCCCATACTCCCTACCTACTGCATTACTTTTTACATCTATATGACCCTGTGCAGAGGTCCAGAAACCTGAAGTGTTGTGCGCAGGAATTGTAAGAGATCTAGTACTTTCACTATAAGCTGTGATATACATACTGGTAGTATTTGTAAGAGTGTCAAAGTGGGTGGTAGTATCATAATTAACTGTGTTCTGAGCATAAGTCTGAGATTATGTTTAATTATACAGTGTACCATCTTGTAAGTAAGCTAATGTTGTATTAAACTAACTGGAACTAAATTGCTCTATTTAAGCTCTTTCTAATTTAAAGGGTGCATTTTGGAAATACTCTTCAAAACTGAGCTAAGTAGCTGGGATTGCCTATTTAAGTGGTGTACAAAAAAGCATGAAATTTGTCCCAAATATGTTGAAAATAATTGAATCTATAAGAAATGTGAGTTTTGCTGTGATTGCTCATGCAGAATATTTTATAGTTAAATTACTTTATAAAGCAATTTATCGGTCTTTCATATACTTACAGTAAACTGCTCATCTAATTCTAAAAATAAAGTTGATCATTAGTTCTGCACTGTGATCCTTACTCAGAAAAAACCAAAACCCAAAACCAACCAAAAAACCCACAACCTTTTTTCCCTGAAAAATTTCCATTATATTTATAACTGGATTCACATTCAAGAAAGCTTTTTGAAAATATCCCTGAAATTCTTTGGTTTATTTTTCCTTTCATGAATCTCAGCTGCAAACCTGTTTCAGATAAGAAGTGACTATAGTAATATCATGTTCATCTGGTTTATCTTAAATACACTACGGAAAATCCTGAAGTTCTAATATTTCGGGGCTTGCAACATGAGTCATCTCATAGAGTTTCATGAGCATCTGCTAGCTCTTTAGGTCCTCATATCTGTCAGAGAGCAGCAAGGGCTCGCTGCTCCCTAAGGGGTAAGGAGAGGTCAACCAAGACAACCCTGCCAGGAGGGCTTCCAATGGGGCTTGACTGAAATGGGCCCTCCCAGTGGTAGGGGAAGCCCCAGGGAGGCTAGGCAGGGCCAGTAAGGGCTGATGGAGCCCTCATGGCTTTAAGAGTATCCTTTTATAATATTGTAGTTACTAGCATTTTGTTATTATTAAAAGCTCTATGTACCTATAAGAATGTTCTTACTCTGTTGGTTTTTGTTATATACAGTATAATATTTGAAATGGCATTACAAATTATTTACTACCACTTTTCTGAAGACCACATTTAGATAGCAGTGCAGAAATAGAAAGTTCAAGTGGTCTGTTAATGAGAAGGTGTGTATATGTAGTCTACTATGCTTCATATAAAATCACATCTGTTTTTTAAGAAATTATTAACGAATTAGTAACATCAAAGATATTTCTGTGTCACCGTGTCATACATCAGATATAAAGAATTATACTTCAGTACAGAATTTAAATTAGGAGAAATTGTATTTGAAATTAAAAGTTCTTACTCTGATACATCTGATTCGTTAAGGATGGGGGAAAACCACAGAAAGTAGCGTCCCTCAAATAAAGTCTTTTGCCACAGATTTTTTCTTTTAAAAGGTTTAGCTTAAAAAAAATTAGCCGTTTTCAAGACATTGTTCAGTATTCTATTTTGCACAGCCGAAAAATGTTCCCTATTCAGATGAGTTCAGAAATCATTTCCAGAAAAAAAATAAAACTAACATAATTTCACTATATGAAATTCTTTGTTCTTTTGGGGTTTTTGCATGTGTTTGCAAAGCAAGCTTTTCATTGTCCTGTAAATGGGCAATATAGCTGAAGTAAAGAAGCTGTCCACTAAGGAACTGGCTGCCATTGGTGTGTGTGAAGAATACTCACAAAATCTTCACATAAGCGATACGACTTGTTCCACATTTTTCACTGGCTTTGCAGTAGACATTAAACTATTCCTGAAAATGCTTAACAAATACAGGTAATCTCAGAGCAAATTTATATAGCACACTAACTGCCGTGCTTAATTCATCACACATTCTTACAGTTCAAGTTAGAATTATGAAGAGTGGGAAAGAAGCCATGGTTGTCTGTGTGCTATGCAAAATGAGGAAACAGGAGCAATATCTGTGAGAGAAAAGGGGAGGAAAGAAGTCAGCTTTCTAGTTACAATTTTTTTTTTTTTATGTGCTTCTTCAGGAGGAAGATTTCATAATATAGATTCCAGATTGTAGTATTGGATTTTAGGGCCTACTTTGCTCCAAGACTGAATAATACTCTTAATCTGAAAGTGATCTAAGTTTCCTGTACCTCAGGAAACTCCCTGTTCAAGTGTCCCATACTACAATTTCAGGAAGCAGGAACAGCTTCTGAACTCACAGGATTGGGGCTGCAAGTATGGCATGGCTTTTTCCAGGGGTAGAAAGTTGAGATGGGCAGGATAGATCTGCCTTTTTGGTTCTTTTTCTCATGCATTCAAATTAACTCAGCATCAAGAAATAATAATAGATGATGAAGAACCTCTTCAGGGATGTTCCTTGGAGTTGCTCATGATAACATCAACACTGCATGTATATGATTATGTTCTAAATGTGGAGCATGTGTGTTCCTGATACTGATAATGCTGAGCTACAGAAATATATGGAACTCATTTTATAGCACTACATTACCTTATTATATGTAAAGGAAAAACAGCACTACATTATTACATGTAATGGGAAAATGTCCTTTATGTTCATCTCTGAATGAAAGATCTGATATACAGCTGTATAATGTCAGCAACAGCAGCAATAGATCTTTGCCCCTTTTTTAATGTGTGGCTTTTTGTCAGGTATAACCTAAAGCCTTTTTCATTAAGTAAATGTACAGAAATTATTTACTAATTGTGCTGGTTTCAGCTGGAACAGAGTGATGCTTAGTACTGGCTGGGTTTAAACCACAACACTAATATACCAGTATGGGGGGGGTTTTATACTTTATCAGCTGTTGGGTGATGTCAGCCTAGAAAATTATATCAAGAAAATAACTATGCCTGTTCCTAAGCTTGTCTGACTTCAGAACAAATGTTATTTATTTACACATACTTCCAGTATTTGAAGAGCTTAATCATCCCCTTTTTTTCCCGGAAAACAGTATGATGACACACTCCTATCTCCCTTCTGACATCTGAATATCAAGTACTTTGTGGATTATCGAGTGTATTAAATTGCATGCTGAAGTTTACATCAAAAAGAGTAGCAGATCTGGTGATCCAGAGAGAAAATTATCCAACATTTTAATGCTGCAGATATATTTGTGTTCATATGACTGATGTTTATCTCAGTTTATACTCATCTTACAGATCTATAATTCCACTGATTTTAGCTAAGTATTCTCTGAGTTACTAGCATCTCTGAGCAGACTACGTTTGAATACCTTGAACCTGTCTTTAAGCACTTCCTGTGGAAAATAGAAGTACAGGTAAATAGTGTAGATAAAATGTCGGACTGCGTAAATTGATAGAGTTTTGCCACTGGGTTTTCTTTCTTCCAGAATTTAAGCTCGCAGCTCTATATTTGACATCCAGAAACTGAAGAATATAGATTTAAGTTCTTAACTTCTTCATCCCTCTTTTTATCTTTTAAATAAGACAAGGAAAGTAGAAGAAGGAAGGCTTGGCTCATGTAATTTTTCATTATCCCATACCTGAGAATTTGATATCCAAGGTCTTCATTTACAATTAGAGCCTGAGCCCAAGAAACCGGAGAGGCAGATTTTAGCCTGAGAATCGTGTTAAGTATTTTCCTAAGGTGAAAGGAAAGAAACCTTCAGATGAGACTATGGACAGTGTTTGGAAGTGTAAAATGCCAAACCGTTAGCTGAGCTGGCAAAAATAGGAATAGGAGTACCCTCCCTTGCTAAGGGTGAGATTATTCTAACTGAGGAGACTCTTAGCTGAATACTGACGAAGCAAAAGGGAAAAGGGCTCCTTAAAAATATATTTTGGCCATGCAGCTGTCTTACCAGGACAACCTGCTTTCCCAGAGCAGCAGTTGCCTCGACTAATGATCTTCAAAGGACCATAAGGAAAGTGAAAATCAAATCAAGTGTTGAGAAAAAGGTCCTTAGCAGCTGCTTTTGTTGCCAGAAGCTCCCTTGATTGCATCACACGTTTAGCTCAAACCAGTCACATTGAACACAGTGTCTCACTGGTAATTACAGCTTCTTATCTAGAAAGATGGACAAGTGACTTTCATCTGCCAGATTCCATGATGCAGAGCTAATTGGCAGGATGTTAGAGAGGTCATAGCACAGTCCAGTGAGAGATGTAACACACCTGAACTCTTAGAAATTAGCTCAGAATAATTTCAGACTTCCCAGGGAACTGATTATCATTTAAAGTTAATAATCATAGTGAAAACAACTGGGAAGAGTGTTTCCGGCAGCGGCAAAGCTAGGATTCAAAGGACAGGATTTTAAGGTGTAGAAAAATTAAGTGCAAACCTAATGCATCATTCAGGTAAAAATAAGTCTTTGTATACGGCTCCTAAATTCCTTTCCTTCTCTTGTAAAACTTTCAAGAACAGGAAGAACCAATATATTCACATACATACACAAAGTAGTCTATCTAACCTAATATGCTCAGTCCAGGGATGCCAGGGAACAGTCTAAGAATAAAGTGAGTATATAATGATTTTCAGAAATTTTTTCCCAGCCCTTAGTCATTCGTACCTAAGGCACTTTCCCAGCTGTTTTTGTCAGGTGTCTTACCTGTGCTTAGTTGCCAGAAGCATTAATATACCCATGGTCTCACTGCAAGCTTCAGGGGAAGTACAGTGTGGTATCAGATGATTCCATGGAGGAAAGTGCCTCTGCAGCAACAGCAGCAACCACCAAATTTTCCCTCTTTTCATGTGCTTATCCCCCTCCAAAGAGAGCATGATACATAAGCTCATTTTTTTAGGCTGGGTTTCTCGTGTCTATCTATTGAAGCTCTTCCATTTTCCCCTGCATCTGTCCATCCCCTGGAGGAGTGGGTCTGGCTTCTCATTCTTCAAGATGCAAAATTCAGTTCTGTTTTAATTTCTGAGATTCCTTAAGCTGGCTGTGGACACAGGATATGCCTACGCATATATATGTAAACATGCTTGGAATGCTTAAATATAGCCGCATAACTATAGCAATGTAGTCATGCTGCAAACTGACTCCAAAAATGTTATGACTGTACTTAACATCATACCATGTTTGTCTCTGTTCTACATCAGCTTGATCTCTACTAGCACCTGTCAGGTACTACTGGAAGGTGGGTCAGGGTTGGTTGTTATATGACTTCACCTTCCAGTGCTCTCTTTCTTTGCTTTTTTGAGAATAATGATACCTCTTACCTTCAAAGAAATGCGTTGCTTGTGTTTGTAAGGTTTTAGTAAGTGAAATCCTAATACTGTAGATAGTGTAGGTTAATAATGTAGTATAGTGTTGGTTAAGTAGTTAGAAAAGTGTGTGTTAGCAATATGTGGAAAAGGCTAACAAAACAGGTTGGTGTTAAGGTTTTTGAATTTGTAACCTCGTAATATCCTGAGGAAATAAAGCACAATTTATATAAATTAAGTTCAACTCTGATTTCTAAAGCAGGGATTCTATGCACGAAGGTTTTAAGCTCAAGATAGCAATCTTGTTATTCTTTTATATAAAAATTTGACTTGTAAAATACTTTGTGAAATCATTAAAAAGGCTATTACATTTGACAGAACTCCCCTCTCAGCATGCATGTTTATATTTAGTTCTAACTTAATTCTACCTCAGTTTTTTGTTCTCTCATTTATTGTCTTATACATGTTTCCCAGGATAGCCCACTGGTCTTACAGTCTGACAGAAATGTAACAGTGAATGCAAGAAATCACATGGGACAGTTAACTGGACAACTGACAGTAGGTGAGTGTTCTTTATTGACTGTTATGTACATCAGTTTAGCTTTATGAATAGGTTTCATTAGTTAAAATTGAAGATAAATTATTGCTGAATAATCAGAAAAAATTTTCATCACCATACTCAAACAAAAACCAGTGTGTACAATGGATTAGAAGAGCATGATTCATTATTAGCTGAACGCAGGGAAAGTAGAAATTCCTCCAAATATTTAAAACAGCTTAATGGAAAATGATTATTTTTTGAGATAGGTGTAAGAACAAACTAAAAAAAAATAATCAGCAAAACATGTTTCAACAACAGTTTTGATGGGAAAAGAATTATCATATTCTCACAAGTTCTGTCAGTCTTCCACTGCTTCAGTGGTAATTGGTTTGTCCCCATTAGTCTTGCAATGTATCTGTATCAGCATATATTGAAAACAGTTGGAGTAACAGAATGTAAAAAAACCAAAACAAAACAAAAATCCAAATGCTTTCCTAGTCATTACAAAATTCTAATGGAAAATGATCATCCTCCCAGTCATTGATTAAAATGGTGGCTGATATTTTGCAAAACATAAAATATAGCAGATCAGAGTTCCAAATGAAATAGAAATAAAAAATCCTGTACTTATCTGTTCTGCTTTTCATTATTTTTTTCCTCCTTTTATTAAGTTTACCATGTTATACTGCTTTTTTAGCACAAATCATACTTACTATGTTAGTAAATATGAAGTAATGTTTTTTATATTTTCAGTACTAGGACAGTACTGAAGATATTCATTGCTTTTTAAGAATATTGGCCAAAAATTCAGTACAAAGTAATGTTCTAGATATGTTAGAAAATAATATATATTGACTGGCAATAAGATGACAAATAATGCAAACAGGTATGTGTAGGATCCTGACGTCTATATAAATTTGAGGAGACACCCCTTAGACTCCACATCTTTTATTTTTTTTCATTTCTGGATTAAGCTGTGTTTTACCCACCCATGTGCCAAGGTTATGCTCACAAATAGTGTTAATTTAACTCTAGTTGTAATCTATACTGAGCTTTCATACTGGCTGGAGACAGTGGCTTCAAATTGTAAAAAATCTTTGGCAAGTGCATACAGTGACACACCATCTGCACTGATTTCCCTGAATGACCACATCAAATGAGTGTGCAAAGGTAACCAGACTTGCTAGCAGATACAGATAGATGAGGAAAATTAAGCTAACACCTGTTCTAGCCGTATTGTACTTGCCCAGTGTGTTTATGGAACACAGTTCTGCCTCATCTAATAGCTCTATTATTAAAACCTTCCACTTCAGTTGGTAATTGCTAAAAGGCGAGTTGTTTATGGCAAACATTCGCATTGACTAAAATAGATATGATATTTTGATTGCTGACACATTTCCTGCTAAGTGAATCCAGCCCTGAAAATGTATGTGCGTGTATTGAGACTGACCTGCTTAAAGGCATCACACTAGAGGTTAATATTCTAAAAACATAAAGGCCTGAAGAAAACATGTGTTTTTATGTTACCATCATTAGGGTGAACACCTGTAAGGTTCTTGGTGTGCAGCTGGTGCAGAGTGTCTGGAGAGTGGAAGTGTGCTAAATTGCAATATGGTATTTACATTATTTCTTATTCTTTATCTTCCTCTTATTTTTCAGGCTGTATTGCCTTTATTCTTTCTTATATTAAAAAAATCTGCTTCCTTACTTTTTATAAATTCCTCATATAGCACTGAATGCATATTAAAATATTCCTTCTTACTGATTATTTTATATTTCTTACTTAGTAAACGCACTCATAACTACCAGTGCAATCAGTAAAAGCCTGAATATTCTACTATTGGACGTCAAGGATATTAACAGGCTCCTAAAATTCAGAATGTATTATTCCTGTCCTCCCCTATAAAAATTTTTGTTGTGTAAGGCAGAGCACAGGAAGACATATCTTTTATTTTTGCCTAGGTGAAAGCATGGAAACTTCTGCCGAGAGAAGGGGATGGGGCTTTACTGTACCACGTTTGCTGACATCAGAAAGTATTTTTTCCTGTTAGTTGTAAATATGGTCGGGAAAGTCCCTGACTTGATAAAAAATGCTCTTTGTCCCTCCACTAGTGCTGCATGCTGAAGCAGTTGTGTGTGTCTGCCCAGGGATGAAAGGGATGAAAATAAACAGTGGAGGAAGCAGTGAGGAGAAACTTTAAATCTCAAAAAAAAAAGTAAATTATTATGCCTAGTTAACAACTTTGAAATGTTCTTTTCTCTTAACTTTAAAAAGTTGAATAATTAAAAAACTCAAAACAAAACCAAAAAACCAAACCCCAACACTACAAATTTATATGCATGGTAGGGGCATTCTGAAAAGAAAGAAGGATGCTTGTACATTTAGGTGGATGATAATACACTTCCTATACATGTGATATCATTGGCATTTTATCTGATGTAAGTGGTGTTACAAGGCAATAAATAGGCTGGTCTCTTTATTGTTCGAATTGCTGGTGATGTCAAATTTTAGGACAACTAAAATTTCTTTCTGTGGTGCTTGGAACTGTACCATACAAGACTAAGACAGTCTTGAGAGGATCTGATTAAAATTTTCACTGTAGGATAGATTAATGTAAAGAATTGGGGTGGGGCTGGGAGGAAGAGGGCTATATGATCACCCAGGGAGATGGAAAAACTCCAGTGAAACTCTTGATTACTTACAGGTATTCAATTGTGTAAGTTACTGTGAAAGACAAAACATTTCTGTAAAGTGCATCATGAAGACATCTTGAAACACATCATAATCTAGGAGGAGTGAAGAAAAATATATATTAAAAAAATAGCTAAGAGCACTGGATGATTGAGTGGTTACATGTTTGAATGGTGTAAAGTCAAATTATGGCTCCAGGTCTTACAAAACCAAGTTTGCATTCATTACTACAGTACAGTGTATTTATACTGGCACTGAAAATGGTACTGAGAGAAAGTCACAGGCATAGCAATACTTTCCATTGGGGTCTACACCAGCTGGGCTAAAGTATTGGTTTGTGCTCTGTTCTATTCATGACATATGGTCAGGAAACTGCCAAATTTGTATCTGGATCATAGGATCATAGAATCATAGAATAGTTAGGGTTAGAAAGGACCTTAAGATCGTCTAGTTCCAACCCCCCTGCCATGGGCAGGGACACCTCACACTAAACCATGTTGCCCAAGGCTCTGTCCAACCTGGCCTTGAACACTGCCGGGGACGGAGCATTCACAACTTCCTTGGGCAACCCATTCCAGTGCCTCACCACCCTCACTGTAAAGAACTTCTTCCTTATATCTAATCTAAACTTCCCCAAAAGGACTCCACAGCCTTCAGTTTTTAGACATGCCATTTAAGAGCAACAGAGCAGATATAGCACAGACATGAAGTATAGCTACAGAATAAAAATGTAAAGATGACCATCCATTGATTTTTTTTGAGCTAAGTGGATAAAGACAAGTAATGACATCTCTTCCCTCGCAACCCTTACTTAGCAATACTTCTTGCATTATGCATTCTACTGAATACTTTGACACAACCTTTTGTTTGTGTTTAGTCAATGTTTGCATAGTTTAACACCGTATGGAAAAAGATCTACTTCTTTTCTTGCCAATCTTAGGAATGCACAATAGTTGCTCACCTCAAGCCGGAAGCCTCCACGCAGATCATATGTATGTCTGCCTAGTTTTGAGTACAAGACATTAGGCCGGCAAATGCTAAAGGGATCAAAGTTAAATATGACTGAAAGGAGACATTTGAAACCCACATGTGTGTTTACCATAACTCCATGTTCGGATTTGATTATTACTTTGCCAACTTTCTGCTGTTTTCATGATTTTTTTTTTATTTTTTTTTTTTTTTAACTTGATCTTGTGGCAGTAATCGCTTCTGACAGGTATTTCTACTATTGCTTGACCCTCTTCCATTCGTAAAGATCCCTGGAGATGTCTGAAATGTGCTAAGCTTTGGGCCCTTTAAAACAGAATCATAACATTCATAGAGATCCAGAGCTGTACAAGTCACAGGTTTAAAGAGCTCCTGAACCTATAGCTCTACTCCCTGAGATTTTGAGAGCCATACAAATTGATAAAAATTACTTGAATACCAATGAAAGTTATATCACTCTTCTGTAATTACTTTTTGAAAATAGCAGGTAGATGTATAATTTTCAATTACAGCCCTTTTAAAAACTAGTAACAGTACTAAAAGATATAGCTATTCAAATAACTTGTTAAACTTGATGACACTTTCCATTCATTCACCACAAAATTTGTGTTGTATATTTGAAATTGTTTTTCTTACAAATGTGCTAGTACACTTGCTGTGTTCTACCAAGAGTTCATGGGGTATTGTGCAGAAACTATGGGACATTAGAAACTACAGTTATGTAACCTTGTAGGAGTGGAAATCATCCCCTTCACGTTTTTGCCTGTACCACATATGCCAATTGTCTGTGCTTATATCTACCAATACCTTATACCAGGTAACTCATTCTGCTGTCCCTTCACTTTGGAGGTGATTGAAGTAGCTTATTACCTAAATGTTGCCTGCAATGTTCCCTTTGCAACATCTAGACATCAAGTAAGATCTGAAGCAAGAGACAACATTTCAAGCATACTTGCTTTTAGAGTTACCTGTGGTAGAACTTGTAATAATATGCGTGTACATTGCTCTAAATCTTTTATATCTATTGTCAAACATTTACTTCTATAAGGTTATTATGAACTAGAACTAAATATCCGTTAAGGTACTGGATGTAATAATGTGCTTAAGTAACAATGGACGAGAACCGTTTCTGTATTTTTAATCTTGTTTGCATACCTAGTCTCAAATGTAAGGTCTTTTAAGTGTTGCAGGAAGAGGGTAGTTTCAGAGCTCTCATAGGCATGCAACCTTTCCTCACAGTAGGAAAAGGGAACAAAAGTGCTCAACTCCTCTCTCTCTTACCTGTATGATTGCTCTTGTATTGTCAATCCTTTGTTAGCTGTTTCTACCCTTCAGGTGATCAGGTATGGATCAGAACTTTATTGTCAAGAACATGTAAAACAAAGCCTTTCTCCTTGCCCTTACAGGGAGGTTTGCCTACCTGTAGTCCCAAACTACAGTAATATTTCAAAAATCTAAAATATATTAAACATTCTACTAGTCTAATTTTCATATTAAAGCAATTGTTCTTACGACCATTGTGGTGCAGTAGGATTATGAATATTTTTAAGAAGACATCTTACAAAAACAAAGTCAGATAAAGAAGTTATCCATTTCTCAGCATTCTCTGAATTTGTATTCCTTAATTAAATTACAGACTGAAAAAAACCCACAATTTTGGTCCCTGAAACCAGCTTAATGTGTGGAAATCAGAAATGCAGGAAATTCACTTTTACCATACCTAGATGAATTAATAGTCCAGCTTTTGCAGTGATGTACAAACAGGAGTATTTCATATTGAACTTCAGATTGAGTATGTAATAGCTTAAATCTTCTTTTGGGTCACTTTGTCATTAGTCAGGCTCTTCTCATTGTAACAAGGGTTTTTAACTTGTATCACTCCCTCTTCCTTTTCTAATAAAAAAAAGAAAAACAAAACAAACAGAAGAAACCAAACAACAACAACAACAAAAAAAGCAAAAACCAAAACGCCAAAAAAACAACCCCAACCCACAGAACCTGTGATTTCTATGCTAAATTACTTACCTCATTTACAGTTTTTTCAGACATTTTTGCACCTTAAATGGAATTTTTTGTTGAAAATTACTCTGTTGTCTAATGTTTTCATTGGATTAAGTCAGTTACTTATCAATCCAGAGAATATTTAGATAACTCTAACACTAAAATATGATACCTTCTAAGTATACAAATTTTATAGTGTAATGTTTCTTACCAAAGTTTTATAGCCAGCTAAGCACTCTTTCCAAATATAGGAATATAAACAATTTATATTTACACAGGAGGTGGAAATACAGCTCATATGCCAGTCTGTGGTGTCGATCCATTGTCAGATCTTTTAAGTGATGGCAATGCGAGGTAACTTGCCCTTTCGTAGTACAGGTTAGCTACCTTGTACTTAACTGCAGAGTTAAAGGGTGTCTTTCAGCTTCAGGAACACTGCAGAAGGTACAACGGAGCGGTGCCTGGCAGGCCATATGGCTTTACGTCTCCTCCTGGCAAACCACATGAGACGAGCCAAGAGGCAGACAGAAAGCGTGCCATGTTGCTCGTAACAGTTGACATGGCCAGCTGGAATCTGAGTCTCATCCCTTCTCATAATTTACAGCGCGATGTGATGTTGCCTTTGTTTCTGTCTGTCTAGTCCCTGGAAAAATCTTTTTACAAACCATCTGTGCTGTAACAGGTTTTGTAATAAGAGCTCACACAAAATATACTCAGATATACTCTTAATGACTTTGTCTCAATTATCATGAGAATCTACTCACATTAATTAATTATCTTGAAGTGTGGTATTAGGAAAATGTGAAGCCCTGAAAACTGGACAAAACTTCAACCTCTTTGCCAGCACTCTGATGGGCCTGCCAAAGTAGCCTTTTAAAAATTATCATGTTAATTTATTTGAAATTCATCCATGTTTCCTCTAAGTCATCTTCCAATTATAGAAAGCCTTTCAACTTGTTTGTTTTGATTCAGCATCAAGAGGCAGTACTAGTTAATGAACTAATAAAAAACAGTTGCAGACAACTCTTTTCTAGTTTTTACTTCTATTTGTCTTGTAAGTTAGTTGCATCATTCTCCGTGTTAATCTGCATATGTACATTTGACATTCAGCAGTGGGGAACTTAAGCTCTTGTGACTAGGCCTTTCATTAACTGGATTGAAAAATAATACTTCTTCATACATCCATTATATAATTAACTCATAAAATTATTAACCATACTTGGTATCACCAGCCATTTGCAGTTCACTTGTGCTTGGGTAACAAGATCTCTTTGAAAGAGAGAGATACTTTACACAGTACTTCAGATTGCATTTAGTCATTTAGATGCATTTTCAATTTTTAAGCGGTCTCTTTCATGTCGTTATGATACTTTTGAATGTTATGTGCAGACATAACCCTACACCACTGTTTAATATTTTAAATACTCTATGGTGTAAAATATATCTGACATTTCCTTTATGAATTGCCTCAAGAAAACCGTGCTATAAAAATAGAGTAGTAAGCTATTTCCCTGTCACTTATTAGGACCAGGTGGTAATTCTTTGTGGTAGGTATGGCCACTATTTAACCTGAAATCTCCTTCCTGAAATCTTCTTCTTGTAAGAGCATATAGTATCAGTTGATATGTCAAGAATTAAAAATTCCCCCATGGATAAACACAAATGCAAGCAGCAGTAGGACAATAATTAAATTCTGTGCAATTCCTGTGTGGTTATTTCAGGGGCAAGAGCACTTGTGCATTCTTGGTTCTAAACAGCATGGCAAAGAAGGTCTATGCTGTGGATATCAGATTCCTTGCTTTAAGTATCCTCACTAGCATGTTATACATAATCTTCTTTCAATCTTATAATCAGTTGTTGTTAAATTATTTAAACACTACACCAGTACTTCCAGATCTGGGGTCTTGAGACCCCTCCCTCTTCTTTCTTCATTCAGTATATTTTTTATTTCTTTCTACATTCTTCAAACTCTAAAAGTTTTTGACATTTAAGTCTTTTCCAAAGATTCAACTTTTCTTCTTTCCTTTTTCTTTCCCTCAGTCTGAGCTCAGGAAGACTATTTCTACCTTGAACACAAGGTACAGCTCATGCTAGTTCATATCTGAAGTTGTATTGATCTAATGTGGAGAGCACCTTTTGCAGTTTGTAACACACAGATGAAAAACATACTTTGTACTTTTATAACTAATCTGATATTTCTTTCAGTAATATTTGTAGCATAGATAAAATGCATGCAGGTTATTTTCTCTCTCTTTTCCTAAGTTTATTCATCATCTATGTTTGGAAGTAATTTTGAGGTCAAGTACTTGGTTTTTTCTTTCCATAATCTGGAGCTGGTTTGGAAAGGACAGGCACATGGAGGAAAAGATGCCTTTTAAAAGTCAGAATACATGTTCTTAAGTTTGGGCTTTAGAAATCCTTCAAGGCATATGCAGCAACTGGGCAGCATGCTTTCTTTTTTCTTCTGTAACAACAATTCTGTTGTATATATTCAGCATAAATCTTACTTTTCATTGAGTTTCTGTTATGAAATTGGACTTTTTTTTTTTTTTTCACGTGGAAAGGTATAAATCTGCATAAAAAATTTAGCTTGCACTTTGATGAAAAGGTCCTCTACTGAGAGTGGTCGGTCACTGGGACATAGTTCCCCAGGAAGCTGGTCAGGGCACCAAGCCTGTAAGAACTCAAAGAGCGTCTGAATGATTGTCCTGGTTTTGGCTGGGATAGAGTTAATTTTCTTCTTAGTAGCTGGTGCAGTGCTGTGTTTTGGCTTTAGTCTGAGAACAATGCTGATAACACACCAATGTTTTAGTTGTTGTTAAGTAGCATTTGCTCTGATCAAGGACTTTTCAGTCTCTCATACTCTGCCAGTGAGGAGGGGCACAAGAAGCCGTGAGGAAGCAGAGACAGGACACCTGGCCCAAACTAGCCAAAGGGGTATTCCATACCACAGCACGTCATGCCCAGTATATAAACTGGGGGGAGTCACCCGGAAGGCCCAGATCGCTGCTGAGGTTGGGCTGGTGTTGGTCAGCGAGTGGTGAGCAATTGTTTTGTGCATCGCTTGTGTTTATTTTTTCCCTTTCCCCTTTTAGTTTTATATTCTCTCTCCTTGTTATTTCCCTTATCATCATTAGTAGCAGTAGTATTATATTTTGCTTTATTTTAGTTATTAAACTGTTCTTATCTCAACCTGCAGGGTTTACATCTTTCAATTCTCCTTCATATCACGCCCGAGGAGGGGAGGTAGAGGGGGAGGTGAGCAAATTTCTGTGTGGTACTGAGTTACCAGCTCAGTTTAAACCATGACAACGATGCTTTCAGTCATATGCTTTAGTTTTAGTTAGTCCTGTGGGGAGCAGGGGGTTGTACTCAATTATCCTTATGGGTCACTTCCAACTTGATATATTCTGTGATTCTATGATTCTTTCAAAGGGGTACGGAATAAGTCAATGGAGATGGAGGAAGAGGGACAAGTAGCAGGTCTTCCTCAGGCAGTCTACTGGAAGCCAGGCTTTGAGTGAAGCTTCAGGTCCTAGCTGCTTACAGTTGGTGCTGGCACAAATAGCCAGGCACACAGAGGACTGGTTGTGTGATGGCTTGCCGCAAGATAACCCTTGGAAAAGCAGCAGCTACAGTGCTCTTTTCTCATGAGAGGGCAATAGTTAAAGTTCTATATCCAGTATCACTCTAGAGATGATGGGAAAAGGATAAAAGGGAATGCTAAATCAGTGTTTTCCAGGCAGTGATTGTGGAAGGGGAGCAAAATTGCTGTGGTGACCCTGTGTAGAGGGGTGTCTGATAAGCCTCATCTTGGTGCCTTAGTATTTCATCTCAATGCTGACTTTGATTCCAGAGCATCTGTAGAGAGACTGGACATACATCTAAGTAGATTTCAATTACCAGCAGCTATTTTGCCAGCAGTATAGCAGTCATCTGCTTACTTTTCTGCTTTATAGGCATTTTGTTTTACCTCACTGTATTTTAAATGCAAGTCTAGGTGTTTCTATTTTTTGTAGAAAATTCTGTTTAAATTCTTTAATATTTTGTCCTCAATATTGAAAGATATATTCCCCTCCTCCCATCCCATCCCATCCCATTCCATCCCATCTCATCCTGTACGAAACTATAAACAGTGGTTGGATTTTATTGTAGAAGTAGAGTCTGAGTGGGAACAGTGCTGAAGCGTTAGTGTTTAAACATTAATCCATTGCCATCTGTCCTGCTGTTGTTACCCACACACTGTT
Source organism: Strigops habroptila (assembly GCF_004027225.2). Lineage (NCBI taxonomy): Eukaryota > Metazoa > Chordata > Aves > Psittaciformes > Psittacidae > Strigops > Strigops habroptila. The sequence continues at coordinate 30,040,376 of NC_044283.2, read as the reverse complement.
GGCCAATATAGACAGCATAACTACTACCCAAATGTTCAGAGCAGAGAAGTGATTTCCTTTTCTAGGAGAGAGATCCCAAAAGTCAAAGAAATAGACATTATTCAGAGGCATTTAAGTAGGTTTTGAGGGATACATCGTACATCTTCAGAAGATGGATCTCGTTCTTTGGTTTTAGCTTTACCAACTGCTAATATTTAATTTAACTGCAAAAACAGGTGCTGTGCATGTGTTGTGACATTCACTAGGCTGCTGCTTGGTGCTAAGCATTATTAAATTACTTAGAGCATCTGGACCTTTAGCAAGTCCCTGGAAGGACATTAGGATTTTATTTTTACCCGTTTTTTTTTCCCTAATGCTCAGGCAGCTCATTAATATTGTAAGAATATATTATTCTAATAGGAGTGGCTTAGGTGAAGGACAAACTAAAGGAAAATAAATGAGAAGCCGGTTTTAACTTAATCAAACACAAAACCATAATAATAATAAAAAAAAAGCAGTGAGATCTTTCTGATGTTCTCCTTTACTTCAGAGCTACAGAGTACAGTTGGACAAAGAAACTCAACAGCATGCTGCTGCTATTAAAGATGTTGAAGTGACAGCAAAGAGATTTATCAAAAATACGGGTGAGAAGTAATTTGGTTGTAGACTTAAGAGTCTTTATTCAGCTAAGTTATCTTTAAAAAGTCTGAGTTTTATCACTTATCTTACTTAGCCAGCTATGGGAATTTAGCCTGTTTCTATAGGTGAAAGAGATTTTTGCAAGTTCTGAATAGGCAGACTTGGAAACATTTGTCTGTTTGTCCATGAAAATTGTTTGCCCATAGAAGATCATGAACCTCTTAGATCACAAGTTCTAGTTCATATCTATTAAATGACTGGTAAGGCCAGGATGGACAGAGTCTTGGATGACATGGTCTGCTATGTGGTGTCCCTGCCCGTGGCAGGGGGGTTGAAACTAGATGATCTTAAGGTCCTTTCCAACTCTAACTATCTATTCTATGATTCTATAATAAAAAACTTACATTTTCTAGAATTTCCTCTTACACATCTTTAGACTATGAGAAATTGCATCATGCTGTTTTGTTACAATTATTGTGTGTTTTTAAAAATGCTAATGTTGAAGTTTACTTTCGATTTATTGCCCTGCTTTTTCTGGTTCCTATAAAAACATGCAGTTCCAAAACCAACTTCAGTGTATGACACATAGCTTAGTAATACATAGGAAATTACCAATAATGTCCATAACTTGAACATAGTTGGTTTGTTATGAGTATTCATCAAGATCATTACATTTATTTGCCTTTTAATTATTTTGCCTCCATTCTGAACAGTATGGAGTTTCAAATTCCATATGATGCCCATACTAGAGATGTTTAATTGTGCCATTTGTAGATGGGCAGAGCTGTCTTGATGTAATTTTTCTCAAACATGGACAGGACATTTAAAGGTATTTTTAATATGGATTTTAAAAATGTCTATAATGCATAAATATGCTCTGAAAATACCTTCTTTTTCCTTAGGTTATTCTTAGGGTAATAAATATTGCAGTTGCAGCTGAATTATGAACAGATGGCACCAAATTAATGATTAACTGGATATTTTAAAATTTTGAATAGATTTCTTCCTGTGAAGGAAAGAATTCCATAAATCTGAAGTTAATTAGTTACTGGGAATAGTTATCACTCTGAATCGCTAAGATCAGTTATAGATGAAAATAATTCAGTGAGCATTTTCTCCAAATCAAAATTAAGGACTACATTGCCTTTAAAAGAAGTTATTCCCACATTAGAGCCCCAAAACTTCATGAGTTCCCTTTCGTGATGTTTTGGTCGAATGTTTTATTTGGAAAGACTGGTCACTCTTCTCTCATACGTATTGCCAAGGCACCTGGACTCTTTACCACCTTAAATTTGTCAGGCACTAAAAACATACTATCCATTTTGCTTCTTGGCGGAGGATGAGGAGATGGTTCTGACACTCACCTGTCTTTTAAGGAGGAAAGGAAAATTTGTTAATCTTCTGTCCCTGGTTTGGTCTTTTCTGGGTCTTCATTTGCTTGGTTTCTGTTTTGGATGTGGTTTGTTGTTGTGGTTAGTTTTTGTTTGTTTGTTTTAGCAACTTTTCTCTCTGGAACTTGCATATGAAGCCAGATACGAATTTACCACGTCTGTTTTTCTCTGTGGTGAAGTGATTGTAGTTGGCTTGCCATACTGCCAAAGTAAAAGCTTTTCAGCAAGTCCAGACAAAAATTCCACTTATGCTGCAGGTCTTGCCCCTGAATTTATGCGTTCATCTGCATCTGGGTTAGATACGAAATCATACATTCCTTTGAGGACACTGCAGATTTCCTCATGATACTAAACTTGTTCTGTTACCGTAAGATCCTATTCTCAAGGGTATCAGTGTAGGCTATCTGAGGAGAGACGACAATGGACCCAACACAATTCAATGTGAATCAAGCAGAAGCCACTTTATTGTTCCCACGATCCCTTTATATACAGAGTTTTCTATCTCTACATGCAGTCACGTGCCTTTTGATTGGTAAAAGCCCTCTTGCACGAGGCAATCAGACGGCTCAGTAAGTGTCCTCATTGGTTCATCTAATTCCTGGTGTTCTTCCCATGTATCCGACTGCAGATGTTTTCTTCCTCTTATCTTCTTCTTGGTATGCGGCTGCATGCTTAGAAGAGGCCCTCATACGGCTGGCTCATCACATGTCCACTGTCCTCCAAATACAACCCCACAATTCCCCCTTTTTCTCTTTGAACCAGCCAAACTTTCTTCAAGGAATCAGTAATCATGTTAGACACTCCCTTTAACATACAGGGAACGATTAACAATACAATCACAATTATACTTAAAGTTACAATGCCTTGTTTACAAAGATCTAAAAGCTATCCTGTTATGCCCCAACCCCTTAACCACTTATCTAAACCTGAATTGACCACCGTTAGTTTGTTCATGTTGTCTATCTCCTTGAGTCTTTTATGAATTGACTCCAAATGGTCAGACAGATTCATACAACACATCCCTTCAAAATCCTCACACCCGTGACCCTGTGCTATGAGCAAAAATCAGTTGCAGCTCTATTTTGCAAAACAGCGTGTCTTGTGCTATCTACATCATTAAGCATTTGCGTAAGTACTTCTGATGTTAAATTTATCTGCTTTGCGGCCCAACACCCTAACTCAGTCACGTCTCCTAATGCTTTTGCTGCAGCTACTCCAGGTGCAAACAAGGAGGCGATAACTCGAGACGGTACATCCCAAAATTGTACCTGATCATTACAATTCGGCCTCAGTTGTACCCTTGTTGACAAGTAATATTGAGCTCTAACTTAAACAATATGTCATTTGACACATATCCCTCGAACCATTGTGACTGATAACCTTCTACCCCGCACGTGCCCTAGAACTTCGACAATACCATCTGACCCCACAATACTCGCAAACACGCAAACTCCAAGGCTCCCAAATTCCACAGTTATGGCATGGAGCCCTTAGGTGCTGGGGTGTTTTCGGGTGGGTCATGCAACTTTACTTGCCATGGCTTTACCCCCTTGGCTGGTATCCATCTGGTTCCTGTATCTGTAACAACACATGCATATCCTCTTCCCCATGTGATTAACTTAACTGGTCCTTCCCAGGCCCCTGTTATCCCGTTTTTAATCATTACCTTGCATTGTCTGCTCTTAACTTCTTCCAACCCTCCTTGTAGTCCAGCCCCGTGCTTTACCATTGGTGGCACGAAGCTATCTTGCGGCAATCGTAAGAAATTTAGCACATATAGGACTTTGTTTAATCTATCTGTTGGTGATATAGCACTTTCTCCTCCTTTTTGTTTTTGAAGCAAACGCTTCAATGTCTGATTCATACGTTCGACCATAGCCTGACCGGTAGGTGAATGGGGCGTACCCGTCACATGAGTAATGTCCCAGAGCTGGAAAAACGCTTCCGTGGAATGAGCTACATAGCCAAGACCGTTGTCAGTTTTGATTTCTTGTGGTACGCCAAGGGCCACTATAGCCGAACGCTTGTGACGCTGCACATGTTTGCTAGATTCGCCAGTCTGAGCTGTAGCCCAAACTGCAAAAGAAAAACAATCCAAGCAGACATGGACATATTTTTGTTTACCAAATTCTGGGACATGCGTAACATCCATTTGCCAAATTTCTAAAGGTCCAGTACCATGAGGATTGACTCCAGGAGCCAAGCCTCCAGTATACTGTTGACAATTGGGGCACGACTGGACAATGCCCCGGGCATCTGATTCAGATAGCCCGAATTGGCGGCCCAGTACTTTGGCTGACTGGTGGAAAAAACTCATGAGACCGCCTGGCTTGCGCGAACCGGTCCGTTGAGGGAGCCGCCCATAGCGGCACTACTAGCTTGTTGGCTCTCCGGTTGCCTTCCGCTAAGCCTTCGATTATTCCTGTGTGACTCCCAATATGGGTGATAAAATATTCCCGTTGTCTTTCTGACAGCAATAGCCACAACCTCCGAAATAGTTTGTACAATACCTATCGTTTATCTCTTTCAGCAATGTTCGTTCTATACGTGATACAACTCCTACTACATACAGTGAATCACCAACAACATTGGCTGGTGTTGTCTTCCATCGAGCAAACACTTCTACCACAGCTCGCAACTCCAAATGTTGTGTGGAGCCTTGACAGTCTGTTAAAACTACATCATGCCATTGCCCGTTGGCCTGCCACGTGATGGCAGCCTTTTGAGATCTTTCTCCTGCGTCTGTAAAGACTGTAGCACTGTCTACTGGATGTGCAGAGTGTCTAGATCGCTCTTCTATTTGACAGGAATGTAGTACACTAAAAGACTTGTGTGGCGGATAGTGCACCTTTACTTCACCCGAATAATCCAGCAATGCCACTTGCAATAAAATACACTGGCGCAAAGCCCAAGCTAAATATTCTGCCACTAAAGGTATTATGATAAAAGATGGTTCTTTCCCTGCTATTTCAACAATTTGATTTCGCCCCCTCATGATTAATTGTTCTAGCGCCTCCATTCGTGTTGTAACTGTCCACTTTGACTGTGCCAATAAAAACACCCACTCTAATAACCACAAAGGATCTCTTCCAGGAATCCATTGCAGTATTACAGCAAAAGGGTGCTGCTCACTGTTGATTATTGCTAAACCTATCCCATAATTAGGGTTCCAGCGATGGGTATAGGCCTTACTAACTTTTACGCTAATCTGCTGTAAAGCCTCTTTGGCCTCATTTGTCAATGCCCGGGGTGCGTTTGCACCACCTCCTCCCCTGAGTAACCTCATCAGAGGTGCCAACTCCTCATTGGTAATACTGCATAGGGTCCTCACCCAGTTTAAATCTCCTAACAATTTTTGTACATCATTCAAGGTGTGGATCTCCGTCCGGAGTTCCACCTTTTGAGGTCGAGCAACTGCTTTGTCAATTTCCCAGCCAAGATACTTCCATACTTCTGTTTTTTGTACTTTTTCAGGGGCCAATTGTAGCCCGTTTGACTGCAACACATTTTGTAATTCAACAATCAGTCGTGTCCATTCAACTGGTTTCCGGCTATCAAAATGTCATCCATGTGGTGAGAAATAAGCAAGTCTGGATGCGCTTCACTTACCGGAGTCAGTGCCCAGGCCACGTAAACCTGGCACATGGTTGGTGAATTTTTCATGCCCTGTGGTAACACTACCCAGTGGTACATTTTCGTAGGTTCACTTTTGTTTACGCTCGGTACAGAAAAAGCGAATTTCTGATAATCTTCTGGATGCAGGGGAATGGTAAAAATGCAATCTTTTAAATCGATAATTAAAATGTCCCAATTTTTCGGAATCATATTTGGGGAGGGTAATCCAGGCTGTAACGCCCCCATATCCTCCATGACCTCATTAATTTTCCTCAGATCATGCAATAGGCGCCATTTGCCACTTTTTTTTGGAATTGTAAAAATTGGGGTATTCCAAGGGCTTGTGGTTGGTTTAATGTGACCTTTCTCTAATTGCTCCTGTCCCTTTCCAAAGCTAAAATTAAGGGATCTGGCAGAGCTCTCTTAATTCCACATTCCTTCTGCCACTCCTGCTGGTTTCGTAACATGAAAAACATATCTGCATACATTATTTCGCTCTATTGATATCCCATTATTAATTTTACACACACACACAAGGGATCCCACAAACACACTCCACACAACTACAATACCTAAAACACAAACAAAATCCAGTTAGACAAACAACTATTAATGACACAATCACAACATATTGTGCAGTGCAGCCTTAACCATATTATATCGTCAACACCAAAATCATTACCGTGATAATCCACAAAACTAGGTCAAATACCAGCAAGTCACAAACAGAAACAAATCCAAATGTATACCCATCGAGCGCTAGCAGCCGGGTATATGCCTTTACCTACGAGATTTCTATATCTCGATTTACGGAAGGCTCCAAACAAAAGGTTAACCCACCAAAATCCAAACTTCAAGCAGACTCCCGCGCAGGACGTCTCCTACAACTTACGGAATGTTAACCAAAACAAAACAATATTTACAAGAGAATACCTTCTTAAAGATGGTCCTTGTCTGCTCGTGCAGTGATCCGAGTGAGTTGGGGGGTCCCTCTGGGAAAATTCCCCGGGGGCCCTAGGGAGCCCTGTTCTCAGCGGGTCCTGCAGCCGAGCAGAGAGGGTCCCATCTGGGTTGCCAAATTGATTCATAGAACTCGTTAAGAACTTGCCAACTTAATTAGTTCGGTAACGCTGCTGGCATAAATGAGTGATTTCTCCTTGTCCTTCTACTTATCGGTTAACTTCGCTACATCACCTCCTGAACATCTGCTTAGTTTCAGCTACTCCTTAGCTACAATCCTGTTTTGGTTACAATAAATTTTGTGCGAAGGTCACAAAGTTCCAAAACTATGTCAGCTACAACGATTCATCTTAGACAAGGACCCTTATTGTGTTCTTTTGGTCGGGCCTTTTTTAGGTTTGGAAAGTTTTGTTGTTATATACAAAGCCACCAAGCTTAAAGTTACTTAGAACTAAATTTTCTTATTTACAAAAGATTATATTGCATTTTGTACTTCCTTGTCTCAAATCCCCCTTTTTTCTATCCTTTTGCAAATTCTTTTGCAATTTTGTTTTTGTTGTTTTTTGTTTTTTGGTTTTTTTTGGTTCCCCCCCCCCCCCCCCCCCCCACTAACGCATTCTGAATAATCCCTCTCCATCGTCGTGTTGGGTCCCTGTCAGTTTTAGCAGTTTCGCCTCTCGCCTCCCCCCCCACTCCCTGGAGCTTCCCGCAGCTTCGCCTCTCACCTCCCCCCACCCCCCTGCATTCTTCTCGAGCGATCTTATTTCTTTCCAAGTCCTCCAATTTTCGAAGTAGTTTCTGCACCCAGTCCGGTTCCCTGTGGGGCTTGAGAGTGGATGATTTTCGCGGAGATGCTGCTGGGGGAGGCATGGATGGAGGGAGAGGTGGAAAAAGCGATGGCTAGCTCTTGGAGTGAGACGGGTCGGGTGGGACGGGCGGCGGCTCTCCCGTGGATGGCTTTTCTACGCAAGGGTCGGGAGGCAGCGGTACGGGCCAGGATTCATCCACTTCCATCCCCTCGTCTTTCTGGGGATCCACCTTGTCCTCTGTCGGAGGTGCCGACGGGGCAGCGGGGGAAGGGACAGGGAGCCGATTGAAAACTTTGGTCTTAGACGATGGGGGCTGTAAAGCTATAAAAGCTCTGGCAGCAGCTGATCGCTCCGCCCTCATCGCTTGAAGGGTCGTTAGAATCAGCTTCCAAGTTGTTGTTAGTCCCTTAGCTTCTTTGTTGCCGTCGCTTACGGCATCCCATAACCGTTCCCCAACCTTTTCCTAAGTTTCGACCTTAAAAGCGGCCTGTGGATCTGGGGGGAACCCGTTCTCTCGGCACCATATTAATAACTTTTGGAGCACAAGCTCATCGTGTTTAATTCCTCTCTTAGAGAGTGTATGTAGGAGCAGTTTCACAATCGCGCTTTCTTCCTTTGTTACACTCTGCCCCATCTCTTATTACCGGCTGCTCACCTCTAAGGGTGTCCCGTTGCAACGGACATTCTTTTTCTTCATGGAACGTCCTCCAATCCGTCCCGACTCCAGTCCCACTGGCTCGGCTCTCCAGCCGGTCCTCTCCTTCGGGGTTCCTTCTGGTACTATCATATGATGATCATGTCGGGGTCGCCAACAGAGGAGAGATGACAATGGACCCTACACAATTCAATGTGAATCAAGCAGAAGCCACTTTATTGTTCCCACGATCCCTTTATATACAGAGTTTTCTATCTCTACATGCAGTCACGTGCCTTTTGATTGGTAAAAGCCCTCTTGCACGAGGCAATCAGACGGCTCAGTAAGTGTCCTCATTGGTTCATCTAATTCCTGGTGTTCTTCCCATGTATCCGACTGCAGATGTTTTCTTCCTCTTATCTTCTTCTTGGTATGTGGCTGCATGCTTAGAAGAGGCCCTCATACGGCTGGCTCATCACATGTCCAGTGTCCTTCAAAGACAACCCCACAGCTATCAGTATAGCCTAGTGGTGTATTTGAAAGGTAGACTCTGTGGGATTGATTCAAATCACAGATAAAGACAGAATTTAAGTGTCAGCAGGATAGGAATCTAAGGTAGATATCTTAATCTGTGAATTGAATTGCATCTTCTGTGATGCAAGTCAACAATGAACTCTACTGAGAACTTTAATCAGAAGAGACACTTCTAGAAGCTAAGACTTTAGAAGCTGCATTCTGCAGCTTTTCTGGCCCTTGTCCCACTGTCAAGGGCAAGGAGATAAGTAATTTCCTAAATGGATAATATTAAAATCCTGAGAGCTGGGCTGAGCCATCATCATCTTGTGCTATCATTATAGTGAAAGCTAGTTGTTCAGAAATCTGCAAATGCAGTTTGCTAAGACTACCAAGTAGCAGAAAATTATCATTTTCTGGTCATCAGGCTATAATTTTTTACTCCTGTTTTAGTATCCAGTGGTAACCTTTTTGTAGATGAATCCTGTATATATTTTAATATTTTGTACATTCTTTCATTGAATCTTTCTCAGATAAGGCGCCATTATATGAAATGCTAACAACTTCTGCATAGATAACTTCACCATATTTGTACTCTTTAGGTAAAGCAGGTAATCTGAGAAACAGTCACTTCGGAAAAAGTGGATTTTCTAGTCGACCCTATGTTATAGCTATCAGCATTGAATTAATTTTATTAAATTTAAAGCCTTTTTTTTTTTAACATTCCTTTTCCAAGCAAACTTCTAATTACTCTGGGAGCTCTTATCCTTTGTTTCAGTCTTTTTCTCTCAAATTGTGATGAATGCCATCATTTATATTAAGAAGTTTAATTTGCATTCAGAAAACTTTTAATGGTTTAATTCAGTACATTGTGAATAATGTTATACAATATTTTCTAGTCAGAACAGGTTATATTTGAAGTCCCTGGAAAACTGCCAAAAACATCTGGAAAAGCAACTTGTATATTTTTAATAAAATTGGGGGGAGGGGTGGGGCAGAGTTATTATAAGTGTATATATAAAATACAAGTAAAATATTTAGGTTGGCTTTTAATTTATAGTGATAAGCAGCCAAAAATGTTAAAAATACCTACAGAGTAGAAAGAAATTTCTGAATGACTGCGTCTAGTGCCTACAGAGAATATTACCAGTAAGAAACAAAAAACTGAACTGCTTCTTAAATCTTCACAAAGGATGATACGTAACAGGCAGTAAAAAAGGCCACAGAGTAAAATCATGAACATAAAAGGTAAACAACCATTAGGTGACATGAATGCTTTTCGCTTAATGCAATTTCAGTTCCAGTCCAATTCAACTTAGAATGATAAAGCAGGCACCAGAAAGGTACTATTGCACTATTAGAAATTATTTCAGAGAGTATGCAGATGAGACAGAAGGTCTCAAAGGATACAAACAGGTCAGACATCAGATCTCTTTATAAGAAAAAATGTGAGATTGTAGAGATTTACCAGTAAGAGTTTTCCAGTAGAATTTCAGGGAAATTTTTAGAACATTCAATACAAAGTCAGACTGAAAGTTTGACCTAAAGGAAACACATAGTGATAGAAATAGTTTTAGAAAGGAATAAATAGCCTTATGATCTGCAAGATGTTCAATTTCCCAAGGAGAAATGCAACATTCCTGTTTTATCTTTGAGTTTCATCTATGTAATTAAGAAATTTCATACTCCCTTTACTGTCTCGCATGTGCTCCTGCTATTTGATCTGAATGTGCTCTTCATTAAGCACAGCATGTAATCAGGTATCTTGTATGATATATTGTTCTCTCTCTTTTAACTCTTACTTATTTTCAGTCGAATATGCTGTAAATAATATACTTCAGTTATTTAGTAGACTACTTGGATTTTTTGAAACAGGCAGTGGCCAAACAATCTAGCAATAATCTTATAGCCTAACTCAGCTAACAGACAATGGAAACTTTCCGACTGATTGTGTATGGAAATGTAACACACAGACTACTTCAGTAAGCCTCAGCTTCTGAAAGGTATATGATCAGCTTTGTAAATGATTTCAGTTGTAAAAGCCAATCACATCTCAGAAAGCTAAAAATTCCGAGGTTGAGGATAATGCTGACATTTCTCTTAGGGTTTAGTACTATTCAGTTTGCATTCATCATGAGGAGGAAAAACTGATAAACTTTCTATTCCCATTCACATTTTGGAGTACTCCAAAATACGTTAGAATTATAACGAATTCATTTGCGTGAGCTGGACATTTAAGCTTGTTGATAAAGTTGATAGCTATAAGAAGAATGTAATACAGTATGGCTATTTACTGGTATCATAAAGAAAGATTTGTGGACAATAGAGGAAAACATCCACAGGAAAGATTATGCAGTAAGGCTGGTAATAAAAAAATATAAATTTATAATTTCGTATATTCATTATTTACCTTATATTTAAATATAAATCATTAAATAATTTTAATTTTAATTTAGCCATTTATAGGTGTTTTATGTAATTATATTTATATTATATGTTATCGTATGTTAATTGTATTTTTACAATATATTTATAGTATTATGAGAAAAATACTCATACTTGCCACAAGCCTCAATTCATCTATCTAGTTCATGTTTTGACTAAATTAAATTTTATGAGAATATAAATAGAGAAAACATACTGTCTGAAGTCTTACACAGACAACTAGGCGCCTGGCATATCTTCCTTTGGTTTGTGTAGCTTTCTTATCTGAGGACCCATATAAGTGATTAAGATAGTATAGATAAATTTACAACCTGTCAGCTGAGCCACAGGAGCAGATAATGCACGTGCTTTTAGCCCTTACAGAAGCAAAATTAATGTATCAACTTAAAGTTCAAGCAACCTTCAAGAGCCCATTTTACTTTCATTCATCCATGTGTATTGATCATAGCTGATGAAACCTCTGAATGGCTGTATCAGATCCAAGGTCTGTTTAGCCATGTAATTTCTCAAAGTTTCCGATAAAAAATACCATATGATAGGGATAATAGGATCAAAAATACAGGTTTGCTCTTGTATAGTTGTAGCCTCATAGAAGTAGCATGGAAAGCGCTATCTACTGCAACTTGTATACACTTTTATATGAATTTTCATCCCTGTGGTTCCATCATCAAGATGCACCAGGAAGGCAGATTGAGGGAAGGATGTATTCTATCCATTGCAGAGGTGACAGGCAGTGTTTTAGGTGCATCTTTTCATGAAGTTTCTAGAAGTAAAATCCATTTGACCAAGTCCTAAACCTGTAATGTCACTAATCTTTTATAGATTCCAGAGGGTCTGTAGATCATAAAGAAGGAAAAGCCATGCTACCACCATATTTCTTGTCCGATTCATGTGGTTCTGCTTAATTTTCTTTCTTCATATATGTTTTTGTTATATAAATGTGTGGCTTATCCCTCTGCTAACAATATATGTGGACAGCTGGTATTACTCACTGTAGTCTGATGATAAAAAAGGTAACAAATATGTGCACTGCTTCTTCTGGCCTAGCACTTGCTCTGCTTCCTTTGTCTGAGTAGGTAGTCATTCAGATGGGGAAACCTTGAAGGTCAGCCTCAACTAAAAGCAGTAGCTTTCTGATGTCTCTGTAGCATGGCCATTAAGTATTGACAGACCCAGGTAGGGGGTTTTTTAATTGCTGCTTTTGCCCTTTTTTGATATAAAAAAAGTGGGTCCTTCCCTTCCTCAGCAAACAGAACACAGAATGTGTTCTGATTGCCATGAATGTTTGCTTGTACAGATGTCTTGCTTTCAGCTGAAAGCTGTCTTTATTCACATTTCTCAATGCTTCTATTCAGCTGGTATGAGACCTTCATTTGCATTATTGCATTTGCATTCACTGAAAAATTTCTGAGACATCTGCTGGCCAAAATAATATAATATCTAACATTCCCATGAATATTAACGAAATTTTATCTAGGTATGCTTCACAAATACTGATTTTAGACCCAGCTGGGGGTTGAATTTTTATTAAAAATGCTGTATCTTTTTTATTTGCCATCTCAGAAACATCAAGGCATTCTCATAAAAGTAATTTTCTTTGTCATCCAGAAATATCCTGCATTTAATAACTGTTTGAATAACCCTTTTTTCATTGAAAAAATCAGAAGACAGTACATTGAATTTCATTATATTTTGCATTTACAAAGATCATAATTCATGGTAATTCTGTTTGAATCCTAGGCCCTATATTTAAAGTGGTTGATTTCTTACGTATTTCTGTGTCTGAGTTTGTTGTCTGCCAGGTGGACATGGAATGTAAGTTAGAAACTAGACATAACTGCTAGTGTTCATCTACATCTGATAAAAGCAAACAAAATATCTTTATCAACAGAAGAGAAAAAAATGTGTCTTCTTGTGTATTTAGTATTGTTTATAGTTACTATTTTTCCTGCATCTCAGTCTCAACTTATGTTTCAGTAAGTTGAGAATGAATGAAAATGCACTGTAGATGGCTGGAAACAGACTAGAAGAAAAAGCAAAGCAAATGTTAGCTTCACCTTGTTTTTAACATTTGTGTTACTTTCATTGTTGTTGATAGGAGTGGGAGTAGAGCACTTTGCTGCGGGGAGAATGTGTGATTTTAATATATAGGGTTAAAGTCCCAAACCTATTTTATGTCCTAAATGAGTAATGAGCAGTTTTTAGATACTCTTAAAAATCTAAAACCTATGTCTAAAGTAGTGTTTGGTTAGAAACTGTTCCAGTTAGGGAAATATTCTTACTTTTAGTTTGTCTGTTTTGTCTCCATAGTAACGACTGTCTACATCACTTCTTATGTTCACAAGTATCATACAAGCATTATTACCTCTATTTTATCATTTTACAGAAAATTGGAAGGGAGATGAACTTTATGGAAAATACTTAGGGGAAGAAAAAAAGGTCTCCAACCTGAATAGCTTTTCCCACAGCAAAAAACATGATACAGTGCATTATAAAGCAAAATATGCATAACTGCAGAATTTGTTCAGAAGAGGTTCAGTCTGCTGGTAGGGGAGATCTGAACTGGCCAGCCAGCTATAATGACTGCTCATTCTCTCCAAACAGTGAAAAAACACAGTATATGCTATCCAGGATGAGCAGGAATTTCAATAGCAATAAGCTTGGTAGTAATGCCAAAAAAAATCCACACCCAAACTAACCAGGCACACTTACCACGTGTAGAAAATTCGATCTCATCACCTAATAACAACCACCAAGATCTTACACTTGTACCGTGTGATTACTGTATTACAGAAGACAAGATTTTTACCTGATCAGCATTAAATCATATTTGGTAAATAGAGTGTTTACCCTTCCATCTTTAAAATTGTATCTTTATAATCATATCTAAACCTTGAAAAACCAGGGAGTTCTTGGTAGTATTTATTATAATTCCAAGTAGTGGTTATAATTTGTTTTCCTGAATAATAATAAAGTAGTACAAGGCAGGATTGACTTTAAAAAACAAAATGCTAAAAACATGCATTCTTCATGGTTGTTATTATGGTATTACTTAATAGTAAATCAGACTAGACACTGTACAGATTCAAAATAGACACCATTCTTGTCTTGAAGTATAATCTTTATGAGTGTTAATCTAGATTACAGTACTATAATTTTCTGTGTTCATTTTGTATGTACTGCCCAACATTTTTATTTAATGCATCTTCACTATGGCTAAAATAAATGATTTTATGCTTTCTACTGTTTTTAATGTAGCTGGTTTAATGATAGTACTGATTATGCAACTGCTGTGCAACAAGCATGTGTTATAAACGTTCATTATATATGATGTATGGAGGAATATGAAATACACATTTTTCATCTATATATTTTAAATGAATGGAATATCACAGAAAATAATTTAATTCAGTATTATTTGAATTTACGAGTAAATAATTTTCCTCGACAGAAGATGACAAGAGTTTGCCATTGACATCCCTTGATCCTAATTAAATCTATTAAGAAGCTGACTGTATCTCTAGTATGAAGTAGGTTAGTAGTATAACATAAAGTAGCAGAGCTAGAAAGTTTTCCAGATAGCCATGTGTTTTGTAAGAAGAACCTTTCCAAGCAGAATTTGGAAGGCAGATTTTCTTGCATGTGTCTTTGGACTGAAATATGCATTATTCAAGCAGATTTGATTTGCTGGAAATAAGCATAATGGATAGTTTGACTGCTCTACAGGTTTCAGCTAAAAATAAATTAAAAAAAAAAATTGCTTTCTTTATGCATAGTATTCTAAGAGGTGATTCATAATTTTTGTTAGTAGTGCTATTACAGATTCAGACATTTTATGAGATGTGTATGTTTGTAGTGTTTTTGGAACATAGCTATTTGCATTACAACTAAGAAGATAATACACTAATAAATTGCACGCGCAACTGCTTACTCTTATTTCAACTGGGAAATGAAAATATAATGAAACAGAATTCCATTTTGATAACATTGATTACCCTATAGGCAGTTTAACTTTTCAAAATTATTTTTATAACATTTTACATCAAAGAGACAAACTTCACATGTATTATGTTTTGTTAATAATCTCTCAAGTGGCTTGAATACACTAACCTCTCTTTCAGCAATAAGTGAGTAATACTAAGTGATGTACTTCTAAGTTCTGAGTGCAACATAAAAGAAAAGTCCATTTCTTTTAGCATGAAAAAGTAGAGTTATATCCTGTAATGATATTTTGGAGTAGCTGAATTCTAGGGGTACTTCTACCTAACATGTTGCTGAAGAAGCACAAATGAGGAGTATCCAAAGTATATGCATTTCTTTTTAGAAGCTCCAGATCATTGTTCTGCAAGTTGTTCTGCTGGTTTTGGCTAGGCTAGAGTTAATTTTCTTCATAGTAGCTGGTATGAGGCTATGTTTTGGATTTGTGCGAGAAACAGTGTTGATAACACAGGGATGTTCCAGTATCTGAAGGGGGCCTACAAGGATGCTACAGGGAACTCTTCATTAGGGACTGGAATGACAGGACAAGGAGTAATGGGTTTAAACTTCAACAGGGGAAGTTCAGGTTAGATATAAGGAAGAAGTTCTTTACCATGAGGGTGGTGAGACACTGGAACAGGTTGCCCAATGATGTTGTGAATGCTCCATCCATGGCAGTGTCAAGGCCAGGTTGGACAGAGCCTTGGATGACATGGTTTATTGTGTGGTGTCCCTGCCCATGGCAGGGGGGTTGGAACTAGACGATCTTAAGGTCCTTTCCAACCCTAACTATTCTATGATTCTATGTTCTAGTTACTGCTGAGCAGTGCTTATAGAGTCAAGGCCGTTACTGCTCCTCACCCCACCCCACAGCAAGTAGGCTGGCGGTACACAGAAAGCTGGGAGGGGACACAACCGGGGCAGCTGAACCCAGCTGACAAAAGAGATATTCCATACCATATGACATCATGTTCAGCATATAAAACTGGAGGAAGAAGAAGGAAGGGAGGACATTCAGACTGATGGCATTTGTCTTTCCAAGTAACTGTTACATGTGATGGAGCCCTGCTCTCCTGAAGATGGCTGAACACCTGCCTGCAGTGGGAAGTAGTGAATTAATTCCTTGGTTTGTTCTGCTTGTGTGTTTAGCTTTTGCTTTACCTGTTGAACTGTCTTTACCTCAACCCATGAGTTTTCTCACTTTTACCCTTCTGATTCTTTCCCCATCCCGCCAGGGCGAGTAAGGAAGCAGCTGTGTGGTGCTTATTTGCCAGCTGGGGTTAAAACAAGACAGTCTTCATGAAAAGCTCTATTATCCTAAATCATTACAAGTATTAAAGAGCAGTTATTGAAACATGGGCTGTCACTAGAAGTGATATATGATGAATAAGAATGTGGCAGGTCTTTTTTCTCTTTGATTTCTCTCACGTTTTCTGTTAATCCCTTTTCTTTACCAAACTAACAACTTTTATGTGTGTAAATTAACAGCATCACAGTACTTATAATGCCACTTTCTTTTAGGTAGCTAAGCAATCATCAGCTCTTAAAACAAGTTGAATCTAATTAATATTAAGTTACTTGTTAGTATCCTTTGATTTCCTGACCCATAACTGTGCTTGCAGGACAAGGATAGGTCCAACCTTCCATCCTTTTTCAGCTTTGCTTTCCTGTCTCTTCAGGATGCTGTTATAAGGCAGGCAGTGCACTCTGGTGGACTCCTTGCTCTGCAACCCATAGCTGTTAAAAAACAAGTCTCCTGGGCTATGACAATAAATATGGATTATATTGCTTTTTGTTTGTTTCTGGGTTGTTTTTTTTTGGGGGGGTGGGGGTTCTTTTTTTCTTATCAATTGAGTGGAGTATTTTAGTTTTCAAAGAATCATAGAATGCTTTGGGTTGGAAGGAATGCTTAAATGTTATGTAGTCCAATGCCACATGCCACGAGCAAGAACATCTTCAACTAGACAAGGTTGCTCAGAGTCCAGTCCAGCCTGGCCTCGAACGTTTCTAGGTATGGGTCATCTACCACCTTTCTGGACAAGCTGTTCCAGTGCCTCACCACCCTCACAGTGAAGAATCCTTTCCTAATATCTAATCTAAATCTATCCTGTTTTAGTTTAAAACCATTACCCATCATCCCATCACAAGTGCTACTAAAAAGATTGTCCCCTTTGTTATGTTCTCGTTACCTGTCTTCATAAATGAGCATACTATTTTTACATAGAGCTCTCCAGACAATGCTTCACTTTAAGCAGAATGTGCTCAGTCTACCTGGGTTTATTACCTGTTATAGCATAAATATCCTGACTGACCTTTATCTAGATATTGTAGGAGGCATTTTCAGCTTTTTGTCCTCGGATTGTTTCCCCAAAACTTGACTGAAGTATGCTTTCTGACTGTTGAAGTGATACTCAAGGGCTCTCCTTCCTCCTCCTTGCTGCAGTTTCCCTCCAAAGAAAATGCAAGCACCCAGGCAGAGTGCCTGGCAGCACATCAGTTCAGGTGATGCCGCACCAGTCTAGCACGTACAGGACACCGGGTACTGAGCACCATGAATGCACTTACCAGTAGGAGGTGCCTTCATTTTAGGGACTGGTTGTACCCTTACGTTTTGTGCAGTATGTTTTCCTTCTGCAAAATGGTGGAGATAAGAATACAATGCTTTGTATATAGAGGTGTTTAAAGACTTTAACATGTGTGACCTTCTTGATTATTGTGATAGTCTATCAAGTGCTATATTTGATATTATGTTCCAATATGCAGTAGTTTTACATAGAAGGTTATGGTAGTTGTTAAGCAATCTGAAATTATGAACTTACTGTTTTGAAATACAATTAATATTTCTTGTTAACTGAAATTTACTTTCTCAACAGAATTCTTACCTACATTTTCCAATAATTCAAAATGCAAGTCTTCTATTCTAAGACTTCGCTTAGAATAGAATGAATTTCACAAAATGATTGAAAACTAGACTCGTACAGAAAAATAAATACACAAATGGAGAAGGGCTTTGAGATTTTGAAAGCAAACTTCTGACTAACCCAGGAGAAATTATTCCTTCCAATTTTTCCTCAAAGGAATATATTTTAGGTCAATTTTAATATGACTTTAATAAATTTTGCATTCAATTAATGCCATTTAATTGTATGCCTTTTAAATATCTCAAAATGAAGTAAAATCGAAAAAAAAAAAAGAAACGAATAAATTGACCTTCTAATTTCCTCATGTGTTTCTGCACTGGACAGATACACAACAGCCTTTCCGACTCACCAGAGGTTTGATGAGTTGAAATGCCTAGATCTCACTGGGTTTCAAAAAATTAAGTTTTCATACAACAAATAAATACGTATTTAAAAGCTTTTAAATAAGATATCTTTACATGTGTCAGTGCAGCAAAACAGAGTATCCTTCACAATTGTATTGCTAGCATGCATCACTAGCTGAATTCTTAAACAAAAAATTCAGATGTGCCCGGGGGCAACACTACCAGGGACATAACTGCTGACCTATGGAAAATGTTTAGAGAATAACGAATTCATTCAGTAAGACAGCTATGTGTGAATATATATTGTGATTACATTTATCCTGATGGACAATTAGACTGTGATACGTTTTATAAATGAGCATCCTGGAATGTTTGTGAGATGTAGCATTTAACCTGTGGGTAACAGTAGGATATATGAAATATGTCCTGGTCTGTCTTTACAGAAATTTAGTATTTTTCAAAACAAAGATACCCATCTGATTATCACATTGAAAATATAATTCAATTGTACAAAGAGAGGGAGAAAATACCATTTTAGACTTTTACAACAGAATAAACATGTCTAACTTCAAGAAAATTTGGCATCACAAATGTTTTTAGTATTCCCTTTCATGTTCTCCTTATATTCATGAATTATAAATAATCAGAAATATTTCACGTTACAAATGTAAGTTGATTTGACAGTAAGAGGAACTGTTGTTGTGATTTTATAGCTGATTTGGTAAATATAAATTGCTATGGCAATTAGTCATCTAAAATTAGTTATCACAGCTTTTATTATTATAAATAAAATATTACGATATATTTTGTATTTCATATATTTTGATAATGTGCATTTGCGTATTAAGCTGAAAACTTCCACATTATGGAAGCAAATGTTTTTTACAAACCTATAAGGCAAATTGATAAACTGAAATGACAAAAAAGGATTTCTTTGTCCGTAATGCCTTCCCCATAATTTTTACCCATATAGAATTATGATTCATTCCAGGTGTACATTAGAAATGTAATTAGGGATCAATGATTGTCGAAAATTGTAAGATAATTATTCCCTTAAGTCTTGCAATTTGCGTTACAGCTGGTTGTGCTATATGCAGTTCATTGGTTTTCGATACCATTTTTAGAATTAAAGTTTTTCTTTCACTTAATACAATAAAATATAAAATAAAATACAAATTTTCAAAAACAACTTAGCAGGAAAAAACACTGAAGAATAAGGATAAGACCGGTCAATTGAAAGGCATAGTAAATTTACAGAGTTTTGGTATCTACAGACTTCTTTTATTGCACTGTTAGATGCAATTCTATAGGTTTGTTTAATTTCAAAGTTATTTTAGAGTTTTAGAGCTTTGAGCCAATTTTCATAGAATATGAAATAAACTGTGATATGTCAGTTCATCTTTTTTGTTTTGTTGGAGTTTTTTCATTTTCTTATTCTGTTGTTCAAGTTTGCAGTAAAACTGAATGAAAAATACCCTTTTCTGCTTTGTTGGTGATTATGGAATAGACTATGTTATCTTTTTTTGCTGTTGGCAAAACCCCTGCAGTTTAAGCTGAGCAAACCCCAGAAAACTCTGTCTGAATAGCCATTTCAAGATCTCAGAATTTAAGTACATTCCAAGTTCTTGTGTTGACTTTCACACAACACTGAAATAGATGTCTTTTTCAGTTTAAATTCTATCCTGATATGCAGTAGTGAAATAGTTATTCTGTAAATTAATTTAACAATATTTTATAATACAAATTACCAGGCTTACGGAAAGCCCAGTATTTTATAAATGCCTCATGTATTCAATATGTTTTGGATATTCTGTGTATGCCGATGATATTCTTACACCATATTACAGATGAAAGATTCACTTCCTTGATTTCAGGAGCTGATGCTGTGGAGGCCCAGAGTAAGAGATTTGAAGTGAGGGCAAGTGAAGGTGGAAAAATATTGTTTTCTGCAGATGAAGATGAGATTGTTATTGGTGCTGACAGACTGAAAGTAACAGGTATGATAATAATAAAATTTGTAAGTGGATGTAAACTTCCCCCCCCTCCTTTAATATCATTAGTAGTAATTAATCTATCAGTCTTCTAAAAGATTTTCATCAACTGGAGAGGAAGTCTTTTCATCATCAATGATTTCTTGACCAATCAAAAGATATTGCATACTCCAAAAATCAGTTCCTCTAAAGGCAGACTTAAATTTAAGCTCTGCAGGACCAACAATGGTTCAAATCACCCTTTTCACACTGATTTGGCTTTAATATGTTACTGTTAAGCATTGTTTTGTGGTACCTATACCATTTGTTTAGGTAATGTCCCTTCACAATGGTAAGGGGGGTCATATACTATGAACTTTTTTTCTGTAAACATAATATCAAGTCTATCTTCCATGTCAATTAAGGCGATGTACTCTGCTTTACTTAGAAAGCTCAGCTGAACAGTAAAACACTTGACTTGAACATTTTTTCAATAAAATAGAAAAAATTATTCTCATTGTTATTTAATTGTAAACATTAAATGTATATCAGTAACTCATTTAATATTAGAAATGTGAACTTATAAAAAAAATTGGTTACCTAATTCTGTTTTAAGGTTCGACTGCTTAATAAAGGCCTACCTGAACTTAGGTTGGATTTGAACTATCCATTCATAATCTAGAATAAGATACAAAACTTGAATTGCTTCATCAGTCAGGGGTGTTTAGCTTAGGTCAGTTTATATCTGGGGATGCCTGCTGTACTGAGTTTGAAATTAGCCTGCTAGTTTGAAAGTTGAATTATATAGAAAGTATAAGATGGTTCTGGTTTATGATGGTTATGATGTTATCCCTTTCCAGTCTGTAAAAATAAAAAATTAATTATTAGCAACTTTAAGCCTTTAAAAAAAAATAAAAATAAATAGGTACTCCTACTTTCATGTAGAACCAGATATAACATAAAATGCCAGATACAGCATTAAAATATATCCAGGAAGCCCAAAGTCAAGCTATGACTGAACTTTCTTCATAAACCTCAAGATTGATGCTTGCCAGTATATATGGGATAATTCATCTTCCTGTTTCATTCGTGTCTGACCTTTGTCTATCTCCTCTAGCTGAGCAATCTGTTTTAATACTGCTAAACCAAAAGAAAAAGCTGTTGAGTGATGTTGCAGTATCCAGTATAATACACTGAATTGTGTTGCGTTACCAAATTTGGTGTTAGGAGAGGGAGGCATCAGTGTTTTGTTGAGTCAGCAGGAATGCTTCAGAGATAGTAGTTGCACAAGAATTTTACCATAGTAAAACTGAAGAAAATAACTGGAATAACACACGAAGAGAAAAAAAAGAGAATCAAAAGAGTTCAGGTTAGATATAAGGAAGAAGTTCTTGACTGTGAGGGTGGTGAGGCACTGGAACAGGTTGCCCAAAGAAGTGGTAAATACTCCATCCTTGGCAGTGTTCAGGGCCAGGTTGGACAGAGCCTTGGATGACATCGTCTAGTGTGAGGCATCCCTACCCATGGCAGGGGGGTTGGAACTAGATGATCTTAAGGTCCTTTGCATCCCTAACCATTCTATGATTCTATGATTCTATGATTCCATATGGAATCCTGCTAAGGTTCAGACTTGATCAGAATATTAAATACTGAGATCAGAATATTAAGTACTTAACAAAGTTGATCTGAAACATACGATTGATATACAATTGAGATTTCAAAGTGTTTATTATAAGTTAAAAACCAAAACATCCTGTAAATAGCATTGAGGATTACATCTGCTGTTAAGAAATGTAATCATAAGTTGTAGATGTCATGGTAATTTTTTTATTGGACTTCAAAAGTACAGCACTGCTCAATTGTGTTTAACTTCAGAGTGGTGTGAGTTCCCACAGCACCTGTTGATATCAGTGGTATAGAAAGCAGAACAACTAGTGAAAATTTATTCAATGATGCTTAGCATGGGATATAAGATCGTTCCTTGTGAAAAGAACAGGATTTTTTCCTGAGTTCTAGAAATAAACCTGGCTGTATGTGCATTTGTATTAAGCTTCCCCACACAAATTAAATGAAAAACAGGAAAAAAAAAAAAAAAAGAAAAAAAAACCAAATAAAGGCTAGGAAAACCTAGTGCTGCTTTGATATATTCATCTGAGTTTAAGGAGTTACTGTATACCTGTTGAGTCCTACCAGAGAAACTCACTACTAGAATTGTTTGGACAAGTAATTGATTTTCCGTCTGTGGCTTGATTTTTCAAAGAAATTCTTTCGTTGAACTAGAAAAATTCTTTTATAGAATTAAAATAATAAAAACATTGACTTTAATTACTTGCACAAACACACACACAAAAGAAAGATATAAGCAGCATTTAAATATTGCGAAGAAACTGCATATTGTAGGATTTATTAGGCTCTAAGTGTTGTCATTTAGGTCATGAAGTTAAATACAAAGTATGTTCCATTAAACAGCTTAATGTCCAATATTTCAGGCAGTTTCTTTAGAAAAACATGTCAAGGTGTTTTGAAATTGTAATTTGAAAGAGTAATTTACTTTTAAAAATCACTTGAAAATTATTGTTGTCTTTTGTGTTTATTCAAAAGTAATTTAATGAAGTTGGGATCATTCTTTCTGATCTCTGGATAATCATCTTGTCTCGAAATCAGATTTCATTAGTAATCTCTTATAATGAGGCTAGAAAAGGATAGTTTTAATTTTATGCTTTAAATCCCTAGGGCCCACTTTAGATTAACCCTTCCGTCATCTTGTTATAGAATTAAAATTTTACTCCACAGAATGAAGGGAAGATACTATATTTCTAAATGAGTATTTCTGAAGGGTTTAGACAAAATAACCTCATATCCCAATTTCTGCTCCCTAAAAGACTTTTTGCATTGTAAGTGCTAATCTGCAGACAAATAATAAAGCTGTAATAAGATGTCTATGCTTTACTTTTGGCTTCAGTCTAAAGTTGAAATTATTTAACATAGATTTCCTAATGAAGACTAAAAGTTGTATGATCCATGCAATCTCAAGAAAGTTTTGGGGTTTTTTAAAATCTCATAGGGGGTAAACAAAAAAACCCCATATAATTCTGTCTTCATGGAAAAATAAATAACAAAATCTTTCTTTCATATAGTAGCTCTGAATTCTGCCCAAAGATTGTTTGATACCTTTAAATTCTTCAGCAAAAACATGTCTCTGTGAGTTGCATCAATCAGTCTGTATTACTCAATATGACATGATATGGGCGATGAAACCTGGCAAGACATCATAATGTCAAACATCAACCAGAATTATTTTTTTAGTGTATTTTTCTCAAGCCTGTATTTTGATAATCATGGTGACTTAGGCTGATGTAGGAAAGGAGTTATGGAAGAAAAGAGAAAACAAAAAATTAATATTATTTGGAGGTGAAATTCCCACACACAGTTATTTAAGTGTGGAACTACAATGAAAACCTGATTTTGTTCTCTTGCTTAGCTGTGACTACTGTCACTTTGGAAACACTTCACTGTGAATGGGTCCAATAAGTGGTTCATTTTGGTAATTAATTTTCTAAAGCATGCCCATTGTATGGGCATTTATAAACCACTGTGGCAATGTGGGATTTATGTGTTCTATGATTTTTTCCTGAATTCAGACAGCTTTTATAATGCACAGCTTTAACAAGCAATCTATCATAAGGCAGTGTAAGAAATTCTTGATGAACAAAAACTTGAAAGATTAGATTTACAGCTTCTCATTGACTATTTTTGTATCATGGATTTAAATTGTAATAAGGCTTGCACATGTTTGCTTGTAGTAGAAACAAAAGAAGACGCATGAAAACTTTGCAGACCTTAATGACTTCCTGTGAGCCTTCTTCCTTGTCAAATAGCATAGTCAATCCTTGTCAAATAGAAAGACAGAAGTCAGAGAAGAACAGGAGATAGCATACTTCAGTTTTAATGGAAACTTTCTCTGATTGATTGCAGGACGTGTAGGTCAAATCTACTTTGACACTGGAACAGTGTCAGGGAAAAATCAGTAAAGGGCTGCAAGTAGCTTTTACATTACACTAAAGTATATGCTTATAGTGGGTTCACCATGGCTCTGATCAAAGCCATTAACTACACTAGATGAAAGATGAGAGCCTAGACATACCAAGGAAACTTCAGAAGATACCTACATGCTTATATTCTAATAATATTCTAATATCCAGAACTAATATGCAAAGGAGTGCATCAGTATCTCAGTTTTGATTTTAAGATTATGCTGTAGGACTGTGAGTCTGTAGGTAATTGAAATATAGAAAAGTCTTCCAGAGTAGTTAAAAGGAAATGATAAAGTAGAAATATGGCTTATGGTTATAAAAAGGAAATATGAAAGAAATATGAGGAAATATATGTGAATTGCGAATAAGATAGG
The DNA here is from genome assembly GCF_004027225.2 of Strigops habroptila. NCBI lineage: Eukaryota > Metazoa > Chordata > Aves > Psittaciformes > Psittacidae > Strigops > Strigops habroptila. The sequence goes on along the minus strand of NC_044283.2, from coordinate 30,015,770 downwards.
AAAAGTAGAAATAAAATATTTATAACAAGCACTGAAATGTAGAAAAATAAAGTATTATTTGATGTATGTTGTTATTACAGCAAGCGTATATGTAGTGCCTTCAGAGACTGAATAGGAATTTCAGTATGAATGGGAAAGAAGGTCTTGGATTTGCCACATTCAGTTGGTGGATTGTCATTTAGGACAGATGGAGTTTGGAGAGTGAAGTGGCACAAGATGAAGGGAAGCAATCACTTTAAGCTGGTTTATGCAGCCAAATTATGTGACCACAATAAAACTGCTGTATTTGATGTTCTAGTAAAAAGTTAAACCTTTAAGTAGATATGCCAGATTCTCAGTAACTTGAACACTGAGTGAGTGAGAATTCTTTTATCATCATCTGTCAGTAACAAAAATACATTACATATATAGAATTTCTGTGTTTCCTCAGAAATGACTACATTAATATTTACCCCAAAATGTTCTGGATTAATAAGGTTTCTAATAAGCTTATTTAGATCTCAGGGAAGCACTTAATGTCCAGATTGATCTATATGAGAGCTCTGGTTGAAAGATAATGTTATTGCAGCAGTCTAACCACTTGGAAACAGAGCAGCCTGTCAGAGCATTATGCTGGAGGTACAGCTATAGAGCTGATTACAAGCACGTATATGTGAACTCCTAGCTGCCTATGAACTGGAAGTCTTATTGGCAGGGTAAAACCAGTGAGACTAGATAAATTTCTTATTCGGGACATTGCACTAGATAAATAAATTTCTGATTCAGGACATTGCATAAATAGATTTATATCTTCTAGTTAAGGGTAGAAAGCATCCAGCCAGCCCAGATTACAAGCAATGTGTACTTACATCAGCCTGCAGGTGAGTATGTAGATTGTTGGAGAATTACATTGACCTAAGGATAATAACTGTTTGCAAAAGAAAGATACTGATTTTTTGGCACTTGACCAAAAGCATGCCAAGGAACAGAATGATTGGTCTCAGGGACGTATATAAAGAGAAAGAAGCTTGATAAAAGAAGTTTTCCTGAAAAAGGAATAGACCCAAAAGCAGACAAGTGTACAAGCAGTTCTGCCAGCCCAGGAAAATATGTTCAATGTCTTACAGTCATTCCACAGAAAAAATACTCAGCAAGGTTTTTTTCTGCAGACAGAGACACAAAAGGAGCCAGCATATAGTCAGGCAGGAGAAAGGAAAAGGAAGGGGAAAAAAAAATCCCAAACCAAAAATGATACTTTTTTGATGTTTAGGTAGAGGAAAATCATCCTCTACCTAGAGAGTCAACCTTTCTATAATCCATGCTTTCTAAATGCCTCTCCTTCCATAGTCAACATTTTTTCCCCCTCTTTTTCGTAACATAAGTTATAAGAAAAGACAGATTTTAACCCTTTCCTTTCCTTCTGGGATGTAATCTATTTAATTCCGTTAAATAAGATTTATGGTTTTGAACTGATCCTGTGCTTGTCTGGGCTGTTCCTTTGCAGAACACAGCCAGCAGCTTCCCAAAGTTACGGAAGAGACTGTTTGCTTTGTTCTGGTACAAGGCAGTATTGATCCAGAGACTGATTCTAACTTCCAGACTGAATCTGCTTTTCAGGTTAAACTTTTGATTAAGTTATTGGATATTTGTAACTAGTGTAAGAATTAATAAATTTCTAAAAAGGAAAATCTGCCAATATCTGCGTCATAGTCTGTTGAAGGACTGTGTAGACTCCAGAGATTCAATTTGAAACAGTTGTAGTTTTGAAGTGTCTGGATTGGATGATACCGGGCAAATCCACATGGCCTATGTGAAGGCCAAAGCCCAGTGGAAAATTGCTCCCTTATTAGTAAGCTGAGATAACTGTTAAATTAAATCAAACCAGCTTGTTTAGAAAACAGACACTAAGCATTCAGAAGGAGTTGATGCAGGAACTGGATATGAATTAGGTTCAGATTTTGTAATAAAATTCTAACTCTTAAAACCTGAGCTAAGCCTGACAATCACATGCCCTCAGGCACTGGTAGTTTTAAGAATGCACATTTAAATTACAGCAGTCAGACCCATCTCTATTTTTAAGATACAGCTACCCACAGGAGGGGAAAGTGAATCATAAAGGAGCTCCAGCATTCCCGTTTTGTCTTTTTTGCCTGAAAGTACTTGCTTGTGATTTATTTCTGCCTGGAAAGAAAATTCTATTGTTGGAGATAAGGGTCAAGCTGTAAAGCACTATAGGATTTTGCTTCCATGAAAAGAGTATTTGGCTCCAAATACTTGTCCTATAATGACGATATTATAGGCCAAAAATATCTTGTTTTGTCCTGGAACAGTATTCTCATTAGATGCTAGAAGATGAGATCATTTGGATTTTACTTTGTAAAGCCTTTAGAATAGGAGGAATGCTATTAAATTTTTAGAAAATATTGCAGGTGTCTGACTTTTCAAAAAAAATATACAGATGTGCTTCTTACTGTGTGCCATGTGATATATGTCAGAACTGTACCTTATTTCTTCTTGATCCTATCTGAAACCACTACAAAGTGGCTTTTTCATTTTTATCCAATCTTAAGACAAATTTTTTACCCTAACCAACTTTCAGTACAATCTAATGTATTTAGTAGCTGTAAACTGCATGGTGAGGTTAGATAAGAACATGTCATGACATACATCATATTTCATAACTTATATGAATGAACAACAAGATCTTGACTCTAAATTTAGGTAGAAAGTAGCAGAAAGAATAGATGCAGAAGTTCTCACAGGGAGGTACTGGTTTAGTCCATGGCAGTCACAGTTTGAAACAAACCTTTACTCAGAGGAAAAGTTAGCAGATTTCTACCAGTAACATCTTGGACTTCACTGTTATCTGTAGAGCTATTTATAAAGCAGGTATGCAGTCAAAGCTGTGAAAAACAGATTCAAATAATTTCTACTCTGCAATACCTCTCCAAGCTTATTCATAGCATACTCCTATAAGGTAGGAGTAATTTCACCCACAGGAAGCAACTCCAGGAAAAAAATTGTATCACCCACAAAAACATGGCCTGCAGTCTTCAGCCCACATTGTATATTTAAATTCCTATCCTCATTGTGGCTAATGATGAGTTTAGATTTCAGAATGTCTGAGAGCATTACATTCAGCACATCAAGATCTAGAGCCATTATTTTGGCTCTAGAAAAACATCATCAATGTATATAGGCCTTTTTGTTTGAACTAAATGCATCACATGATGCAACTATATACATTAACTATGTGGTTTTGCTAAAGGTTCAGAAAGAACAGAAGTGTGTTTGTATGTATAAAAGTTAAGAAGTGTAGCTAAATGGATAAGAATTCAGAATGGGTAGTGTAAATTCCAGAAAAAATAATGGTAAAAATCAACATGTAATTTATAAAATGAACTAAATTATATATGGTAACAATCATGTCATAAAAAGAGAATGAAGAGAGAAACCTTAATATCCAGAGGATATCCAGAAATGGATGCATCTGAAGAATGTGTAATTGCTCTGAGATTCAAAATGGAAATGGATTTATACTTCATTGGTGCTAGTAAAAGGGCAAAGAACCTGTGTGGTAATGTTGACCACCAAACCAAGACAATTATACAGATTAAGCTTTTTATAAACAAAAAGAATCACCTAATGCATAGGGCCTGGTGTCAGCATTTTAGAATGCCTCTTGTTTCTTTTAACTATGGAGAGAGACAGGGATGGGAAAACAGGTCAAGATGTGGACTGTACAAAAGATTTATAGATTATAAGAATGACACAGTGTTGAAAAAGTAACATTAGGGAGTGTTGCTGATCAACAGGGAGGAACTGAGAATGTGAAGGTGAAGGAAATCTGAGACAGGGCAATCACCATGTAATGAGAACATCCTCTGTTTGAAAGTTACCGGAAAAGACAACAGCAAACCAAAATCAAATTGACTTCCAGAAGTCAATTTTAAAAACTCAGAGAATTCATAAGTAAGATTCACAGGAGTCCTCAGAAAAAGAGTCAGGAATGATTTTGGATCACGAGCTGAAGAGCATCATGTGGTGCAAGAAAGTCAAATATGAAGCTAGAATCTGTAAACAGGAATAGAGCCTGCAGCTCTTCTGATCTGTTTAGCACCTCTCCAAAGTGCTTACTCCAGATTAGTGTATCATTGTTCAATAAACAACTGGATAGAATGAAGAGCCATGAGATTGATTAGTTGTGCAGAAGCATGATCTCTCAGGGAAGAGAGAAAAAGATGATGCTGTTTAGCTTAAAGAAAAAATATCAAAGAGAATATGATATCAGTCTTGAGGCCTTGAGAAACAGCCTGTTGAAAAATAAGGGGTACTCTCTGTTGGTTTGGAAGAATCAAAACCAAAGCCAAGACTTTTTAATGCAAAGAATAATGAAATATTGAAATAGTTTGGCTGCAGAGAATGTAGAATTTCCTTCCTTTTCTTTACAGAACAAATTATACCAGCATCTGTTGAAGATGAACTGGTTGATCCTGCTTTGTGTTTTGATCACAGGAATGAATCTTAGAGGAGATCGAATGTTTTCTTTTTATGTCTAGTCAAAAGCCAAGTAACGTAAATTCAGTAAAATGTGTTCTTTCTAACCTTAACAGTAATGTCCTACTCTGTGCAGCTGTCTCTATTGTAGGTAGGCACACTTTTCATAAGTTTCTGCTTGTTTAAAAGAAACCTTCTCTGTATTAATTTTATTTTAAATGTCATACGTAGCTTTATTATTCACATTGAATTGTTTATTTTTGAAAATAGTTTTAAATGCTTCATATTATTTATTATTACATTTTAATACTTTGTGACTAATATTTTGGGCTTTTTTGAGCTTTTATTTGTCAGAACAATGAGTCACTAAAGAAACCCTACCTCACACTTGAATTTAGACCACAAAGTATAAAAAGTTTCTTTCCATAAAAATAAGAATATGTTTGTGGGAGAATCATTTTGCATTTATCAACTTTATGTGCGTAATATTTATTAAGACCTTATAGAAAATGTGAAATTTGTACATTATATGAGGTTTTGACTTAGCCAGACTAGATGGAGATTGCAGGCAATTTGACAAGGTCAGTCAGATTTCAGTAAAGTCTAGAATATGCTGATGTAGCAATATACTCTTGTTCTACATGCAATACTGATAGAAGAGTCAGAATTCTGGCAGGATTTTACACTGGAATAATTCTTACTAACATGTTAGTTACAGTGCTTTTCACTGTAGTTTTATTTCTATTCTTTAAGACGGTTTTTTTTAGCTATAATACAGTATTTAGTAAGAAAAAATAGGTGGGTATAAAATCATGGTATCAATACATTTGCACTTCTTACTAACCACTCATGACACCTATCAATTACAAAACTAATTTTCACTTTTGCATAAAAGTGTTTCTGTTCAAGCCAAGTGTAAACTTCCTTTTTTTCTCTTTTACAAAGTAAAACAATAGCAAATAATTTTATTCGTGTCTGAAGATTTTCCTTTTCATTTAGCAGAGAACCACTAGAAGTGTCTCTGTAAATCCTGAGCAAGTCATAGCACAATGGGACATTATGAAAGAGGTGGAATATCATTTTGCTATAGAAGGAAGGTGTCATGGTTTAACCAAAACCAGGACAGAAGGCTTCTGAGGTCCAGCCTCAGAACTTGTACAGCCACTGAACCAGCACCTACTTTCTTGGCTTTCTCTGCTGCCTTTCAGCATGTGCTTTCAGAGAGAAGCACATACGCTTAATACCTCTGCTCTGGCTTGTTCCAGGGAAGTCCTTCAGAGTTCTCATTCCTTCCATACGGCTGTTGACCAGTAACGGGTTGACCATTTCTGTCAAACAATGACTGGTCAACAGCTTTATTTCTGTTTTTCTTTCTTTTATTTCTTTTCTTCTGTGAATATTTTGTTTTCTTGGCAGACCTATCATTAAGATGAGCACAAGTCTTTTGAATAGAGCAGAATTTCATTATGTACTACTACTCCTAGTCAAAATTTTTCCATCTACCAGACAAACCATTTTTCCAAGCAGCCACTTCTCCAGGGGGAAGCTTCCTTTTTCTGAGATCTCATGATCAGGCAAGCATATCAGTGTAAGTCTAAATAGCATGTTGTATGTGGATACACAACAGGTTTTCCCCTTACTTGAAATCTAACTAAACACAATCTAGCATCAATGGTCTTGGAACTGCTAATTGCATTGATATAGACCCTAAATTCTGACTGAATTTACTGTGGCTCTCAGCAGCTATGTGATACTGTGCTTATTCCTGGCTTAGAAACGTATCCTCCATATACCTTCTTCTCCTACTTTTGTCCTCTGTTGTAAGCAATCCCTGAAGCTTTTCAAATGGGCTTCTCAGATTAGAGTCAGCATCCTTCTTGGGGAATCTCTCTCAATTTCTTCAAACCTCAGCTAGTCTCCTTTTTTTAAGAAATTAGTGTCTTTCTTCCTCTTACCTCTTTGTTAAACTTTAATTCCTAAAATTGAAATCGTCATCATCATAGAATGGTATGGTTTGGAAGGGACCTTCGAGATCATCTAGTTCCAACTCGCTACCATGGGCAGGGACATCCCCCACTACACCAGGTTGCTCAAAGTCCTGTCCAACCTGGCCTTGAACACTTCCAGGGATGTGGTATCCACAACTTCTCTGTGCAACCTGTTCCAGTGTCTCACCACCCTCATAGTGAAGCATTCACACTGAAGTGAATATTCATACCATTAATTTTACTGTTATATGAAGGACACTTGTATTGATTCTGTCAATATTAATATCAGTAATGTGTATGGTGGGATGTGTTTAGCTGTTCCTACTTAGAAAGCATTGGGATTCATATTTATGGTAGCTATTCTTTAGCAAATATCATGGTTTTCATTGAAGCTGTTAGCAGGTTTGTAAAACATCTCAAACATATCTTGTGAGCATGCTCAGAAAAAGACTGTGATAGCGTAGATCTAAGCACACAATCATGCACACACAAATGCCTTTCAGTTCTTCCAGGCAGCCTTATGCCTTTACAATTGCCAAAATGTCATTCAGCTCAAGTGGAGTGTTTGCCCTTAAGTCATCATCACTCTAAACCAATCTGATACATAAAGTATGATAGAAGTGACAGCAAGTACTATAGGTTACACCACTTACAATGTAACTAGGAATTGTGCTTTTTCATGTCCTTTTTCTGCATCACTTTCTGCAAAGCAAGTATGTTATGGTGGTCAAAGGTCTAGATGCAGCAGCACGTAAAACTTTTAAGTACCTGGATACCATGCTAAGACCCAAGATGTATCCAAGATCAACAAAGCAAAAGACTGGCAGTAGCTGAATGCTAGGTTCACTTGAAAAATTCCTTTCCCGATTCACGGTCAAAAGCATGAGGTAGGATTGGTAGTTACATCTGAAAGTCTTTTCTCATTAAACATCAAAGGGGAGAGGTACCTTTTTTAAAAAATATTTCTTTTCATATTAAGCAAACCAGTTGTATTATTTTTATTTTCATCTTAGCAGCATTACCAAATGATGGACTACTTTTTTAATCTGGTTCTACACTCCTAGTGTGGAGCAGAGAAAACATGATAGATAAAGCATATTGTGCAGAAAGAGTATTTATCAACAAGTCTGTTTCATGATTTAGCTGTCAGGACTGTTTTCAGACTTTTTATAGTTGCAATTTTTTTTATTTTTTTTTTCTTCTGTGATACTTTGCCCTGTCTCCTTTTTTATATTTAGATTTATGATGAAAGCAAAAGACCAATTAGAGTTTCTGAATTTGAATTCTTAATGAAAATACTCTTTTTTCTTTCCTTCATGACAGCAAAAGTAACTGTAAGTCAAAACTGTTTTATTTTAACAAAGTATTAATGTGAAATATTAGTACAGATATTAAAAGGAACTTTTAATACAAAGAAGGAAAGGAGCAGGGGGAGTATCCTGATGAAAAAAACAGAACATATTACTTACAATGATAAGATGTCTGCAGGCCAGAGGGAGACAAAAGGACAAGGAAGGTTGAATTTAAAAGAAATAAATTCCTTTGGAAGATTTAAGAATATAAGAATAGATGTCTTTCCAAGTAAGGATCTCTTCAGTGAAAGCTGAAAGGCTGAATTGGTAAGCATCATGACAGTTTGTTAACTGGATAATATAGAGAAATACCTCTTATAGTCGATCTGAAGAAAAAGCAAAATAACTAAGTTTTTCCTTTTTGTTTCTTAACCTGTCTCTGAACCCGGTAAGATCTTTTGTTGACAGCTGGATATAGGAAATATATTCTTTCTGTACATTGAACTTGAAAACAGTAAAGCAAAATGATTAATTTCATGATGACCGTCAAATTGTACCACATTCTGTTCCCTAGACAGGACAGTCCTGATGCCTGGTGTTCAGTATTCTATTCTGAAAGTGCCCGAACAAAATGTAGTGTAAGAGGACGTGAACAACCAATTTCTTTGGCAACTGACTACACAGAAGTTTCATGCAGAAGTGAAGCCTGCTTTCCTAATTTTAACCAGACATGTGTTGGTATGTAGCAAGGCAATGAAAAGTGTTTAAACCTTAAAAGTCTTAGGGTGAATTTATGATAGGTTATTGCAGCAGTGACAAGAGTGTGATTTTTGAGTCTGTCCTGATTCACAAACAGTAAAAGAGCAAAGACCAGACTAGTGTTAGGCCACAAGACTCACAGCAGAGCTGGGCTGTTGCAGGGTTTACCAGGTAATCTGAATTATGCTTGTAATTTGGGTTCTGATACAGCTCCTTGGTGACATAGAAGGGAGTATTGAGACTGGCACTGATAAATTACTCTGTGACCAGCTCAGTCCCATCTCGAAAATGGAGTGGTAGATCTAGCAGTAAATTACTGCCATAAACCCTCTTCCCACAGCCTCTGCAAGGTATGTGGCAAGTCTCTTGTGGTTTTTGCCTGCAAAAGCAGCCAAGGTCTTTGGCAAAAGATGAGCATTTTGGCCAACTTTAGCATATTGCAGTATGCTTTAGTATCTTGTCCTTTGCTGCAGAAAATATGCTGGCTTTCCTGTGATCCCATGTAGACACATATTTGCTAACATGACCATTGGTGGTTTACAGTCATTGCCGTTAGCTGATTTGAAATACACCTGCTTCCATTTTGTAGCTAATTTAAAAGGCTGGCTTCACTGCTAGGCTGACTTGAAGGTGAGACTATTAAGTGGTAAAATTACTGTTGCACATTCACTCTCTTGCAGCTGCAGAATTTCCATTTAAAACTATGGTAAAGACTTATCTAAGTTAAGTCATTAGCCCTTTTCCATTGCAGTAATGCCAGGTTTGAATGTGCTGTATTCATCTGGGTAATTTACTTCTAGAGAAAAAACCAGAACATTAATACAGAGTGGGAATAAAAAGACAGTCATAGTAGGTTATAATCAAGATAACTAGTGGTAATATAAAATAGAAACTTTCTAACAACCTTGTGAGGAACTGATATTATAGCTTCATTTTATTTCTCATCTGCAAAAAAAAAAAGACTTTCAATAATTGGAGATACTAACATTTTTGTCTAATAGGCACCAAAATGCATTATATCAACATATGTCTGTTTCAGCATTGCAGAAATACATGTATGGTTTTTTCTCACATTTAAATTTTTTTATTAATTCAGAAGTATTTGAAGGCATTTTTACAATGACTTTTTAGATACATACTATATACTTGCATATGATAGAGTTTTTCTATGTGTATTAGTGCCCTCTACAGGGTGCACAAATGCACTTGGCTAAATATTTATTTATAATTTATGAACGGTATGTTAATTCCTATTCATTAAATTGATGTAGTAGAGCTGTTTCAAAAATCTGGATAATGAACCTTCTGCTTTGTGGCTTCTTTTTGCATGAATAAAACAATTTATAAAATTGTAAGAATACAGGAGTAGTTATCACATAATCATAACAGTTTTTCAGTATGCTGCAGTAGTGGCAAAGAACATAAAAGCACATTTACATATGGCATAAAGAACTGACCACTGAAACTTATATATGGCACCCTATGAATCAGTTTTAATGCAGAGGGTAACTTAGATGACTTCTGATGTAGGTGAAATGATATTTCCAAACAAGCTTTCCTAAATTATATAAAATTCAGATATACCAACTGCTGAACAGGTGTTGAAGACAAAAACCTTCAAGGTATTTGGGTTGTGTGCATTGTTGCTCTACTCTCAGTCCAGTATCAGTAGTTAACTAACTTCTAAAGATGCCAATTTCTCTTTTTTAGCTATAGATAAAGTAAAATAATCTGTACTCCTAATTTAGGCAATTAATGAGATGTTTAAATGTAATGGAGAAACTCCTGATAAATTCCTCTGAGCTTTTGACTTCTCAAAATCAAACCATTTATTTATAGAATATCTTAACTGAAGGGCAAATGCCCTTTTATAAAAATTTAATAATTAATTCTTTTGAACTTTGAAGCAAATTGGATAGACATTCCTGGCTAGGTTTTGTAAGTAGGCAGCAGTATAATAGAATTTTCAGAAAGCTTCATAATGGGAAATTATCACTGATTGTTCTTGAAACTAGGTGAGAAACAGTTTTCTCATTCTCACATTTCCCTCCCTCAGATTCTAACATTTTTCCATAGTATTTTTTACAAATATATGACACTCTGCTTTTAGTAAAAATCAAGATAAAATTATAAGATAATTTAATTAGCCTTCATTTTATACTCAGGATATCCAAGTTCATATCCCATTCTTTTACATCCCAGGTGAGTTCCTTGGTTATGAAGCTATTGACTGTTGTTTGATAGTGCTCTCATTCATAGATTCATTCATTTTTCATCAAGGAAGCAGCAATTCTGTTTTGTAACTGATTAACTATTCATTAGAGCATAAGACTGAGAAGGGTTATCTTCTACAACAAAGTGAAAATACAGTCTTTTTGATCTACTAAGTACAAAAATAATTCAATTAAGATTTCTTTTTTTCCACGTAGGGAAGAACAATTTTTGTTCCACTATTTTAAACCCAGAATCATTTACATCATTTTCAGAAAAATGCAAATCCAGACTGTATCTAGGAAGAGAAGATGATTTTTTGGATTTAAGAATTATTTACTGTGAAATCTAAATGTAAGCTTTAAATCTATTCATATACTTCGCTGTTGTAACTTTTCAAGGAGACTGTGTCAATTCTAGCAGAAAATGGTTGTAGTTAATCATTTTTATTGTCGTGTATCTTCATCTGTCATACATCATGGGCAAAAAAAGTAAAAGATGCTATGAAAGCAATTATGTTTTAAAACTTGTTATTTGTAAATCCCTTACATATTTTACAATTTCCTTCATATTTTGAAAAAATATTCAATTTTAATGTGACTCTCAGTTTCATGCAAACGTATTAACATTTTTCATCCCAAATGTAGCATTTAAAATAGCTATTTCCAATTATTAATTGAATTATGTAACTCAGTCCAATTTTTTCCTTTTTCCTTTTTTTTTTTTTTCCAAATAGATTAACTTTTTCAGCAGAGTGAACCAAGTGGTGGCCAAACATAGATTTTGTATGTGAACCTTCAAACTGTGGATAAGCAACTGAACACATAGGCATAATCCAGTTTCATTTTCATTGCAAGACAAGAGGTGTCTTAACTGCCCACCATTAGGAAGTAATGTTTCAAATATTTGTACTCAATAGAAGTTAGGATGATATTTAAGAAGATAAATACTAACTGTTGCAATTTTGCAAGTATTTGCTGGAGTTGAGATTCGCTTTGATCAAAATTTATCACAGCAAGGAAACTTAATTTTAATTTATCGGGGAGCTCATTCTAAATTGAAGGTTTAGTGAAAGTCTTGCTGTAGTTAAGATTGCCATATAGAAAGTACGTATCGAACATTAGTCATAGAATCATAGAATAGTTAAGGTTGGAAAGGACCTTAAGATCATCTAGTTCCAACCTTCTGCCATGGGCAGGGACACCACACACTAAACCATGTCACCCAAGACTCCATCCAGCCTGGCCTTGAACACTGCCAGGGATGGAGCATTCATGACTTCCTTGGGCAGCTTTGAGTAACGAATCTAAATCATTCATTTTGGAATTTACTTTTTAATAACAGCTTACCTCTGAAGATTTCTATGCTCATGATTTACTTTACAAGTGAACAGCTGCATCTAGTCAGGCCATACTATAGCTTCCTGTAGTGTCCCTGCCCATGGGAGTGTGGTTGGAACTAGACGATCTTAAGGTCCTTTCCAACCCTATTCTATGATTCCTACCTGTACTTCCAATATGGCCACATCCGTGTCATACCTGAAACCTTCACTATTTAACATTGGTCAGTCTTGCTGCTGAGGGATTCCGCAAGATTGAAATCCCAGCAATCATGCCAATCATGTTTCCATAAAATAACCTACTTACTTTCATTTTATTTATGTACACCGCCGTAGCAAAAATCCATTTGCATTGTGCTTTTTTTTAATACAAGCACCTTCCTAAATTACATTTCAAGCCATTTATTAAAATTGAAAGTCTTGAAGAGCTGCACAATCAACATGTGGTCCAGAAGCTGCATTCTGACTCCTTTGGGTTTCTAATCAGCCTGAGATAAGTTATAATAAGGGCTTTTAAAAAAGAATTACCAAGCGTTTTCTGTGGCCTTTTTATGGTTGTTAATCTGCATAATTGAATATTTCTCTTTTTTTTTCAGTCTGGCAGTGATCAGCTCTTCCAAGGTCATAGTGTTGAACAACAACTATCTAATCTCACAAAGGCACTTTTAAATTTTACCTGTGTACACATGGTAAAAGAATTAAGAATTGTTTTTTCTTATTGCAATTAGACTTTTAGAACATAAAGTCTATGTTTTCAAGGTCTCTTCAATGGTAAAACAATCTTAATTAATTACTCACATTTCTCTGTAAAGCCTGTGGATGCTTTAACTTGATAATGAGTTTGCAACAAGTAGAATCATAGAATCATAGAACAGTTAGAGTAAGTACAGTTACAAGCTTCAAAAATGATATTTAAAAAAATATTTTACAAACTCTTCCTTGAACTCTCTCACTCAAAAGACAAATTACAGCCTAATACTTGCATAATCTTAGTACTTCATATTGTTACTTGACATTTCTGGAATACCTAGAGAAAGATGAAGGCAGTAAGATACGGCTGCGCCTGTGATGCTGCAATGCCATATAATTTGTACACATCAAAATGCTACACAATTCTGCTGTCAGTACATTTGAGGTGATTTGCTTACCAGAATGATATGAAGGAGTGGAATAATGCTAATATATGGGTTATTTTTCACAGCAAAATTTATTAGTTTTTTTGATTCTTGGCTCATCAACTCCTCAGCTGGCATTCTTTTCACCTGAAAGGTACCAGGGTTATGTGAGCTAACTCATAAATTACAAAGGAATTATTTGCTGGTTAAATAAATGACAAAATTTCCTTAGGATGGACATACATGAGCAAATATAATGTGGCACCAAATACCAGCATTGTACTTCCCTCATTTTTATGAAGCATGTAATTTCCCAAAGGCTGAATTTCAGGAACCAGTGAATTGACCAGAAATAAGTAGTTTACACTGATCTCTCTGAATTCTGAATATTCAGTTTCAGGAGAAAGTGTAACTAGTTTTGATTGTAGCAAAAGGGTCACTTTGATTTACTCTGTATCAAAAAGTAGTATGTTTTATAGGTCTGGTGTTTCTAGTGTTTATAAATCTGCTATGCATAGAGAGGTTTCTCTATAAATACAGAATTGGACTTCTGGCCTTTTTGCCTGGCTTGTACTATCTGCTGAGTGTTCTTCAGCAACCTGTATAGTGACTTTATTCTTTGACCAGAAGTTTGCCTTCACAGGTGCTTCTTTCTTAGTGAAGTCTTTACTTAACTCATTCTCTTCCACTGGAACCTGGAGGTGGGAGTAATTTTATTCAGTTACACTTATGGTTTTGATTTTACATCCTTTGCACATACTCGGTGCCCTTGCTATTTTATTTCTTCTGAAAGGTTCACTTTTTATAGCTATCCATTCTAACTCATGTTCCTTTGAATTCAGTTCCCTAACTACTTCCTTTTGAGCTGTACTTGAAAGGGCTTGAAGGTTCAAGTAGTTTCTTTTTATTCTTTTTTCCTGTGCATTCATCTCTCTCTAGAATTTCACTCATCTCAAAGTAGGTCTTGGTTATGATTCTGTAAGTCAGGGAATACAGTTAATAGACCCTTGTCTTATTTCTGTAAAAAAATAATTGTTTTAACATTGTAAAACATTAAATACTGAAACTATATTTCTTTCATTAAAAAACCCCATGCTAATCGCTTTGAATCCTGATTAATATTGTTCTATTTATTATTCATAGAAAGGTATGTTTGTAGCACCATTTCCTAAGCAGTATTGAACTGTCTGATGAAACTTCCCATCAAAGTACTACAGATTTACACATAGTAAATTAAAAAATAAAGAAAATCTTCCTATAGCATTTCTTCCCTTCTATATTTTTAACTAATGTTGAGCCATGTCTTCTATTTGTTGTACAATCCCTTTCCATTTTTCTTGATCCTGCTGTTTAACTCTGAAAAAATATTTTGTAAATTCTGGATGGCTGTTATTTTTCACCTTTCTTACTAAAACCAAGATAATTATAAGTGCCTGCTTTTCTTCCAATATAAAAGAAAAGAACTTGCAGATATTCTTGAACTTGCTGGAGGATAAAGCATTTACTGCGAGAACTGTTATTCTTTCACTTTTGAGGCTGTATAAGAAGAAAAAAAAAAGTGGTATTATATCTTCAAATAGCCAAAGGAGCACATTTGGGTTGTTTCGAGTTTTAATTATATTTTATTTAATTATTCTGGTTTATCCTTAATTCTGCCTGCCTGGATTTTCAGCCTGGTTGGGCAAATTTGGTCTGTCTTTTCAAATTTCTATTTTGTTGGGTAAGAAATGCCTTCTCATCTTCCAAACAACTGCTGTTGAAAGTGAGGAAATACCAATTCTGGCTTAGAAAAGCTGTCATTTATCTTTTGTTATCAGTCTTTGCCGCATATTATCTTTGGCACTTCTGATGCGTTTAGTGTCTGACCCGTACAACAGTGATGTTTTATACATCTTTGCATTAATTCTGCTCTTTGAAAAGTTACAGTTGTGGTCTTCTCATATGTAAAGACTGGCAATTCTGCATCCTGCTCAGCTACTTATATCTCAATATCCAATTGCCACCTTCAAAAATAGAAAAAACCTTGGTCTTGAAAATATTTAATTTTGCTGATGAAAAAGGTGAACGGAATCTGGAAGCACACTCTTTTAATTTCTGAGATCCAGCTCCTGTAGAATTTCATGTGTGCCATTATAGGTGGGGGTGAGAATTACTTTGAGTGGGAGAAAGCCTGTCTATACGGACATGCTATTCCTGTCTTTTAAAGGTAGCAGAATTGCAAGGCAACATCAGGTTTAAAAAATAGATTCTGCACTGCACTTCTGTGAATACTTTTATGTTAAGAGATATGCTTTTTTTTCCCTCCTGTGGTTCTCCATAACACTCCGTAAAGTTTTGTTATAGAAAGTGGATTTAGTTGTTTTCTTGTGAAATCTTCAAAGGAGCGGTTGTAATGAAATTGTTTTCAGTATGCTTTGCCAAGATATATGTTAAGCTTATAGATTTCTGGAGATAAAAACCTAGGACTTCATTATTCTCAGAAATCCCCTCCTCCTTTCTTGGATACTCAATACCAGTAGAGTATTTTACAACGAAGGGATTTTTTTTTTTTTTTTTTTTTTTTTTAAATGAAAGTGGAGTTTAGAAGGTGGTGAACAATGATGATTATATCACAGTACTTTAGTTTAACATTTAGTTAGATTTTTTTTGGCTTCTTGCTCAGGACATTTTCTCTTTAACGCTATAAAATGTTATTATCAATTAAACATTCTACAGCCTCATTCTGCTTTCAGATCCTGCTAGGATAAGCTTGTTGTTGTTGGTTACATGTTGTTGGTTACATGTTGTTGGTTAACTGTAAAAATATCTATATATCTTGTCTCCTTTAAAAGACAAAATTTCTAAACATACTTGTAAAATGTTTAAATAAAATGTTATATAATTGAAAATACTTTATTATGTTTATAATATTGTAACAAAGTGGTGCCTCTGTTGGGCTGAGCATTTCTTATATAGCTAGTGTGAGATATTGTGGGTATATTTTTAAGCATACTCAGAATTCAAGGCTCAGAACGCACGAAAACTTGTTGTTGAAATACAGCAGTCAGACCCAGAATATTTAGTAATCACTTTTAATTATCCCAGACAGTCTCCTTGGTCTTACTTCTAGTGATGGAAGGTAAAAGCATTAGTTGTTGTACAGAAGTTTTTACTCAGTTCTTTCACCTTTTCTGGTGGTTATCTGTTGGAAGGACTTTTACACAATAGTTCTAGCTATTTTTATTAGTACAGTGCCCAGTACACCATCTTCAGAGAAGGAAAGTAAAAGCTTACAGGCACATGTATATTCTTTGAGTTTTTTCTTAAAAAAACCCCACCAAACAAACAAAAAAGCCCGCCGAAAGTTTATGTAATGTTTATGTTATTTCAAAACCTTTGAAAGCTTGGCATCTAAATTTAAGCAATTAACATGAGGGTGTGCAAAAAATAGTTGACACTTCTGGAATGTGTTTTGTCAAAAAAACCTATGATATTCTTTTCCTTATCTGTAAAACAATCCATTTCCCAAGTGTTGAGATGAGAATTCAGGCAAGTCAATGCTGAAAAGTTTGGATCTATAAATGCTTTCAGATTTGCATGTGAAATTCATCTACTAATAAGCAGAAAAAGTTTCACATTATATCCATCGATTTTGGTATAAAAATGCAAACATAAATATGAAGAAACATTTGTTATCATGAATAAAGGATTAAATCAGACATCTTGTCCTAAAAATGTCAATTTGTGGTCATACATTTCAATGTGTTATTTTCCAAAGTAATTGTACTGTATTTTATTTATCTATTTTAGGCACGGAAGGGGCAGTGTTTGGGCACTCTGTGGAGACACCCCATATCAGAGCAGAACCTTCCCAAGACCTCAAGTAGGTGTTGTTCAGAAAGTTATTTTAAAGTCCAGTATTCTCAAAAATAATTGTCTCGATTAAAAGCAAATATCTGTATAGTAGTATATACTACCTACTTAATGATTCACACATATACAAAATGCCAGTAGAGTCAAATTTGTTCTAACTTTTAAAAAACCCCACTAACTTCTATCGCAGAAAATGTAAAATACATCTCTTTTTATAAATTACTTGCCTCCTGCTGCAGAATCCTTGAGAAATATATTTTCTCCAGAGATTGGAATAGTCAGGGGGGTTTAAGGTCAAGTGAGTACAGTACTGTTTAATAGATTCAGACCCAGGTTTTGATTTTTTATAGCTGTTGCAGAATATGCAAGTCAAGTTAAAGTAAAAACAGTCCCAAATTTTTTCTTCAACTGGTATTTCTGGGTTCTTAAAATACTACACACACACACACACACTCTTACAAAATTAATTTCCAAGTCAGGCTACATTTGTAAATGAGAAAAGTCCAAAGTTTTCTGGATTAGTAGCTAGTCACAAAAGTGGAGAAATAAGTACATAGTAAAATATCAAGTCTAAAAGTTACTAAAGCATCTACAGATTGAGAAACAGAAAATATAGAAAGGTTTATAGTGAAAGCTTTTTCTTGAAGTGCAGGTATGTGCACTGGTAAATAATAACCTGTCATTTATATATGTAACTAATGAGAATATATGACAATTGCAGAAAATCAAAGGTCCGTCTCAGCAGAACAGGTGTGAAACCATATAGACTTAGATTCAATTCTACTATGATTCATGCAATATACCTATCCCTTTACCTGCCTATCAGTGTTTGCAATGACTTGCCACAGAAAAGCATTGTTGAATGCCCTTCCCTATATTTGTAAAGGTGTTTAGGATGATCATTGTTTGATCATTGTATGTGAGGTGTAAGAAGTAAACGTCTGTGTTTAATTATTTGCAGTAAACGTTTTAAGGTAATGTAATGGTTTGAGGTCTTCCAGAGGACCCTACTCTTGCCAAGACTCCTGTCAGTCTTTGTTGAGAGTAGTTGTAAAAATGTTTATTAGTGGTGACCTCTGAGGTGGTATGGTATCTAGTTAAAAGAGGTCCAGCAGAAATCAAAGTGGAAACATAAAAAACTTCTCTTTTTTCAAGGGCGCAAAGATTTGAATAAGAGGGTGGAAATTGTTCTACTCAAAAGAATGTGGAGGAGGAGCTTTGTCTACTTTCTAATAAGTAAATAATAATAAAAAGAGTGCAAATGTGTAGTAAACTAGACAACCCTGTGTCTTCAGGATTCATTTCATTGGGATTATAATCACCTCATGTGGCTTATGAAACTTACATATCAGGCATTCCTCTTTCTTGTCTTTTGGCTTTATTCACTGCCATGATGCCCATTGTTGCTTAATGTTTTCCAACTCCACCAATCCTTCAGCTCATTTTTCCAAGGTGGACTTAAATTAGTGAGAATTTCCCATTCAGCTTTCTGCCCTCTCATTAACAATGAACTGAATCCAGACTTTTTTATGAAAAAAAAAGATGAAACAGAAACCCTTGTTGTTTGGTCAATCAGCATTAACTTATGTGTAAGTGATTTTTTTCTTAATATATTCAGTCTGTATTGTGTTCTGCAAGATTTTGTACACATGCCTCCTATATATTGCTTAGGATTCAGTGATATTTCTTAAAACTCTCAAATCATTTTAATCTTTAAAAAAAAAGAAAATTACCATTAGGACACAGATTTCTTGGGTTTTGGCATGAACCTTTCTAGAAGGTAACCTGCAGACCCTATTTAACCTTGAAAGCTTGAAAGAACTATAAATAATTTTGGGTTTGTGTGGTATTTTCTGACAGCAAAATACAGTTAGACACTCAGATCATACGTATCCCTTTAAAAATTCCCGTTACCATATGGCTTTTAAACTTATTTCAAATTATTAAGAAAAAAAAAGAAACCAAACTGTTGTGTTTTTTTAAGTTCAAGCCCTACATTCATTTTCCTAAAAAAGAAATTATTTTTTTTCCTAATTGAAAAAAATGTCAGAAAGCAGTGAAATATTATTTAGGTGATTGTTTGCCAAATACATCCAAATAAATAGGTCACCAACCCTGATACGACATCTCCCTGTGGCCTCAGAAGCTACCTCTGTCACAGAAACAAAACAATAACTGTACCTATTTTCTGTCCTCAAGCCCAACTGATACAACTACATTGATACTGTAAAATCATTGTATCCTCTAAAACAGAATAGTTGTATCCTAAATGCTGAGTGGGAATGGTCCTTGACTCATGCTACCCTGCAAATACTGCCTGAAAATTGTTTGGCAGAGTTGTAACTGAGTCTCAAATATGCCAAGAACTATTTAGCTGCATATATGGTTGAATACCAGGCTCTGGCCTGGGCCCTGGCACCTTTTAATGTTTTAGTAAAAACTTAGCCAAAGAAGTGTCCACTAGACCATACTGGCAGTCCTAAAACAATGTATTTTTTCAAATGTTGCATCCCCATGCTTTGCGACTTCTGAAATTAACAGTAACATGGGACAGTAGAGAGTTTGCTGAGGTGACATTCAAATTAATTTTTTTAAGTGGACACAGGTGACTGCAGTTTGACAGCGAGTTGCAGTGCCTAAATGCAAATACATTAGGCTATGATAATACTCGTATACTTGAAAGATACAAGAATTTACATTAGATTGTTAATTAAAATAAAAATGATCCCATATTTTTAATGTTGGAATATGTATTTGTGGTCAAATAATAAACCTCAGACATAAAGATATGAGAGTATTTAAATAATAACTTTTTCTTTTTTTTCTTCAAAAAAGTATGCTGGAAAACTACTCAAAATCTTGGATATATAAAACAATTTACAACTGAATTTAAAAAACAGAATTCTGTCCACCTTGATTACTGGGCATGAAACTGAACTATAAAATTTGGATTAAGGTTTTGATACTCACAAGATTCATAGTGTTGGCCCCCAAAGTCCAGGGATTTTAGCTAAATATATTCTGGACAGGGAACCAAAAAGAGAAAGTCAGATTCATAGTAGCTTCACATATTTAAACTTTGCCTCAGACACTCTTTGTTCTATATCCAGATTTTGAGGTCTTCAGACAGAGCAACATCCCTAATATTTGCTATCAAAAATTGTTGTGTAAAAATAAAATTTGATTGATATTCAAAATTATTCTTTCCTGTGTGCCCAACCACTGTGGTCACATCTTTCTCCTATCTTATATTTTCAAATAATAGCGTGATTTTGCTTTCAGAAAATGTTTTTCTACAATCCTTTATGAAAGCTGGTAAGCCCTGTTGTGTCAGATCCCAAAAACTAATTAAATCTGGCTTTCATTAGCTGAGATAAGCAGCATAAAAGAATACATGCCTTAGAATCAGGAAAATTAATTATATCTTAGTAATTTAATCTTCATATTTCTCTCACTACTTTTCCTCACAGGAACACAGTTCGGAAAACTAAACTGCCAATATAATCCCCAAATATTGGTTTTAGGGTAATAGTGCATTAAAACATGGTGCATTAATAGGTAATATCCATGCACAAAAGAGGCAGACAGTAGTTAAAAGCAGATAGCTTTGCCCTCAATAATCTTCTAAATAAGGGGGTAAATTAATTTGGTTTTATTCTCTGGGTGTAATTGCAAAATCAAATTTAATGTGTTATTTTAATCTTTTGTGTCAAGCTTCACATACCCTTGACTATCCTGCAAGCTAATGCTGAGCATAGTGAGATGAAAATTGGTCAATGTGGTGGTTTGTAAGAGCCATTGTTTGTGGCTTTTAAGGGGTGGCTTACTAAAATGGGAAAATATCTATTCTATAAAAGCCTGAAGCCAAAAAAAGGCATCAGAAAGGAATTTTGACATTAACTTGTTAGTTGTCTGAGGAGGCTCAGAGTAACAAAAGCCCTGGGACTGTTTATCTCTTTTACCCAGAAATCAAATAATAAACCACAGCTCATCAAAAGAGAGAAGATGCAGTAGAGTAAAAAACCCAGCTTCATTCCTATGCTGTTTTAATGATGTCAGGTTCTAGTTACTTTCTCAGTATTGTTTTTTTTTCTTAATAAAGTGGAAATGCTTCCTATTTATGTTTTCAGAATTTGATTTTGGTGTTTATATAGTTATTTCAGTGCTTGTGCACATATTTTGACAGAAACTTGTTTGCCTAGTCTTTTCCCTAGCTGTTGAAAATATTTTGTTTTTGTTTATGCAAAAATAGAGATGGGTGTTGTAAAAACTTGAAAAATTGCCAAAAGTTAAGCTGCCTTTTTTTACACATATATGTGCTTTTTTATATATATATATAAAAGACATTGAAATGAATAGAGAACAAAGCCAGTAATAAAAGTTCATAATTAATATGCAGATAGGACACAGTAGGAACAAAAGGTAACTAAGTGTGGCTCTTATACTGAAAGAATAATTTGCTCTAGTGTTCAGTGACAATTATTATATCTGACATTGGAGAAGGGAAAAGGCTGTAGTAGGGACTGAGATATGAAGGAAAAAAGGTACTGCTATCACAATAGATAGCAAAATTCGTTGAGTTTTGTGTGGTTAATAGTCTCTGTCCCTGATCTGTGACTGAGCTAAAGGTGAAAATCAGGTCAAATTGCCAAAACTTACACTAAAACTTTCGAACTAGAAAACAAACACTGTGAGACTCATTATTTGGTAAAGGTAGAACTTCTAGTGAAATGGATAGAAAAGATGGGTTAAAAGAGTCATATAATATGTTAGACCCTGTAGTCTAAACTCATTAGTATGCAATGCTTTACAATATTATGTTGAAAGATTCATTAGAGGAAAGAACTATTAAGGGCTTGAAGATAACTAAAATTTGGGATGAAGTAGAAGGTGAGTGTATTGTGCCAATCCAAAGAAATATTTTTCCCTTGAGAAGATACCCAATCTTCTAGAAAACAGAATATAGGTAGATGTCCCTTTTGGAGCCATTGTTTCAGGGACGCATAGATGGGCTCCAAGTATAGCTGTCTCAGGCTAACAGGGTTATGAGTGCAAATATGCCCTATGAATTCTGAATTTATACAGGTCTCAAAACCTGTATAAAGCTTGGAGCAGTAGAAAGCATTGGCACAGTGCTGAGTTACTGAAAGATAAGGCAGCTTTACCCTCTGCAGCTTAGTGTGAAGGCAGCTGAAGATCTTTCTTTACATGAAGCTGGCTCAGGTCTAAAAGCATTTATGACCAGCAGAGGTGCTCAGGGTCACAGGGACAGATGCTCAGGGTTTCAGTAGTACTCTGCTGTTGTGCTCTTGGCTCCAGCAAGGCTTGTTGCATCTGAGGTTGCCCCAGGGCTGTTGCACCGCTTTGGACCCAAGCTGCTGCTGCTACATGTTTCAAGAAATTCTAGTTCCATGTGGGTCCACCCTAGGACTAGATACAAAAGCACAAGCTTTGGTCAACTATTTCATTTTCAGATAAGTTCCAGGTAGAAGTGTTTGACTATTTTTTTTATTGAAAATTGAACAACAGTCCTGAATGCCTAGAGGCTGATATTAGTGACAGCAGAAATGATTTCTGAAATGCTTTGTACTCTAAGCCAAATAGAGTCTTGTTCCACCATACCTGCATACTCCTTTTGCTGTAGTTTTTCTATTGAAATGTGATCTGATATAGTACTTATAGTCCATAAAACTTATACATTAAGGCCAATTAATGCTGCTGCAACATCCATAATATTTTAATTTCCTGCCTTTCTTACGATTTTAAGTGAATAGGCTTACTACTGCAATAACAAAAAGCACTATTTATATCACTTGAGCAACATTTAATTTCCTTATTCTTTCCTTATAATAAATTTCTCACCAGAGATTTTCTCACTCCAGTTTTTCCCCTTCCTATGAGTATCTCCATTTTCACTCTTTAGACACTTTTCCAAGAAAACAAGGCTTCTTAATTTTGCTACCTGTTGATTCTCTCCCCTCATGTCCCTGATAATTTGTGAAACAGCTAGGCAGTTTCATCCATATTTGATAGAAAGGCAAAAGATCCTTAAGTTTCTATGTGTTTTCAGAAAACCAGCACCTATCTAGAGATGCTAACAGAACATCAGCAAGTATTAGTATTTACAGAAGTTTGCTCATTTGTATACACATGGCTTCAGACTAACATATCTTGCTTCATGGTCAGGTCATTGTTATAGTACATGGAGGACATGGGGTTTCGAGCAGTGTTGTGGATGCAGAGGGCATGGATTTACCCTAGCACCATGTTGGAGCCAGACAAAAGATCTGAAGCTCATACAGGCTGGGTATAAGAAAACAGAAGCTCAAAGGATGGAGGGCTGTGTAGTGGATAGTTACAAGGAGTACATGAGTTTGTAAAACTATTATATTTCACTGTTCACCAGCTTGTATTGCATATAATTATACAGAGAACTCCAGAGGTAGCCTCAGCAATAGAGAAGAACAAATGATTTTATGTGTGTTATTGTGCAATTTTCATTCTATCCTCGGTTGTATTTCAAGATAGAGTTCACTGCCAAAAAGAAAGAAAAAACCTATTTGACATCTTCGTAGTCTACCACTCCACTTTGTGTTGCAGAAGGTGAAAAAAACCTCTCTCTAGTTCTCTCCAAAATGATGCTTGCCCTAAAAAAATGACTGAAAGTAAACTTAAACTTTCCTTCTTTCAAATTTTTATTTTTTTTTTTTTTTTTTTTTGATCTGCTGTTTGTCTTCTTGGACTGTTTAGATACAGATACATATTTGAGCCATTGGAGAGTATATTTCAAGGTCTCTGCTAGGCTTGATCTGAAGAAGTTAAAGCAAACCTGTTAAAGGATTCTCAGCAGAATAATTTTCCACATGAGATGCAGTTTTCTTAAGATGTGGATCAGCTAAAATATATCCAATTATATCATCTTAAGGCACTTTAGGGAAACAATATTGAAAATATCATTAGAAGATTACGGGTGGTCTGGACTGTCATTTCCTAAGCGCAGGAAGCTAATGGTTTTCAAAACTGAGAATAGTTTATGTTAACCAGTTCTCATGCTTTTCCAGTTGTTCAAAGAGCCCAGTTTGGCTGTTCAATCTCCCCCAGGCACTTTATGTTCAGATCTTACTCTTGGCAGCCACTTGAGCATTATCTGTGGGCATGTTGCTTCAATCTCTCTCTGACAAGATAGATTTCTATTTTAAGAAAATATATTCTGAAATACAACTCAGATAATGGAACTATTTCTGGGAAGAAAATAAAATTCGTGTAAGGACGTTTAGCAGAGTGGCAGGGCATGTGTAGAAGGGGTTTCAGGTCAGAACAGAAGTAAAGAACATTATGGGAAGGGGAGTGTTTTGGGTGGAATAGGGGTAGCTCTAAGGTGTCAGGGATATGAGGAATTCTTTTCCCATACCTTTTCTTAAGGAACTATTTCGGATTGTCTCATATGCAGATCTTTGTCTCACAGCCTGAACGATTAGACTTTGAAGCATGTTATGTTTTTTCTCTAAGAAATGAAAACACACATTCTAAACCTCAAATTTCTACTAATTTTCTTGATTTACAAAAGTTTGAGTTTTAGTGGACTTTACATTCCAGAATGCATTAATTCTTACTACCTGAGATTCCAGTTAGGCCTTGGTTTATGTTCTTAATATTATTTTTTTATTTTGATAGTTTCCCTGTGTTTAGCTATTCTGCCTATGTCCTCACCCACTCTAAGAAACAACCAGGCATTAAGTTCTCTTTAATTTTCCTCACATAACCTGGTTATTTTGCTAAGCTCTTGCTTTAAACACTTGCTCTCTCCGCACTTGTCACCTTTCCTTGATGTTTCTTCACTTTTTCAAGTGCTTCAATAACATCACTGAAACATTCTTCAAGGACATTTTATTCCTTACTTTTCCCCCTCAGTCACTAAAATTTTTTAATATTCTCAGAAGAGATCCTTTATTTCCCTCACTGGGGAAATTGTTTTTCTGATTTATCATCTCTGTCAAATAACATTAAAATATTTAGTGGTTTCAAGTGTTGTTATGATAATGCAGACCCATTGAACTGAAATCAGTGGCATGTACGGGACAATTAGAGCTCAAATTTGAGCCCAGTGAGGTGATTTCTGGGTTAATGAGAATTTTAGGAGTTACAATAAGGGCATGCTGACACATGCCAAAGTCAGTGCTATGCAGAGCACAGATATAACATGAAAGGGTATACTGAATCCCAGTCTTCTGTTCTGATTTAAGTCAAGAAATTGTCCTCTCTATTTAAGTTTATTGTCCATGTGTTGCCAAATTGGATATTGAGAAAACAAAGTCATATTAATATTTACTGGTTGTCCTCGGTTCAGCTACAGCAGTCATTTTTCTCCTTCTTAGTAGCTGGTGCAGTGCTGTGTTTTTTAACTTTCAACCTGGGAACAATGCTGATAACACCGATGTTTTCAGTTGTTGCTAAGTAATGTTTACTCCGACCAAGGACTTTCTCAGTCTCATGCTTTGCCAGGGGGGAGGGGAAGCCGGGAGGAAACAGAGACAGGACACCTGACCCAAACTAGCCAAAGAGGTATTCCATACCACAGCACGTCATGCCCAGTATATACACCGGGGGGAGTTACCCGGAAGCCCAGATCGCTGCTCGGGTCGGGCTGGGTATCGGTCGGCGGGTGGTGAGCAATTGTATCCTCTCCCCTTGTTATTTCACTAATAATTATTATCATTGGTGGTAGCAGTAGTGGGTTTGTATTATACCTTAGTTGCGGGACTGCTCTTATCTCAACCCCTGGGAGTTACATTCTTCCGATTCTCCTCCCCATCCCTCCGGGAGTGGGGGGAGAAAGAAGAGGGGGAGTGAGCAAGCGGCTGCATGGTTCTGTTACTGGCTCGGCTCAAACCACGACACTGGTTTAGGCCATTACTTATTCCATAAGATATCTATTTAACTTTTTCTAATTTAAGACTTATGTTATGAAGTCACGAAATAGAGAGACAGATTGTTCCCTTAAAGTTTGGGTTCCCACATAAATCAAAGAGAGCTTCACATGAATATATGGGAATTTTACTTCTTGATGAAGAATAGTTGTTGATCAGTGAGCAGTACTAAGGATTCATGAGGCCTGCACATTTACACATGCATTTCATTAAAAAAAAAAAAAAAAAAAAAAATCCTGAAAATATAAGCATTTGGTTAAAAACATCAGAATGC
The DNA here is from genome assembly GCF_004027225.2 of Strigops habroptila. Taxonomy (NCBI): domain Eukaryota; kingdom Metazoa; phylum Chordata; class Aves; order Psittaciformes; family Psittacidae; genus Strigops; species Strigops habroptila. The sequence continues at coordinate 29,989,537 of NC_044283.2, read as the reverse complement.
AACAAGCTTCAGAAGAAATAACTATTCTGGCAATGATTCATATGTATCTCAAAATCACTTTTTTATATATATGTTTAAAAGTGCATGTGATGAGATTGAAATGAGTGACTAGTAATTTTGTTTTCATAGCATTCCCACTGTGATGTCACATGCAGCTAATAAAGATTCCTCTTTTTAAATAGTTACAATATCTTAAAAAAAGACTTTGAGGTGTATTTGCCACCATGATCATAAAATGACTTGGCTATTTTTTATGAATACTCCTGGAGTTTGCAGACTGATTTCCAGGATATGGACTGAATTGAAACCCTAATTTTATCAAGCACCATCAGTGTTCAGGGGACTCCTTTAAGGACTCTCAGTCTCAGTGGAGGACTCTTGAAATCAGTTTCCTCGAGTGTCAGGACAGCCAGCTGTTCTTTACATAATCATAGAAATGGAAATAATGTATTTTTAAAATTGGTGTTTCTGGAAAGCAACATTTTCAAAATTATTTTTTGAAAAAAATCATAATTCAAATTTGGAACAAAATGGTTTGTTCACTTGTGGAAGAGAAAAGCCCTGCTTTCTGTGGGGTTTTGGGTTTGGGAGTGCTTGTTTAAAAGGAAGAAGTAGGAAGAGGGGTAGAGGGAGGCTTGGGGCATCCATTTGCCTTCCTTTCTCCTCGTGTATCTTACATCTCTGCAGCCTCAGTCTGCCACAACTCTTTAACTACAGGCAGCATGATCGATGTCACAATTATTTTAATCTATAGAAGTCTACAAAAAGATGACCAAATCAATGTGTAGGTTTCCCATTGGTTTTACATTTGCAAAACCATTTTTTAATAACAGGATTCCTATGCTAACCAAAAAAAAGCCGCAATGATGTATGTTGGCAAGGCCATCATGTATAAAAGTTAAATACTTTGAAGCATTTCTTGACCCCACCTGTAAAGATGCCAGTAAAGGGTAAATGAGTACCTGCTTTTCATGTGCGATCTCTAGTTGACAGCCTATTTTTTAATCTCATTTTGAATACAAATTCCAAATTGGTGGAGGTTCATATGGGTTGTTTTACTAAGTAGCATGGGTTGGATCCACTGCTTAAATAGACACGAAGCAAATAAATTATTCACATCTGAACAGGGAAATCTTCTGTTTCCTTCTATTTTAAGAAATACCTTCAGCTAGCCAACAGAGCAAAATTAACATAGATAAATTATATCCCATGTGAGTATGAGGGATATACAAGAGGTAAACCTGAAATATTTCTTAAAACCCCAAATTAAACCTTTTGGTTCATATATTTTAAATTATTTTTCTCTAATACAATCTAGGTCAGCTTGTGAACAGGAAATACCAAATGAAAAATAAATGTTTCTGCATTTCTGATGAGAAATATGTTAATACCTTCAAAGGAACATACTCAAGATGTTTGAAAAGTTGCCTTTTTTAGCAATAACTCTTTAATGAATTCAGCTCAAAGTCACATAGCTTTGATCCTCTGAAGTTTATCTTTTTTCACAAATTAACTATTGATAATTAAAAAGAAAAAAAGCCCTTCTCTGCTCTGGATAGATCGTCTGTCTGCATCACATACGGTTAATTTATAGATTATATTATTTGAAAACTCCCTTTTAAAAGCTTCTTTGTCTTTCCTACAGTGTTGTAGTTTCTGTCTAATAACAGTAGTTACCTTCTCCATCATAGCCGTTTATCATTTGGGACAGAAAAAATAAATTGTATGAATAGGATTCATAGATGCAAATGCCACTGTGACAGGCCATCAGTAAATCTGAAAGGAAAGCAGATTCTTGGTAAACTATTGTAATAATTCATTTTTTCTTGGATGGATGTGTATTACAATGTGGAGTGTTACAATAAGTTTATAGTAGAGATTAAAGCTTTCAGAAATATGACAAAAATATTATAAACCAGCTGCATATCAAACCTAATTTATCTCAAAACATTGAGGAAATAATCTCTCTGTGTGTATAGACGTTGCATTTCCAGTAGCATGCTGCAGATTGTGCAGCTAAGTCACTTTTCAGATGTAGATCATCCAAAGAATAGTATTAAGAAAAGTAAGTTAGTAACTGTAAAACAGATTTAAGCATGCAGTTTTACTCGTTGATGGGTGGCTGATAATCAGCCATTCATTGAAATTTCTACCACATTATTTGATTTCAGGAAACTCCTAAAAAAAATCTATTGTCTGAAAAAGAATTTTCGTCTCCACAGTGTGTAAAAGACTGCTATTAACTTCTTCTCAAGTTCAGAAATTAATTGCCCAAATCTCTTTATTCTAGACTTCCAGACAAACTGGAAGTCATTTATGTTAATGTAGTTCATGAAAAACAGTGATGACACCAGACAAAACAACTCTGAGCTATACACTGTCGTGTGTTTCAAGAGAAAAAAAAAAAAAGTTTATTCTTCAAATAAAATCATAGTTTCTTGAAACATATTCCTAAATAGATTTTTATTGTCCACCTGCTGAAAAATTTCAGTCAGGTCTGAGAGTGGTTTCAATGTTAGGAAACCAGAAATATTTGTGACTTTGCTAATACCTATCAATTCAATGCAATAAATGTAGTTAAGAGCACTTTTGTCTTCATGATTATGAAATGGCAGCTGGAAGCACTAGGAAATGCTAATATTCCTGGAAAGTAGGTTATAAATCACAAAAATACGCTGCTGAAAAATATGGAATGGCAGTATACAATCATTTAACATTTATACAGTTCAGATTAATTTTAAGGTAAAACCTCATTAAGGCAACAGTACTTTCAAAAACCTAATTTCTAAACTTTGTATTGTTTCTAAAAGGCTTTGGAAGCTCTTTTTCTGCTATCTTATAGCCATCAGAAGTTCACAAACCACCACCCAAAAAACACTGATGTACATGATTAAATAATTCATGATACTTAGATTCATCCTGGTACAAAGAACTGCAGAATCTTCTATTAACTTTCCCCTACAGAGTGTCAAAAAATAGAGAAAGAAAATGGCTTAGCACTAACAGAAATACAGATTTTTCTACTGCTCCTATCCGTATGTATCCCAGGTATGCTTTTTGAATATAGGTAGCTGTAAATAGTGTTTTCCTCTCTCTGGAGGAGAGGAAAAAAATCTGCTTTTAATAGTTCCATTTGTGTTACCAAATAATTGCTTTCGTTTTTGTTTTTTTTTTTTTTTTTCTAGATGGGCTGTTTGTCTTCTTGGACTGTTTAGATACAGATACAGACATATTTTATTTCCTTCCACTCCTGAGTTTCAGTGATATGTAACAAACAGAAATATTTTACAGACACCATCTCAGTGACTTACTCTGCATGCAAATGTGGCATTTTGGTTTCAAAATGATAATCTATCACTATTCTGTACACTTAAAATATTCAATAGTTGAATACACTGAGATTCTCTTGTTCCATTCCTTGACAGATCTTTCATTTGGCTTTTCTGTAGCAAATTCTTTGTCAAACTGCTCTTTCCTTTATACATCTAGTACCTCATTATATTTTTGGATGGATGTGACCTAACATTTAAAATGCAATTGAAGAGGGAAACACAATATTTTCTTCAAGCTACTCATTCTAGATATTTGTATCATTAATATATTTCATCTTACAAAAAGCTTCTGTTCAGGTAAAGTGGAAATGTATTCTATCACTTTATTTTTATAATAAAATGGATTAAAAGATTTGTCTCCTCTTAATGGGCCTATGCAGTAAGTCTGCAGCTGAACACAACTAGAATCCAAATTTTTGTCTCTTAGTTCAATACAATTTTCATCTGATCAATTTTCCTATTCAGTGTGTGAGCTCGACTTCTGTGAAATGTTTGCATTAGTACTTCCCTTTTAAGAGAAACCTGTACTGTACTGTGAGATAATATAGCTAAGAAAGTATTATAGTTCTGCATTAAGGTTGATGGAGGATCTTGACTACACAGTAAGAGAAATGGAAAGACTGACAGTAGAAGAACAGTAGCTGTTTTGAGGAAGGATACCAAGACCCAGTGATATGTGTCTTTACCCTATTATAACACAGTTAAAGAGCATAACAAGTATTTTGCAGAATAGAAAAACATGCAAAGAACCCACAATAATAGAGACATAACAGATTTTCTTTTCCTCTCTTCTTCATTCATAATGCTGCTACACCTCCCCAAAAATATGAATGAGCCTGTGAAGGCAGAGTAATTCTAATCAGGTTTACATCATCACTTAAAACTTTAGTGTGTTTTGTTTTCTTTTTATTTGAACATTTCTTATGAGACACTAAGCAGACTTTAGTTATTAACCTGTCTTTACAGAAACACTCATGGAAACGTGTGGATTCTTAAGTACCTGTATTTCAGTATTAGTACAGTTAAGTAAATTAGGTACTAATGCTGGAAAGCATCACTAAGCAGACAAGCTTATATCAGCATATGCCTAAATGTTGTCTTAAATAGGAATAGATTTAAACAAGTACTTAATTTTTTCTTGCTCCAGATCATAAAGCGTAGTGAGAGAATCACACACATAACTCATTTTTACTTCTTTACCTCTCAAAATGCATTCCTTTCTACATACGGTGTGGGTTTGGGGGCTGGGTGGGTTTTGCTGGCTTGATTGGGTGCATTTTTTCTTAGTGATTGCTTTTGTCTTTCAGACTTGAATCTCCTACTAGATCTCTGGTGATGGAAGCACCCAGGGGAGTGCAAGTCAATGCAGCTGCAGGAGACTTAAAGGCTACCTGTAGGAAAGAACTGCACTTACAGTCTACAGAAGGGGAGGTAAGTTCTGGCAGTGGAGAAATGTTCTATAGCTCTGCCCAGCATAATACTAACTATGTGAGGACAGTTTACTCAGTAGCAAGGTAAATGTCACAAGAAGAGTTCTGCATTTGCCTACGTTAAAGTAATTTTGGTTTAGCTTGCTCAATTATTAATACTTATTTGTTTTCTGCACATATTTGAGTTACTAAGTTTTATTTACACTGAAAATATGTTAGGTGAAAATAGTGATAGTGGTAGAAAATTATTTTAAATCTGACAAACTGAGAGACATTTGGATTAATTTGATGAATACTTCATTAAACCATGAAGAAGTTTAACAAATTTGCTCTACATATGTTTTATTTCCTTAAACTGTTACCATCTCTGTAAGAGAGACAGAGTTCTTCAATGATATGTTCTCTGTACTGTTTAATCAGTGTCTTGTTTCAGTGATCAGCTTGACATCAAAAGATTTTGTAGAGATTGTTCATGTGTAAACCTGTGCGAACTCATGAAAACAATCTTAAATTGGGTCACTAGTTTGGTTGGTGATCCATGTATTGCAAAAACACATGAAAGATTTCTAATATGAGAGTCTTTTCATCTTCAATCCTTAAATGATATAACATTAAGAAAAAGTCATGCAAAGGTATCAAAGGCTCTCAGGTTTCTATTAGACACTTTGGAGAAATGGATATATTTTCAAACTGTTTCAGTGGGATTTGCCAGTTTACAGCATTTTTGGAAAACTGGTTGTTTAATGTAAATATCTACTTGGGAATGGAGCTCTCTAGAATTTTTTTGCCTGTTCTGTTTGTAATTTTTATTTTCTACCAAATGTTCCCAGATGCTTTACAAACTTTCCAAATAAGCAACAACAAACAAAACCCTCATTCACATCTGCGACAGATAATCCCCTGCAATCCACATTCTTTGCATTACAATGCAGATAGGAACATTTTTGGCCAATACGCTGCATCAAAGGCCTTCTTTGATAACATTTTTCTATTGATGCAAGTATGTGTCCTGCATAATTAAAGCAGAATATTTTCCTAATTCAGAGCTTCAAATATTTATATACCACATACCCCATCTTGTTTCTGCTACCCCCAAAACCAGCTCTTCTCACAATCTCTCATCTTTACTTACCACCTCTCTAAATATGAAGTCTTTGTTACTGTTGCCTAAAGTTGCCAAGGTAGCAGTAAGGACAATCTAATCCTCTTTTAATAGTAAATATTATCCTCTCTCACCCTTGTCCTTTCTGTAAGCATATTTATTGCAGGGGCTACAGCTTGCTGTAACCTTTGCTGCTTCACATCCATAAATTCCTACCCGGCCCAATCTAGTATGTCTCCTGCGTTTATTAACATAAATTTTCCACCTGCTCTGTATTTCTTTTTCTTTCCCTTCATGATATTGCTAGAGGCAAGTAATACTCAAATGAAAAAGAAAAAAGAAGAAAACCAACCCAGCAGAAACACTGTTACCTTTGCTCAATCCCCCATGATCCCTGAAGCAATGGTTGCATCTATGTCTTGGTTTAGTATCATGCATCTCTATGGTGCTTTGTACGAATATTTAATCTGTGGATTCATCGGGCTTTTTTTGTTTGTATCGACACTGTGAGTTTATTGCATGACTTCTAATTTTTCTTAAGTATTTACTACAACTTATTTAAAAGATAGTTCTGGAAATAATATGCTATGACCTCAGCTGGACTTTGAGAATGGGAGTCCAAGAGAAGTTATAATGACTACATTTGTGTTATTCAAAATTGAAAATCAATTCAGTATTAAATGCTTTGTAGGAAAAAAAAATGCCAGTGTGAAGCAGACTTTGCTGAACTTCATATTAAAAATCACTGTATTCCCATATGTGGTAAGTAAGACTTTGCACATACGTGATTTCTCACTTTACGTGTTAGATTGATAGGTATCAGAAAACAAGCTACCAGCCTTTTCCCGCTCTTTCCCAAGGAGCTGTTCTGTAAACATAAATTCAACAATGTTCAAAGTGTCTAATTTACTCCTGAATACTTGCAATTACAGTAAGATCTGTAAAGAACTGTACTCTAAATCCACTCTAATTCCATCCTGAGGTTTAACCAATGCCTTTATAGCCCACTATTTTATCTCTTACACTGAAGAGGGTCAAAGGAAAATGCAGAAACACTTTAGGATGCATACAATGAGCTTCCACAGCATCACAGGTTGTGCAAAGTTACTGTGGCCACGTTAGGGACTTGCTGGGCTAATTACAGCCTGGTAGGAGGAACTGGGGTAAACATCTGATGGATTAAATGTCTACATAACAAAATATTGATTGGTGTCCTTGCTTACAGCCCAACAGATACACCGCAAATTAGCAGACAGTGTGGAAAAAAGTGTAAAGAGTTTATCAATAGTCATTTTTAAGAAAACACCTTCTAAACAAAAACAAAGTATCTAGGTCAAAAATAATTCTCATTTTAGCCTAAAAATGTATGCTTTATCAGTCAGGTTTCTTTCACGAATAAAGAATACTGGTTTTGTGAATTAGATCTACGAAGCATTTTTGTGATAACTATTTTTGTACTAGAAAAATACATGGTTTTTTAAACTATTCTCACACTGGTTGTGGTTAACTAAATTTAACTTTTCAATGTTTCTAATTTTATTCGAAAAACATCAAAAATATGTGAATTACTATTTTCCTTTTATAGCACAATTATTGACCTATTGTGCCAGGAAATAGCAATCTAGCATCTGCAATCAGCTATAGCCATGTAGCAGAACATTTTGAATTTACTGTGGATTAATATATGAAACATAAATTTTCCTTTTATTTCAGAATAAGTTCAGAATATAAAGAAAATAAATGTGTTTATGAAATGCTTTTCCTCTAGCCTCATTTCTCATGCAGTATAATCTCTAGCCTCCCACATCATAAACTAAAAGCCTCTGCAAGCATTCTGAATTCTGCTGTTTGATACATTTTCTTTTTATTTACTGCAGTATTATAATAATCCTTTTAGCCCTATTACACATTCTAATGTGTGATCCCAGACTGAATACTGGGGCCTGTAATTTAGACGCAGATTCTGCTGCCCTTTATAAAGCTCTTGAACTGCACCCTTGTGAGTCGAAGCATCAGCAGAATCCTTTGATTCAATTATAGCTTGGCATTTAATTGTGAACTATGTATTATTCTATAAATAAACCATAACCAATGGTTTAAAGCAGCAATCATTTACAAGGGAAATGAAATGTGAAGCTTCAGGCAGTAGCTGAATTTATTGGTCACATAAGAAGAAAAAGAACATTTCTTGTCTGGAAATTCAGCACAATGACTACTAGTTGACAGCTGCTTCTTTCACATGTAAACATAATGCAGATGTACAGATCAATTTTAAATTCTGTACATACTAGATTTTGTTAGGCATAAAAAGTTGTTAGAATTGAACCTGAAACATTATCATATAATGATAACAAGCTTAAAGGATTATTTGATATTGTGCACTCATTCATCTAACAACTAATTTTAATGGTTTTGACAATATATCACTCTTCGAAGGAGAAGACTGCTCACTAGCCTTAGCCCTTACAAGTCTTGTGCAGCTGCTATGTATTTTTGCAAGCAGCTTCTGTGGAAGCTAGGGTCTACACTTTCATTGCGTCCCATTGACTATCAAAGCCCAAGTAAATAAAAAGAGAAAGGCGCATAGAAGCATCTAATTTTTACAAACATATTCGTATTAGTTACCCTCTATGTGACTTTTTGCCTATTTATGTCTTTATCCCCTTGCAGTTCCTTGTCAAATTACATGCCTTCATAGCACCCTTTGTAGACTACATTTGGTTGTTTCTGGCATAATGAGCCTGAACCCTTGCTAAGGTTTATAGCTGTCACATTAAAAATGAGCAATACCCTTTAACAGACAGTTTACTCAAAATCAGTGTAGCAGACAAGAAGCCTACTTTATATTTACCATTTTAGCACAACACAGTTTATGAAGTGTATAACCAAGATTATTTTGTAGAGACGAACAAATGCGTGTAGTACTAACATTTGTTCTATAATCCTATCTGGTTCTCCTTCTAAGTCCAGGAGATGTATTTAACACAAAGATTAATAATTGATAAAACTGGAGTAATCTTTACTTGTAAGCCCAACCAACAGTACCATTTTAAAGCTTTGGTTTTGTTGGGTGTGTTGTGGATGGTTTTCATGTTCTGAAACAGAAAAAAAAAAAAAAAACCAATGGATTTTTTTAATTATCTAAATACACTGAAATGTGGAATTACCTTGTTCTGCAAGCTGCTTACCATCATTATGGAGGAATGTCTGATCAAAAGCAACATTTGGTATGTTAGTTCAATTCAGCTGAGCTATGTTTATCTGAGATTAAATGTGTGCAAAAGAAAAAAAAAGTTTGATATGCACGAAGTGAGTTCAGTAGTAAAAAAAGCAATGGCAGGCTCTAGAGCTAAAGATCCACTGTTTATTCACCAAAAATTGTCTGACAAATGTGTACTGCATTTTGTTTTCATAGTCTTTTTTCATGGTATTAACTAGTTGACTTGTCACTCTTGTCTGGAAGGAAAGAGATTAGTGGAAATGAAGTGAAATTTTTATGTATTTTTTTAATTATCGGTTTCAAAAATTCTATTAAGGTGTTTTGACAGATATTTAAAATTATTAGAATGCTATGTCATTTTTAAACAAAACATTTCATTTTCACTTAAAACCATTATTAATGTAAGTTAATTTGTAGTAAAAGACACTTCTGTGTAGAAGTCTACAACATAATACAGTGTTCTCAAACTATAAAAGCAGTATTTTAGCATCAGCCATCTTTGAACTGTTTGTTCGTGGGCAAATTTTGAACACCAGCATCATAAGCCATTTTATTAGAAGGTTAAAAAGAAGTGACAATAAATAATTTATAATATAAATATATTTCCATTAATATCATATTTTAATCTAGTTCTGATTTCAGTGGTAATTAATTAATAAGCTTTTGTACGCAGTAGACTGAGCACAAATATTCCAAATACATTTCCCTTTCTGGATTGGTTACATAAATCACAAAGATGTCACATCTGTCCCCTGATTGAATGAATTTGCAAAGACTTCTAATATAATGGAGAATTTGCATCTAGAAATTCTTGTGTACATAGACTAACATTGGCATTCCATGAGCACTGGAGCTTGTAAACTTCTACTGGTTAACATTCACAGCAACCCCAGTTTGATCATCCCTGAACATGCTTTCCTTAACAGAAAGAATAAACGCACCAGAAAGTTTTTGTTTCACTAGCCACCAATCTGAATTGCACTGGGGTTATAGCTCAGAAATTACAATATATGCTTTTATTTATTTAACATGAATTTACAAAAATGTGTACTTAAAATGAATCGTGACTCTCATGAACACCACTTTGGTATTGAAGAGTTGAAACATAATTTCTTCAATTCAAGCAGGAACTATACACTCTACTAATGTACAGTGTTGTATTTAACATATAAATGTGTTTATTTTGCAAATCACTTTCAGTTGTCAGTAGTTCCAAGCATAACATAAAGGTGGGATGGGAGCAATGTTAAAAAAAGAGAAACTTACCAGAGTGGCTCTGATCTTTTGGTCTTCTCAGAAAATTCAGTATATTCAGTTTCATCCCCATCATCACATTAATTTCACTATTTGACTGTTTTTCAATATTATTAATCATTATGATAAATGTGGTTCCAGATACTGTGCCAGCTTATGTTTAGATTTTACAGTATATATTACCAAGTTAGTATTTTAATTTTTCATTATGGTAATTTTTTTTTTCTTTCTTTATGGAACTATCAAATTTACTGAAATCTAGTTTAGATGAATGGTTTTAAAATAAATGTCAGAAACATAGATAAGTGTTAGAACAAATGGCCCACACGAATTAAAGTACTGCAATTTATCCCATAGTTCATTTTCAACTTGGATGTTAAAATATACTGGCATATAAAAATTATATAGAGTCTAACGACCCAATCTATATAATCTTCTTTGTATGTATGCTTCTCATAGCATATGCAGAAGAGCAAAAAGACTGGACAAAATCTTGTGTTGTTATAATTCAGATTAATTCTGAAGAACATAAGGAAATTCAAAAGGTTTATTTAGTGGGATGTCATTACAATGTCTTCTCACAAACCTTTCAACTGTACTTCTTTTCTTCCACATTTCCTCCAGTTTTCTGCCATTTCTGATCTACATTAGGCCTGAAGTATGCCTTAGCAGCTCTGTAGAATTACCTGTCTAATCAAACTGTACATGAATACAGAAAATTCTGCGATATTTATAACTCCTAACTTCTTCATTTGGCTTTATTAACTTAGCCTGTCATCTCCTCTCTTCAGAAGACTTAGTCAAGGACCTAGTGGAGAACTTTTATGCATGACAGGTTTGTATCTCTGTATGAAATGGCTTGTAGGAATATATAATTTTTTACCTCATGCCTATATCTTTCCCACTGAAAGTTGTCTCCAATTTAGTTTTTTGGTTTGTAGATAATCTATATTTTCTGGCTTGTCTTCCTCTCACTGTGCAGATTAACAACACAGTCTGTTGAACAGATGACTTGGAGATCTCTGCTAGCAAAAATGTGTGTAAAAAGAGTAAATTTTTTCCATTCTTATTACATGCCCTACAGGTCGAATCAGTTTGCTACTTTAATTAGTCAGAAATAATTTCTACTTTCAACTATTATAGGGCTAATATATTTTTCTCAGCACTAAGATGCGCAAGACAAAGCAGTGGTCTAAGCCCTAAGTATTTTGAGGGAATGATGCTGCTCAGTGCTCTACTCTGTGAAATAGCATTTCTCTGAGTAGTTGCTGCCTTTTCCATTTTGTAAGCTGTCAGTCAGTCTCCTACAATGTCACAAGAATGGATAAAAGTTGTGGTTTTATTCTTGCCTATTTATCTGCTGAGGTATGAGATTCTCAGAAAGAGCATGACTGTGTCTTGGCCTTGATGCATATGATAGTGGCTTATCTCGAACCTTTCACCACACAAAAGATTAGAGAAAGGCGCTTCCAGTAACTCCTGTCATCTAGCAACAGTGTTCCCTGAGAACATAATACTGTTCAGTTTTTTTGTCTTGCCACTTCTTCCCTTTTCTTTAAACATGACTTTTCAGCCATGAATTTCAGGTTTTAGCAGATTATGGGAGGGGAGAAGGTATACTCTCAAAGATTGACTATGTTCCTCAGAAATTCCTTACATATTGGGCTACTTTGATGATATGTTAGACCCCTGCTTAACTAATAGATACCAATGTTGCATCTCTGAATTTAGTCTTTTATTTATAGCCTTGACAGCATACGTACAGAGTAGATTTTTATCCTGGATTTAAGCTATCTTTATTAATCTTCTTTATCTCAGGCTTCCCCAGGGGTTTATAGGAGTCTATTTAATTTGCTCAGCCTTTCCAGTTTTCTGCAAAGGCATACATAGAGCTTGTTAGACTTACCGCAGCAGATACACCTTCACAAGAAACCACTTCAGTTTTTCTCAGACACTGTACCCTGGTATCCAGATTGCCCACCAGATGTTCTGAGATGTGTGCTGGGACGGGACCTCTTAGCTACCACTCAGGATTATGACACCAGAAAATCCTGGATTGATCTACATCACAGCATGAAATTTGAAAGCACCAGTGGCAAAGCATGCACAGCTACACTTATAAAGATCATTTAATTTAATGAGTAAAATAACTGAGCTACATTGTAATGCACACTGAAGTAAGGTCACTGGATTGAAGTATTAGAGCAGTACACTACAGAACATCTGCAATGAGGGGCTGCAGAAGCGTAGGTGTCCTGATGTAAACAAACATAAAAGTACTGAGCTCCTAGAAAAAGAGATAATAAGGTTCAAGAGATTTTAATCTAGCCTGATCTCTGACACATATTCCGTCTTATTTTTTGAGCTAATTCTTGTTTGAATCAAGATGTCTTTTAGAACCCATTCAGTTTTGATTTATGGATTTCTCATGATCCTTCCCAATCTCCTCTGCAGCTAAACTCTTAAAATGGTCCTTCACACACTGTCAAAAATACAAATAATCTTATGTCATTGTTAGATTTTCTTACATGTATGTATTCTACACTGAAGAGCCTTTTATTGTCACATATATAATATTCTAGTATCTACTGCTTCCATTTTTTAAACAAAAGCATAGGCATAGTCTTATCTTCTTTGATACTCTGAGTATATCAGGACTTTAAAATCAGTATTGAAAGTCCCACCCAAAGGCGATTCAGATTTGTTCAGATCTATTTGTTAAAAGTTATTAAGAGCTGCTGATTAAAAATATATGACATACTGGCTCCTATTTAATATCCTGCTGAGTTACTGTTAAAATTGAAAATATTTTATCACAGTCATGTTCTGACATCAATACTTGATCTTTCTCCAAGTACAGAACTGTGCTGAGCACTGTTCATTAAAAAAGATATACTTAGATTTACATAGAAATTACACGGTTCAATGCCACTGGATTTTTATGCAATGTTATTGATAACTCCACCATTGCTACATTAATAGTGGACTTGTTAACATTTATTCTTGATATGAAAAGTGAAAGAATACTTTTTATTACTCATCACTGCACTGACTTGATGATTTTGTCCTTTGTTTCCTTCCATTTTACCAATTCCCAGCTTCTAGTTTGCTATAAAATCCTTTTTTCCCCACATCTTGTTTTTTCTTATTATCCTTGCTGTAGTTACTTTCACATTTACTCCTAGCTGAACTGAATGTTTTTACATGCGTAATCTTCTTTTTCAGTTAATATTCTAGCAGAATATTATTAAATTCATCTGCATTTCTTCCATCTAAATTATTTCTGAATTCTCCTAATTATTTCAGGTCTGTGATACTGGACTTACAAAGCAGCAATGCATGTATGTCTGTGTAAATGGATCATTCGTTTGTCATATAAATTACAGAAAAAAATATAATAATTTGCTGCATTTTAGTTTTGTAATCAATTTATCAGTCAGGATGTGAATTAAACTGTCATTGTGCCACACAGTTATCACCTGTGCCTCTGAGATTCTCCCTTTGCTCCCCTTTAGTGTAAATTTCCACCTATGATAGTGTCTTACTCTGGAGCTGGAGAACTCGTAGTGATGGGGGCTGTTATATTGTTTGGTGTTGCTTTAAGCCTCTATCTCCTTTGATGATCCCAGTCATGTACAGTACTTCTGCTGTGAATAATGACAGTGCATCAATCCTTGCATGGAATTTTTTTCAGCCGCCTTAATTTTTTTCTTAGCCTGCTCTCTTTCAGTTCTCTCCAGTAGGAGCTTAGTTGTGCTTCTGTGCTACTTTTCTGCCATACACTGCTGATTTTATCATAAAATAATACTTGTCTCCTGTAGAAAAATGCAATACTTGCCATATCTCCACAGGTTCTTTACATGTACTGCCAACACTGTGATAAAATGGTGTCAAGCTGGCTTTCTTGATTTTCAATACCTTATGAAAAACACTAACAAGCATTTAATGAACTCACCTTTTCCTAAGCTTCGCACTGTTATCTGCAGGGCTTAAAGCCATTTTGATTTGTTACCTGTCTGCTAGAAGTTTCTAGTCTGCACCTGAGGTAATAACTGTCTTACTTTGTCTCTTATTTACTTCTTCCGTAAATAAAAAATAAATTCTAAGCAGCTGGAGACTCGTGTGTTTGTGCCAGTGGAAGACATGGGGGTTTCCTGCTTTAGTTACAAATTTCATGTCATTGTTTATTCAACACCTCCAAAATGTAGTGTAAATATTGCAGAATTCAATACAGATTCATGAACATTACCGGTATCTACAGTTTCATACTGACTCATGTTATTTCCAATGGAAGGAGGTTAAAAAAAAACAACCCACAATATTTTTTAATCATATTCAATGTTCAGAAACAAATGGGAATAGCTTGATGCCCTTCTTAATAAGACTTTAACCTGAAATATTTTCTCTTCTTGATTTAGGTCAAATAAGCTCTTTATTTTGTGCATATGACTCTGTACCCTTACTTAATTATTCTCTGGCTGTAGCTATTGTTAAGCCCCTACAATTTAGCACAGTTCAGCACATATTTCCAGCTGCTTACAGGAACACACAGGGGAATGTTGTTTCATATCACTTCACACTTACTAAAATACAAGTTATTCCAGAGTAAGGATATGCTATTGCCATGAATGAATAAATTTTAATCCTAAAATGTACAAATGAAAATTCAACCTAAGCAAGACCGGGATGTTTTCACAAGGGCATGTAATGACAGGACAAGGGGTAAGAGCTTCAGACTGAAAGAGGGTAGATTTAGATTATATATATTAGGAAAAAATTTCTCACTGCGGGGGTGGTGAGGCCCTGGCACAGGTTGCCCAGAGAAATTGTGGCTGCCCCATCCCTGAGAGTGTTCAAGGCCAGGTTGTGTGTGGTTTTGAGCAACCTAGTCTAGTGGAAGGTGTCCCTGCCCATGGGTTTGGAACTAGATGATCTTTAATGTTGCTTCCAACACAGAGCATTCTATGATTCTATGAAGAATATTATCATAATATTTTTGTATGAATAAATTATTTGGTGAAGCAATTGCATATACTGTGGTAATGACCAGTAATGAGTACACAACTACACAGAGTAGAAAAATAAGAAATGTTGACAGATTTTTATTTCTACAAATAATTTTTTCTAATATTTGTAATGATCTTTCTAATACTTGTAATAAAATATTTCCGTGGGGCTTTTGTGTATTTCTAAGAAACTCACAATTGCCTCAAAACTCTTCTTTAAAATGTCATAGTGCTGAAAAAAAAATTTACTTACTCACTTTTCCCCCCCCCCCTTGTAGATATTTTTAAATGCAGATACAATCCGCCTGGGAAATCTACCAGTGGGTTCCTTTTCCTCCTCCTCCTCCTCACCCAGCTCTACAGCTCCTCGCCAGACTATCTATGAGCTCTGCGTCTGTCCCAATGGTAAACTTTACCTGTCCCCAGCAGGAGCAAGCTCCACATGTCAATCCAGTAGCAACATCTGCTTGTGGAGCTAGAATGACTCCAATTTATCCTCACACCAGAATAGCCTTTTGTTACTATCCCTCTGCTTCACAGTTCTGCTCGGTTTCCCTTGTGACAAGTTCAACGCTTCAAACGGCCTGCAGAGCAACTTCTTCCAGTGTAAGCAGGAATACAGCGCTGCCTTCTCTTGTGGTTTGTGTTGCCACTCAACGTAGAGATGGGAGTGAGATATTCAGAAATCAATGTATTCTTCATCAGGAAACCTGGAACATAATATCACCTTTTGTCCGAAAGGGAGAATAACACAGGTGCCTTTGCTACATGAAGTGAAGCACATAGTTTTAGATTTTTGCAGGACCTGGATATGAACTGCACATATATATATATACACACAATACATAAACAAATTTGCCCAGAATCTGATGGTGAGATGAATTGGTTCCCCCTGTATGATAAATAACTTTACTGTCTGAAAGCACAATTTTCCATTCATCTTTTTGGATGTAAACTTTTATCCCTGAATTTTAAAATTTTAAAGCATTGTGTGATGCTTGCTTTACTAAACAATTAAATTCAGTAAATGGTTTTTAACACAAAAAGAGACAGAATCCCTCCCTGAGTTTGCTTTCTTTAAAAGTGTGTTGTTATTCTTTGTCTACGAAGTCTAGGGTTTTGTACACTAGGTAAATTTGGGAAGTGTTCAGCAATATTACCTTTCAAAGTTGAAAAGACATCTGCTCTTTTTTGTCAGATCTGAATGGCCTTATATAGTATTTGTGTTGGCTACTGCATGTGAAGCGATTGCTTTAAGTAGAACATACAGTTTCTGGAAAAGAACAACAGGGTAAAGACAGAAATACTGATGGTATGTTTGTTGAACAGTGTATTACTCTTCACAAGGTATTTATAATTGGCAAATGCAAAACCAAGAGAAAAATCTTCAAAGGAACATCTTGTCCATTTTCTAGTTAAGCCTAACTGCTGCCATTTGAACACAGTACAGATGTTAGTACTAATGTAATGTGTAATGCTGAGAAGCAAAGCACTAACAACTGGTATGACATTCCCATTTATTATTCTCTTTTGTTTACCATCTGCTGCTAAGGTTTTCAAAGTAATAGTAATATATATAAAAACATTAAATGACATTCAGTATTAAAAAGTACATTGATATTGCAGTGACTTTATCAGGTCTGTGTTTAAATTATGCAGCCCCACTTGCACTCAAATCTCACTGCTGGCTTTCTTCTTTGGCAAATTTGATGTGGGATTTCTTTCTTGTATCAATGTTCATACTTGTTTGGCTTTGTTGGTAATTGAAATTTTATAAAAAATGCTTTGGTATGCTGCTAGGAAATTTATCATAACATTGATTAACAAGAGTATCTTGAAACTTGCAGAACCCAGGAATGTAAAACAGTATAAAAATGTTTCCTATTGTGGAAGATGGCTTGATTACATGAGGTAAGTGTGCTTTTTAATTCTATCCTTTAAATTACATCACCTAGCATAAAACTTTAGAGGCCTCAGATTGTAAGACCACCAATGCAATGATGGCTTTTGCAAGGTAACTCTAAAGTCAGGGCAGACAGTGCAAGATGGGTATTTCTACACAGCTTTGGGTTTTGGTTTTTTTTTTTTTTCTCTTAGAGAAAAATATGAAAATGAGCAAACTAATACTGTGATTACCTTTCCATTTCATTACCACCTAATAAGGTTGATTTTGTTTTCACTTTAAGTGAAATTCACTCCTATGCAGAGGTCCAGCACAAGATGTGTCCACGGCTTGACCGGTGCTTCCCTTTCCATTGGCCCTCTTCAGAGGTGTGAATTTCTCCCCATAGCAAGAATACTACATTTGCTGTTTCTACCAGTTAAATGAAAATTTAAAATTTGTTATTTTATCTCTTCAAAAGAAGGCTGTTAACAGCTGATTTGTTATTTCTTTGAGAATTTTATTCTTTCACTTGGAAAGAAAATATATTAGAAAATAGATTAAAAGCCTGAAGATTTTTAGTAGGAGGGACAGAAAGAGGTACATGTGACAAAGAAGTTGATAATAAAACATTAGAAAGTGTAGCTGTACAATATACCCTTAAAACTGTAGGGAAACAGATGTCTTTTTCTAATGCACACAAGGAATAGAATATGTGGACAAAGAGTATTCAGGAGGGAAAGTATATAGATCTGTATGAGGACACATCTATAGGTATTCATTTCTGTGCACATGGACATACACTGGCAGCCTAAAAATGAGCACATTATAGTGACTAATCTATGTGGTGAATAAATTGTGGCTTCTTACAAATTGCGTGCAGTAGACTGATGTTTTTATCTCCTCAAATAAACTCACAGGATGGCTTGCTGATACTTTGTTAAATTTTCCATTGAGAATTTCTTATTTCTTTGCTCCTCACCTTATGTGATTACTTATCTTTAATATCTATGGAAAAGGTTTTTGCCCACCAGATGGAAAGACCCAACAATCTTTATAAATTTTACACAAACTTGGGCAGGTAGGAAAAAAAATCTTTTGTTACTAGATTAATTTTAAAAGGAAGGCTGGAATAATTTACTACTTTGTATGAAGAAAAGTAAGGGCAGAGATGTGGGTGGCACAGTGGACTCAACAAAACAAAGCCAGTAAGTCCACATAGCTCTGCACCATCAGGATTTTCTTGCTTGGAGTCCCTTCAGTCTGAGGTAGAGAGTATTTGAGAGCTTCAGCAACCCATGAAATAGCATAATGAGTTCTTATAATGTCTTAATATTCTGGTGAGTTTCATAATATTGATGTTTTACTTTAAAGCCACTGAAAACTGTAAGAAAGGGAAAATCTCAGGTTTTATTTTAAAGAATATTTCTAGCCCACATGATTTCAGAGAGTATTGCAAAAGTGATTTCAATGCGCTTAGAGAACTAAAAAAATTAAAACACTAATAATCTGTAAGCAGCAGCATCATTCCTGAGTGGAAGGAGAAACAGACCCAGTGGTTTTGAATGCTTAGAGCTGGCAATAGTGAAAACCTCAATAGTAGAGCTCTTCCACTTGTAGTATGCCCCTAAAATATGAGAAAAATGGCATAATTCCACAATCTCATTTCAGATGGAAGGAAACTAGAAGATCTTAGTGCAAATATCATATTTAAACATGGAGCCATAGCTGTGCTATTTCAGTGCTGGTTTTATAATGCTGAGGTGATTTTTTACAAAGCCGTAAGACATTTTCAGATTCTTTTTGTCACCTTCCTCATAGATTACTGGCCCTGTCTCCAAGTTACTTCTGTCTTTGCTGGCCATTTATATTTGACAGCCAGGTTATGATTAAGCCGCAATGAATGTAGAGTGTTTATCTGACTGAATATTTTGATTGCGTATTTTAGAAAAGAGATGTCACTTATTCTGGTTAAGGCAGGAGTTTCCCACTAAGAAATCACTCTGTTGTGACAATTGTAGGGAAAGATTCAAGACCTTAGGATATTTTTAAGCATTAATGTTAGTGCAATTAAAAAAAAAAGCCCAAACCAAACCAAAACAAAAACCATCTAAAATACTCCCTTGAGGTTTTTTATACTGTATGAATACATGTATCAAATAAAGTTTCTTTTTGTACTAGAATGTTTGTATGGAAACCACTAAGATGGTATTGCAGCTGTTTGACTTCTTCAGCGCTATCCGTATGACAACAATGAAATATATGAAAAGATCTTATTAGCTACATGTATTTAATATATACAGTAGATTCATCTTCTGTAAAAAATATCTGTCATAATATTATAGGATACTGTCTCTTTCTTGTTTAAAAAAAAAGAAAAATAAAAGCATCATCCAACCTCTCTGAGCACTGTTAGCTGTATGGTTTTGTATTGCAGTTCATTCGTTCATTGGTTAAGTGATAAGACCAAAGACTGACACTTCTAACACTATAACACTGCTGCTTCTACTAATTCTGTTGGAATGAAGAGATGACAAGTTGTAATTACAACATGAAATTGTAACATAGTTTAGATTTGTGCAGCATTTTGAGCTGTAGATTGTTCACTTTTTTCCAGGATTTAAATTTTTTGTCAGGTGATGCAATTACATTACTGTTCACACATACGAGGATTTTTTGGTATTCCTAAAGAAATGAAACTATGTATTCCAAAACAAGCCAAGACATTGCTTGTTTCAACTAAAGTTATACTGTTTTTCTTGCAAAACAGTGGCTTGACTGGATAACAGAATTCACTTTAAACCATTCTAGATGCAGAGGGCTAGTAAGTCTGGATTGAAGATACAGCCATAAATGTCTAGAAGAATGTAATGAGGGATGTTTTAAGATATTCAGTTGCTAACACCATGGGGGCTTTTTTATGTTTGGGGATTTTTTTTTAGATTCTAAATCATTGTCTAAATAAAACGAAAAAACAAACAAAAAAACCAACCAAACAAACAAACAAACAAAAAAAAAAAACCAACAAAAAGCCCCAAACAACCATAAACATTAGACTATGATTTGTTATCAGCTGATTCACTGTAATGCACATGTAAGTTGGATCAAAGATTGAGTGTTATATCATTTCAATCAGTACTCGGTAAAGGTCTGCTAACCATTTTTGTTTTGTAACCTCTATGTTAATGATTTTCTTGTGTATATAGATATATAAAAGAGATGGGAACTATTTTCTTACACATACTATGCAATATGTTTGTAAAACTGCAATATTACCAAAATTACAAAAGCTGTGCTTTTGTACTGTCTTGCTTTATGTAAAACAAATGTTTTTTCTATTTAATGAACTGTCTTATAATTGTATATAACGTTAATCAAAAGCAGTATACTGGAACTTTAAGATTTCTTATTTCATTTTCCTTGTATTTTTTATTTTATGAAAATAATAGCAAGGTTTTGGAAGTTGGAAATTGGTTTTTCTCAGAAAGCTAGAACTTTTACAGCATGTAATTAACACAGTCAGTTTGAAATCTCTTCTGTACTTCTTTCATTTGGTCTTAGCATTTTCATCTGGTGCTACTATATAACCATAAATAAATGTGATACCTACAATAGGAAACATATCAGAACTCATTTCAAGAATAATGAGGGGTGGAATTTTCTAAGGGTGAGAGGAAGATGTAGGATAGCTGATGAGAAACTTTTAGGTTTTCTGTGTGTTTTTGTTTGATAGATGTTTTTGTTAGTATGTATTTCCTTCCTTCCGTCTATGTTTGCCATATGGAAACAGCTTTAATTTGTTTTTCATTTTGTTGTCCTCACACACAGTATACCAGAATTTTATTTCAAAAATGTTTTTGGAAACAACATACACTGCATTTAAATGCAATACCTATGTTTAGAAAATCCAATTAAAAAAAAAAAAAGTGTTTTATTTCTACATCAGCACCAGTAAAGTTAAAATTGCAGTGCTTCATCTCATCTACTGTAAAAGCATATTACTCTACTCAAGTTCCTTTGTACCCTGCCAGATTAAGCTAAACTGTCTATGGTTAAACTGCACCAGTATAAAAGCCACTTGACAATTAGAGAGTTATGTAAAAGGTCTTGCAGTGATGCCACCAATGTAAACAAATCCTCTCTACGTTTAAATTGGATAGTGTCAGTTTCTACTAACAGCATAGCCTTGCACACAACTCTGGCAAAATGCAAGGTGAGCATTTGGGTGGGTTTTTTGCATTGAGCTCCTTGACGCCATGCTACAATTTCAGCAATATCCACAGTAGCCAGACAGTAGCTAGCTGCATAATGTCTAAAAGAATGGTAATTTCTATACAAAAGCAACAGTTGTATAGAACTATCAGTAATGTAGGTCCTGCTAAGTCTCAAGTGACTAAAACGCAATAGCTAATAAAGCAAGAAAAATTACTCTTGGCCATTTTATTCAGGCTTGGCCTAGTCCAATCTCAGAAAACCTCATGACAGTAAAAGATAAATAGAAGATATAGTGAAAAAAAGGTCCACCATAAACATTGTGTTGATTCAGTACAGTCCATACTGAGACTAGAATTTAATGCAAACTCTCTGTGTAAAATAGGGTCTCCTCTGAAACTTTCAACTGACCTTCACATTATGTTGTTTGAATTTGAAAGTATTATTTGGTCTTTAACCAATACATCTCTTATACAGGCCAGGACCAGGAAAAGTTTCAGAAGAGCCAAGATAAAAGCATATATTGAATGTCTGGCCTGATTAC
The DNA here is from genome assembly GCF_004027225.2 of Strigops habroptila. Taxonomy (NCBI): domain Eukaryota; kingdom Metazoa; phylum Chordata; class Aves; order Psittaciformes; family Psittacidae; genus Strigops; species Strigops habroptila. The sequence goes on along the minus strand of NC_044283.2, from coordinate 29,967,555 downwards.
AGTCAATTAACCACAATTAAGCCTAGCCTACTTACCTAAGAAAAAATAAATAAATTGAAATTAGAAAGTTTCCCTCAGTTTTGGGAAAATGTTAATCTTTAAGGGCAGTTGACCTTTTTAAGGAGTGCCCACCTCTTCCAGTTTCTCAAATTCTGACATGTTTAAGCACTGAGAGTAATTTATATTAAAAAACTTGTCCTTTGGCTTAATCAAGTTCATTTAATGCATGACTTGATCTGAGAAGTAAAGGTGCCTTTTAACCACATGTATACCTCCTTGTTTGTGAGACCTGTGAGGGAGCTCAGCTTCCAGCATGATCTAGAGCACAATGAAGAACAGGACTCAGGCATTAGAGAGGCGTTCCTCAAGGCGAGACATTTTGATTTCCGTGCTTTATGGTAGTTTGGGAGCTTTCATACAGTCATTCTTCACCACTGGGAGATCTTCATTCTAGCACAATAACCTATTTTAAGTATATTTTTCAGAATTACTCTTAAAAAAAAAAAACAAACCATCATTGTTTTATGTTTACTCAGTTTTCTTATCCCAAACATTACAGCAGTAAGTGAAGGTAAAATCCTCCCCCTTAAATCCTACCCACTTTTACCTCTTCAGCAGATTTTCAGTTGGCCCTCATATCCTTATTTCTTCCCAAATTACAAAAGAATAGACAATGGAAAGGATTTAGGTGTCTCTTTATCAGGCTCCTTCCTATGTAACTAACTGGAACGGTGTCAAAGGGGAAGTTTCTACCAAAGAGGAAGATTATTTGCTTTGTTAAAACAGAAGTTATATGAGAAGGAAAACACAGGTAAATATCAATTTTAGTCTTACTTACTAGAATGAACAGTAAAAGTTTTTGGACTATAAAATTCTTATAACTTTTAATTTCTCAGAAGTTTCTTCATTCAGTGAACGCATTTAAAATACCGTAAAATAAATATGCAAACTATCCTATCCTGTTACAATTTTATTTTTTTGAAAATAGAAAATAATCACTGAGCTTGTAATTTGTCATTCTCTATTAACATATTTATTTGTTTAACAAATTTGAGAGAAAAAAAAAAATACCTAAAATGTTAAATAGTTTAAACCTTACTATTAAAAAACCCTACCGATAGCAAAATGTTGTTTCCATACCTCATGGGTGACATTCATCCTAGGTAAATTAAGAATCTGATTTCTTTTACAATGGCATGCCTTTCTGTTGTTTTGTGTGATTGTTGGGTGATTGGGAGCCTCAGACAATGAAGGACAAAGTATCTTTGTAGCAATAGAAGAAGCAACTCTGATAGTATCTGCCACACTACCGTGGAACTGAACAAAGGGGCATGTATTCATGTAGAGAGGATCTCCTACAGCAATTTGATGTGAAGACAACAGTTAGGGTGCTTTCCAGCTCCCTGCTCCCCAGGGTGAATAAGACACGGCATTATGATAACCTTGGACAGACAGAAAGGCAGTGTTTTGTTCAGTCTGCACAGGAATGGGTAGGACAATGGTGCACAGGCAGTAAATCCAAATCAGGCATGTGGCAACAATGCACAATAGAAGCGTGGTTGAAAGCTGGATTTTTTTCTTTTTTTTTTTTTTTTTTTTTTAAGTGCAAAACAGTCAGTAGATTTCTCCCTAGGCCTAATAGTAACTCAGAGAAATGGACAGAAAGTCAGGTAGAGATTAATCATTTTTATGTCTTTATATCCAGGGAACTTTCTTTTTCCTTACTTTTCCTGATTCTTCTTAAAAACACCATTGTAAAGGAGAAAAGCAGTAGCCTAGATATAAATTTTTTGCTTCTCAAAATGAAGGTGACTGTGAACTCTCTGTCTGCATGTGTATCTCTGTTTATGACAGAAAGAGCTGAAAATAGGCCAGTATGCTAGGATGGATTCAATCACTGGTAAAATCAACAGGAAACGCTGACAAATTCCATGTCTTTGCATTAGGCTTTAAATGTTCATGAAAAGTTTGTGCAAAAAAAATGTGTTTTGGTCCATGACTTTTTACACTGTTTTTCTAAAATTCATCATTAACAGTATAATTTTCCCTTTGAAAATTGTTCCTGCTTCTAACTACATGTACCACTTTGACTCCCACACAAGGAGAGCTGTAAATGATTGTGCAATCTTCACTCATTTGTCAAAACCGAATTAACAAATTACAAGATGTCCAAAATGAGTCATAAAAGAAAATGATTTAAAAAAAAAAAAATGTACTGCCAGTGCCTTTTCACACTTTAGCTGTATTTTCCTCGCAGTGGGGGAGTTGCACTGCTTCTGGAAGCAATAGATTTGATATTTTTGATCTTCCCAGTCACTTCTAAAGAGACTGCCGACCATGCTGCTTCCCTTCCCTCCTCCACAGGGGGCTTAAACTAAGGACATGGAGCCTTACCACTGGGACTTAGGCTTGATTTTTGTTGAGCGATCTGTCTTTAGACTTACTGTAATCCCTATTTTTAAGTGTAAAGGGGAGAGAAAAATCTGATGGCAGCTACTAAAGCTGACTTTACTCATTGCTGCAGGGAGTGGGTTACTGCTCAAGATAATCGTTACTGCTATGGTGGATTGAAATGCAGGGAGATAAAGGGAGCATTCAACCAAAACACTGAATAGAGAATGAGCATGGAGAGAGAATAAAGGCATGGGGAAGAAAGAAGCAGAGAGTGGTATTAGAAGAGATTTACAGTTTAAAGGGGAAGAGAATAATTTCGTGTTAAAATTTCTCTACACCTCTCTGGCCTTGTCATATATATCATGCCCAAAGCGCAGGAAGTAGAGGAAAAGCTTCAGGATATAGTTGATTCAGAAATCATTTCCAAGATAAGAAATTAACTATTTATAAGAAATATAGTACAGATAATATCGGAAAACTCTGTTGCTACTCTGGCCGTGATGAGAGGCACAGCTGTGGAACCTGTGGCCTATAGAAGCTGCATGGGAGAAAGAAAGGACAATCATGAAATAATAAGGGAGTCACTGAAGCTTACATCAGTCTACAGCAGTATAAATTAAAAAATGCTGGAACAAGAGGTAGAAAATGGAGTACAGTCTATAGGATAGTCTATAGGTTGGTGGGTTTTTTTGTTTTGAGGGTTTTTTTGATGGGGGTTTTTTTTTGTTTGTTTGTTTTTTTGAAGTAAGAGTCTAGACTGTAAGGTATTTTCTTATTTCTCTTCCTCTTCCCTTATCCACCTCTCATCCCCACACCCTCCCTATCCCCCCAGCATCTGGGAGCAAGGCTGACTTCTACTGTGATTCATTCCACAGCAGTCAAGAAAAGTATATACACATAAGAAAATATGTAAGAGAACAGGCTTACTTAGAAGAATTTCAGAAACAACAGCAGCTTTCTTGTGTTATGAAATGTAGATCCACCATCTAAAGAACTGGACTGGTGCAAACTTTTGTTTATTTTGAGTTTTTTAAGCACATAATACATTTATGTCTACCTACATCACATTTCACAGTTTTAGAGCCAGGATGAGTCTTTTTCTTACATCACCTTGTATAGAAATAGTTTATATCTCTACTTACGAGTTAGATCATATGCAGTACAAGTTTTACATAAGGTTATTTAATGTCTATGATGACTATTGCCACTTCTTCAAGTTTCCTAGCATAAACTGCTGGACTACATTAGACTACTAAAACTCCGATATTAAACTGCTGGCACTTCCAGTTTTTGGTTGGGAAAGTCTAGGACACCATACGAGTCTTTTCTACAGTGCTGTGATAGTAAATGTCTCTTCTCATGCATGTTAGCATATATTTGTGAGCAAGTCACCACATGATTAACCAGATTCCTGGACCTGCTTCCTAAAATGATTTGTTTATTTACCTCCAGTTTCCAAAATCTTGCATGGCTTTAATATAATGTGGGTTTTGTCTTTTTGTTTAACTATATCACATTTTGTGCTTTTAAAGACTTTATTAATGGCCATATGTTTCTGAGAACTGAAAGGGAAAAATACATTTAAATCACATTGTCTCACATTTTACAAACAGTATAATTTCAGATTATTTAGGCATTTTTCCTATTTTTAGGAAACCTAAGAAGCAAACATTTAATTAAATTTGACACTTTATAGAGTTTGCCTAACAAATATCACTTTAGTTTAGACTACTGCGATGACAAAGTATTTACATTCCAAAGAAAAATTTCTGAATGGTGTATTATTCCCTTTTAGAAGCAAATAATGTATTATCATGTTGTGAAGTATGACAAGTTATATCAATTTTTAAATAAATGTAAATAAAATTCTTTAGTATAAACTTCTGTGAAATGTGCACCTTCAGTTTATTGAACTTTTCTATCAACATAATCTGGAAAACAAGGTAAGCTATGTGCTAATCCTTTTCATGTTTTATGTTGCTTTCCATTGTCTCACATACCCTTTGTATAAGTGGGATATACTTTTTTGTGTTTGGAATATTTTTTTGTACAGAGTTCATGTATTTTTGCTCTATTACTCAGTGTGTATCAGCTTATCCTTTGGATTTATTTATCCTGAATGCAGTTTTGCCGCTACACTTAACATTTAGGCTAAGCTCCTTCAAAGCTCTGAATACATATTGAACTGTAAGCATGTGAATCATTCCAGTAAACTTAATGGAACTTCTGAAGCCTGAAGTTAGGAGCATGATAAAATGTTTTGCTGATCAGTCTTCATAAATTGAGCAAAGTAAGGCAATACCCTGCCGGTCTAAAAATTACTTACTATAAAATAATGAAGGTGAAAGACTATTCTGAATATTCCACAGTGCTTCATTTCAGTTTAATAAAGCCACTCTTGAGAAGATACATTAATCAAGATTTCCCTTTTCATATCTGTGTGTGACTTCTATGCCCCACTATCTGGCTCCGTCATTCCCATTGTTACTTCCGATTTGAATTATATCAGCATCTATTATGTTGAAAGTGTTTTGTGCAAGTCCTAAAAAGCCATGCTGACCTTATGTGAGCATACTCTGTTGTGTCTTTGAGGCAAAGTGCCATCAATCAGCAAAGCGAATCAGTGGCATTGGGCTGTGTTTCACATATACAGTTCTAGAAATGAACTGTATTTGAAGCTTTGAAACATAGATAAAACCTTTACCCTACACATAAGGGGCAAAAGGAGCTTAATTCCAGAGTTCATCTGCCACAGTGCAGTTTGCTCATCCTGATGGCCTCGTACTAAAATTGTCTCCCCAGATACATTGGATGGTGTGAATGCACATCATCAGGCAATGATCACCCCTTAACTCCACATGCTAGGCTGAAGAAAATCAATCTGAATTCTCAAAAGAGGAAGGTAGTGCAGATGGCCACTGTATATTGCCAGTTGTTCCACAAGACTGGAGTCTTGGAGAGGAATTTAAAAAACAAACAAGAAATTGTTTTGCAAATTGTAACATGCTACTGAGCTGCATGACTGCCCTATTTATTATCATGGGACACAGAAGAGCTCAGACAAATGGAGAATGCTGTTTTCTTCACACCTGCAACAATCAGTAATACAGTAATCACAGTATGGTGGAAGGACGAAGTAAATAACAGGTTTCACAGTCTTGCTCCCATGAAAATGTCAGCCCTGTAATACAAGATTTTGGATGGGAAGATCTGGCTATCAGCTGTATGAGAATTGACTATCTGTCCTCTTTACTCTGGGGAGAATAGTTTTCTGAAAATATTTTTAATTGTGTGTTTTCAGTCATGGTGATTACTTTGCTCATGCCTTCTCTTTTTCTACCCATTAGTCTTATAAATCCTTAGGACTCATTCTGAAAGAGTCTTTGGTAAATACTAATGCTGTGAAAGTTTGCCAGGTTAATGGCCTTACATTTTCAAATTTAATAAAATAATGCATGTAAGTAACACTTCTTTTTATAAGCCAAGTTTAAAAATCTTGTTAGAATTCCAAATCAAATTATCCTAATCACCCTCTGAATAAAACACCTTAGATAGATAACACTGCGTAGTTTCCTGTTAGCATTCCCATTGGACTTCTGTGGGCTCGAGAAAACTCCCAACCAGTGTCCCAGTCTAGGTCAGACCAACCTCTGGCAGCAGCAGCAGGGAATGGTATTTAGGGGCAGCATCTGAGTTTGGTCAATTTACACACTTCCTTCCCTACAGACACCCCTAATATGCACAGTTGTATTCCCTTTGATGTTTGTTTAAGGATCTGTTATGCATGAGTTTCTGTATTCCTTTTCCAAAGCTGCTGACCTGCTGGTTTTTGTGGCAACAAGTTCCAAATGTTCACCTACTGCTCAAATAAGAGCTTTCTTACATCTGTTTTAAACACATCTTCAAATAATTTCGCTGAGTGCCCTTAGTTCTGACATTGTGGGATATAGATAGACTAGACTAGACTAGACTACTGCAATTGGGAAGGGACCTACCACGGTCATCTAGTCTGACTGCTTGACCAGTTCAGGGCTGACCAAAAGTTAAAGCATGTTATTAGGGGCATTGTCCAAATGCATCTTAAACACTGGCAGGCCTGGGGCTGACTAACCTCTCAAAAAAAAAAAATTTCCTAATGTCAAGTGAGACCTCCCCTGATGCAGCTATTTGATGAATAATAGCTCTGCAGTCACCTTATCCACCACCATAAATGTTAAACGCATCCCCTTCAGCCCTCTTCAAACTGAAGAGTCCCAGTCTTCTCTTCAGTTTCTTATAATGCTCCAAAACTCTCAGGTAAATCCAATCCAGTCCTGGTCACTTAGAGGCTTAGGTCACTTACCTAAGTTGGTCTGGTACTACCACATGTATTCTCCAGTGATCTAGCCCCTATGACCTATCTGCTACAGAGAATGCATAGAGTGTGGGAATAGCTCCAGTACAACCAGCATCCTCTGTATTAGGCTTGTAGTCCTGGCACAGAAGCACTTGTAATTTTTGCCCTTGCTCCACTGTTTGACATTGCTCATGCCAGTCAGCTGGCCCGGCTAGCAGTCTGGTTTGTCTACTCTATGTAGTGTGATTGTGATGTTTGTTCCCTCCTGGCCTTTCAGAGGCACATTGAACATTAACCACACCCTCTCAGGGGTCACATCACTCTGAACCAGGTGCTCTTATGTGCCTGCTGGCTTTCACCTAGTTCCTAGCATAAATATTCCTCTACAACCTTTTTAATTTTGAGCAGATTGGCTCCATTTCGATTAAAGTGCAGTCTTAATAGGACCACTTAGGGTATTTTAAATACTCTCAAAGTCTTGCTGCAAAGGGTACACGTGTTCCTCTGGCATTGTTCACCTCTCCTGACAACAAGGGTCATGCACACTTCAAGCTCCTAGAGGTTCTACAGATGCATATAACCACCCTTCCCAAAGCACATAAATCAGGTTTTGTTAGAGAGCTGAAAAAATATGTTCTTAGACCATCACTTGGACCTTTTGCTCTCCTTTTTTTCAAACCTGTATTAAGAATACACCACTGAAGCAGCATTTTTAGTTTTGTTTGACCATTTTATTTTTCAGCAAAATCTGTCTTTAAATAACTTCTGGTCATAGTTCCTACTTTCCTAGCAAGTATTTTTCTAATTTTAGTTTGCTTAGCCTTATATTCCCAAAGTGTTTGTTGCAATAAATTTTGTCACATATATTCAGCTGGCATATAAATTATGTTGCTCTCTGAACATTCAAGCAAGTAACGCACAAAAGATATAATGGGGATTTTGAAAAACATTACATTTGAAGAATATTGGGGCACAACTTAGGGAGTATTAGGGGAAATTTTGTGGTTTGGGCAGCTAGCTGAATTTTTCACTTTCCAAGTACCTGATTAAATACTCATATTCTGATTGATCCAGTGTGGTTTTCAGCCCCATTAATCTCATGGGAGGTGTCTCTCCCTGACTAACCCAGTGTCTCTTCAGAAAAGGTTTCCAACTCTTATCTGTTCAGTCTTTCTTCTTGTCCAACAAATCCTATAAAGGTCAAAAAGTGCTTAAAGGGCTATATAAGACTGCAGGAAGCCCTACTGGGTATTTGTTTGGTAATCAGTGCTTGGAGCTGTTGCAGCTGGTCGCTTCTTTCTCCTGTTGGGCTTCTGCCTTCTTGACTAGATTTGGCTCTAGTTCCTGATCAAATCCCCACTCTTAGCTCTTGTGCTAGCTTTTTACTGCTGACTTCTGAGGTAGTTGTCATGCTCTGCGTCATGGTGCACTTCATGCCAACAGTGTTACTTGTGGAGTGCTGTGGTAAGTACCATTGGAGGGAAGGGAATTGTCTACCAGCAGGTGCACTGTGGCTGGTGCCTTCTTGACATGAGAGCTCTCCAGAGAGCTGAATAAAAACTGTATGCAGCAGTCTGGAGTTAGGCGTTCTGAGAAAAAAACTTTGGCCCATTTTTCATGAAAAACTGTATCTTTTCTTTTTTACATGGAATTTTGTTGAAAGTCCAGTCATCATAAATAATTGCAATACATTGTTTAGTGTTTTCTGCATGGTAAAACCAGCCATTTTCAAAAGTTTGTTTTTCTGTTATTGGGGACCGTTGTAAGTACTTGCCCTCTCTTAGCATTTTATGAACAAATATATAAACCTTTAACTGCTGGTAGGCAACATTCATGAGTAAGTTTTATGAGACTACTCATAGGGTTAACAGCTAAGTGACCAGTATAAACATCAGTATATTACTTTGTACTGCCAAACTATGAGCTTTATCAAAATTCAGAGAACTAAAATAGCATGCAGTGGTTAAGACCAGTTTTCTTTTCAATGCCTCAGATCCAGTTTTAAGAGCTAATCTGAATGATCTTTTAAAAAAATCAAGAAAAGTAGATGGAACTCAAAAAAATCTTGAGAAGCATCATAAGCTTTAAAGGGAAGAACATTGTTTTTCTAATGATGCCAACATGCCTCCCATTGTGCTTTAAAAGCAGAAAACCAAGAGATAGTAACTTTTCAATTAGCAAATTAACAGCACTTACAGTTATTAAACTAAGGCATTACATGTTTGTAGTAACTTGGGAACTATGTTTTTAATATTTTGTATGACTACTTTTTATGTAAAAGCTCTTCTGTCTCTCGTGCTTGGCAAGAACAGTTGTCAGAGAAAGAAAAAAGTAGTTGGCAACTTTTGTCATGATTTTTAAGAGTGTTTAAGTGTATGTGCTTTATCCGTGTGTGCCTTATCACTTTATACGCAAACCATTGTCATCCTTTGCTTTCAATCAATGATGAACAAATTTCAAGTGTTTAAGAATTTGAGTGTGATCTGCAAGATCCTAGCGTTCAGCTGTGCTTCCACAATTTATCCTGACTTGTTTGGGCATGTTATTTTTCCCAATTATTAGGGAAGACTTTTTTTAATAACTAGTTGTTATTGGTGCTTTTAAAGGACATCTACAGTACTCCATTTTTCTTATATACATGTATATATAATAATTTGATAAACCTCTGGATTATTTCCTCACTGCAGACAAAAATCATTCCTCAGAATAATCAGGGGGGTGATAATCCAATCAAATTTATCACCAGGTCTGGTGATATAAAGCAAAATCCATAGTTAGTCAAATGAAGCAAAATCCAATAATAAGCTCACTGCATACATAATTATCTATGCCAAAGGTAAATATTTATGCTCAATTTCTTTTTTGGTTTGGTTTTTTGGTTTGGTTTTTTATTTTTCCCCCTTCTTTCCCTCCATCCATCCCTCTCTGTGAACAATACCATAAAAAAGAGCTGTGAAATGAGAGCCTGTCAAACATGATCACTGCAAAGAACTTCATGTGAAATTTTAGGAGTGAGATCTTGATATAGAAACCCACACAGGTAGTAGCAGTGCAGTTTCCTAGAACGATCACATAATTATGTGCCAGCCCAATACTTACAGAATTACCCATAAAGATTAGAAGAGACTCCAGAGAAAAACCAATCAGAGGTTTTTCTCTGATTGTCCTGTTCACATAGTTGATATTTCTTCTCCACAAAATGTGTGTGCCCTTATTTGCAATTTTATTGATTCCTACTCCAGTAATGAGATCATAGTACATTACATGTAAATACATTTGATACTTGGCATTTATGATTTTGGGAAAAGGCTTATAATTTTAGTTAGCCTGACAAATTGTGAACTATTTAAAGAGCTTCACCTAAAATAAAATTCAGAAATACACTGTCGTTATGTTCCCTATTATTTATGAAATCTCATGTCTTTATGTATCTTAAATTGTGTTTTCAGTAATTATGATGGGTAGGTATCAAAAATACAGGGATTACACTTGACAGGTGTCAGCTAATATCATGCTCGAATGCTGCAAAGGGCCCAAGGAGTATGTTCGAGTCTAATTGTCTACATTCCAGAGCACAACAGCTGCCACTTGTAGCAGATGCATCATCTGACTGATGATATTCTCCAGAGTATCAGCAGGCTTTTCTGGTGCAGCTGATTATATGTGATTGTATTTGGCATAGATGCATACCCTTAATAGACACTTTTATCATTGTTCACCGAACACTGGAATACTTGAGTCAGCTGTTTATTATGCCAGCTATACTGGACTGTCGACCAAAAATTTGCATTAAGGTGGCTGTTTACTGGACTGTATAAAATGAATCATTGACCTTAATGAACTAGTGTCCACATGTCAAAAATAGTGGGTGGAAACAGCAGCCTTGGCAAGAAGTCTTCAGGCAGACAAAGGAGTCTCTTCTAATCTTTATGGGTAATTCTGTAAGTATTGGGCTGGCACATAATTATGTGATCGTTCTAGGAAACTGCACTGCTACTACCTGTGTGGGTTTCTATATCAAGATCTCACTCCTAAAATTTCACATGAAGTTCTTTGCAGTGATCATGTTTGACAGGCTCTCATTTCACAGCTCTTTTTTATGGTATTGTTCACAGAGAGGGATGGATGGAGGGAAAGAAGGGGAAAAAATAAAAAACCAAACCAAAAAACCCCAAAATGCCTCCACAAGCAAAAAAACAACCAATCAACCAATAAAACCAAAACCCAAACACTAAAAACCAAAACACAAAACCCCCACACAAACCCAAACAAACAAAACAAAACACCCAACCCTACATAACCCTTATCAAGTCTAACTTTGTTATTTCTTTAATTGTGTCTGAGGACACAAAGACCCCATGAAGATATATGAAGTATTGACTGATTTAATGAATAAAGAGTCTAGACTTGTGGAAATATGAAAACTTTGAAAATGCTGCACAATGCATTTTTTGACAAGGAATGTCAATTTTTAACAGATCTAGGAGGAAGGCCTTGGAGGAGTCATTGAGGAAGCTTGTGTTCTCTATTTTTTGCTTCAATTCTGAATGAAAGACGAGTTTACGTATAGAAGATGAGTTTCTGGTCATGGAATGACACCAATTGCTAATTTAAATAGATTTCTGTGGTTTAGGTAGAACAACAAAACCCCAAATTTTTTCTGTAAGGATGAATTAAATTATAATAAACATCAAAATAGTGAGCTAATAATGGGGGAAGGGAGTGCTAAACACATGTTTACGTTATAGTGCAGAGATACTGCACCAACACATGGAATATGTATATATATGTATTTTATTTGCGTGTGTGTATAAATAATGCAAAGAATCTGCCAGTGGGATATCAAATTCCACTAGCCAGGTGAATTGTCATTTCCTTGTCTTAAGCCTCTTCTTACCTTTGTTTCAAACTTGGGTGAAATTTTGTTCTTTATGCTGAATATAAGCTTCCTAAGGCTTTCTGTGTGCTGCAGTTGGGACTGCATTGTTCTCAGTCAGTTTGCTTTGCTGTCATTGTGTTTTATCTTAACAATGACAAGCATGTGAAATATTCAGATTCTAAATACTAATTATTATGTGATAGAAAAATCTCAAAACTTCAGTTTTATCTTAACAAAACTGAAGAAGTAGAGTTATCAGCTGTGTACAGAGTTGCTTGCAACTTGACATTTTTAGCTAGTGGGAATTCAAGCCATATCAATCAAATCAATTTGTCACTTAAGGGGTTAGGCAAAAGAATGTCTAACACCTGACGTGACTGGGTATCTTCAATTCTCGTATCTGTATCCCAGGAACTGTATACTCAGAAAACTCTATTATCTTGTAATAGCCTTAACATCCTTTTGTGGCAGAGATGTGGTAGAAATACTATTGTACTAAGCTTTTAATATTACAGACAGACAAAAAACATGCTCATTTCTATGTTCTGTACATCAGGCAATGTGTCTCCTAGTAAGAAATGCCTATCCTTCGCTTCCGAAATGGCTTACATGTAGGCCTGACCTGATAACTCTGAACAGGATCATCTGTTTAATAGAATAGTTGTTTGTTAATGTCAGACTCAGCTACTGTCAAAATATGCTAGATGCAATGCCAGTCATGGTCAAAGTCTATCTGTCTTCTACAACATCATTTGCACTGGTAGGAAGGCATCCACAATGGTGCATCTAAAAAACTGTAGAGACACACAGTACACAGTCTGAAGAGTATTGATCTCACCCTTTATGTTTATATGTTTGATTTTCCTCCACAGTCAATACCATGTAAATGCTCCGTGTAAGTAAGAATTAGGTCTGCATCCAAATATGTGGGTTTTAAGCTCTACATCAATATGCACATTTTGATGATATAAATCTATCAATCAGGGGCATTACTTGATGATGAGAAGCACTGCAACTCTCTATATAACCTTTTTTTTCATGGGCCATTTTTTCCCCTACTGTTCATTAACTTCTGTTAAAGCTTTGATTATAACTTCTGTTCTAAGGACTCCTCAAATACCAGCTTTGCCTCAGGCCTTTCCCTTCCTTGTAGAGTTAAAACATTTACCTACCCAATGCTTCGCTAATGTGTAGTTGGTAACTGCAATTCAGGGAAATAGAGCTTATTATTGTGAGTGTTCACCTTAATATTTGTCTTTTCCTGCCATTATTTAGCATTACCATTCTTCACCCTACCTGTGAAGACATTTAAGATGTGCATTATAGAAAAAAGCATAGCTGTAATTTTTTTCTTCCAGAGTATTTAGATTTCTGGTAAATCTTCCATGTCTCAAAAGAAGAAAAAAACCAACACCAACCAAAACCCCAAAACTTCTCGTAATTTATATCTCCTCAAATCTATGTAAAATGTTCTATTTCCCTATGATTGTCTTCCTCAAGAACCTTTCTTATTTTTTCATTAACACTGCCTAGTTTCTCCTAATCCTTTTTGGAGGTCTTCACTTTTGAAGGTCTTAATCCACTCTGTTTTCAGTGTCCCTTTTTCCATCACATACCTTTCCTTTACATGGTCTTCACTGATTTGGTCCTTTTCTGGTCATTCTACACTGGTTTCTTGTTTTTTCCTCCTCATTCCCAGTAATTTTGGGGTTTTTTTTCTCCATTTCAGATCTTAAAATGTCCCTGCCATTGTGAGATTTGAGCATTACCAAAGGTGATGATCACAGCCTTTAGATATTAGTAAATAACTTCTGTTATTACTTTCCCCAAAGAAATTTCAGATGCAATTCTGAAATGCTGTGTAAGGACTATATGCTGCTTAACTTCAGTCTCTCGCTACTTTCATGACATAAAGCTACTTTCCTGAATCTGAAATTAAATTTTCAAGAAAAAAAGTTAAATGCTTAATAAGGTCATTAACAAGGAGAATATAAATATGTGTACATCTGTTTCTCCTGGCAGTTGTCATTCTTCATGCAATGTCTCAGTTTTTCAGAGCCTTTTTGGGAAGTATTTGGACTTTTATGATCTTTGATGCTTAGTGCCAGATGTTTCTTACCAAATGCTATATAGAGATTATGTGACCTTCAGATTTTTCAGTTTACAAACATAAATTTAACATTTGTTACTTAGGCAGAAGAAATAGCCATTGTCTACAGAAGGGTGCAGACTAGGTTTGCCCAAGTTGATTCCTGTTCCAGTAGGCTGTATCTTCTGAAGTAAAAAGCCACCCTCATTTCCAATCTCCATTGCCATCACAGTGCCTAGCAAATTTTACCAGTGCTTAATGAATGTTTTCACTCAATGCACCTTATTTCTAGTCTGAACTCTAGTCCTACAAATTTTGTTTAAATCTTGACTGCTAGTAAATGTATTCTCTTAATTAATTTTCATTTCAATAAATATGTTGTCACATTGTGGTTAGTCATTGTTCCACCTTTTTTTGTCCAAGCAACCGAAGTTCATTGAGACTCCTCTATTTCCCCAGCAGTCCTGTATTCATTTCTGTCTGTCTTCTCTAAAGACTTGATATTCTGTCACCAACTAAAAAAGGTAATGTAAGATTTAAGGTTTTTACTCAGGGTGGGTGAGACCTTTCCAGAAGCTCTAGGATAACTTTAGGTCTGAGCTCAGGAGATGTAAGCATACCTGGATTCTTGACACAACAGCACACCAGCGTTTTGGCTGCATTTGGCACTTCTCTGATTTTGACAGCTAACACTGTTCAGGTTTATAAATCCTAATCTCCATATCCTGTTCAGATTCCCTAGTCCTTCCTCCCTTCAGCTTTAGAGGTACAACTTTGTATTTTCTGTATAAAACATATATAGTGTTTGCCTGGTTCCAAGTTACCAAATTATTCAGATGGCAGTATAATTGACTCCTGAGGGCTGAGAGAAAGCTTCAGATGGCAGAGCTATGCCATCATATGTTCAGAGACAGATTTTTTGTTGTTCTGCTCTTAGGCATGTCCCCATAAGGGAGTTTAGAATCAGTTGCACAGCAGAGCTGTTGAAGACAAATGATTCCACCTCATTCCTTTGTGGGTCTTCTTATTTTATACTGTAAATATCTTTGCTTTATTTACTTTGCAGTAGAAGGAAAGATTTAACACTGTATTATGACAAAGAAAAAGTCATCTATACCCTATGAAAATACTTATGTCTCTCTTACCATATTTTTGTTGCCTCTGCACACCACACTCTATGCTCATGCTTGATTTTTCACACAATTTTGTCTTGAGATGGGAAAGAGAACTCTTCCAGGCCTGTTTTATAGAGTTGTGATTATTCTGGTTTACACTCATTCTGGGAATGTGTAATAGCTGCTGAGCCATACTTCTCTTAGCCGGAGGTTCTGACTTTGTTCTTCAGTAGTTCTTAAATTTTTTTCTTCTTTTTCTTTTTTTGCCTCCCGCTTGTTTCACAGACAGCTGGGGTATCTTGATGTATTCACACTGTAAACGTCCCAAAGTATTTGCCAGTATGCAGTATTCATAACTCAATTCATAGCGGTTCAGATCTGTCACAGCATGATAGATAAAACCTTTTGTCTGAGAGGGATGCACTCACCAGGCTGATATCCTTTTGAGATAAGCAGGACAGGCTACAAACATGCTTGTGAAGAACCATCATTAATATACTTTTACTCTAAGTCCATTTCTTATGCTAGCCTCCAGTCTTCATATCAGCCTTCATACTTCGAATTTTTATAAATATATATAAATATTAATGTCCAATTTGAATGTATGCTTTCAAAGACAAGAAATTATCTTTTAATTTATGTTTAAAGACTCATGCCTGCCTCTAATATTATATAAATAATAAAGGGGTGTGAGACTTACCTGAAATTGTTATTTCACAAGGTAATGTTTTCCTCTCTGCTTGAGATATGCCAAGCTGTAAGGGCAAATGTAGGAGAAATTAAAGGCTTTTTTGTGGCAACAGGCAAACTTCATTTTATGGGAGCTTTTTAGCTAAGCTGCCAATCTCCTCTATGATGGAGGAGGAAAGCAGCAAAATTGCACTAGAAAGTTATCAAGAGAATTCACTGGGACATTCAAAAGGTCCATTTTCAGTGAACTAGGACAGTCGTGAGAAAATAATCGGCCTCTGATTTGCCTTTCACAGCACAGAAACAATGAGAGAGAGCAGCCTGGTAGTCAAAGCAATTGATAAAACTGCTCATTAAGTATCAGCAAAGGTGGAAACCTTCTAGCTCTAGCAACCTTTTTGAAGAGTGCATACACTGAATAAACTTTAGAAAGAAACAGAAAGAAATGAGAGTTCAGAGAAGGATTTTTGATGGGGACAATTGATCAAATTGCGAAGCCTGCATTTAGCCTTCTGTGAATGCTGAAGTTGGAGAGATACAGCATGCACTGACAGAATGTGCCAAGTAGGTAATTTGGATAGTTTGGATTTATTTTTTTTTTTTTAAGGGAGGGCACAGTAATGTAATACAACTCTTTGCATTTGATAAAGGCGTTTTTCTAGACCGAAGTCTTTGATTTTCTTGGCATTCTATGCACAAAATAAATTCCCAGCAAACAATGCTTACGGCTATTTTTATTCTACATGTCTACACTTTAATTTGTTGAACAACATAGTCTGAAGTTCTGGTGTGCATCTGATAAGATCTCTACCTTCAGTACTAGCTCCACATGCAACCATCCCTGCAGTGTTTTGTGAATACTTTGGTCAAGTTTCTGTATGTAGGCGTTCAGGGATCAATAGAATTGGAAATCAGTCTGGTTTAAAATTCTGTTTTCACCTGTACAAGCAAGGCTCAAGCAAGCTATGGACCTGGAGCTGTGGTACTATTCAGGGAGAAAGTTCTAGTTGTCCTTGAAATAGCCTCCTATGTGTGGAGAATGTAGAAGTCTCTGAAGGTGTACATCACATACTTGCAAAGATCAGCAAAGATCCGAGGTTGGCAAGACTAACACTTCAGTGAAGCAGAAAGAAAGTGTTGCAGCAGGTTTACAGAAGAGGAAATAAATAGAGCAAACTCTAACCCCAAATCTCTCACAAAGTTTTATTCTAAGCCATGGCTAATTAGGTTCCCATCACCGTCTGGAAAGCAACAAAGGACTTGTGGTGGCAGGGGTTTTTTGAGTGATATTATTCATTATTTCTGTTTATAAAGACCAAGTAAAAGAGTGATATCTACCAAGTGCACACATTTGTAGATATCAGCGATAAATTTGAAAGCATTTAAGGAAAATGTACTTTCCATTTATTTATAGTTTCAGTCATAACATTGCTTTGTCTCTATTGTCGTATTCAAAAATAAAATTAAGAAGTTGCTGTAACTTTGAGTTCCTAAATACATGGATACAGATAATATAGAGGTATAAATATGTAAAGGTACACAAATAATCAGTTTTTCAGCTGTTGCAAATCATATGGCATATGATGCTTTAAATTGAAAATCTGTCTAGTGTACATGGAGTTCTGTATCAACTACGTGGAGCAGAAAGTCATGTTTTCTGGTGTGCTATTTGTTATTTTCTTCGTTATTTTCTCACCTTATGGTTTAATCTACAATATTTTGAATAACATAAGTGTAGAGGAGAAAACTATCAACACGTGGCTACCAAATATTCTATGACTGTAGGTACAATAAATAGTAGATTATGGTATTTTATTTCTAATTATTAGCTTGTAATGGCTTTTATTTCTTTTCCAACTGTACATAAAATTAAGAAATTTGAATACATTCACAACATTCTGATTGAGAGTAGAAAGTATCCTGATGCACACTGAAGGATCATAGCTGTAATGTGTTATGGATGTGAACAAATTAAAAAAAAAGGCTGATGGCATGTCTCATCAATAGTTTTTAGCCACCTCTCTGCAGAGTTAGGCAGCAGGAACGTGGAGGCTCAAAAGCCCTAAAGAGCAGATTTGTACAGCACTAACATGGAAGTGTTTTAGTGCTTCGGTACCAGCAGTTTTGTTTTAACTGTTTGTCTTCTAAACTGTTGCCTTGTGTCTTCCTTTTCCTTCTTTTACAATTCATTTAAGGGGCAGGGAGGCTTGTCAAAATCTGCCTATAGTTAGGACTAAAAGATAGTTTTTTAAGGATTCTCATGCTCAATTCTTTCTTAAATGAAAAATATATCACAATATGACTGCCTTTTCTCTTATTTATACTTGTGGGATTAGCTAAGAGTCCTGAGTAAGACTGGAGTCTTTTTTATGCTGAAAATAGGGAAATATCATGAGAGATTTGGGTCAATATCTGCAGAGCTCCAGAATCATGATCTCTGAGACTTGTTTATGTCCCATTGATAGTGATGTGCAATATTTCTTCAGTTTCTATGACTGAGATAGGTAGAAATTAATGAAAATGTGGAGCAAAAAATGTAACTACTTAAAAATAGCAATGTTTTGTCAAAGGACTTAATTTTCTGCTTTCCACATTTGGCAAATAATTTTTCTGCCCTGAGTAAGGAAAATGCATCAGAACACCTCACCTTAAACACATCTTTTAAGTTTCATCTGAATGCCAGACAATGTCTTACCCACCAAATAATTTTTTCCCATGGTAAATCCGTACAATATATGTAAACTTGCAAATTACTTTTGCATCTCTTGTGTTGAGAATTGTTTTTAATCAGAACACATAGTTTTTTGCATTTCGCACATTCCTGAGAGATTTTCTTGACGTTATGGAGGAGAGTCTTTACTGCAAGTAAACCAGTTAATAAAAGCAATCATTTCAGAGTTTTCATACAATTACAAATATTCTAAGCATTCAGTGAATTTTTGATGTTTCACTTCAAATACACTTGCCTTTATAAAAGCACAAAATAAGATACCAGCTCTTAATTTCATTCATATTAACCTGTATCTGGGATAATTCAATTTCAGCAGAAAATTTCAGATTTGTTTGGACACATCTGAGTTTAGTGTGCAGCCTGTAATGCCTAGTCCTTTAATTACATGATTCACAAAGGGGAAACAAACAAGTTAAAGTGTCAAAATACTACCATAATACAGAAGCTGACAACGCTCCTTGATTATCAAGTCTGAAGGGGGCCTACAACGATGCCAGAGAGGGACCCTTATCAGGGACTATAGTGATAGGACAAAGGACAATGGGTTAAAACTTAAACAGGGGAAATTCAGGTTAGATATAAGGAAGAAGTTCTTTACTGTGAGGGTGGTGAGGCACTGGAACAGGTTGCCCAAAGAAGTGGTAAATGCTCCATCCCTGGCAGTGTTCAAGGCCAGGTTGGACACAGCGTTGGGTGACAGGATCTAGTGTGTGGTGTCCCTGCCCATGGCAGGGGGATTGGAACTAGATGATCTTAAGGTCCTTTCCGGTCCTAACTATTCTATGATTCTATATTAAATCTACCCCCAAAGTAGATGATTCATGTACCTTCAGAATCAGCTAACTGTATTGAGTGTTTGTAAATGGTAATTGTTCAGGTTGCATGTGAATCATGCTGATTTATTAAACATTTTAAACTAAATTGCAAATGCTCAAACATTTTTTCACTAATATATATACGTATGTTCAGCACTGACAAAGCATCAGTTGTAATTCTGTATTCAGTTTTGGGTGCTGCACTTCAAGAAAAAAATATTATTCATTTGGAACGAGTTGACAAGAGCATAACAAAAATCAGCGGAGATCTACAGCATAGCACCTATGAGGAAATTATGGAAAATTTTTAAGTCTGTGACCTGAGAAAGTTATGAAGTCTGCATAACTGGTGGTGTGTAAAAACAATTTAATGACCAGGGGATAGACTAGACAACTTCTTTTGTTCTCCTTCAGCTCAATGATCCTGTGTATAGTGTTAAAATAAAATGTCATTGTTCTCATAGTTACTAATAAAAAACAATGCAATAAAATGGGCATTTTAAAGTCCTATAAATAGCATTATTGAAAGATTCCTCAGAGACACAAGTGATTCTTTGGAATTGCTCCTGAACGAGCTCTTATGTGTGAATTTTCCCTTATCCAGTTAGAACATTTCAGCATACTTTGCCGTTAGGCATCCAACTTATGACTATTTGTCTAGAGAGCTATTATCAGTGTTGGTGATTTGTTTCCTGGAGGAAAATGGCACTACACTATCTAATCAGCATTTGGAAGAATGTTCCAGTTTTGAATCAGGAATGGAGGACACTCACAGGCATGAAGCCATTTGAGTAGCTCCTGTGAAGGGCATGCCTTCCTACTGCTAGCCTAAGGAATGTAATACAAAGTGTTATGACATACAGGATGTAAGACGTGGCACCTCACACACTTAGTGTGGAGCTGTCAGGAGACTGAGCATTGAGATGCTGAGGATGAAGGAAAAGAAAGGCAACATTTTCACACACCTTCTGAATTGTCTCATTCTCCTCTGCCACAGCTGAGGATCTGAGATGGCAATTAAAGTACAGTGGAAGAGAGTAAATGTGTTTGGCTCACTGTTTAGATGCCTCAGGCTCTGGCATATAGAGCCTTGATCTTTGCCTCGCTGGTGTCTGCAAGCATAATGGCTCCAAAGTTCCTAAGCAAAAAATATAGCATGGAAGTATATGCAGGCAAAACATGGGGAGGCCAGCTTTGGTGCATATCCTGCAGAAAGATTAGGGATCAGTGACAAAAATCTCTATAACCTTTCCTTTATGGGCATGTGTTCAATTGTGCTGATACCTACATAAGAATGCTGTGTTCCTTATGCTGTATCCAGTTCTTTTTCTAATAGATTGTAATATCTTCAGAGAGAATCTTGAGGGGTAATAGTTGAGCAGTTATTTATTCCTGCCAAATCATAGTAAAGAGGCATTATTAACTGAATTTTGTAAGCCTAGAGAAACTAAAATTGAGGGAGGAAATTGTACAAAACAACATTGCGAAACTGTAAAGCATTCAGGGAGTGTTAGCTGTCCTCAGGGAAATAGATTTTTGTCTGCAAGTCTTGCTTTACTAGGCTTTTTCAAATTAGACAGATAGCTTAGCTCTGTGCAGTGAACCTAGCACAGTAATATATGACAGTTCATCTTTTCAGGTATATTAGCCCTTCAGAAGCCTACCATAATACTTCTTGTCCCTTGGGATTAATGAAAAAAATATTCAGAATAACAGACCTCTATATTTAGTTTGCACAAGAACAGTGCAAATATAAAGTTGTTAAAACATTGAAAAAAGTTAGGTTAGGGTTGGTTCAGGAGTTTCAATTAATTCACTGTTTCACCAACTGCTTAAAAACTAACACAGAAATAGCTTCAGCTGTACTTAGATGCTTGTTTTCCTACTTTTTCTCCAAGGTCCAAAAGACTATATTCAAAAAGGGTAAATCTTTATATTGCGTTTGTGTGGCAAGGTTTTGATAGCAGAGTGGCTTCTGTGAGAAGCTGCTAGAAGCTTCCCCTATGTCCAGTAGAGCCAATGCCAGGGCGGTGGTGGTGACATGGCAAGTTCACCTGAACAAAGGGAGAGAATGTGTGGCAGAAACAGCTCTGCAGACACCAAGGTCAATGAAGAAGGTGAGGAGGAGGTGTTACAGATTCTGGAGCAGAGATTCCCCTGCAGCCTGTGGTGCAGACCATGGTGAGGCAGGCTGTCCCCCTGCAGCCCCTAGAGTAGCCCATGCTGGGGCAGGTTTACTGGCAGGACTGATGACTCCACGGGGGATCCAGGCTGAAGCAGTCTGTTCCTAGAGGTCTGCACCCTGTGGAAGAGACTCACGCTGGAGCAGTTTGTGAAGAACTGCCACCCATGGTAAGGACTCATGTTGGAGAAGTTCATGGAGGACTGTCTCATGGTAGAAACCCCAGGCTGGCGCATGGGAGGATGTGAGGAGTCCTCCCCTGAGGAGGAAGGAGCAGCAGAGACAACGTGTGATGAACTGACCACAATCCCCATTTCCTGTCACCCCAAGCCACTAGTGGGAAGCAGGTAGAGAAAGTTGGGAGTAAAGTTTAACCCAGGAAGAGGGAAAAGAAGGGAGAAGATGTTTTTAAGGTTTGGGTTTATTTCTCATTATCCTAATCTGATTTAATTTGTAATAAATTAGACTGATTTCCCCAAGTTGGGTCTGTTTTTCCTGTGGCTGGTGAGTGATCTCTCCCTGTCTTTTATCTTGACCCATGAGCTTTTAGTTATGTTTTCTGTCCCCTGTCCAGCTGAGGAGGGGAGTGGTGTAGCAGCTTTGGTGGGCACCTGGTATCCAGCCAGGACCAGTGCAGTATAATCTTCATTAGTTTCTTACATTGAAGAATAAGTTTATGTATCTTGAACTTATATTTTGAAATAATTTTTCGTTAAGAATATGATAGTAGTCACATCTTCATTACATCTGTTTTGCTAGACGGATTGAAATTGATGCTCAAGTCCTTTGTATCTAATTTAAATAAATTTTGTCATGGAGTCACTTGCAGCTATCTTTTCAGCATTTTTTAGATAGCCATAAAAAGGTGGCTATACTGTGGAGAAAAAAAAAAAAAAGAATAGAAGCTCCGATGGCTCTAACAGCAACTGGAGCAGTCTGTTACTGATTGCTTACAACAGCTGGGGTGCTTTTACATCGTTGTTTCTCTCTGCTTCTACTGCCAAGACTAAATTATGCTGTGATGCTACTTATTTTACATGTACGTTACTTCTTAGTTTTATAGGTACTACCTTGTAAGTAAAGCACAAACATGGGTACTACCTGTGAGTATCTTTTTTTTTTTTAAATTCTATTCAGTTGCCTCCAAGCTCTCTACTTCTTTGAAACTGTAAAATGTTGCTGATACCGACCTTCAGTGCAAAAAGAGCAAATATGGAAATTCTTATTTTTGACAACAAATATTGTGGAAAATCTTTTGTAAGAAGAGGTATTGCTCTTAACTCTAAGGGTTAATTTTAATAGATTGGAATGAAATCCAACCAAAATTAACATTTGACTTACATTACACCTGAACAAATTATATTTATGGTTAAATTTAATTTAAATGGAATTTTGTTTATAAACTTTTTACTTAGGGGAAAAGGGGGGTGGAGTGGGAAATTCGCCTGAGAAGGGAGACCATATGTTCTCTAATGTCCTAAAGTGCCCTTCAATTCAGCAATTCTCCAGCGATTATAAACTGAAGCAGGAAAATCTGAGTTTTGGTCAAAGATTCTTCAATATTTCTCTTCCATTCGTGTATTTGAATGTTCTCATAGGTAAAACAGCAGAATGAAAACAAGGTATGTTATTATTTTCAGGTTTTGCCTTTCATCACTACACCTGAGATTGATTAATGCAGTCAGTTTATAAACTCCATGGAAGAATATCAAGAGGGACTTAAAAGAATTTAAACTTTTCTACGAAGCTTAAGATTGCTCTGTCTTTAACATTGCCAAGGGAAATAGCATGTCTTTATCCGTGCTTGCACAAATAGGCAGTTAAAAGACTCCTTAGCAATAGAATTGCTCTTATTTACTGCATGTTTTATATTCTGTTACAGTTGGTAATATCTCATTCATATCTCTGTGGGATTTTTTTCTTCCTTTTTACCATCTAGAAGGAATACAGTCAGCAATTTTTCATATAAAATAAGGATGTATTCCCAAAATATTTCAAAGCTAATTTAATCTATTTTCTATTTTCATCAGTATTTCATCCCTGGAAATAGATTTTCTGGTGCTCAGAACATGGCAATCGTTTTATGTCTCATATACATAAACATGTATTTATAACAGTATTGTATATATATACAGTATATATATACGATACTTGTATATATAACAGTATTTTAAGGGAAAGGGAATGTCCTCAGCATAACTTGTTATAAATTTGAGCGCTAACTCAATTCTAACACTACTTAATGGTGTAGCTAATTCTATAGATTCCTCTGAGGCAGTTTGCAGATTTATTTATTGGAGTACAAAAGCTAGGCCATATATAGGTGTTTAGCATAGATGACATTTGACATGTCAGCTGTGCTGACCACATATGACTGAAACATGTTGTATTTCACTTGCTGTGATATCTCAGTTGTTAAGGAGGGACAAATGAGTGGTTGGGGAAGAACGCAACTTTCCCCATGCTGTTCTACCCTCCACATAACTTTCCATGTGGCAAAGATGATCTTAGTGTCTATCTTCCAGTAAGATTATGAAACTGGTGGCATTAATCACCTTAGCAGAAGTAAAGGAAAAAGGTTATATCCTCAAGTAATATTATCCAGATATCAAGAGAATATTATGTTGCAACTTTTTTTAAAGGTCAGAACTGCAGTGTGTTTTTTTTTCCTTGGATAAGGATTCAGTAGGAAATGCCTATAAAATGCTGACTGAGGTTTCCTTGCCCCCACCTTTAACCTGAGGTGGTATCTGTAATAGGAATCGTCCATACCTATTTCTATAGACTCATTAGTCTACCTATGTAGAGCCAGCTATGCTCTGTCACCGCACAGTCCCTTGGCCTTTCTCCAGCTTTTCCTCCTCCTCAGCTGTTCAGCTGTCAAACTGTGGTGGGTAGTGCTGCCTGATAAACCAGTGCTCAGATTGATTGCAAATGCAAACATGAAACAAATAAGCAGAAGTCCTTGGCCTTTGAAACAAGTGAATGTGGTCTGCCAAGAGGATCAGGTTCCCAGTTAAACCATCCTGTCCTCTGTCAATTTCCAGCTGGCTCCATTGAAATAACTAGGTCTGGACTAAGGCTCACAATTTTAGACAGCAATAAATTGCCTGTGTGCCCTATTTTTTGAGGTGTTTCTATATAAATACACAAGTTCCCAGTATGTGACAGCTTTTTGTCTCTCTGGATAGGATAGTAAGGATATTCTTATTTGGCCTTGGCACTATTTAAAGCAGGAGTACTTTTACAGCAGACTGTTGTCAGATGGTAAATTTTATTTGAACCAAATGTGATATCACATACTTTCCTTTAGCAGTTTTATATTTTTGTATGTCTGCCACAGCTCATAGAAATGAAGGGAGCATGTAATATTTGGTAGGCCCAAAACCATGGAAGCTCCTTCTTGGTTACTAAATTTTGCTTCAAAAAAAATTTTACCAAATGAGGTAGCTGAGTAAACTTATTATGAAGGCTATAATCTATGGAAGTCAATAAGGTTCTTAGAAACTCAGTGAAAAGAAATTCTTGGCTGCAGTTATTTTATTTATTTTATTCAGGCAAAGCTGCACTCCTTTAATCAGATTTAAGAGTGAAAAAAAAAATAAAGATAAGCAAACTTTAGTAAGTTCTTTTGCCAAAAGAAGGAAGAAGCAAGCCAAACTTCTTTTCTCTGTGACAGTAGAGAGAGACAGGAACAGAAGGCATCACAAGTCATTTCACACGCACCTGTAGAATTATACTGAAGGGAAAATATCACTTAACAGTAGGGAAAATTATAGAATTCATGAGCAAAGGATTAATCTTCTTTTCCTAGTGAAATTCTTAAAGCAGAAATCGTGAGTGCTGCATTATGACTGTAGAGGCTTCTACTAGAAAATAGCTGAAGTGCATTAACGCTTTCTAGTCTCCTCCATTTCAATTCCTATCCAAGCATCAGTTCTTTGTCTGATAGAGAACTAGCCTTTCTCTGACATTGTAGCATCTCATGGGATTGCAATGGAGAGTCAAAACTGGTTTAAGGTGGCCCTGCTCTTGTTCAGGTATGTATTCCCTTATATTCGAGTTATATGCCTCTGAAAAATAACTTCTCGCATGGAGTCAGTATGACTTGTTAGAAACTCTGAACAGAGTTTGTTGTTGGTTTTGGGGGGTTTTTTTGATTGGTTTTTGGGGCTTGGTTGGTTGTTGTTTTGTTTGTTTGGTTTTTTTTTTTTAAGAAGTTGTTTTATTCCTCTCTGGCACTCTACTCGAAAATACATGTGTTCCTACACTTAGAGCTTGTCTTAGATGCCTTCTTGTGCACACATAAGACTTAATGATACTTCCTCAAGTTTGGTCATACCTATGCAGCTTGAAAATACATATGCATATATACATAGTACACACCAGAGCCTTTTTGTATGTGATTATTAATGCATACTGGATTTCTACTTCCCGTTGAGGTCTAACCTTTTGAAGGTGCATGTTAGCTAGCAAGGAAAGTCAGAAAAACCTTTACTGAAACTCATGCATCTGTCATTACGAATAAGGTCATCAAGTGACCTAAATTCTCCAGCCTACATGGCCTGAACTCTAAAATTATTCTGAACCCAAGAAGTCCATAGAACAAATATTCCTGTAATAAGAAAAGAAAGACTGTTCTTAAGTACTGATGTTTATGGTGGGTGAGGGAAAATAGGGCGTGCTGATCTGGCTGGTTTGCATGCTCTCATTTTACAGAAAATATCTACAAAAAATAAGAGCCACATTAGGGAGTTAGGGTGATAATAGATGGCAGGAAGATGGGACTCCAGTGGGAGATAAACAACCACAAGAAAAATGTGTGTAAATGGAAAATAGTAAAGTTTGTTGCCGTTGATGCAGAGTAGGTAGCTTGAGATGATCTCAATTTTATGCTGTCTGTGAAATACACACAGCATGCCAACCTGCTCAGGTTTATTCCCTATTCCATATTGTTGATTTTGAAAAAATTGCATGTGGTGTAATTCTGTGCCAAATATGGGTAAATACACTCTTTTTTTTCAGATGTATAAGTTGATATTCCGTGCTGTTCAGGTAATGTGTATCTAAATAGTTGTGGAAATGCTTAGGGAAAGGAACTGTCCTTTAAAATTTTCCTTGTCTAGAATTAGAGTGAAGTAGAGCTCTGATCAACATTAGAACTGATTGACATGAGCAAATCAAATGAAATTCAGAATTATTTGGGGATATGTGGTGAAGAAGGAAGAGGCATAAAAGAATAATTGATCATTCTTGGTAAAACTGTATTGTAAACAAGTGTTACATGATGCGACCTTGAAGCGTTACAGCAATCTCTTCTTGTCTTTACTAATATGTCAACTATATGGTCCATAAACAGTTTCAGTGGTTTGACTTAATCTACAGAAGTTTGATCTGTTTTTATTAAGGAAATAAAAAAATAAGATAACGGTTTAATTTCATGACAATAGAGGTGTAAGCACCTGCTGAACATGTTCTTTCTTTACTGCTGCTTTATATTGTTCTGCTTTGTTTTATTCAAGTAAGAACAATCATGGTGTGGAAATTACTGTAACACATTGACTTTCTGTATATGGACAATAGCCAACAGAATCTGCCAGGTGAAGTGTTTGAAGCAGTGTATTAACTAAGTTGTTCTGACTGCTTGCATTTCATCTTATTTTATCTATCTCCCTCGCCATTCATCAGTGTGAATGGACAAACAGAGTGTGACAACAAAAAATTGAACTAAAAGGAGAAATAAAGTGTTAAGGATAATCAATAAGAATATTGGACTAATATGTTGTCAGCTGAGAAACTAAGACAAAGAAAGTTATATCTCTACCTCTAGTGTTACTATTAATAGTGTATGTGACAAAGTTCATCTGACTCAGATGAGATTAATTTGTTCAGCAGATGATTTTAAAAAACACTCAAATTCATTACTCATTTTATAAAAAATTGTCTCGAGCCAGTATAGTGGAAGATAGATAGTATAAAAGCCAGTGCATATAAGCATCTATCACTCCATAGTATCATTTTTTGTTACTGGAGAAGTATGACTGACATGAACTGAAAGGCTACAAAGTAGGTAACTCAGAACAGAAAACCATTGTCATGGTTAAATTTAGCATTCTTTTGGGAGAGAAACATTTCTAGGGTGCTATTCATGCTAGTATAAACCATAAGGGAAACACTTCTTTAATTAGGCACATGTACTTAAAAAGGAAAACAGATCTTATATAGTTATTGAGCTGTTTCGGCTTTCAGTTAGAAACATGTATTCATTCTAGCATAGGTCAGCAATTGGCTGTCAAACCTTTCAACACTTCCCTGCAGGAATGGTCTGTGTCTTTCTAGTTCTGGGAAGATGCAATTTGGTCAATGGCAGAAGTTTCCAGTATTTCTTGAAATTCATCCAATTAAATGACTTCTAAATCTGAGTGCAGGCAGCCAAGAGCACTGCCAACATTAATTTATCATTATATATAAGCTTGATGTCATGGAAGGCCAATTTACCTAGCCTATCTCCCAGACAGCACACAATTGTTACTATATTTCTGGCAGGATCTTTTCCAAGCCTAGTTTAAGAGATTATATTGTATTTTATCATTGAGTATGTGATAGGAAAGGGAGAGCATGTCTGGTGCATATCTGTAAGTTTCCTTAATTTGCTTAATTTTACATCAGCAGCCACAAGGCAGGTAATTGATACCTCATTTGCATAGAGCTCCTCTATTACTGCTGAAGAAAATTAATGTAAATCCTAGATTTGAAAGAAACTTGGCTAAAACTGTACCCTCCAAATGGTCCAGAAGATGACTGTAACCTAAAAATCCTTGTTTGCCAACACTGTTTAAATGCTCCTGAGGTCATAATCATCCTCCCAAAGAGAATACAAAATAGATTTAAGAGTTCTAAATTAAAACCAAGTATAACTTATTCAACTAAGTTCAGCACTAAATGGACTTTTATTTCCCCTTCCTTCTCCCCACCCCCCCCCCCTTCCAAATTTCATTCCACTAGCTTGCAACACCGTTTGGAATTTTGCCTCGCAAATAATTTTTTTTTTATATTTAGCCAGTTTTTACTCCCTGTATTACCGTAGCCACACTGCACATGCCTATTTTTTTTAATTAATTTGCTGTGTAGTTTAATATGCAGTTACATAGTCTTAGAAATACAATTACCACTACTTGCTCTATAAGTAGCCTTAAAAGGACCAAGTACCAGTTATTTCAGGCAGGGAAACACATTTTTAAAATTTTATTGCTATGTAAGAAATAAAGGAAAGGCAAAAAATGTTATTTGCATATTAAAATTATATCTTATGAAAAAAGAGCTTGGTGGTTTTATATGGAATCAAGTTAGAAAGATTTTGTTGTTAAAATAAGATTTTAAAGACAATTTTGATGTTATGAAGTAAGAATTTAATGATATAGTTGTAGCACTGCAGGTGGATGTTTCCATCTGGAGATTACTCAAACTGAGATTAGGAAAATCCTGGTTAAGTTTACAGTCATCAGTAGAAAACAACTCAGATAAAAGCAAGCCTGTATCTACTTTGTCAGTGTAAAGAGTGCTGATAAGATGATATAGATGAACATGAAATCTTGTTCTATATCATATTGAGGAAGCTACGCAAGGTGCCAAAGGCAAAATGTGATAAAAATATATTAGACCAATATAAACCCTGGTGTGTTCCCATTACCAAAGGGCAGGAAATGATACCGTGATAATGTATTGTTTAAGCACAGTTTAATATTGAACTTACTGGGTGTCAGTATGGTCACCAGGGGCCTTATGTTTGGCTTTCAGTTGCTGTCCTGTGCTGCCCAGGCTCATGTTCCTTCCCTGCTTATGTCATCCTCTAGCCTCCTGCCCTCTTCCTGCACTCACTTTTGTAGAGTTGGGGTGGTGTTACTTGCATGGCTTCTCAGCTCAGGAGTGAAGACAGCCTGAGGACTCATTTCTCTCTGCCTACATATTCTCTTCCTCCCCTTAGTTTGCAAAGCGCAGAATAAGCTGCCTCACATATTGTCGGTAGGGGTGGGATTTGACTCCTAATTAAAGCACCTGATCGGCTGTGTCTACAAACCAGGATCTAGGTGGCTCCCACTACTGTCAATAGCAGATAATGGAGGTTGGCGCACTTGTGGCTGAGATATCTCTAAAGCACATGCCTAGTTGCTGCTGAGGAAAATTGACCAGTATTGAATTCTGGACTCCACTGATTACACCGTGCCAGCACATTACATACTGCCACATTATTAAGACATGCAACTTGCTGTTATTATCCACCAACTCTGCATCTGGAATCTGTGCTTTTGAACAGCTTTCTTAATCTGTTTTCCCACAAAATGTACTAGTGTGAACTTGTAGAAAATGCATAAATTACTTCCTGGGCCTAAGAAATTACTCCAAATTAAAAAAAAAAAAAAAAAAATTAGAAGGTCACATGTTCAGAAAAGATTATTTTTTTTTTTTAATTTTCCAGCAATCCAAGATTTTGTTTCTGAATCTTCTCTCTCTCTTTTTCTCCCAGCCCACTCCCTCCTTCCCCACCCCCCTTAGAAATGGTTAGCAAACAGTGCTGCCCACAGTAAACAAAAACAAAACTTTAAAAAAAAAGTTGAACTACTTCTGGCTTGAGACAGATGCAGACAAGTGTGGCCCAGCCAGGAGATCATGTACAAGTTTCAGTTTTCCCCAATATTTTGTTCTTTTGTAGATGTGAAATGAGTTTATTCAACTGTCAGCTGTAGATACTTTAGGATCCCAGCAAAGTTACTTCATTACTGATGGATAAATTACTTTTTTGTTCTAAACAGGGAGGAAACGGTTTACTAAACAGAGTCTGCATTTCTTCTCTGCTGGTCATGAAGCTGTTGCTAAGAAACAATGGTGATTTTACTTTCATGAAGTCTGAGCAAGAAGCCTCATCACTTTGTATTTAGCTAATGTTTTTGAAACTGAATTTAAAATATTGTTCCTTCACGGTGGTATTCTCCATATTTCAGAGCCATAATGGATTAAAAAATAGAGATGATTTCCATGAAAAAGTATTCCTATATCCCATAGCTAGGGGGCGATAGGATAAAATGAATACCTTAACACTGATGGAAAAAACCCAGGAGGTATACTTAAAGCATGCACTTCTTTTAATAAATGGTATTGTATCAGAAAGCAACTGATAAGTCCTTTCACTTAATCTTGTTGTATGGGAGACCTCTGACATAGCTGATTCCTCCTTTCTTTTATTGCTTTTGAAAGTAATTTCCCTTGATAACAG
This sequence comes from Strigops habroptila, assembly GCF_004027225.2. Lineage (NCBI taxonomy): Eukaryota > Metazoa > Chordata > Aves > Psittaciformes > Psittacidae > Strigops > Strigops habroptila. Next base: position 29,937,053 of record NC_044283.2, on the reverse strand, counting down.
TTTTGTCAAGTGACAGAAAATGTAATTAAAGATGTTCGTAACTAACTCATCTCTCTGCCAACAATCTAAATAGCTAAACAACTGTTTAAGAGTGACAGCAATAACTAGACTTCATGAATAATGGAAAATTTGCCTCATATTATTTGTCCTCGTAGACGTGGTGGCATTGGTATTGATTTCCATACAATCAAATTGTGATGATTCAGAATTACAGCTAATGCCTTATTGAAGACTGATGAAACTGTAAATATAGTAATCTGTGTTACAAGATAACACTATGTTCCTCAAACTGCACTGGTTTGCTGCAGTGAAAATGGAGAATTAATCCAGACAGTCATAAGGTAGGTTAACCTGAAGAAAAAAACCACCTTATTTTTTAAAAAGAATAATTGGGTACTGACTTTTTTCTTGTGAAAAGAAGAGCTGGATATTGTGATCTTTTAAAGGACACTGAGTAATTGGTCTATATATTGTTTTTCATTCCTCTAGATGGATGTACAAGGCTAAAGAAAACTGACTTCTTGATCTCAAAGTTTAATCATTGACCCAACTTCTGTTTTGAATATCTTTATTACTATGTTTCAGAGATGAAACTTAGCAAAAATTATTATGAGAAAATTAAAAAAAAAAAGAAGTTTTGTAATATCATTAGGGAATGCAGAGCACACTAAGTCAAATAAAAAAATTAGTCATCCTCAGAACTGGAGGAGAATGGGTACATTAAAGAAACAATGCTTCTTTACATTGTAAAGTAGGCAACATCAGTAGAAATAGTTTAGATTTGCAGCCATCATAACAATCAGAACAGCTGGGTGTCTCACTGAGATAAATTTAAGTCTTATATAGGTGTTATGCAAACAAATGGTAAATGTACTGCTTAAAATTTTGACACATACCAGTATGCTTGCACTTACCATGTTACCTGAAATTGGAACTTGCATCAATTACTTTTCTCAGAACTCTCAAAGAAGTCAATTGCAGTTGTCAGCATTTTTTTTTCCTATCATGCTGAGAACTTATATCTATATAACACTAAACAATATACCTTCAATTTGTTGGTTTTTAAAAAAAAGTCACAAATCTGTCAGTAAGCACCTGCTTTTCTGTCTCAAAATTGATCTGCTTGTCCTTACAAAATGTTCATTTGATTTGTGGTTCATCTTCAGCAAGTTTATTTTCTTAGGACTAGGGTCTGCCTAGACTCACTGATGTTAACTACATCATATCTTACATATGTGTGTGTGTGTGTGTGTGCTGGAGCTTACGACCACTGGGTTGGAATAGGTATGCTATGCAGTGTTTAAGCAAGTCAAATAAAAGGTTCTCTAACCCCAAAATCTAAAGGAAGATTATGTAATATAGCCCCCTCCCCCTCCATTTCCACTTCAAAAAATGGAGTTATTTTCTTAGTAACTGGTATATCTACTACAGACCAACTTCTATCCTGCCTGAAGACAGGGACCTGAGGATAGCTGATCAGTCACAGGGAGATACTATGAGTTTCCAAAGCTATATATTTTTGGAGTTTTCCATGCAGTTTTGAAGTATGTGTTGCAAGCCTCTATAATAGATAACTAAAAAAAAAAAAAAAAAATTAAAAGAGAAAACCTCAGCCAGAGTACAATACTTTGATGATTAGAGGTCAACACTTAGTGCTGTCGGTGTGAAGACAGGTGGTTAATAACACCACAGGAAGAAGCAGCCAAGTAAATTTGGAAAGAAAGAGATGTGGTAAGAAAAAAAACATAAACACATTTTTCTTTTACTTTCCCATTTCTTCTTTCTCCCACTTCTTGAATTTCAAACTTCACTCAGAACAGAGTATTTTTGTTAGCTAGTAGCAAATGTCCCATAAGCCAATTTTTACTTTTGACCATTACCACCCTGATTTGTAGATATCTTAATCTTTGCAGATACTGCACCTATATAAATTAACACTTCTGAAGGATTAGCATTTGGTGGATTTCTCAACTCAAAGCTTTGGAGTACAGCAGTGTTTAGATAGAATTTCTTTAAATTTCTTGGATGCTCTACTACTAAGACCGCAGAAGGTACAGGTAAAAGAATAGAAACACTGAAAGAGGTAAAGGTACAGGGTGTTAAATTGAAGATCTGCCTGGATTGCAGAAGTTCATTATACTAGATTTTTTCTGAATAAATAAATAATAAGGAAATCTCAACAGGATTTGTGTAGGACTGTAATCATCCTAATGGTTCTCAAATAACTGCTTCTGTTTTAGTTCCAAATTTTACTTCCCCCTCCCTGGATAGTCAGTGCTATAGCTGGCAGACTGCAGTGGTTCCGAACTTCCTCACTCATCCTCCTGATGGTTTCTGCCACTGGATGAGAAGCACCTATGGGTGCCATTCACCCTATTCTAGCACTTGAGCAGCTTTAGTGAATGTAACTGCAACACTTCAAGTAGGTAAATTTTGGTCCACCTACATCAGGAAAATCACACCAAACCACAAATAACACTTTTCAGTCCTTATCACAACTGTAAGGGAAAAGATATGCTCTTCTTTATGTTAGAAAGATTTCTGGAAGACTTCTTTTTCCATTGAAAGACATGCAGTATATTCCGCAACAAAGCAGCAGGTCACAGATGCAGCCTTTTATACCAGGAAATTGTCTAACAGAACAGCTTGTGTGGGGAAAGAAGCAAATCTCACTAGGAGAAATCTATAGCCAGGAATCAAATACTTTTTTTTTTTTTTAAATGATGAATCTGGTGTATCTGTTGGGACAGGTTTCAGGAGTTCTAACACTTAAAAAAAGAAAGTGAGGTGGAGAAATTTCATAAAAGTTGAACAGGAAGTAGTGGGAATAGGAGGGTGGCAAAAGAAGCCTGACACCAGAGTTCTGAGTAACATCCTGCTCCAATAAATTGCCAAGTCCATGTTTGCCATACAGTTAAATGGCTCTCCACAGAAGAAATCAGGATTTGTAATAAATAATGTATTTTTAACATGTTAAATAGTAGACAAGGGTGTTTTATTCCATATAATCTTTTTCATGTTTTCTAAAGTCCTATTAATGTTTCTAAATATTTCATAACTTCTGGCATCATCTGAAGTCCCACTTAATAATATTTTACTGCAACAGCAACAGCAAAGAAGCTGTCCCTCCCTGTCTCTCTTTTGCAATGTTACAAGCTAGAAGTGGTATTAATGTAATAAAACAAATATAGTCATTGGTTTCTTTTAACACAAAATCTACATCCTTTACCAGGTGCTGCTCGGTGTACTCTGCTTTGCAGATTTCTAGGACTGTTTCAAATATCTTCTTGAAAGTAGTGTTGATCAAGTCTTGTCTCATAGTACTGTGCTTTGTAACTTTTCTTCTGCTTCATTCCCACCCTGCAAATATGTAGTAAGTCAAGGGTCAGTGAAGTGCTGAGATTCTGATGGATGAAAGGTACTAAAAAAAATAAATAAATCCATTATTATTACTCAATATCTGGTAAGTTAAAGAGAAGTTACCACACTTATCAAGCAATAGAGGGCTAAAAGCACAGAAAAGGACAGAAATAGAACTGAAAAGAATTTAGAGTTGTAAAGAAAATGAACATAATTTAACAATGGGACATGCAATTTAACAATGGGACATCAATTCGCATAGTACTATGGCAATTAGATTTCCAGAGCACACAACCTATAAGACAAAACACAAAGAAACAAGGTTGTTCAGTCTAGAAGTCTTTGTCCAAGAAGGAGGGAAGGGCAGATTATGGTCTCCAGGAAAAGTATCTAAAAAGAATAAGAGATATATTTTTGTTTCCTTTGTGGAAAAATTCAGCAAGGAAAGGCTAGACATGAAAATCCAGCTAGAAAGGTTGCCAAGTCTGAAAATAGATTGAATGGATATATTGTCAACCTAGTTACTGGAACTGCTCAAAAAGAAGTTAGGCAAACAAAGTGGAAGACAAAATAATCTAGATGCGTGCAATTTTCTTCATGTGGTATTTCCTTTAAAAGACACATGGTGGGGAGGATAAATGCACTCCATGGAGCAGGCTGCAACCAATTTTCTTCGAGTGTTTGACCCTTCCTATTGTTGTTGGTCTGAGTTTGTTCACTGTTAATGCTGAAGTATTGTGATAAAATAGAACGGATGCTCTGACCTTTCAGTGAGCTACACAATGTTCAAACAAGGTGTGTTTTGTATTGCTACGTAAGTAGAAAAGAAACTGCCCTACAGTCAGTAAAGCAGACTGAAAATCAGTTCTGTGTGGTGCCCAGAGGGCTTAGCCCTTGACAGTATAGCACATTAAAGCTGCCTGAAAAAAAAATTGTCTAGTTCTTTTCTGTTATTTCACATCATAGAGAGAAATTATTTCTTTTTCAGTGGAGCAACAATAATATCAGCTGTCAATATCCAACTTTTTCACCTTTCTTAATCTACATAATGTTGAACTTTCGAAAAAAACACCTGAATGACAATGCTCCTGAAATTTTATTTCTTTAGTCTATTTAAAGAACATGTTAGTCACAGCAGCAGGTCAAATAATATAAGAGCTTGAATGTTGCAGCTAGAGAACATGTTGCACTGTGCAGTCACCCACTGTTGTGCTATTTATGAATAATTCGTAATTTAAACATAGCTGGAAAAGTTCACTGGACAAAACATGCACAAAAACCAATAATGAACAATTTTTACAGTGCTCATTCTTTAAGAACATATGATACTCTCTCCACCATCAGTCCAACTAGTACTTATCTACTGACAACTTTATAAGGAAAGGGGCAGGAACTTCCCTACAGGAAGTATCTATATCCAAATACTTAGCCCTTCACACTGTTAAATAAACTAACATACAACCTTTTAAGAATTAGCTTATAAATAATTGTTTTCTTCCTTTGCACTCAACCGCAAACTGTCATTACACCATGAATCCACCTCAGTGTAGCACTGGGAAATGGTCTCTGTTGGTTCTTTAAAGTCTCCTTGCTCTTAGTATGCAACACTTTATTTTATTGGCATGTAGCAAAGATTTTTATGATATAAGGGAATAAATGATTCTGCATGATGCTCAAAAATGTGTAGAAAATCTCTTTTCTGTTTTTTCAAGCAGAATTATTGAGACTTCACAGAGGGCACCATGGAGATTATGAATAAGTTATGAACAAACAGTGGAAGTGGTTGACTTCATTTTAAGACATACCTTAATCATCGAGTTTTGTTTAAGTTTTGCCTGATTTATTTTTTGGAAAAGAGAATTTTAGAAATACTGTACTGCATCATAGTTCTGGTCTCAAGCATACTGGTGTGTGCATCTGTAGATGCAAACAACTAAAAGGCTTAGCTATAATATGTATGAGTAAGCTCCCTTTTTCTCTTTCCTTTTCCTTCTCCTTCTCTGTTTCCTTTCTTTTCCCAAATAATTCTGACTCCAGTTTTATTCAGTATGCACTGAAAAAATGTATGTATCTTTGTTCAGATTTTATTACGTATGCATTACCTAATGATCCAGCAGATTCACCTTCATAATTACGTAGAGAGGTAACTTTTATCTAACATTTTGTTTTAAAGTCAATCCATACGTGATCTATAACTGTGACTGGCTCAGCCAATTCATTAGTTACGTTGGACTAGCTTTTGGAGACTAGAAAATCCAGTCTACCGTATACCTGATATGGCTGTGAAAAGAAAGTAAATTTTCTCTCAGTAAGTATTGATATTAGGCTTTCTGAAATCTGCTTTGAGGACCCAAACATCCTGGCTTCCTTGGATCCATACTATTTAATATTGATTGGATTAACAAGTTGTGTGAATCACAAAATATGCTGTGTACATTATATTACATATATATACACTATATATATATACACACATACTGCATATATTATAGCATAATGAGTTTTATTATTCCCTTTATCTCAGATAATCCTTGTTCTACTCTGTTCCTGCTGGGAGCAGCTTCCTCTTCTTCCTATGTCAGAGCAAACTTCTGGGACGTTAGGGAAGAGTTTTTTACAAATCCTACCTAGAGCTGAGCTCTGCAGCATGACATCCCTGAAACTTGCGTGAGAAATCTTCTTTGTATTTTGGCTTGATTCAAGATTAATTTGAGGTACTTGTTAAAAGCCTCCTGGAGGCATGTATTTAATTAAGAGGTATTGTTAAGATTCAGAAATTTGATTAGGGAATAACTAATATTTTGCATTCTGTAAAAACACTGCTAGAACAGGATATTAAAATCTCCTTCTACTAAGAGATCATATTGTCTTATGTTAGAAAGAAAACCTATTCAAATGGAGAAACATTTTATTTTGTGTCTCCTGCCTACTGTTTAAGGTCAGAAGAGATTGAAGAGCATTCTTATGAAGTTTAAAAATGCAGCCTCATTCTCAGGTTAAGTGTTATACATACCCATCTGTTCTGTTTGGTAGATTGTCATAAGGGTGGGACTGAAAAATTCAGTTACCTGCATTTTTATTATGTTTTTTCACTCCTCTCAAGATCTAGGTTACTGCTTTGGTTCAGTTCAACTCCAGTAACTTCAGAAGGAAAGGGGGGCCTGTAAGTGTATGAATTATTTAAACCATTTGTGGGAATGTTGACCATGCCTCTTTTTTATTTGATCTGTGTGGACAGGGTTCAGCTTTTCCTTCTTCACAAGGTAATCCTGCTGTTTGCTTTTGGATTCTTTGTGATTTAGGGGTGTGTTGGTTTTTTTTGTCTGTACTGATATGCAGTAACATTTTATGGTGCTCAGTACTTACTCACGGGCTGAGAGACGGGACTCTCGAATATTTGTCCTTCACTCCTTCCCTGGAAGTTGCTTTTGAATGAGTTTATCAGGCATACCTGGCATGGCCTGGGCAGCAGGGCTGCAAGATGCCTCATGTGAGAAGAGGCTGTGTCTTGCCTGCTGCTGGTCATGGACAGCTCTAAACGGAGCCTGTGGGTGATGTGCCAGGGCAGGGACACCCTTGGGACTGCAAGTGAGCCCAGCCACGGCAAGGACACTGCAAATCATGGTGCAGTGAAGGAAAAGCAGCAAGCAGCATGGTGGAGAAGCGGTGGAGAAGCAGAAAGAAACCAATGCACAAACAACCCCAACCTCCTGCACTACCACTCACCTCACTGGAGGGACTAGGAAAAGCAGAGATAGCACTTAAAATATGCTTGACCTAAACCTGGGGAAGAGGGAGGAAGAAGGCGTACTTATATGTTTGTTTAATTACTTATATTCTCTTTTTGCCAGTACCTGAGTCAGTGCTTAAAGGTGTTTGGGTTGTTTGGTTGTGTTTGGTTTTTTTGGGGAGGTTTTTTTTGGCTTCGTTGTGGGGTTTTTTTTTTTGGTTGGTTGGTTGGTTGGTTTTGGGGTTTTTTTTGTGTGGGTTTGTTTGGGGTGGGGTTTTTGTGTTGTTTTTTTTTTTGTTGTTTGTTTTTGGGTTTTTTATTGGCAATAATTAAGTAAGTATATTCCAGGTAAAGATAATTTTGCCTGTGACAATGGGTGAAAAACTTTTTATTTCACTTTAGTGTACATTACTGAGGCATCCGTGTCACTTTTTTCCTCATCTTGTTTCTTTCTGCTGATCCTCACTTGAATCCATATAGATGTAAGCTTTCTGTCAGTTTGTTTTCAGATGTTTCTCCTTTTTCAGGGGACATGCTCTAAGTGAAAATGCTCAGTGTGCAATTTGATTAGCTGCTGTTTATGTGGAGATAAATCATCAAGCTGGCAGTTTTATGATTAAAATTATAATACAAAAATAGATATAAATTTTATAAATTTGAACATATGTTATCTGAAATTATTTATATAGAAAAAGACACTGTTCATAGGTTAGAGATTTTAAATATAAGTTACTTAAAGTAGCAAATCTGACAGTATTTTTCTAAACTCTGTTACATATTCTTCTGAGCCAGTTCTAATAGCTTTGTGGGTTATGCTACTAAAATGTAAAAAATCCAGTTAAGCCAGAAATCTCACAAGCATTTGGACTATCTTGTCTTATAATGTTATACTATAGCAGCTAAAAAAGTTTGAGTTGTCTAAGTACTGAGAAATTCCATATTTTTAATCAAGAAATGCCCTCATTTGGGAAGCCTGCAGAAATAAAATGTTGCTTGTGTTATTGTCATTAGTAGTAGCATTCTGATACTGTCTATTTGCTCAGCTTTATTTCCTTCTTAAGTCCTTTCTATTTCAGCAAAACAGTTGCTTGCTCAGTGCATAGTTTCACAGGATCCTACTTTAGGGATTTTCTTTTAATTATTATTGGAGGAAGTTTTGTCCTTGACAATAGTAGACCTCTTTGAGTTTTCCAGCTGTGTGTTGCTTTTCAGAACTTCCTTTACGATTTTTTTTGAAAGGACTTTCTTTTTTCTAGCTGATAAGGTTTATTTGTGGTGAACTTTTAACACTTGATTATACAGTGAGCAAAGTCTGAACACTTCTTACCTAATGAAGGAGTCAGGCTGGCATCTATCTCATGAGGAGTATAAGAAGTACATCTGATTTGCATGAAATAGCTGATTGTTTCTGCCCTAATATTTAATACTGAGGTGTTATTCATATAAATTACAAGTGGGAACATATACCATGCTGGTTTGATGTGAGTGCCAATGCTATTTAGATCAATCAGAAGCCTCTTTTTGCTAGAATTGCTTATTTTAAAAGAAACCATTACAGATTAAGTATAGCATGCAGTGAAATGATAGACATAAGAGAGGATTGAGCTGGAATAATGCAACTTCATTGTATTTGGGGTGGTAAAAGGGCTCTGTTTACTTAATATTTCTCACATACAAGAGTCAAGAAGGCTCGGTGTTGCTTTACAGCATCCCACTACATAACCAGTACCCTGGGCAAACTTCCCTTTGGTCTAATCCCCAGAGCTTTCTCTGGGGAAGTTCTCATGAACTTGTTTCCCATCCCCACTGTGTGGAGAGCAGCGTGCTGTCAGAAGGCAAGCTGAGCAGGCAGAGCACTACCAGCTGCATCACCAAGGCAATTACCTCAGGGGGATGGCACACTTATCTCCACTGTGCTGCCAAGAGTTTGCAACTTCCTAGCACTGAAATTCCTGATTTTACTACTTTTATTTATGCCTCAGCAGTAACATCAGGAAATGAACATCTGACCTTACTTCAACATGCATTCTAAATAGCTGAAATCATTTGACAGTGAGTTACAGTACTGCTATTTCTGGAGATCATCTGCATGTGATATTTACCACATGAAACATCTAAACATGCTGATTTTGTAATTGCTATATAAGCAGGATGAATTTGTTTAAAAATTTAATATATTAGAGCAAGTAGTAAAACCTAGGCATGACAGAGAAATAACATAGTCTCTTAGATTACAGCAGAGACATATGAGTTAGAGTGTGTCTGAGCATAGCTAAACTAACCATGCTTGTCAGAGCATCTAGTGCTGATTGAGGATACGAGTAGATGATAGTTTGAACAAGAATCTTTACCCTAATATTAATGCAGGGGACACAGAAGAGCTCCCTGGGGCTGTTCCAGTCACTGGCAGAGCTGATGACATCTGCTTAGGAAGCACCCATTTCTTGCCTCTTCTTCCTTCATCTCTGATTCCTGATGTTTGCATAATCTGACATGTGGATCTAAGTCCTGTCCCTCTCATCCTCAAACACAACCATGCATCCCAGCTCATATGATGGTAACTTTCTTTTTTTTTTCAAGAGTTAAATTCCAACCCATAATCAACAAAATATATTTTCTCTCATGGCCATTCATAATGTTACCATTTTTCCTCATGTTCTCTGTTTCATCAATTAAAACCTAGAGTATCCTGTGCACTGTAAGTTTGTACTGCGTGATTGTCCCTCACATACTGTCATTTCTGGGACTAAGATCCTTCCAGTTAGCTATTATACATGGTATGGATTAAGTTTTCTGGGTCTGGAGAAGGAGACCTTATTGTATGTTGCCTTACTAGAGAAGAGGTAACATGCTCGTTATCATATATCAGCTATGTGTCAGATTTTCTGTCTTAAAATACAGAAATAAGGTAATTTAAAGTCTGCTCAAAAGGAAGTGGTTGCATGACCTGGAAAATTACCAACTTCTTTGATTGGTGTGACTTCTGACAGAGCTTGTGTAGTCTTCAGGGGATGGTAATCTACAGTCAGGAACTGTTCATTCACAGGTATTAAAATTGAGTTAATTTTAATTACAGGAGCTTTCTGTCCAACTCCAATGCTTTCCTTTTTTTTAAAGATCTTCTCCTTGCCCTTGTTCTCCTTCACCAGCTAGATATTTCTTTTTGTCACACAAATTTTGTTATGTGGAAAACTCTGTGAAAGTCCCTGTTGCTGTGCACATGCCAAAGCCTGACAAAAAGTAAGATGATAAAATATTAAATGAGCATAAAAGATACCGTTTATCTTTGTCGTAATTATTTTGCACCAATAACAAGTCTCAGATTTAATACTTCCCCTGGAGAAGTAAGCCTGCACCGTCACTTGTAATCAAGTCCAAATTCATTAGACTTTTTCAATAAATGTTTTCTGTGAGATCCCTTGCATACCAATGGTTGCTGTGGCAACAACCATAGTTTGCCCATTCAGGTTATTTTCCCAAAGCACAAAACAAAATTCTCTCTTTTGCCTCCAAAATTCCACAATATGCTCAGCTCTGAAACCTGGTATAGCTCCTGAATCTTAGACTTTTTTTCTTTTTTTTTGCTCTGCTTTGCTTCCAATGTACTATAAACCTGCCAACGTGCCAGGTTTTCACATACCTAATCCAGCTCTACAGATCTCTTTAATAGTCAATTCACTACAGGTAGCCTTTTCTAAGAATTTTCCTTTCCTAATTTTGGATGCGATTAATTTCACCAGTTCCAGTAGAGCAGAAACTTCCAAACTATCTGGAAACCATGCTTGTTTCTTTGTAACATTTTTTCCTTAGAAAGTGGTGGGATTTAATTTGCTCTATTTCATTTCTTCCTCTATAATTAAAAAAAACATAAAACTTCAGTAACAGATGAATTTTTTCCCATTAGGTCTGTTGTTTCACATCAGAATGATTTGGTAGGTTTCATTCCAGCATAAAAATAGCACCACATTGTGGTGCTACCACATAGGCAGTTTTCTAGAAAAGTGTAAGTTTTGGCATATTTCTCTGCCTTACCATTTTTTTTTTTTTGTCACATTTCAAACATGCTTAAGAAAGACATGTCAGCATTTTCTAGGCTAAAATAAATGTGTTCAAAACTATTTTCCTTTTAAATACAGGGCATTCAGCCTACATAAACAAAGCTTCTAATAGAATATAAGATTTCTATATCTGTTATATAAAAAGTTTTCTGCTGCGCTGAGCCTAAAAACATTGTCAGTTTAGGCAATTTTTGAGCTTCTGAATTTCCTCTCCCCTCTCAAATTAACACTAAAATTTCAAAACATCAGGTTTGTATAGGTTTCCTGTCCAGATGACATTAATATAAATCACCTACCCCAACTTATCTCTCACTAGTAGGAAATATAACCTGCATTATCTGGTGGTAACAGCATTTTCTCATGATGTCTGAGGAGGTCAAGTATATCATTTGCATTTGACCATCCAGTCAATGTACTTGTTATTTCAGATTTTATCCAATAAGTTTCTCTTCTAATCTTTCTTGCTACTAAATGTGACTCCATATTCTCTTAATAGCCTCTAGCAGTACCCATTAATTCCCCTACCACTTCAGGGGTAGGGACCTTTTCCTGAATTGGAGTTATTACACTGTAAAGCTCCCAGTCTGACAACTGTTACAGGTTTTGCATCAAATCCTACTGCAGTTACTATGGCTGTAATACTACCTTGTGTATCTCTTGCTGTTAGGAGGTTTTTTTGAGAAAAAGTGATCAAGGTTTTTCAGCGTTTGTTAATAAATAGATAAAAAGCATTTTTTAAATGTACAAGCATATACAGATGCATGTGTGGTATGAGATGTATTAGAATTCACTTGTATGTTGTATATTGCAAATTGTACTCATAGGGAGCTGTGGTTTAAGCTCACTCTACCACATACATAAGAAAAAAAAAGAAAAAATCAGCTGACAAACAGCTATTTACTAATTACTATATACTTAAACTACAAAGAGCTGGAGTCCCTTGCTGAAGCTCTTTTTATAAGTGAGCATTCTGCTAATTTGAATCCACTCAACTATCCTCTAATGAACAATCACTTGCAGATGAGTTCTTCCCCAACTGGATTCCCAGATAATCAGTTATGTTTTCCTGTCCCAGTCTTCTACTTTCTGTTTCTTTCTTCTCACTTCTATTGACAACTAAGGAGAAGGACTCCCGGAATGTTCTGATCTTTTAGATTTTCAGGTTAGTAAAGTTTGTCATTCATTTTTAAATGATAATGTATCATTCAGCTGTTTTGCTTAGATGTGTTGGACATGCTTCTCCAGAAACCAGGAATTTTGCAAAGGGAACAGATGAAACAGCTCTTTCTTAAAGAAGCTGAGGTCTTGAAACAAGAGATACTAGAAAACATGAATGTGTATTCTAAATACAATATTTAATGCAAAATGTAGTTAGTTATCTTGATGCATTGGCCATATTATCATGCAATCTTGTGCCCAACTTTTATTGATTGCAGGCTATCCTCACTTCAAAATCCAAGACAAGAGGAAGAGATTAGTAGACAAGTTAGGGTACAGGCACATAGTATGGAAAGTCTACTCTGGAATCAAAAACTTATGTCCTAGAAAAGGAAATGGCTGAACCTGTCAAACTTTTTGAAACCCACAGGACCCTCTTAAGTCAGCACGAATAAGTGAATTCAACCTTGCATTTATTTGTGCTGCAGTGTGTTTGATGGGACTAGCTTAAGGCTAGACTCTTCCAAATAGCCTACCTGTCAAATTATTTTCTTCTAATTTTTTGCTACTGCGCACTTCAATTGAGATGACTGATCACCCTCCTTAGCACTCAGCTGTCAGGTCACAAATCATAATAATTAAAAAAATAAAGTTTCTCTATAGAATTAAATTATATAGTTTTTAAGTGTTTGAAAATTAGCATACATGTAGCTGTGCAAATACCACAACCTACTTCCTGCTGTAATAGATTTGCAACATTATGCAGCAAATTGTCAATAACAATAATTTTTAAAAAATTAACGCAATGTATTTTATCAATATCACGAGCATTCTCTAAATATGGAGAGCCTGAACTTTTACTTATATCTTAGATAAAATTACCATACAGACTGTAGACCTGACCCTGATCAGACATGCTATATGATAGTATTCTAAACAGTGATACTATTATTATACCCAAATATGTGCATTAATGAATCTGTTTAAAGTTGATCACACAATGTTTTTCAGTTGCTATTTAGGCTAATGTACGTAAATGTCATCTAAATGTGATTGTGATGTTCCCTAGGAATTTCCAATTTCTTTGCTTTTCTGTGCATGTAGACAGACATATTCTACTTCCTACTGCTTCATTTCCAAGACCATTGCTTTTGGTATAGATTTTGAAATTCATTCCATACAACGTCGTAATTATTTACTTATAGGGCTGATTGATTTTTTCCTCCAAAGCAAAATCTTAATGAAAGGTACCAACTTTCTAGAGAAACTTTAAACCTGTCTGTTCTTTTCAGACAAAAAGCAAAACCTTGAAATACTAGGAGTTACTGTCTTACAAAAATTATAGTCACACTAATCTGAGAAACAAGAAGGCATTTATTTTTTTCAAATGACATTCAACCCATTCCTTTTTCTAATGTAAGGAAATAAATATAAATAGAGTACCACATTTTTAGGAAGAAGCAACTTCCAGTATAAAATTGAGGATGTAGGTTACATGTATTTACATGGTTTTATATACTTTTATTCTTTTAAAACAAAAGTAACAAACGAAAGTTATGCATCTGACCAGTTGATATGCCTGTGTTCAGGATGCAAGTATCTGTTGATTAGCAATGTATGCACGCAAAACTCCAACCCTATCCTGACTAAAGTCCAGAGTGAGTTTCCATTGTCAGGGGTTTCATGGTTCATATTTGGGAGACTAATTTCTTTGCATAGAAATACATGTCATTTCAAGTGGTGGGACAGATTTAAGCTTAAACAAATGCACCTAATGTAGAACTATGGTGCCAGTTTGACTAATTATGAAGTCCCTTGATCACATTTTATAGTAAGCTGAAAAGGCAATAACTTGACGAATATCACTGTATTTACAAAATTTTATGTAGTTCTGACCAGTGTCTATTTTTCTGGGAGGAAAAATAGAGTTAGTGCATAAGACAATTGCACTGATCAAGGGTGGATTTTATGAATCTATAAAGTCTATATATAGTCTTACTTTATACTAAACAGATGGATGAAGGAAGTGTATATATTAGACAGGAAGTTACACAAGGCTTGGGACACAGTAATTCTGGAGAAGACCAGTAGCTGGGGACAGGATAGGTATGGTCTTTTGTCCCTGACCATCAGAGTCTCCCAGGCATGACTTAGAAACCTAAAATAGAGTGCTGTATCTTGGCTGGGGTGGTAAAGGCTAGTTTGTATATAGCAGCATGAATAATTTAGTTGGAGTTATAGTATAATCACATTAAGTTCATATTTTTAACCTCTTTTTGTAGCATTTAAATATTTGTCTAAAATATTTTGAATTATGGGAGATATTCTACTGACCAATTTATCAGGAACTAAAAAACTAGCATAAAATATCACACTTCACTGGCTACTGTTGGCTCTGCAATGTAATTTGACAGGAAAGGCAGGTGAATGATCTCCTCTGAGATTTGTGCCACTACATAAGTCAGCCTAGCTGAAAGGAAATGTGCAAAGGAAAAAAAAAACACCAAACCAACTTGCTTTAAGACTATTAAAGTTGTGTGAAATTTGGTAGGTTGGTTTGAAAGTGATTAAATAGAAACTTTTTGTTTCTGTTTAGAACATCCCAGGCTACTACCAAGACGTATGAAAACCCCATAACTAAGGGACCAATGCAGTCTTCATAGAATCGCCTGGAACATTTAAAAAACAAAATAAACAAACAAAATACAGTGACTTCCAGAGACCTATAAGATGGAAAAGGATTGCATCAAGACTTTTCAGCTACGGTAGAGTAGTGAAATTACAGGAGCAAGACAACCTGAAGGAGTATGGATCGTTTCCAGTCTCCTTAGAGGATTTTGCAGCAGCAGAGTTGCTGTAAATAATGATCTGCGCTTTATGGGAGGTTGATGTTTATGGGAGGCAACTCAGGGAATTCATTAAGTATTTGATTCCTTTTCCTGCTGCTCAGGTTCTCTTCCTTCCTGGCCAAGTAAATTAACCTTTGCTATGGCATTGAACCTCTTGTGCAGAGTTTGCTTAAGGAGGAATTGTGGCTGCTTTTTTTTGCCAATTAGAGAACAGATAAGAGTATACATGGAAACTGGAATGGTCCAGAACCAAATCTGCTCCACTGATTTAACTCAATTTCCCAGTAAAAAATAAAATACAGAATCATAGAATGGTTTGGGTTGGAAAGGACCTTAAGATCATCTAGTTCCAACCCCCCTGCCATGGGCAGGGATGCCTTACGCTAGACCATGTCACCCAGGGCTCTGTCCAACTGGCTTGAAATTTGGGAAGAATATCTCTTCATGCTAGGTTACTGAATTGTTTTCCCAGAATATTTTGTCACTCTTTAAATGTCTAGATATGAAAGTGAAAATCAGTTAAAGAAATTAGCTTCTATTAAGAAATGTTTATTTTTGATAGTGTTAAAAAGGCAGAATGGCAAATTCAAGAGCTACAAACTCCACAAAGATATGGTATCTTCAAATTTTGAAAGATACATTTTTTTAAAAACTACTTTCATATGCATTTGTTTATATGGCTTTGTCTATGTACATTTTATGCTTCTTTTGGAAAAAAAAATCTTTTAAATGAAAATGTTAGAAACTATTAAAAACTAATGGCTGTGACTCATTTGAAATGGAAACATTTAGCATTTAAGAAAAGTCATGCGTGTGCATGTCAGGTGGATTTTTCTCCTGTCTGTCTGTCTACCTACCTACCTACCTACCTACCTGCCAATCTGTTTTGCCAGAATTTCATCATTTTGAGTCACCAATGAGATGGCAATTCTTTATTTAAAGCAATGATTACCGTGTAGAGATATTTGACTAGAAGGAAGCTTTCAGTTACTGGAGATAACTGGATATATAGAAGACCAGATATGTATTTCAAATGAAAATCCCCAAACATTTCCTGAAGTACTGTCTACCTGATGAAGCAAGCTCAAAAGAAACTTCAGATTTGAAATAAATCATAAAGTCTCCCTATTCTTATGCAACAGACCCTATCTGATTCTACCTGCAGCTGGAGTCAAATTAGGATAGTGCCTCTGTGATGAAGCAAGCTGTACTTTTGGGGCAGATTTCAAGACAAGGGTATTCTTCAGGCCCTTTGATTCAAAATTTGAGATGAGAAGAAGTAAATTGGATTTCACAAATTCTTTCTTTGTAGCCTATGAGGTCAAAGAAATTAGCTTAAAAAAATACAAAGGATTACACTGGGGCTTCAAACTGTGGCTCTTATATTTTAGAGCATGAGTGACCCTTGTCCCAGTCTCACTGCTTCCTTCAGGGTTGACTTTTGCATGAGGAAAAAAAAATACAAAAATGAAAATAATATGCAGTACGTGAGCTATGACCACCCCACAGACCTCTTCATGGCAAAGTTACCTGCACAGTATAGTCATAAGGAGCTGGGATTTTTTGCCTCTGATTTTTGGAACTTTTCAATTTAAGACAGGGAGGGAAAAAACCTCTGCTACTCAACTGTGTATGTGCCACGTGGGAATAACTGCAATACATAGCTATATTAACTTCTATCTCAAAGGCAAAATCCATTTGGCTTCATTTGTATTTTTATCTAAACCTAGACTAAGAAACATCTCAGGCTTGTCACTACTAATCATAGAATCATAGAATGGTTTGGATTGGAAAGGATTTTAAGATCATTTAGTTCCAACCTCCCTACTAATATATATTTATTTAAAAAAAAAAAAAAAAAAAGGCACAATACTTTTATAGGAATAGAAAAATATTTATAGATACAACAAATATAAAAATCAGAATAGCACTAGTTTACCTGTACAGAAAATCTTGCCCCCTCTCTTTTTCTCTCTCCCAAGTGTGATCTGGCAATATTGTTTCTGCAAGCATTTCCATAAAATGTGTAATTCACACACAAATTTGCAAGAAAACTTTTAACATCTTATGTATTGTTAGAGTAGAATTTCTTTTTCCTTAAAAAGAAAATAAATAATAGATAAATGGTACCACATGGGGAGAAAAGTATAGCACAAAACAGATCTACAGCAGTAGCTTCTGTCTGGTATCAAACTGCACACGAACAATACACTAACAAGCTGGAAAACGAAGAAGAGTCCTAGAGGTCACATCCATGTTCAGCTTTCTACTCATCAGTGAATGGTCCTGTGGGAACCTACTGGATCTCGAAAGACAGCTAATGTTTCAAGGTGTCAGGTTAAAAATGACTACAAATAGGAAAGCTGGAGAAAAGGCCTCAGATTCTGCCAGAGATGTTGCAGTTGCACAGATATGATACAGGAAAAAAGACAAGTCTTTGAGATTCCGAACACAAAATAAATCTGAGACCACACAGCACTGCAGAAATTCAAGGTAGTCACTAATTTTACCTGTAACAATGATATTTTTCATCAAGAAGTAATATTGTTTATACTATGCAACTGCATCTTGTACTGTAACTTCTCCAGTGTGAGGCTGCATACTCTATGGGGTAAATTATCTAGATTTATAGATATTTTGTGATGAGTGAATTGAGGCAGGAATTTCTAAGACCTGAGGGAGGGGGCAGGGGAAGGAGAGAGGAGAAGGAAGATGTGCTTTCAATAGAGATTTTTAAAACTGTCTGTTTTACAGAGTAGAGAGATTCTAAAAAGCTGTGCCAGGAAGCAACATCTTGGGAACAAGCTTTTGCACTTCACTTCCCAGCCTTCTTTCTTCTTAGTGAAAAATGGAGGATAGGCTGCAGAAGTTGTTGAAAACCGTGATAATGTTTTTGAAAGGATTTTTTACTTGATTTGTCAGTGAAATTTGAATGCATCTGACAAATGGCAGCAGGTGATGCAGCTGTGATCAAACCAAGGACTATATTGTGGAACATGCACCAGCAACGGCTAAAAGCACAGTATTCTGGGGTTAGACCTGCATCAATTATAATGTACGTTGCATCTCAGATAAATCATGAAGAAAGCTGGTAGGCACCGCAGCAGCGCTGAAATACTATAATCATTTATTTTAATGAGTCAGTAACAATGCAGTTTTCTGTTCTGGGACAACTAGTTGCAAATAGTTTATCCTGTCAAAGACACAAGTGGTACTCATTCTGAACACAGGCTGGAACACGACTTACGGCTTCATAATTTCTTACTCATGCTAATGATATTACTTTTCAGGAAAAGGATCTGAAACAATCAATCTGAGTAAAAAATAAAGAGGAAAAAACCTAGCCTTCTTAGAAATGCTCAAGAAATGCGCGATGATCAAAATCAGTTGGGAGAATAAAATACTATTTTTAAGACTGTAAGGTTTTCAGTAGTTCAGAGGTACTGCACTACAAACAGCAGTAGGAGCACAGAGCTGTTTGCTGCAGAGTCAAAGAATTTTCACTACACATTTGCATAAAATACTTTCAGAATTCCATATGGATTCTGCATATTACTTTTTCATTACAGTGATTTTCTCCCTTCTGAAGGTTGTTTGTTTTTTTTTTAACTTCTTCCTCCACAACATACAGATACAGCAAAATACAATGGGCTGATATTTATACAGAAACATTATTTAAGTATATGTACTTAATGTATGTACTATATGTACTGTGTGTATGCTGTATACATTTAGAAACCAGACCTTTTTTTGTGTCCTTGGCATTTATGCATCATTTTCTGGTCCACAGTAAAATAAAAATTGATATTTTGGTTTGTTCTGCTATAGCTGATTTATCTTTCCAGTTGGTGGCCAAGTAGCTGGTGCATCGGCTACCTTAAGTGTACTATGGTTACATCTTATGCAGGTAACAGGATCAGACACCAGCCCTGCAAGAACAAATCTGTGTTGCATAAGGAAGTCACATTGCTGACTTGGTAGATGCAGTTCATCTTGTTAGGAGAGCTCCAATACAATAATGTGAACGTGTTAAGACACAGATTTTACTGTGATTGTAAGATGGGATATAAATGTGCATTTTGTTGCTGGAGTAGAAGTGTGTCTTGGTCATATTTTAACTTAAAATTTCTCTGGTGAGCTCCAGTTACTAATTTTTCATTCTTTCTGATGCTGTATGACTCTGTTTTAACACTATGTAGTTCTCTTTTCTGTGCCTCTCATCACTATATCATAAAGATGGGTAGAAAGATTACTGTATTTGGTCTGAAGGTCTTCAAGATTCACTCTGAAGAAATCCAGCACATAAACACTACAACAAAGAGTGGCCATGACTTCTATCCTCACAGCTGCTGTTTTTCAGAGGTGAGCTGCTTCTCTATTACTTCCTCGGTATAGCTATAAATTTAAGCTTCAGTGGTTGATGCAAGAGTGCAGATTCACCTTATTAATTTGTGTGTGTTCAATTACAGTCATCTCTGTTATAACCTCCCTGATCAGGCTAGCTGTCTGTCACAGAAATGTGAAAAAGTATCCCTCCCTCCTCAATCCGTGAGATTAAGCAGCGCTTAAAAAGAAAAAAAATTACATATATATATATATATATAATTGATCTGAGAAGGAAAGATGGAAAAAAGGTCATTATTTTCTTTGAAAATTTTTTTTGTTTTCCCACAGCAATTTCAGAGTGTCTCCTCTCCTCCAAAAGTAGGAGGGGCTGGCAAGTAAAGGGGGAAAACATGAGAAGCAATTCCAGCAACAACAGTGTTACATCTGAAAAGTCTTTCTGTCACTGACTAGAACAAGAGACTTCTCAGCTTCTCATCATGAGTAACCAGAGAGAGATGAGGAGCCCAGGTTTAGTCTGCCTTGTGACTAGACTTCTGGAGAAGGCAAGTAGAGCTATATGAACTTTACTGATCTCTAATTAAAATGGGTATATAAGGAAATAAAAAATGCTGAATGTTTTGTTTTGTAGGGAGATAGTCTCTAAACAGGTATGCAGGGGTGCTTTTTTTTCTGTTGTTTGGTTGCTTTGAGCTTTTTTTACTTTTATTTTTTAATTCCCCGTTGCCTGGTTACTGACATTGCTTCCAGATACATTCTCCAGTGAATCAAAGTGTTGTGCTAGATTTATATATCATAGAAAGTTACGCAGGTGCCCTATTTAACAGACCCCAGTAGAACAAATTATGAGCCTTTCTTTTGGTGTCTGCAAACAGCGTTGGAAAATCCTGCTTAGATAAATGAAGACACGGTTCCATATATTTTGAAAACAGTTACTCTAGAGATTTTATGTAGTCTAAGTGATAAAAATCTGTTTGGTGATTTTTTTTTTTATTTTTTTTTTTTACAGGATATTAGAGGGTCTTTGATCCTCATGTAGCAGACTTTAATCAAATTGAGACAAGATAGCTGTGATGGACAGAGTTATTTATTTAAAGCCAGGTTTGGGAAGAATAGTGATCTCTGCTCAGCATCGCAGACTGTTCTGGGATGGGGCTCTCATGGGGCTGAGGATGTGCAGCACAGCTTTTCCAGAGAACAGCTACAACCTATATCACAGAGTGACTTTTATTAAACTTCCATTTAGTGCCCTAACCAAAATACCTGTTTCTTGACATCTTCATACGATAGCTTTATCCTTTTCTGTTAGTTTTTAGAATGAATGTGTTATTCATTAAGACAGATAGGCTTGGTAGCATTATAAAGTAAACACTGTAAAGCCAGGGCATGCATAGCAACCACAGCAATACCCATAGCACTAGCTTTCCTAAAATTGTCCAGTGTTTGAAAGTTGAGAACAAATCTCAACTTAAGCTACACTAACTGAACAGAGATTCAGGACATCTCTTTCTCTAGGAAGTGATTACGAAGTTAGTGGCTTCTTGGCATCCATCAAACAAGAGAAATGTATCATCTCAAAGTCATTTGTGGCAGATGAAAAAAACCGCACTACGTATTGAACATACTGATGCTGTTTAAACGAAAATTTTAGTTAACATTCTTTCTAGAGTTAAGTAAAACCTTTCTAGAGGTCACTGAGAGCATCTAACTCAGTTTTAAACATTGGTTTGATTTTTAATCTTTCTTGCTGTCTGACAAACCCCTGTGTAGGTCAGAGCTTTGAAGAGTGCACCATCTTCTTTAAAAGTGATCACACCAAAGACTTCCCAGTTTTTCAAGCTAGGCTTTACTAGAAAACAAACCAAAATAAAGTAGTTTTGAAAGCAGAGAAGTAAAAACAGATCTGCTAAAAACAATGCAATTCTAGATGGCGTTTAAACAAGTTTTCCCTCTGTCCAGTGTCCCTGGAGGATTCAGAGCATTCCTGGATCTGAACTCTGGTTTCATTTCCTCTGGGTCCTCAGGAAAATTTCCTCACTACTGTTGCTGGGTTAGGGATCTGTTCTCTGCCATAGGCAAGCTGCCTGCTCCCTCATAGTCACCTTCTGCCTCACACTCATCTTTTCACCTCTGACCAGCTTTTAAAAAGAGGATTTGTCCAACCTTCAGGCATGGACTCCATCTTTTCCTGTGTCATTATAGTCAAGCCTCCAAGCAGGAAACTTTCTTCTCCACTGCTCAGAAACATTCTTTTTAAACAAAATGTGACTTTCAGCAATATATAATAACTCATGAACAAACCAAGCAATTACAGCACCTCAAACCCTGGGAAGTACTAATGTAGGATCCCAGTTTACTGAACTGTCTGTAACAATCACAGTGAAAAAAACTTTTTTGGGGTAAGTCCCACATACAAATATTTATGTCGCTTAAAATGGTGATCTGTATTTTGACTTCATCTGATTATCACATTCCCAAACTTCAGCTTCTTTAAAGATATTTTATAGGGTTGACAGAATTAGAGGTTTGTGTTTAGTTACAAAATAGAACTAAAATAGCTCTTTTGTCACAATTAAGAACTACAATGTATATATATTTGCTTACATAAACACTGCATAAAACAGTATCTACAGAAGCTCTTCTATAGGATTTTTGTATTACCACTTTGAACTGATTATAGCAGAGCATTTTGTAGAACTCTTTTTTTTTTTCACATTCTAAAAATAAAATCAATTTTGTACCTACTCCCTGCTTTTCTCACTAAGCTGACCCTGTATAACTTCCCCAATATTGATTAGGAGATTAGGTTGAGATAGAACTGTAAAGGAATGCGAGAGATGATAGATAATATTACATTATCTCAGTTTAAAAGTCCCCTGTCATCAGTGTTTGGTCCTAGAATGTGGATTATGTGCACATTGAAATCTTTTAGATTTATACGACCTCAGGTTGCTACAACTATATTACCATGACCTGTGAGCTCATGAGCACACAGGAATGAAGTAATAGTTGACTATTTTTGATATTTAAATGGGAGATAGCCATAGAAAATTTCTGTTAAAGTGTTAGAGTGTCTCTCAACAGAATGCTGTCACATGAGTTTATTGGGATGAAGCTGGCAGCAGGTAAATGTAGGTCATACAGTTATGAAGGCTGTTTCCTCTGGAAGAACTTTCATTTTCTTAAAATAACTATCAAAGCAATTGAACAATTCTAACTGATGAACACAAAGCAGCCTTTATCTCCCCTTTGACATATGAAAAGTCTATGCTTTTCATAGGCTACAGAGCTGATGAACAGGGCTCAGTGAAGTCACATGGTTATTATATATGTTAACCCTGAGGCTGCAGACAAGATCTCAGCTGATCTTAGATAGCTTTTGTAACTCGTGTGAATAGGTGCAGACTCTGAACACCTCATGGTACCAAGATATTCACAGGGTTATATATAGCCAATACTATAACATGCATGTAGAAGCCACTTAGAAGCGCCATATGCTCCTGAACATTTATGCTATATATTTCCATTAATGTAAAGGGAAAAGTTTGACAAGAAAATGGCTGTTGCTGGACACGGTAACTGTGCCTACATGAGATAGTGCATGCCAGAAATATTTCAATAGACCAGAGACAAGATGAAACTATTTTGTCACGTCTTGTCCTACCCAACTCTCTCACCTTCCAAAAGTGATTGTTGAGAAGGATCACCCTGAACCATGCAAATTCCTAAACTGTGGACAGGAATAGGCTGAGAAAGCAGTAGTTGGCCTAGGAGAAAAACACTTTCTCAGTCCTGTGCATCTGACTAACAGAAGATACTGTCTTAATGGGAGTAGTGGGTTGTTTTTAATTTTTCATAATCATCTTCCTTATATTTTAATTAATTTCACCCGCTCACCCAAGTATTACCCAATTTGTGAAGGCAGTCATCAAGATGGAAAAATTGTTTCATAGAAGTCTGACGCTAGTCCCTGTCCAGAAATATATGTTGGAGAGATATGCAAGACAGCTGATCATTTGCCAGCTGTGGAACCAAAAGCAAGATAGCTTCACCAATGTGGCAATGCACAGGCAGCCCCTGCAAGTCAGGGTACATGTTGTTACCAGTGTTTTAGGAAGTATGCTGATAGTGTCTCTGCATGTTGTTGCACTTGATATGTATACATATCAAGCTATTTAGATCCACCTTCACATGCAGCTGGAGACTACCAGAAGTCTGGATTCTTCAAACCAATTTTTTGGCTACTTGACAGTATGAGATTTTGCAGGTGACATCGTGCAGATTCAGGGCATATATAAACAATAATAATCATTTCAGCCCTGTCTTGTCAAGTGGATAATAACTGAATTAACTGGAATGTATTATTTAATGGCTGGCACTCTGGTCTGTTACAGAAATAAATTCAAATATGGGTAATATTATGAATAAGCTATAAGACAACAAAAATAGGTAGGGTTTTTTTTACATGATTGCTCAAAGGTTTTTTTCTGAAAATTGTTGAACACGTTTTCTCCAAACATCTGATTTGAGAAATGAATGAATCAAAGATGTAAATGTAAATTAGCATATGCTCACCCATCAGTGGACTCTAGTGTGAAGGATTCTTTTATTGGATCACATTTTTCAGGCAAGCTTCCAAAAGCAGATCATTGGTAATAATGCCATTTGAAGTCAGGGTTACTTTTGTGGATTCCAGTGATACGCATTTTTGAGTAGCTAATAATTCATCACTGTCATTTCATGACTAAAATTCAGGATGGTATCTGACCTTCTGCTCTATTACTTAGTGTCATTACAAGCACACTAGCTTTATTTGGCCAGGGCATAGTTGTGTGCGTTTAGCAGCTTGTCAGTGGAAACCAGGCAATGAAAGAATTAAATGTCAGATTTCTGAGAACTACAAGAAAGGCTTTCTTGCTGCAGGTCAGAGGCTAGAATAAGGTGTCAATCAGACTGAAAGCTTCTTACAAAGTAAGAAAAAAAAACCAAAATCCATTTTATACTAAGGGTTTAAGGAAAGAAAGGGTTCACAAAGCTTAGATGTGATAAACAATGAGTCTGAACAAACTAAATAAAGGAATGAGGATATTTGTCAGAAAGCCCTTTTTATAAATCACGGGTCATTTAAAAAGTGACAAATCTGAAGAATTCGGGGAAAGGTCAGCCTGACCAATGCAAGGTGAAAAAGAAAAAGGTAGTTTCATACTTTCAAAGACAAACTGTGTATTTGATTTTCAAGTACTGAGCAAAAAGCCTGCCAGTATATTTTATTCTGCTAAATTTTGATATTGAAGCACAGCACAAAGTTGATTTGTTTATATAGCATAAGTTGCAATTGAGTTGGAGAGCTGATCTGTTATGCAAGAGGTTGTTGGGAAGTTGTCTTGCTTATAATGTGCCACCATCCAACTGAGGCAGGCGTGCAAAATGATGAGTCAGGACTTAAGGAGGTAGGAGATGTGAACAGCAATTTATCAACATATGCAAAAAAATAAACATGACTTATGGTTTCACAAAGCTCAGATGCACTGAGGCAGCCTGGGACAAATTCATTACTGGAGAAAGCAAAAATAACTCTGAAATCAGTGAGGGTGCACCTGCTTATGCAGCAAAATCCTGTAGACATGTGACTTCAATACCTGAACTAGGATCACATATCCACCATTTACAGCAGCAGTTCCTGTTTTTGTGGACTCATGGCTCCTTAAATTAACTACAGCTGGCCTAGCTTGCAGCCCAGTAGCTTCCAATTTGCAGGAAATAGCTGACACATTTAGTATCTTTTTGTAAATCAAGCTGGCAATGGGAATAATTGCTTGTCCTTTTCCTCTATCAGATGTGAGGGTCCTTACCAGCAAAAGCTGGTAAAAAAGGGTGGGGAAAATTAAGCAGAGGCTTTCTCATATTTGGCAAATACTAGCCTTTTCTTGCTGTCTTTGTCCTTAATTTTGGAGACCTACAACCTTACTGCAACTATCCAATTCTGTCCTCAAACAGGTAAGTGAACCATAGAAGTTCATTTTATTTTTCCTGTGAAGGAAACTTTACGATACTTTACAAAGGTCATACAGCAAACGAGTAACTTGGAATATATGATAGTACGGTTTAAAGCCCACCACTTAAATGAGGTATGATTTGTAAGGCCAGTTTGAACAATTTCAAACATTGTGAGGAAAGATTGAATGGTTTGGTAAAAGCGAACTGAATTTAACCTAGGTACATTGAATTCCAACTTAATGCTGCATCTGTTAGTCTACACGAGTTTTTAAGTAACATCTATATCAGTTGCTTAGGGTATTGGTAAGTAGTCTAAGTAAGTTTTACTGGGAAACTCTAGTAATCTCATTTGGCTAGGCTAGAAAGCAAAGATACACTACTTCTGTTAAATTAGTCTCTCTGATCAGTAAATCACATACAAAGTTAATGTTTCAATAGTAACGTGGTTGTAGTAATACCATAAGTGCTCATATACATTTGATAAAACTGTAAGCAAGTGATTGTGTATTTGGAAAGATAATGTATTGGAGATTTTGAGGAATATTTAATGTGTGTTTTAAACTTTAAAATAGGTTAGCAGAGATTAACTTCTGCAGCTTTCTCTTAATTATGTTTTGCTGATACTAGAAATTTGCTAGCAAGATTTTGTGGACAAAATTGCAAGAGTGAAGCCACATAAAAAATGCCTTGCAGGAACAGTAATTCCTGTTCGTCTAAAATCACGCAAATTTTAATCTCTCTCTGGCACAGAATAGCGCTAAAAAATTGTGAAACTGCTGGTTTTCTTGAGAGCTTGAAATATTCCATATCACTTGTTTACTATTGCCTTTTACTCAAGTAAAAGCTTAGCCATTGTGCTATTTTAGCTATAACTGATCTCTGGGTGTTTCTCTTACTTTCAGGCTTTGGCAGATAGAGCCATAGACACATAGAAAAATAGTAAAGGAATATTGTTTTCAAATGTGTTAGTTGGGTCCTACTGGAGGAGGATGGGTGATCTAACCACAGCAGAACTCAACCCTAGCAGTCTAGACCCCTACTTTCGTGCTGTGCTACATAGCCCACAACTCTACTATGGTAGAATTGATTTAACTTTCTTTATTTTTGTTAACATCACATTGAGCCATAGATACAAATATAGGGAATACAAATATTCTGCTTATTACTTTAAGTATCACAGATTCTGCCTTAATATCAGAATATCACAGGTTTGTTTGCAGCTTGATTCTTTAATTGTACAGTCATTACTGACATAAGAAGTAAGACCCTGTCTACTTAAAAATGAAAAAAAATTAAAATTATTTCTTTATAGAGTTGCTCAAGCTTCTCTATCTACATGTAGGAAATCTTTTTATAAGGTATCAGTAGAAAAAGTAAAGATATTAGCATCCTCAAATTTCAAATTCTATTAAAAAAAATCATGATGCTTACTGCTCCAATTTTACTAGTTACAGTAAACGAACAAGACAGTATTTGAAATTGCCATGCAGTAGCTCATGAAAAGCATTTGTTACCAGACTTCATTAGTACTTCCCTGGAGATATACTTGCTATGAGAAGCAGCATAAACCTTTCTTATAAACTGGTACAATCTCAGAGGGAGTTATCAAAATATAGAAATCAGTTTTTTTCTCTGCTAAAAATTACAGGAAACTATTATTTTTTAAAGTAAATCTGTATCACTTCTGATTTCCTATTTTCTTGCTAAACCAGTTAGTTCCTGTATTATTAGGGTTACTTTTTCATTAGGGACTCTTATCTGAAAAATAAACTATTGCTTATCTTCAAGGCTAAAATGTATCTTGTAGATCTATAGCTTTTATTTCAAAACAAACAAACAACACGTCACTGTAATACCTACCCCATTTAAAACTGGTGAAACACAAATTACTGCAAACCTAGTTTCCACTTAATGAGGAAAGGGTATGTCACAAATTATTTCACATTAATCCACCTGTTTTAATAAAAAATAACCCAGGAAGGTTAATTACATCCACACAGACGTTTCTGTGTCAGTAAGTTTTCCTCAGGCATCGTTATCATCTTGCATTGGAATAAAAGCATTCTGAAAACTTGAAAATTATTGTATTTTTTTCACCAACAAAACCGTAATATCTCCTGGAAGTAACTTGTCAGGAAAAGCTTGATTTCTGGAGATAGGAAGCAGAAAAGACAGGTGCATAAAATCTGCAGACCTTAACTGGAAATAGTTTCATATCTCTTCTTAAAATATTTCTCAAATATATTTATTTGTTGTAGTATGTGGCAGGATAAAGACACCAGAAGTCCATTATGTTTCTCTATAATTCAAGTGTGTGATTCCTCGAAGATGTGAAGATTTACATAAGTCATTACAAATGAACATTTAATGTGAAGTCATGTTGTAAGGTCATCCTGTCCATTTTTGAAATGTACATATTAGAGAAGATTATGGGTGCACTAGTTAAAGAAATACTTTATAAACAGTCCACTCTCCCATTCAGATGCAGAAAAGATTAATGGGGAAAGAAGGACAAATATAGTAACTCATACAAACACTCTTATGTTGTGAATTTCAGTAGATGTTAATGTCTTCTTAAGCTTGGAGCATCCCTGTGTCAAAATGAGTTCAGTTTCTGAAACACTTAGCATTAAACATAGCTAAACAGAAGTTCCATAAATTACTCATAAAATGCTTTACTTATTTAATTCAGATTAGTGCATTAAATCTTTATCTACAGTATCATAATGACTTTCACTCCTGATAAAGCTACATAAGCTCTTTAGTATGATATTAAAAGCTCAGTAGTTGTTTCATCAAATAAAAAAGTAACAAGATCATATCTTTAAAATTGCTAAAATGATTGCCATTTCTAAAATATACATTAAAATCTCCATTGTAAGTACCAGTAATTTTCAAAAAGTAATGCAATTCAGTATAAATTGTGGGACTCAGCTATACTTTATGGGATGTTTTTTATAGTTCTTGCAGAACATACTAATAGCTGGTTGACCAGCCTATTGAGTGTAAAATTCTCGTTTAACATTATGTGTTCCCTGAACTTAACTGGTTTATATCAGAAAAAGAAAGATTAAAAAGACAAAACAAAATATACACATGTATGCCAGATTTTAATTTTTTTTTTTACTTAAAAATGGGATCAAACTATAATAATTTAAAAATGAGTGGAATACATGGTAAGGTAATTTACAATTAAAACTTCTTAGTAAATTAGTGCTTAATTTTTTACCTTGTCTTTTAATGATATTCTAGCTCTGTTGTTAATGGCCTGGTTAATCGTTAACTGCATCTGAAAGAATACTCTGAAGTGAGTTATAGCCCTATAAAGCCTTATAGCCTGTAGCCTATTCAGCAAAATCCTACTAAAGGCTACCGCCTAATTCCTTGCCATCGTTGCTAATATATCTGATAAAAGATTTTCAAAAGAAGTATCCAGAAACTGAGCTTTTAAATGTAAACTGTAAATGATTTTAAAATAATTATAAATTTTACTTTGAAATATTATCTCTCTGGATTGTTTGACATCTAAAAGTTACTGCAGAACACGCATTTCCGTATGGCACTTAATTGGAAGCTGGAAAGTATCAGTTCTGACACCAAGATGCACAGAAGTAAACCACCATGTTGAATCATTTTTCCTCTACTCTTGGAATCCATTTTCGATAAAGACAAAGGTGACAAATGATAATAAGTCTCCTTTTGTCTCAGCAGGGCACCAGACAATAGCTGCCCAAAACATATAGCTTACCCAGCAATTTGTAATGCAACTGTTTACCTATTTATGTATTTTCAGAGCACATTCCCTGCAACTTATTCAGTTAATATACTGAATTTATTCCAGAGAAAAAATATCCAGTCAAGTGTGTTTGATAAGTACTTTTAGACAAAAATTAAGAAGTGAAGGAGTCATCTTAGTAGATATTGAAACAAGTGTTTGTGAAGCCAGCAAAATAGACAGGCATCGTGTTCAGAGCCAGGATTATTCAGTTTGAATTTGTGCTTTAATTCCTAGCAGTATTCCCTAGCTGTTTTACAATGGGAACTCCCTGTTGATGTCATACATTAATTAAATAATACTTGGTGAGGAAAAATAACTTTTGAGTAAACAAATTATTATGAGATCTAGTTGTCTATTCTTTCTCTGAAGTATTTTTTTGATCTTGTGTGTCAAAGTCCTTCAAAGCTGTCAAAGTTCAGACGTGCTTCAGACTGCCCTATGCGTGTCAGAGTTTTCCTAGCTATCCCAAGTCACCAAAACAAGATTTTTCTCTCTGCAAATCCTTGTGATGCAAGCTCACAAACTAGGAATGCACAGCTGCTGCAGAGGCTGCTGGAACTCCTGGGCACTTCAGCAAGGTTAATAGATCTGCCTTACCTTTGGGTCAGAGGTCTCGCTGCTAATCACCGTAAAATCATGCTTAGGTCAAGTCAGGTTAAGAATAAATACTATCTTTGATTTTTTGCAATAGCAGAGTAGGACAACCCAGTTGCAAATCTTCCAAGCAGTTGAAAAAGAAAGATAACTGTGCTTACCTTCCTTTCCCCAAGAGCAGATCCTAAAGATCTTTTGCCCTATATTTATCTCACTTGCTGTGGATATTTGGTTCATTCATTTCATCAGAGCTTCTGATGTCTGAATGTATCTCATGTCAGATTTTTTTTTTTTTTTTTTTTTTAAGATAGCACTTCATTATTTGTTTCAAATATTGAAGAAAATGTTGCAGAACTTGTTTCTTCTGACATTACTAGGAACTGGAAAAAACATTGCCTTACATAAGTACTAGAAATATACATTGTTCATCCAGATCTGTGATTTACCAGGATCTTGATGTTAAGTTTCTTTGTGGACATAAGTTTGACTAGTGGACTTTGTGGACATAAATGACTAGTTTAGACATTAATGTAGTAGACATTAATTGTAATTCTGAAGTTACCCAAAGTTAACATAAATCTGAAGTAACCCGCATGAAATCCTTACTTGTTACTGTTTTGATGGCAAGAATGTCTCTTCTTTTTTTTTTGTCAGTAAGAAAGTTGGTTTTGTTTGGGTTTTGGTGTTCTTTGGGGATTGGTTTGGATTTTCTTCTGGTGGGGTTTTGTTTTGTTTTAATTTTTTGATAGCTGGTAAAGCTGTCTGTATAGTAATTCTTTTATCAGCTTTAGAGATAATACGTTCCTTAGCAAACATTTTGTCTAATAGCGATTTTTCAGGCTATCAATCACTAAGCTCAATTATAAGATATATCAGCAATGAAATAACATTACAATGAGGTTTGTCTGACAAGATATAGTCATTAACCATATACAACTGTGATCTCTGCTGACCACAATATAATGATGTTTTATTCATGTGAAATTTCTATATACAGTTCAGATGCATTTTATGTTATCAAGAAGACAAATGTATATAGTCATGAAATTGTGTGCACAGATTTTGAGAATGAGTGAAACGTTGCTTACAAAAGAGGTACTTGACTACAGAATTATTACTCCAATAGAGATATTCATTACCTGTCTTCACTGGTGCAAGACTGTGTTTTTCGTGTATTCCTATGAAAAAACATCAAAACACAACAAAATCCTAAAACAAACAAAATCTTTAACTGGATTTAGTGATACTTCCCTTAGGAGTTTTGGTTAGATCATTCAGTGCTGCTTCTGAGTCATAGTTGTGTTTGAGAGAAGCTGGATATCCCAACCAACAGGCCAGCCAATCATAATTTATGAAAGCTGGAAGCTTAAACAGAAATGTTAAAATTCCTTTTTCTTATTGTTCAACATCCAAAAATAACACAACCCAGTAACCTAACCCATCTGTTTAGGAGTACTACTTGCTTTAAAATTTATGGGGCCTGGATGAAGTGACATTTAATGACTGAGCAATTGGACAGCCTCACGGTCCTAGCAAAGAGTAGTAGGGGCTAAGCAAAGTTATTGTAAACTGGAAGCACATACTGGCCCTCAAGCTTTATACACATCACCTAGCAATGCAGGTATTTCAATGAGTTGAGTGGTTGCTCTTGGTGAGGAGAAAAAAATGCAACTGTGTGTGTATAGTTGATATTCGCATAGCAGTGTTGCTTTTTCATAAGTTTTTTCCCTTATAAGATTTCCAAGTGTTTTGAAAGGATATACATGCTTCATTTAACTTAATATCTAAGGTGGCAAGACTGAGGCAGTGACAGTTTCAGTGACCAGCAAAGCTGATTTTTTTTTTTTTTCTTCATGCCAAAAGCAGACATTCAAAATACGTTTTTCCCTTGGTTGAATTTAATTCCAAAATGTTGTAAAGATTTTAAAACATCTCATGGTTTCGAGGGGAGAAAAATAAAAACTCCATTTTGATGGCTTTGAGCTCCCACATTAACTTTTCTTTGATCGGTAACAATGTCAGCATCATAGAAATGCGATAACTTCCATATCAGCACAATATCCTGCTTTTTTTTTAAAATACTTCTGGTTCATTCTTTCAGTTGCACAGTTTTGCTGTTGGGTTGCTTCTACCTCTAATTTGCAGAAACAATAAACAATCTGAAACAATTTTTGTGTGCTACAGTTCATAAGAGTAAAGCTATACTTGTATTCAAATAGAAAATATTAAAAATGTAGGTTGAAAGACGTATTGTCAAAAAAAGACACATTCTTCTTTTTCCTGTTTCCCAGTAGTGTCATTAATACTTTGACTTTAGCTCTTGGCAATACTGTGAATTAACTGCTGTCACCTATATCATCAAAATTACTGAAAAAAATGTGGTGGGGTATACCAGCTTTACAAGAATAAGAAACTTTGCAGAACTTTACATAACATCAGATAGACTTCATAATATATATCTACGATTTTTAATTGGTTTTTGTGTCCTTAAGAAGTGATTAATTTAAAATATAACTGGATATGATTCTCTGTATCTAGACATCGCAGAATAAAGAAATTCTGGTTTAGTACTATTAAATTTAAAGCATAGAATAGATCCTTCCACAACTGAAGAATAGAATTTAGCTCTATGTTTCTCTGGAAAACTTGTTTTTAAAGATGACAAAAACCCAAACCAAAACAAAACCCCTAAATAAACAAACACCAATAAAAAATTTAGCCTCCAACACTTGTTTGGTTTCTGTCTGTCTGTTTTGTTTTTCCTGAATTAAAAAGCCACTATTTTAGAATTTGGTTTTGTAAAATTTGATTTGGTAATTTGGTTTAAAATGGATTGGATTGGATAATATTGGATTTTATGAACACTTTTTTAAAATTTGTCCCCAAATCCATATGAAGACCAGGTAAGGTAATAAAATATTGAATGAAGTTATATATGGGGAAAACCCCAAATAAACCAAAACAACAACAACAAAAAAAAAAACCAAACCAACCGCCCCCCCCAGTCAGCAGGCATACTGGGATAAAATAGACAAAGTAATCAGAGCTGTTGCAAGCTATGTTAAATAATCTTTTTTGTTGTTTTACTATAGTCTAGGGAAAAGTGAGAATAATCAAAGTTCTTCTATTTTAGACTCCCTGAGTAAAGACTGAATGAATTGGAAATCCTGAAAAACTATATAAAGTAAAAATGAAGGGGAAGAATGTAAGTCTCAAAATAGTTCAGAAGTATGTTAGCACTTCTGAACTTTGGTCTCTATGTTCTGAATGGATGTCTTGTGTCTATGTGCTTTAGGAAAAAAATAGAAAAATAAAGTAGGATTTCTTATGTTATAGAAATTCTCTTTAAATCTATGAAAAAAAAAGAAAAGATAAAAGCTGGCCTATTCAGGTGGAAGGGGAAAAAGGGGACAGGCTACTTTGTGGATTCTATCTGCACTGATGTGGACTTATCAGCAATATCTGTTGCATTATATACCTTTCTGACAGGCCAGAGCTACACTGCACAAATATGTGGAAGAAACTTCATCTACACTGAGCACAGTTTGAGTTTATTCCATCACTTGGCCATACATGCTATAAGGACTTGTGTCCATAAACTCTGTCATAGCTGCATCTTTATAGGATACCATTATTTTCCAATATCATATTTGTGAATATCTCCCTTTAACTATCCTGTGTTCTAACCTTGATCCTATGTAAGATCTACAGTCGTACTCAAAAAAATAATTTCATTCAAAATAGGACCATTAATAATTGTATTGCTGAGTAGTATCAAACTTGTGAATTAGAAGATGAAGTTAATCTAGCAGAATAATTTAGTTTTTTCTTTTACTTCTGACAGCTCAGGCTCTCTGAGGAGGTGTGTCCTTAGTTTATACTTCTTACCTTCAAGTTCTGTTCTCAGTAAAGCATGTAAAAACCTATTAACTTCCCAGAGTTTGCATCATCATTCCCTCCATCCAATTTAAATTAATGCTGTGTTCAGGTCATCAGTCCTTCATCAAGCTCATAAAGGGGAGAGAATAGACATTTAAAATGATTACAAGCCAGACTATTCAAGTTCTAACATCTTCTAAGTCCTCTTGTATAATTACATGGGAAGTATAGACAGTTAGAAGAAGCTGGATTATTTTATGTGACATAGGCTACTCATTGCATGTTGGTAGTTATAATAGCTAGAAGTTTGCTTTATATAATTTGTGTTTAATATCTATTTTGGTAAATATGTTTTTAAAATACTGATATTTAGATGCCTAACATGATATGTTAAAGAATTTTGTCTGCCAGTATTTTCAAATCAAATACTATCAAAATCCCATCTTCTAGAGCACTTCTGAGTCTTGTTATGAAAAATGGAAAAAATCTTCACTTGCATCCTTTTTATCTGTATGCAAGACTTTTAAATTTAAGTTCACTCATAAATTGACAGATATAACTGATTGACAGCACAATTTTAATTCCAGATTGTTATGATGTGTTTATTTGCTGAAGTACATGCTGTTGGGGAAAAATACTTGAGAAGTGATCACTGGGTAGATATAAATGGGATAATAAAAAAAAAAAAATAAATTAATGGGTTAGTGTGAAGATAATGTTTTTGACAGCAAATTGCTGTATTGTAATTTAAACTACATTATAATGAGGAATTAATAAAAAAATGTACTGTAACTCATATAACTATGATTTTTCTCAAATATTGTCAATGCAGGCTAGACAATAACACTGGTATTCCATGTAAGAATTTGAGTCAGTTTTACTCATTCATGCATTAATCTACTAAAACTTTCAAAATAGCAGTAAATAACATTTGAATATCTCTGTTGTCCATGCACTACCCTTACCAACACTTTAGGTTCCATAGCAATGAAGTCTTTGATCAAATTCTGAGGTGTGATTTATCTTAATGCAGTTGATCAATCAGGTCAATGATGTCATTCATTACCCTACTTACAGATAGGGAGAAACAAAGCAAAAGGAGGAGTAATTTCTCTCTTGAGGATGTATCTAGTCCACTGGCAAATTGTGCATATCAACAAAACCTCCTCAGGTGAAGGGCATTTATGAATCATGAATGACCAACATGATAGCTCTTTACTCTGAGAAGACTGGTCTGGAGAATGCTGTGAAAACCTTTTGAAAACCAGTAAAGACCCTGATTTAATTTTTAAAATGGATATGGCACATACTTGATTAGGAAATTATATGTTAAAAAGAAGTCCATAAACATTTTCTTTGTGACAACTCAGTGCTCTAAAATTTTCTAAGTATCTGCAGTGCCTGTTGGAGCTGTGCTATGGCTGGGGATATCAACCCCAGAGGAGAGTGGGAATGAAGAACTTCAGCATTATGTCTCCCAGAATCTGTCAAATTCTCTTATGTAGTTGTTGCTGTTGACTTTAACTTGGGGAAAAAAAAAACCAAAACCAACAACCTACACTTAATTGAATTCAACTAAAATAATTCTGACTGGATTGCTATGAAATATAATTAAATAAATTGTTCGTATTTTCCGGAGACAAGTTTTATAAATTGCTGCAAAATTGTCAGGTCCCTCCAAAATTTGCAGGCACTGCAAATCCCATGGGGAGAAAACTACTTGAGGAGACACTTGACTTACAATAAAAATGTACATAAGCCTACAATTTGTTGAAGTCTTGCTTCATTCCTCTAATTGATTTCAAAGAATTAAACATAAAATAGTAGAAAAATAATTGTTAACCATGTAAAAAAGAGAATAAAATGTGACTGTGATCCAGCTAGAGGTCTGACAAGTGGTCTAACTAGCAGCTTATGAATTTTGGGGTAGACTTCCACTAAAATGTAAACTAAAATAAAGCTACAGGAAGTTGTGCTTACCTGCATAACCAAAAGGGTCTGATGACAGTCACTTTTGTGGGCTATGTCTACAATTTTACTTTCTCTATACAATTGTTGTCATACTCCTTGTTGTGAGGATGAATATTCCAGTTTTGAATGTCATAGTACTTGTCATTGTTACCAAGCTGTCCTGGTTTCAGCTGTAACAGTTATTTGGTTGGTTGGGTGTTTTCCTTACAAGTAGCTGGTGCAGTGCTGTGTTTTGGCTTTAGCCTGAGAACAATTCTGATAACACACCAATGTTTTAGTTGTTGCTAACTAGCACTTACCCTGATCAAGGACTTTTCAGTCTTTCATGCTCTGCCAGTGAGGAGGGGCACAAGAAGCCAGGAGACAGCAGAGACAGGACACCTAACCCAAACTAGCCAAAGGGGTATTCCATACCACAGCATGTCATGCCCAGTATGTACGCTGGGGGGAGTCACACAGAAGGGCAGATCACTGCTCAGGTCAGGCTGGATATCGTTCGGCAGGTGGTGAGCAATTGTACTGTGCATCACTTGTGTTTATTGGGTTTTTTCCCTTTTAGTTTCATATTCTCTCCCCTTGTTATTTCCCTTATCATTATTATTATTAGTAGTAGTATATTGTACTTTAGTTATTAAACTGTTTTTATATCAACCCGTGGGATTTACATTCTTTAGATTCTCTTCCCCATCAAGCCGGGAGAGTGGAAAGGGGTGGGTGTGAGTGAACAGCTGCGCGGTGCTGAGTTACCACCTGGGCTTAAACCACGACACAAGCCTTAGCTCTTGTCTACTAGACTTATTTCTGTTTTGTCACTGTTTTATAGAGATACTGAAATATGTCGCCTATCATCAAATGTAAATTGGTATTTGGGTATATAAACTTTTTTCATAGGTATACAATTTCCTGTGAAAAGTTAGATGTAGCTGGAAAATACTTTTCATTTATGGACCAAACTATAGCTGTCAGGTTGGAACATGATGCTTCCTAGAAAAGAAATGAAACTGCTATACTGTCAGAGCAAGAACTGCTGGTATGGCTTGTTTGACAAAAGCCCTAGCGATGGAGGAGCACATGCTATAACCTTTTCTTGCTCTTGCGAAAGAAGCCACAGTGCTGTGTGAGGAGATCATTTGGACCCATAGGGCTCAGAAGGAAAGCTAAGGAGACTTAAGTATTTTTTATCGTTTCACATCAAAGACCAAGACTTTTGCATTGATTCTCTGAAAAAACCCAGAAACAAATAGCTTGATTGAATGCAATTACTACCACTAAGTTATGGTATTCATCTGGAACATAACTAGACCTCAAACGAAGTTTGTTCTGTCTGCTTTCAACAAGACTATCTAATTTATGTCACTATTTCCCAGATGAGGATTTGCATTTCTAGGTTAGCAGCTGAAGGACTATGGATAATTCTTTTGAAGCCCCTACTTTGACTGTATTTAAATACATGAGTGATCTTACTGACACTGCTGGAAAGAAGCTTTCTACAGACCAGAAAATTCTCAGCCTGAAAAAGAGAATTTCATTGAAGTCAATGCTGTTCTGTGGAAAATTTTGCTACAATCATCTTTCTTGAAGAAAGAGCTCTGTACAAAAAAAAAAAAAAAAAAGTTGTAATAGACTCTAATGCGTAAGCCATACATTAAAAGTAGAAAATTCTGACAAAACTTTCAAAGCTGCAAAAAAACATGGAAGGAAAGAAGAGGATAGGAGTGGTTTGTTCCTCTAGGCTATCAAAGACCATTACTAGAATTCCCTGTCAGCTAATGCTGAACTTCTCCTAAGCTTTGGGGAACTACTATCTGCTAAAACAAGCAAACAAAGAAAGAAAGAACCCCCCTCCAAAACAAACAAACAAATAAAAAGAAACCCCCAACCCCCCCCAAAAAAAAACCCCAAAAAAACCCCAAACAAAAACCCACAAACCCATCAACCCACCATCAAAAAAAAAAAAAAAAGAGGGGGGGCAAAAAACTGCCCCAACAAAAATCTCTCTACGCTTAAAAGTTAAGCTTTGTAGGATCTCTCAAATACAAAATACAATGCAATATGTATTTTGAAAAGATCTCTATATACGTCAGGCTAAATGGTGTAGTGTACAAGTTTGTTGGGAGGGAAAGGTAGAAAAAGGATAAGTAAGATTAACCAGGTATAAGGAACGAACTAATGCTGATGTTGACTCCTTTGACCTTCCTCTACTTACAAGCTCCTTTCTGTTTATCTGTGATAGTCTCTCTCTATATTCTTTTTATTCATACTGTTAGAATACTGATTTCGTACTTGCATGATTTATTATAGCAATTGTTACAGAATAAGTCTCCCTCACTAGCAGATAATGTGTGTGAGTAGGTGAAAGACGGAATGTCTTCATTTTATAAGTGTAAATTGCTCTGTCTGAAAGGTAGGTAATCTGCCTTTATGCTTGGGTCTGATTAGAGCTGTCGCTTGAGTGCTTTGCCATTTGAAATCAAGCATCTTGGATATTAAGAAACTGAATTGTGTCATAATCCCAGTCTAAGAGAATTGAAACTTGCATACTGACGTAAAAGGAAAGAAGGAAGGAGTAACAGGAACTAGAATTGCTGAGGGATTAGCTAAAGTGTCTGTGTGTAACAGCTTGCGCTTATATTCCTGAGATCAAGAATAAAAAAGTTTTCTGTTAAACGTGGAGAAGTTTTGACACATCTACAAAATTAATCTACAATGTGTTTATACCTCTCCTTCTTTCTAAGAGAGGTATAAATGGTCTTAGAAAGTCTTGTTCTTCTGTATTATTGACTACTTGAATGCTGTTCTCTATTGAAAGAAGGTTATGTCTCTTGAAAGTTGTTTCAAAAAGAGGTTGACATGATGTAGGTGTACTGTGTGACTGTATTATACTGCAGGTGTTTTTGTTACACTCTAGTTCTCCAAGTGTGAAATGTTGTGTTGAAGAAAACGAAAACATACAATGTAGTTCTGATATCCCAAAGTGAAGCATAGCAGTTCAGAAAAAGAAGCATTTAGACTTTAAATTAGCATATGGAAGCACAGGCTTAATAAGTTATAGTGAAATGTTTTGCTTTCCTATACCTACAAGAACAAATATGTGACAGTTTGCAATATTTTATTCAATATATTACCAAACAATTCTTTCCCAAACATCAGATGTACACTTACTACACTATACACAGGAAAAAAAAAAAAAGTCAGCCTAACAACATAGTAAATCCTTGTTATTGCTTCCGCAGTGGTAATGAAGTACTTTCTACAACATCTTGTGGTAGATACTTGAAAAAAAGATTTGGTTTGGAGTATGCAACTTTAATTCTCTTGTTAATTCCCTAAAATGCATGAGTCTTTTTCAGGAAAATACTTCTTCAGGAAAACATAAGCATACCATTTTTCAAATATAAAGATTTCTTTTCAGAAATCTGTTCCTAGAATTTTTTTTGAAATTGAAATAACTTCATGGAGTAGTAAGCTGAAAAATTATCTTAACAGTGTAGTTATTTTAAATTCCAAAAGTATTATAATGCCTGTGATCACTGGGTAAACACTTTTATTTCCACCCTGGAAATAAGGAAATTGCTGTATTCTTAAATATAGAAGTTTCTGTAATCTCAGGAGTTGGACAGTTATTAATAACTCATGTAGCCTGCATTTTTATAAAAACATAATGCAGCTCATATGCCTTTGTAGCTGTTGATAAAGGCAGGGTATGAATTGGCAATAGAAGATCCTAGGAGATCCATTTTTAAGTCCCAAACCATGATACATGCAATATGATCAGTATGAGCTGACTCTTCCCTGAAGATTCGCCTATCTGTATATCATCAGTATAATCCTGAAGTAAATCTTAACCCAGTGATTGTACAAGTCATTCTGCACTTTTTGGCTGGCTTTATTGCCGAGTTCAGCAGAGATCTTTATAAACACATGTAGTTGTCAAATGGAAAGCGGTAAGTTTAGAGGTCCAAGAGTTTCTTAAGACTTGAAAGGGACCCCTTGAATATTTCGGTCTAGTTTTCTATCCGCTTAGACTATATAATGCTAGTACTTACTGAAAAGAATGATTCTTATCTCAGTCCAGTTAGGTGCTTGACAATATTTATAGTATTTAAAGCTGTCTTAGAAATTTTCTGATCGTCTTGTGGCAGCTAATGTGTTCTTTCCATACATACTCTGCCAAAACATAATCATTTTTTTATTATGTCAAGGTTATCTCTGAATTTAAATAGTACTTCCCCTACTCTAGTGCTTAACACTATCTTTAAAGATATGTCTTTGGATTGTCATCTCCCCCCTTGATCTTAATGTTGCTTAAGTAATTTTGGGAAAGCAAAAATAAGTATATTTTAGTCTTCTGTTCTGAGACAGAACACCTATTCCAAATATGTGTTTTATCTTTTTTCAAATCCACATCACATAGTATTGCTGCCTGAAGTTCTGTGCTTTATGTATGCATCTATTTTGCCTTATCCAATTATGTCTTTCTCATCTGGCTCCTGTAAGTGTCTCAAAGATGCTCTTGATTAACTAAAATACATATGTTTATCTTTCCTTTAGAGTAGCTCCATTCATAGCAGAAATTCCAGTTGTCCCCAAGTGCTTGACTTATGAGTTTTTGAATTCATATTAATATTTATTTCCTTAGATAAGTAATAAACAATGAAAATTCACATTCTTGCTCTCCTGACTAGCAGTTCTAACCTGCAATACCTATCTTTCATGGTGGGTACTATCCCAAGTTTTCTACTATCCTTGACTTGAAAGCAGTCTAATCCTTTGAAACTGTGACTTCAATGAGTATGCAAATTTTGCAAATAATCCTTTCTAATTTCATTAGTACTTCAACTGTTTTGGGCCAAATCCTTTCATTAATCAAACCATATTATGTGAATTATGTTGCTACCAGTTTTAGAATATGTTTTCCTTTTGCAAAGGGATGAAATACCACTGCAGTAAATTTTACTTCCCAGTGTCAATAAGCTCCATAAGGTGAAGTCTTACTATATTCATAGTTCACTTTCTGTCTTTGTCATCAAAAAAACAATCCCTCTCCACACTTAAAACATATCATTTAAACAAAACACATCAAAAACTTTAAAGCTGCAAACATTACCAAATGAAAGCAAGAAGAAAAATATTTCAACCAAAAAACACTAAAGATGAAAGGTTATTAACACCCTAACAGTAAAAAGCTCAGACAACTAAATATTTCACTTGGTTTACAACTTTCATCTTGCACCTTGATTTACATCAGGAGCTGCCGTAGTCTTGGAGGCATTTATTGCTGAGACTTATTTGTATTTGAAATTATGTAAGTATAGCAAAGAACAGTCAACATCTGTAATTGCCAAATTCTAAAATGGCTCTTAAATCAACATAACAAACTATGTGTCTATCAACAAAAATATAATGTGGGTATATATATATGGCAATCAATATATATATATTTCAAGCAAAACAATAAAAGATTATTCAGCTTTAACATATTGTAGAACTCACAGTTAGCTGATTTATGCAACACGTGAAAAATTTGTTGTAATAATTTTGCATACAGCAATGAAATTTTTTATTCTCCAAGATAGCTGTAAGGATTTTTACAATTTAATAAAAAATAATATGAGATAGGAACTGTTTTTTACCCACTTCTCCTCCTACATCAATGCTCTATATGCATAAAATGCTTTGTTTTGTGGGTGCTGAGATGAATAGTTTCTTTCTCTCTTCCAGAATTTGCATATTATATTAGTTTGGCATATAAAAGTCTACTTACAGCCAAGACTATATATTTTAAAAATTAAGATCTCTCCAAGTCTCTCATTTTG
Source organism: Strigops habroptila (assembly GCF_004027225.2). Classification (NCBI taxonomy): domain Eukaryota; kingdom Metazoa; phylum Chordata; class Aves; order Psittaciformes; family Psittacidae; genus Strigops; species Strigops habroptila. Next base: position 29,895,519 of record NC_044283.2, on the reverse strand, counting down.
TCTCCCACTCACCCCAAAAAAATCAAGTTTCCCTGTTCCTGATAAGAGAGAGGAGAGACAAACAGATTAATTTTATAGGGATTAGTGGGTTTACTCAAAAGAGAAAAATTCTGGATGCTTTTTATCTGCATGTTCTGAATATTTGTAAATATTCAGAAAAATGACTTAGCCTAAACCAAAAATAAAACATCACACTGATAACAAAGTTTTTGTCTTCAGGGGTTTGTTTTTTGTTTGCTTGTTTTTAATGAATCTACTGCTGCTGAGGTGTCATACTATTTCCGTTCTTTAGATACGTTCAGAGTTCATCTACTAGAATGACGTCTTGGGCATCCTAAATGGTAGCTAGCTGAAGACTTAAAGTACTTCAGTCCTAAACACAGATGTCACACCACCTTCCTGGACAGCAATAGATCTACATGAAGATTCTGTTGTTTTCATTACCAAAAAGATAAAAGACTAGTCTGGGCTGACTATCTTAGGTACTTAAGTCCTACCATAATTCTATTTTTATTTTTCCCAATACTTAAACCTAATAGTTTTCTCTTGGATGTTTTATATTTAGTTTTAGTAATGAAATCATGTTCAGTAAACATTTAGTACGATAAAGAGCTGTGTAGTAAATAGGCAAAAACTGCTTAAAAAAAAAACCCAAGCAAACCAAAACACCCACAAAAAACCCCACCAAAAAAAAAATCAACCCCACCCCCCTCCCACAGCCTTCTGTCCTTCTGTTAATGAAAGCTTGAAATGCAAATACACTATGATGCAGTAGAAAACTTCTGCTTGATAGACATGATATGATGTCTCACATGTGCATCGAAGTATTGCATCACAAAATGGTGCTTTGCTGCATTAATTTTCTTCTCTATGTTCCAGAACCTGTCTTGTCTTTAGCAGTTATGAGAATACGTGGTACACAATATAAAATAAACCTAAAGGTAACAGGCATGACACAATAAATTGATATGCTACTGTGGAATCATGAGAACTAAGTCATGAAGTGGCATTACTTGTTTGCATCCCTGCCTGGATGGATTCTCAATTTTGTGAAGTTGCCCACGTATTTTGAAGAATAATGCTAGAAAGTGTTGGTCTTTACTTTAGGCTTAAATCTTGAACCAACTGTGAGGATAAACAATTTTTTTTTTTTTTTTTTTTTTTTTTTTTTTTTTTTTTTGTCTTAACAGCAGTCTGGTCAAGAGGGTTAAAAACAAGGCTGGACAGCAGAGCAAAGCAATTGATTAAACATCACTGTATTCGACTAACATCAACAAAGAAACAATAATTTTAAAATGGAACTTTAATATTTTTTGAGTCTCATTAAAAATACTATTGCTAATAATCTGAGAATTGCTTTCCAGACTTATGTTTCTAATTACACCATTATCCACCCAAAATGGATTTAATATATTTCTGTGAAATTTGTGAAAAATGACTACAAAATACAGATAGATAAATTATCTGAAAAAGGAAGAAGTATACTTCTTAGAGGAAAACCAAGTATGAAGTCTCTCAGTGGTATTAAATAAAATGCATAATCAGATACATTTTCCTTGATGAACAATCTGAAACTTGAAAGCTGCAAATGATAATCTCAGACTTGACACAGTACAGAAGATTGACACGGCAGTCTAGAATTAGTACTACAGAAAAATTGCTGGAGCTGTATCTCCCCTGAAACAGCACTAATAATCAAAACCTTTCTGTAGGTAACAAATATTCCTTTGTACTTTACTGTCACAACATTGAAACTGTCTGTTCTTTGCCTGTACAGGGTTGCTTTGTAGTGAAACCAAAGCCAAAGACCAAATAAATGTCACAGCTTAAACTGAGTCACAGAAATAATGTACATATCTCTTTCTCCTTTGCCATCTTCAGCTGATGAGACAGTGCCTGATGGTAGAATTCCTTCGCATGTTATTTCTTAAACACATTATTTCAAAGTTATTGAATTTTCTTATTTCTATTTCTCTGTTTTCGAAGCAATCCAGTATTATTTGCATATTTTACTCCTTTCCTGTTCACATAATGACTCTTAAGTATTATGCTGTCACTGATAGAACAATATCACTGTGGTGGATTGGCCCTGGCTGGATTAACCCTGGTGGACCTGCTGGACACAGGTGCCCAACAAAGTTGCTCTATCACTCCCCTTCTCAGCTGGACAGGAGAAAGAAAATATAACTAAAAGCTCATGGGTTGGGATAGAGACAGAGAGATCACTCACTAGTCACAGGCAAAACACTCAACTTGGGGGGGAGGAGGGGGGAAATAGTTCAGTAGTAGGATAATAAGAAATAAAACCAAGTCTTAAAATCACCTCATCCTCATCCCTTTCTTCTTCCTGGGCTTACCTTCACTCCTGATTTCTCTACGTACTCCATACTAGCAGGACAAGGGGACAGGGAATGTGAGTTATGGTCAGTTCATAGCATCGTCTCTGCTGCTTCTTCCTCCTGTGTGAGGAAAGTGTGAGGAAAGGACTCCTCACACTCTTCCCCTATTCCAGCATGAAGCCCCTCCATGCTGGAATAGAAGACGGCAGACAGTCCTCCATGAACTTCTCCAACATGAGTCTTTACCACGGGCTGCAGTCATATTTTTAAAATTATTTTTTTTAATTTATTTATATGGATCTTAAGTTTTTAACTGCTATTTAGGACACTTTTGTTCATATATTTCCTTTGAATTTCCATCCCAGTTACTTTATGTTTAAAACTTGATTGCATGACAATGCTGTTAAATAATCAACTACCAAAACCCATACTATTATGTTCTGCAGCGGAGGTCATCTAGTGTTCATATATGCAGAGAGCTGGCTGCTTATCACCACACTGCATTCAAATTGAACCAATATGCTGTAAGTATTACTTCCACACCCACACCCCTCCCAGTAAGCAATTGCTGCAGTCGGCACAGAAATAATCTAGTATAATAGACAGTGGACAACATAACACATGTGACTGGAAAGAATGGATAATCTTATTATTCATCAAGGAATTTATTCAGAACTTGGTGTTTCATCAGAAAACATCTGGAGATTTTGTATATACTATTATAAACAGAAAATATTAAGCTCTGTACTACATCAAGATAGATTATGTCTTTACCACACGTAAAATTCACAAATAAATTTGTGAATACAAAATCAAATTTTAGATTATAGGAACAGAACCGGAAAGGCCAACTTGGTGACAGAATCCAGTCTACTAGGTATACCTGTTACATTACCCTTTCACTGAAAAAAAAACAAGGTTAGCTTTAAACCTTTGTTTAAAAATGACATTATTTTGGGCTGGTTTCCTCATTAGCTCTGTTGAATAGCTAAATCAGAAATGAACTCACTTTTCCATTTTCCAGTGTCTTTTACTTGTTTTTATTTTATATCCATTTGCTTTTGTGCTCATGCGGCTGGCTAAGCGTGAATATTTCTTCTTCTTTAATTCCCCTCTTATTTTGAGTTTTACTAGGTTAAACAAGACACTGTTGTGGGCCTTGCCTTTATCTAATTTCCAGTATTGTATAACTAACCGTGCTCCATATACCTCCATATACCAGTCCTCTCAGATGGACATCAGGTATTGTACATGATTGTACATATGCATTTTTTTTATTGAGTGTTAACATAACTTTATGCAGTGGTAGTTCCTGTTGAACTAAACTTCATGTATCAATTGCTGCAAGTGCACTTAGGCAAGTTCATAGCTGAATCAACTGTGGGGTTTGTTTTGTTGTTTTTTTTTCTAAAAGAGAGTAAATTTAGGTTCAAAGTAATGAAATTTTTGTCAATAAAGTTTATTTTTTCAGAGTTGTTGTGTTAAGGTAGCAATAGTAATATTTTATCAATTACCTTCAAATACTGAGTTCTATTCAAGCTGATAACATGGTGTTACACCATCAAGTAACTGCAGTTTCTAGTATGTAGGACTTGTTCTTTGGAAATGACAGAATGCAGTAATGGCGATCTTTTTTTCTTTTTTTTTTTTTTGTTTTTTTTTTTTAATCAGTGAGAGATGCAGTGTTGTTCTATATTATCCTTACTAAAGTAAGAGAGCAAACTTACTTTGTTAGTTGTAATACAGTAATTGCATGTCGAGAATATAATGTTTCACATGTAGATTGCCTTGAGATTTGAAGGGTAACAATATGAAACCCTGCCAAAAAGCAGAATAGTGCAAATGAAGCTGTGTTCTGGTTTTCAAAGTAAGTAATGTTAAATTAAACACTTGCTTACAGTGCCTAATGCAACTGCAAGTGCTATATGTGAGAAATTTATACTTTTGAGCAGCTAGTTTTATACATGTTACTTCATTGCTTACATACTGGATAACCTGTCGGAGTTTTCCAGATCTGCTTTGCAGTGAAGTAGATAAGTAGTGTTTATTATTGAGGTTATTGAAACATTGTGATATCTACAAGGGCATACAGGAATGGAAAACCAGCTCAATTTCAGTAATTTACTCCCTCTTTTGGAAAAAAAAAAGAAAAAAAAATAAGTCAATTTTTAACATTAGATTGAAATTCTTTATAGAAAAAGTTAATTCCAAAACCAGGAAAGAGCTTACTTTCTGGAATGGTACTTGCATTCTTCTCCTTTTTCACAAAAACAACTATATGTTTTGTATGTTTCAAATATGTAAAATATATAAAAGCTTATGTACTAATAGTGAATATAAAGCTTTTCTGCACCTTTCATAAAAATACTGTAAATATCACAGATAACTGGATCACTCTGATCTAATGGTTGATACATGGCTGGTGTTTCCAGTTGCCCAATAGATATATCAACAATATGCTGCCACTGATACCTCCTTGCAAGGGTTAAGAGTGATGGCTCCTGTACTCAAGGTAGGAAATGCCTCCATGCTACTCGCTACAGGTGCTCAGCTCTTGGAGAGGACAAGAATTCATGGACCTGACAGGTTCAGTGTTTTCTTAGTAAATTGCCATTTAACTTCTTCACTTCTGCCCAGGCTAACACATTGTCTGGCATTCCTTTATGCCACGTGTGGAGGCTACACACCTGAGACCTCTTTTTCAGAGGGCAAATGCCAAAGTCTCTTTACGTTTTATCTCATTTTCTAAGTGGTTTTGTTTCTCCAGTTTCTGTCTTTCTTCTGAGTCCTTTATCCCACATGGTGTTGCAGGTAGCTCAGAAAGAATCTTAATCAGTATCATAATCATAGAATGATAGAATGGTTTAGATTGAAAGGAACCTTCAAAATCATCTAGTTCCAACCTCCCTGCCATGGGCAGAGACACTTTGCTCTAGATCAAGTTGCTCAAAGCCCCATCCAGCCTGGCCTTGAACACTGCCAGAAGTGGAGCATCCACTTCTCAGGGCAGCCTGTTCCAGTGCCTCACCTCCCTCATAGTGAAGATTTTTTTTTTTTCTTAATGTCTAATCTAAATCTCCCCTCTTTCACTTTAAAGCCATTCCCCCTTGTCCTGTCACTACCTGCCCCCTAAAAAGTCTGTCTCCAGATTTCTTGTAGGCCCCCTTTAGGCACTGGAAGCTGCTTTAAGGTCTCTCCTGAGTCTTCTCTTCTCCAGGCTGAACAAGCCCAACACTCTCAGCCTGTCTCCAGGTGCTCCAGCCCTCTGATAATCTTCATGGACTCCTCTGGATCTGCTCCAACAGCTCCATATCCTTCTTATGTTGGGGGCCCCAGAGCTGGATGCAGTACTGCATGTGAGGGTCTCACGAGAGCAGAGTAGAGGGAGAGAATCACCTCAGTCAAGCTGCTGGTCACAGTTCTTTTGATGCAGGCCAGCTTACAGTTGCCTTTCTGAGCTGTGAGTGCATGCTGCCCAGAAAGCAAACCGTGTGCTGGACTGCATCAAAACTAATTTTTTACGCCACTAAAAATAACATGAAATGTGGAATTAGAGTAAGACCAAAGTTAAGCTAAGGATCAGTAAGTTGAATGTTCCAGTTTTGCTTTTGTTTCCAACCTTCTAAAGTGCCACCATTACAGGAAAAAAGGGCATCTTGAAGTTAGAAAAAAACCAGTAAACTGTTTTCCAGCATGCAACATAGAATTTCTTTTTAAGGGGCAAATAAACATTTGATGACTAAAAGCCTTAGATTGTTTCGCAGCATGTTAAAACTGACCTTGGATATAGATGATTTAAATTATCAGTGGTGAAATGTAGATAATTACAGGAGGATCATTTATGGATGATATAAATTATAGTGCAGCATTTTTTTGAAAGGAAAAGAAAAAAAGAAGGTTTTCTTATGTCTTTTTCTCCTTGTCTGTTCCCCTTGCTTCCACTAGCTTTTTCACTTTTATTTTTTGCTGCTTGAATGCATCCAAGGTCGGGCTGAACGAAAGACAATCTTAAACCAGGTAAGAGATGCCAGAGAATGCATTCAAAACCAAGTAATGCAATAATCTGACAGTGGCAGTAAAGGAGATGGTACCAAACCAGAAATTATGCTGCAAGTAATAATTTTTTCGCTGTAATTTCGACCTCTACTAAATACCTAATAAATATTAAGAAGCTATGAATTGGAAGAAAAGATTAAAAATAAAAATAATTCTAGGGTTTGACAAATTGTTTAAATTGAAATGATGTTCCGCTCCCTCAGTTAGCTCCATGATTTAATTCACTGGCTAAACTGTTCCATTATAAGAGGTATCACTAAATTGAATATTACTTTCATGGCCATATGTGTACCTACTTTTAAGGAAGAAATTATTTTACAAACCAAGATGTAATCCTAAATCAAAAAAAAATAATGACATCTTTGAAAATTTTGATCGGAAAAAATAAAACACTTTCTTGATATAACTCCAATATCTTCCTTCCCCAAAACCTTAAAAAATAATTAAAAAACCCCCAGTAATGGAGTTGCATAAGAGATTGTTAGACTGTGAGGGGTTGCTAGAAAATTATTTGTGAGTTAACATTATTTCAGCATGGTGTCATTTACATGATTCATTTTACTCCAGTGCGTGGAACAGACATGCATTAAGGCAGAACTGCAGTGGATATTGGTATTGTAATACTCATATTTTCTAAATTATAAATGTTTGCTTTTGCTGCCCAATGTTCCTCTTTAATTTGAATATTTAGTTAATAATTTTGTGTAGGCAAGGCATAAATAGAAGATGAGCATAAAGTCTTCTGGCAGCGAAGACTGCTTTCTTAAAACTGCAGACAGATGGGACAAGGTCACACAACAGGTATTCTTTCCCAAGAGGTCCACACTGATGCAGCCTCAGAGAAAACTACGCTGATTTACCTTCGGGGAGTTTTAGCAGATAACCATTATGTACACTCAGAATTTGAATTCCAGCAACTATGACTCACCATAAACTGATCATAAAGCCTTCATTTGATTTCAGTCTGTTGTAAACAGAATTTGGATGTGGCTTTCTTTTTTTCATTTTAGTATGTTTTTGTGGGGTTTTTTTCCTTCTTAATGACTATTATAAAATAAATGAAGTTTTTCTTTAACAGATGAAACCATTATCCGTGATTTTTATTAAAGATATTCCACATTTTGGCAAGGAAATATTATGTATTCCTTATTATTTGCTTTGATTATTCAATTGTAACTGACAACTGAATACACCAGTCATTATGTTGAGTGAAGTTTAAGGTCTGTCCTTAATAAATACTGTGGCTTAGATTTCAGGCCACAGAATATTTAGAAATATTCTAAAGTCTTTCTTGGACTTTATACAGTTATAACGTAATTGAAAATAAAAGTCGTGGCATTACATGGGTGTCATACAAGTATAATAAGATAGTAAAATAATCATGTAAGTATTTGATATTCCCAGAAAGCTTTTAAAAAGATTCGTGATGTAATGTACAAAACACCATTATTTATAACACTTCTTAAGTACAGTTTGGTGGTCCCCTCAGGGATGCATCTTGACTAGTGAAGTGCAACAATATAGGTTGCAGCAGGTACTTCTAAACATCATGCCTGGCAGCTTGACAATAAAACAAGCACAATATTTAAGCGTTTCATATTCCAGAGGGACAGGATAAGCTGCTTTCAAAACTCAATGTTCATGTTCCATTGCAAAATATGCACATGCATCCATGCATAACCAAAGGCAGACAATAGGTACTTAGTCTCAACTGAGTGCTGTTAACCTCAGAATTTTTCAATTTTCTATTTCTCTTCCAGACTGGGAGTATGGCCCTTTGCAGAGGCTTACATCTTCTTGCAGCTTACTGTGTATCTCCATGGTCTTTGGAGACTGACCTGAGCTTGCTTCACCTGGATTTCACAGTACATGGATGAATGCCAGCACTGATTTGAAGGCAGTGTGCCTGAGCTAGTGTCATAATCTCTGCTGGGAGACCAGTGGGTTTGGATTGGAGCTGGTGGGTGCCCAGCCATCTGGAAGGGAATAATGGAGCAGACAGATCTGTCTGCCAAAGACAGTGATGGTAAACCTGTAGGCTAAGAATTAGTTAATCCGATTGATACCTCAGGGTTTAAAAATGTCTGAGTGCATTTGGAGCCTAAAATTAGGACTGCAGCCCGTGTTCAAGCAATATTTAAGTGCAAGCTTTAGGTCTGCCATCAGTCAGAAAAACTCAAACTTTATAGACTGATGTTAGGCAAGAAGACTTGATAATTTAATCAGTGTTATTTGGGGAAATTTACGTTTTCAAATCTAAGTTGGTAAGATTTTTTTATATATCCCCAAGAAGAGCGAACAGTTTTATTGTCACTTGTTCATTGTCCAAAATGAGAAGCAATTAATGATATCTGCTTTGCAATAGGTTTGATGACTAGATAGGAGGTACACCAAAGTGAAACAAAATTACCCTATTTTGTTACCTGATTTTTAAAAAGAGAATAAAAAGCAATCTTTGAAGATCAAGTCAAGGTTACCCAGGAAATTGAATCTTACTAATGCAGGTGTTACTCTGAGTGGGTTATTAAGAACAAAAAATGTGAGATGTCAGTGGACATAGGAAGAAGAAATATTGTCTTGATTTAGGAACATGACTAGGGATGGGTAAATTGAGAGGATCTCTAAAGCAGATGAACAGCTCTTGTCCAACACAGAATAAAAAATTAAATATCATTTTAGTCTGTTTAATTTGCTATGATAACTTGAACCATCCCTTGATCGATTATGGAGACAATTTAACACACTTACTTGCATTAAATGGCCAAGAGAAAAAGATGTGTAAAAATATTTTAAAGATTCTAACAATAAAGAGTCTAAAGATTCTTAATTAGGCTGCTGCAAATTAAGAATATTCAAATCAAATCAACAGTACTATATTTTTGTTTTTCCTTCATTGGCAAGAAGTTGCTGTATTTTAATAAAATATCTGAAAGTGAGAGGAGATCAAATCTAGCATTGCACATCATCTGAGTTTACAACAGTTAAACTATCTGTTCAATATAATAACTGTGGCTCCAAGAAAAATACTGAATATTTTTAGATATACAGAACATTTTAACATTTGATCCTAAAGATTTTTCTTAAAATTACTCTGTCTATAATGTAAGCTTTTTTTTTGTTTGTGACCAAAAGAACCTCTTACCTGTTCATTCTATGATTCTACATGCACATGCACACACACACTTGCATGCAATTGTATTTCTTAAAAAAACGTTCTCCCGAGTCAGTCACTGACAGCATACAGAATAGTGACAGATAATGACAGGGGATACAGTACATTGACTTTTCTGTCAGTACAGTGTAGAGCTATGCTATAGACCAATTGCAGCAATGTAACTGATAAGTTTGTTATATGTATTGGTACAGGTTTGCAATGCAAAGCAGTATTCAGTAGAAGTTGATAACCTGTGCAATAAATGCAAGAGGTATATATGGAAGGAATGAAAAACATAGTAAAATTCCCCACATAAAAGATAAAAATAATTTCAGAAAAACTCAGTGAGTGGAATAAGCTTTCAAAGAACTCTGGGGACAGAGGTAAATGTTGATTTTAGATAAATCAGACTGAAATATTCTGAAGCTTTTGTAGCTTGGGTGCATCTTTAATGTCTCTATTGCCAAGATCTCAGCTTTAAGGGGAAAGGAATATTTTACAGAAGGAAAGTGACACAAAGTATTTAAATAAGGATGGTAAAAATGTTTTCTTACAATCAAAAATAGATCAAGAATCAGAACAGATTTTTGATGGAGGTCATCTTACCTGTTAGTATTCAGACTACTGCGTAAAAAATGCTATTATGTAATGACAGTATAATGGCAGTGGTATATCTCATGGGTACATTTAAATGACATACTACTGTTTAGGCTTTAGTACATGAATTTGAGTTGTTTCATATAAATCAGAAAAACATGTTCAAGTTGCTATAATTTTAGTCACAGAATACCAAACTAAACTGCATATTTTATACAAAAAGGACTCCCTAATTCCTTTTCTCACTTCATATTCATAACAAAATGAAAGCTTTAGATGGCTTTTCTACCTTGGACTAAAAAAATACAGGTCTGGAAGCAGCATTCTAATTTCTATGTTACAGGAGTAGTTATATCAACAAATAAAAAGTTATAAATATCCGGTAATTTTAAATTTAAAGCTTAGCTTTTGTTCTGCAGTGAGGATGGATTCTGTACCCATTTTTAGAGGCATGGAATTTCAAATTGTTGGACTGCATTAAAGACAAATACCAGTGTATATAGTTATGAGGTGTAAATCTTGTAGAGTGTTTTTACTGTTACTGTTAGCTTAAATCTTACTTAACTTGCTCCTTAAAGATCTGGAAGAAAAGCAGAAATAGCCGTTATATTTCATTCTTGGATCTTAAAAAACAAACAAACAGAAAAATCCACAGGTATACAGAAATGCCAATTTAAAGTCTAAGTTTGGGAAAGATTCTTTTTTATTCACAAATTGTGACTATTATTTTACTACTGTGGGAGCATCCTGAAAGAAACAATAATGCCATCTCTGTATTTGGCAAACAAGATCTATGTAGTGCATTTAAAACTCTTATATAACTTTAAACTCTGGAGAGAGGTCCCCATGAATGGGATCCAAAGTGGGGGACAATCACACTTGGTACCCATTTGTTGTAGGAAATGAAATACCTTTTCAAAGAATAGCTTAAATTAGAGACAATGCTCAAATCAGGAGATGGGAGATTGTAAGAGGACATATAATGTGATAAAAGGAGAAAGTGTGCCTGGGTGAGTAATGTATAGGGAGAGAACAGCCCTTCTCTGAGCTGTTCTCTCTCATGCCATATCACACAGATATGGCACATGGTTTTGCACTTGTTTACTATATTTAAAATGCTGATATACGTTTGAAACAGCAGAAGTTCACTCAGCACTAAAATTATGGTTCTACCAAGAAAAATCTGCAGATCTGAGTATTCCCTAGTCAGATCAGCAGTGTTTAACACTTCTGTACTCATAGTGCTGGAGTCCCAGAGGAAATGTAACATAAATTTAGCAGCAGATCTGACAAGCTGAGGGTATAAGGAAAATTACAGTGATTTAAAGTTGTATTTCACAAATCATGCTATCTCGTTTAAAGGCAGGAAAACGCTGGAAACTTCATATTTTGAGATTTTGGAAACTTGGAGTTCAGTTTTCTAAGGAGATATGAAGTTATTGCTTCAGCCTGCCTGCATCATCTATGGGGTTTTTGTAAGTAAGTACAAAATTGAAATGCATATCCAGAAACTGAATGGAAGCAAAATCAATTCAAATTACAATTTGATTCACGTGTTGTTAAATCAACCCTTAAATCTTAATCTAAAACTGAGAGGCAACTTGACAATGGTCTCATATATTTGAAAAGACATGTATTTGAAAAGTATAAGAGGGAAAAAAAGGCTTTAGGTATCAATCAACACTTGAAGTATCAGTCAACAGTTTATTGCTGATGGTACTTCATCCCACTACCAGACTTGGGTGAATCGCTATATGACCATTGCTATGAAATAAGACAGGTAAGTGTTCATCTTTCTTTCAAGTTATGTTAACCATACATATTCGTGGACAATTAAATCAGATGTTTTGAATAAGGTGAACACCTTTTGATGAAGAGATCCACATTGAAACAGCCTTAGAAACATAGAAGAGTTGAGTATAAGCATCCATATCCATCTGCAAACCAAAACAAAAATTTGGAAGCAGACCGAATTTGTACATAGAGCAATGAAGTCAGTTTAATGATTTATTCTCTATAGTGTATTCTCTGTACTGTAGAAATACTTCAGTCTGTAGAATAATTTTCCCTTTATAAAGACTGTAAATGCGGCATGGCAATATTTGGATCAGAATATTAAAAACAGAGTTACATATTGCAGCATAACAAAGAATACATTCTTGCAAGGTTACATTACTAATCACAACAGGCTTTTGTGTATTTCCACAGAACATCTGTGACAACTTCTGCGCTACATTTGACAGTGCCTTCCAAGAAGAAGTTTTACAAAGATTTCTATGGAAGCTTTGCATCCTTCTGCTGTCCTACTCTATAAGACAGGTCTCATTTGTATGGGGGATGGAATTTTCTCAAACAGATAATAGGACTGAGGTCAGAGCAATATCACTGTGTGGTATCTTCCTCTCATTCTTTTATTTTCTTACCATTCTTTCTCTTCATGTATGTATGAGACAGTTTGATTTTGATTCAAAGCTAAACTCTTCAGTAAACTTGTGGTGTACTGAGCATAGTCCAAGATAAAATAATATTGATATGAAGTGTAACCATTGAGAAATAAAGGCATTTTAAAAAGTTATAGATTACAAGGATTTACAGACTGTCTAACCTCAGATGCAGGCAGCAAGCAATCCTAGGGGGATTAAATAACCAATATGGAAATAGATTTTATGATTTTAAAAATGGTATGTAAAAAGGTTCAAAAAATTTCTTTGAAATTCTGTTATGCAGAGGGAGTTGAAAAGGTGAGGAATTGGGGGGAAAAAATCCTAACTCTAAAAGCTATCCTACACTGTTTGGTAAAATCAATGTACGAACAAGAGGAATACATTTTAAACTAAAAATTATGATTCACCTTGTCATATGAAAAACAAACCTCATGTCTAAAATGATAATAAAGATACCACAATTTTCATGGTTGCTAAATTTCTTCTGAAACTTCTGGCAGTGGCTTTTGAATGTTTCTACAAAGAGGTTTTCTGATTGAAACAGGAAAGAGCAAGAATCAGTTCAAAAGGCTTTTAGTAATAACAAAAGTGTTTCAACATGATAAAAAAGGATAAAAAGACAGAGTCGTGACTCAATCTTTGAGTTGGTGCTATCACAGAACATTGTCTCACATATTAGAGAGGTGGACTCAGAATGCAGTATGTCTATTTTTGCTTCAAATGCACTAGGAGACTGTTTCCTTGGCTTGTATTAGAGCACGCACTTTAGATTTGGTAGAATATAGCTAGATTAATATGCATCTCAACTTTGGTGAACAGAATAGCTCCTAAAAGTTACTTTTGTGCTGAGAGGCAATTTTAAGGTCACATTTATAAGTTTTATTATCTAAAATAGTAGTGCTGGATCCCACATAATTCCTGGGCAACTTAAACTAAACTACTCATTTCTACTGCAACCAGATGAGTGCCAGAGTGGTTGCAGTTTTTACATGCTCTCATGCTTTGTGTCATGTGTCACACAACTCTGTGCCAAAAGAGGTTTAATCCCACATGCAGGAAGAGGAAGAAGGAAAAGGGAAGAGAAACTGATTTGCTGGGAATGAGAGGAAGGAAAACTTGTTTCGTCTTATTTGACTTGTCAAGCAGGGTTGACTCGGCAAAGGAAGGACAAAGTCATTAAGACAAGGAAGCCTTGCTTTAAGTGTAAGCAGTTCTAAAATTCATCAGAGAAACAAAGCAATTACACTAGAAAGCAGAACGTCAGCCCCAAAACTAGTAATCCAATGCCAGGAGGTGGGAAGCAGATCAGGTGCTGTGTAACTGAGAGAGGAAGCATAGGCAAGACTTACCAAAAGCGTCCCTGTGCCAAATTATTTCTCTTTCATGGTGTGCCCATGACCATGCCCTGACAATGTTCTGAGTCCAGGGAATAAAGGGAGCCAGCAGGATTTTCCCCATGGTTAAGCTTTGGGGCCAGCTAAGTAGGAAGGCATGTTGTTTTGCATTTTCCCTCTCTTCTACCACCTTCTAGTTCCAATGTTACAATCACAGGTGCAGTGAGATTAAGACTAGAAATGTTCATTAGATCAACCAATCTGGATTTGTGTATCTTAGTTTAAATTTCACAAGATATTTTAAAGCTCAAGAATTTGCTCGTACTTGACCAAAATGATCTTTCAGAAGAGCAGCCAAGCTGAAGAGATGAAGAAACCAAATTTATTGGAAGCTTGTTCTAATAGTAGAAACATTCCTACTTTTTCCTGGGGGGAAAAAAAAAAAAAGTTCCTGAATTTCTCCAGCTTCAGATTTCGGCAATTTGTTCTTGTTCCTTAGAAAGACAAGCCAGGCACTACATAGACCGCTCCTTCTTCCTCCAAAGTGATAGGCTGTAGGTAGAACTTTCAGTCCTCTCTTCAGAAATTAAGCACATTCTTCTCTTTAAGCATTTGTCTTTGAGCCATGGACATATTTAAGATCCAATTCTCTGTGCTTCATAACTCCTAAATTCTATATCTTGCTGCCAGTTAAAACTGTTTTTTCTAAATATTTTTTCTAAACTCTGATATATGCCTTTCTCTACTGTATTAGGATAGGCCTTAAGGTTAATGTATTCCACTTCATTAAATGTGGGAACCATGGTTTAGGCAGGTAAAACCATTCTTAAAATATTTTTAATTTTCCATTTCCCATTTCACTTGACTGATTGCAGAATGAAAGGTAAAAAAATTACAAAAAAATCAAAATACAGAGCAGAACACCCCACTTTTCCAAATAAAAGAAAACAGTCAATGCAAAGTTAAATCAAAGAATCAGGTTATTTAAATGCATGTAGCATTAAACAGAGAAAAAAAAACAGTATTTTAAGAATTATAGATTGAGTATGGATTGTAAATTTTCTCTCAGCAGGTTTGCGTAAGTTCTCTTGTCTTCCATAGAAAAAACAGGTTAAAAATGGATTAAAATTAAAAATTTATAACAATTAAAAATTGATTATAATATGGTTGCAATATGAGAAGAATTCTGATGGGAAAAATGTAGGAGTTAATATATTAAGTTTTGTGGTACTCCAACAAGTGCTGATATTTTCAATTAATTTCCAAGTTTTTAATACAAGCCTCAATCCCAGAACATCCCACAACTTTTTCATGCTCCTACTTGAATTACCACCTAGCAGTTGTCCCATGTGCAGAAAACAACCTCATGACCTAAGAGCAGAAATGGTAGCTGAGGTGGGGTCTCAATCAAAGGCAAATGTGAGAAGGAGGCCCCATAGATGTCACCATTCGGAGGCAGAAGAGGGCTGTGAGCACAGGGACTGGCAGAAAATGGGAGATTTCCCTAAAAATAAACCTGTAGAGATTTTCATCAAAAGAAACAAGTAATGAAGAAAGGGATGACCATAGCCTGACCTCATCAAAGATGGAGCTATTGTCTTTCCAGCTGGAAAGGCAGGAAGGGAGGAATAAGACACTGAATCAAAAAGACAGCAGCATGGACAGAGCAGAGCTAAAAGATATTCTGTATGACTTTGAACGAAACACCATGTCCTAAGAAACATGCTAGGTTTTTTTCTTTAAAGGAATTTAAAATAGAGCTGACAAGAGTAAATTTATAATACCTGGGTTCTGAGAGTGAAATACATCACAATGTCGAAGATGAATCCACAGGGTCAGCAGTAAGGTGTCATCCAAGGGAGTTCAACCAAAGACAAATGGCACTTCTGAAAGAAAATCTTTTAAGAGAGAAAGAGAGGACAAGCACTATGCAACAAGCCTCAGTATTATGACCAGCTTGTTCACTGAAGTAGGGACATAAACAACAATAAGGACAACTGCATGTTGTCATAAAACATGCATATAAAGTTGAAATAAGATTAGAAAAAGAAGAATTAAATAAATAATGATAGTAAAATATTTGGCTGCAGTTGAAATTTACTTCTTGATGGAAATTTTCAGAAAATACTTTTATGTTCCAGAATAAAAGAGTACATTCTGATTTTTTCCATGAAAGAAAATTCCTAAGCTGATGAATTTTACTTTGCATCGAGATGAACACAGCTTCATTTGATCTGCATTTTTATGTGATAAGTACATAGTGAACTTCTCAAATGGATGAAACTAAATTATCTGATAACAACCCATGTGACTTTAAATTTCTTTTGCCCTCTACATTTGTCATTTGCTCAGAGTTACAAAACCTAGGAAAATTCCAATTCTGAAACCTATTTTTCATGAGGTATTGTTGAATGATTTATGTGAAATTGAAGTGACTGTAGAACAGATTATGGAACTTACTGGCACAACGAAAAATCATAAATCATCAGGAACATATAGAACTCATGCAGTAAAAGAACTAAGGGATGAAATAGCTAAGTTACTATAAGGTTTGTAACATCTTCAAAAAGCTTTTTGGTAACTAAAAATTGAAAGATGGTATGAAAGTCACAAATGTAAGAGTTTCAAGGGTGTCCTGGGGACCTACAAAGCTTAAGGCTTTACCATCCATGACAGGCTAAAGAGGAAAAGTTTTCTTTAAAAGATAGACTTTGGAGATGGTTTCTTTCTGATGACTTCTAAGAAATTAAGCAGTTATAATATAAAAGGGAAGGACATTCCTTATATGTTGGTCGTACTTATATTCATTTTATTCATGTAGCATTTACATCTAACTGCTGTTGGTGACATAATCCTGGGCTACGTGTAGAAATGACTGTGTCCTTATTCTCATATGTTTTTATGCCACTACTTGCTTTGCTAACTTCATCATGTCTCTTAACCTCCTTGTGCCTGCCCTGCTAAGTTGCGTTAACATATATAAATGAGTTAGTTATTGTTTCTATTGATCTGAAAGGAACAGCAGGTTCTTAAGTGAGGTGAACTGTCTGGGCCATATTAAGCTTTCCTCTCACACTATCCTGATTTAGATTTACAAATCTGAACATGGATGCCTGAAGAGTAAAACTTGCAAAACTTTTTTTTTTCAGTCAGAAATGTAAATAACTTTTCACCAAAGCTGAATATGGTACAGGGAGGTTTAAAAATATTAGACTACTCTTGGGAAAATTCTTCTGATAAGTTCTGCAATTATGTGATTTTCAAGGTAGAGACAAACTTCTAAATTATCTTTACAATTTGTATATATAACAGGTTCAGCAAAGGTGAGTTTTGCCCTCAAGTCATCTATTCATATTCATTCAGTGTACATAATAATGAGCTCCAGAAGTCAAAAAAAACAAAACAAAACAAAACAAAGCAAAAAAAAAAAAAACACCCCAACTGTTTCACATGCTAATTGAGAATCAGGTTTTTGTTCAGTACCACTAAATTAAATTACATAGGATTTTGTTGTTCTTGTAGTTACTTTTATATACTTTAAAGGAATGTGCTTTTTCTGTTCGCCATAGTTCCTTGCAGCCCATTATTTCATGTTCTAGTTTATTTTCCTACCCACATCAGATGTCTTGAGAGTTTCCTATCACACACTTTTTCAACCTCCTTTTATTACCTTTCTTTCCTGTCCCTTCAGTCTTCCAGGTGGAGCCCACCTTAGCTGTGCTCTCAGTGAAGTCTCTGTGTGGGAAAAGTGGCCACTGGCTGCCAGGAAAGCCCAGGGAGCCCAATCCTGATCACAGTTTGAAGGATCTCACACCATTTAGAAAAGCAGCTGTTGGCTGTTTGTAGGTTCTTTCACACTCATCCTACAAACCTGAGTGGTTCAGCATTTCAATCCAAGCAGAAGGATAACAAATGGCAAGGTATCATTCCCTCTTCAACCCCAAACAAAAATGTCTATTTCCTGCTGGTTGTCATAATGAACATATCTGCTGCTGCAGTATCTGGAGCTATCTGTGGTTATTATACTTGAATGGGAAAGATATCATAAAAGCTTGAGTGCTCTAGGGTGTGTACATGTGGAGAGTGCGTGTGCTCCATAAATGATGTTATGAACATGGAAACCCCTCACAGACAGTAATATCCAGCTGGGTGCACATTGCCAGGTTTCTTTTGGTAAACAGTAAAAAAGTGTTAAATTACAGCCAGAAACCTTTTCATGAACCTTAAATGAATAATTTATCACCAACAGTAGATGTACTGTAAACATTATATAAATAAAAAAGTTGGGAAAACATCGTAATCTCCCTAAGGTTCCTTTTTCTGACAATGCAAAAGGCTTGTGGAAACAGCTGTTAAAGCTACAGCAAATTCTAATTCACTATATGTATATAAATATATAATTATATATATAAAAATATATAATATATAAATATATATTTATATATTTACAATTTGTATATGTTTATACTGATTAGTTTACATAGTTGATGCAAATTCATTTGCACTTTAATACATTTTATATTAGTATATTTTTATATACATTATATTGTGTGAAATATATTTTTTATTATTTATATATTCATAAATTATACACTTATAAAAACATTAAGTCAAGTCAAATAATTTTCCACATACTTTGATCTTTGAGCAGAATATCAAAATTCAGCTGTTTCCCCAGCATTTCTCCCTCCTATTTTTGTCTCTTACTTCCTATTTCTGCCATTAACTGCTACAGTTTGGCTGTCTCACACAGGCAAAGGTTCCCAGCAGTTCTCCATCTCCTTCTTCGTTTACATTTCTCTCTCTTTGTTTGCAGGGTTCCAATTTTCAGAGTTTCTTCATTCAGTTCAACCTCTCAAAATTTGCTACATCACTCTCTTTTTTGTAAGTGTAAACTTCTTCTCCATACTACAGCCAGGTGCACCATTAGGCTCGTCATGATGGAATCAAGAAGTATCAATCCCAGGCACAGCTGCAGATTGGGCAGAGAAGAGATTCAGAGCAGCCCTGTGGAGAAGGACTTGGGGGTGTTGGTCGATGAGAAACTGAACATGAGCCGGCTTCAGAGTGCACTTTGAGCCCATAAACCAACCATATGCTCGGCTGCACCAAAAGAAGCATGACCAGCAGGTCGAAGGAGGTGATCCTGCCCCTCTACTCTGCTCTCATGAGACCCCACTTGGAATACTGTGTGCAGTTCTGGTGTCCTCAAGATAAGGAGGACATGGAGCTGTTGGAGCAAGTCCAGATGAGGGCCATGAGGATGATAAGGGGTCTGGAGCACATCCTGTATGAAGACAGGCTGAGAAAATTGGGGCTGGTCAGCCTGGAGAAGAGAAGGCTGCCTGAAGACCTCATAGCAGCCTTCCAATATCTGAAGGTTGCTGGAGAGGCGCTCTTCATCAGAGACTGTAGTGATAGGACAAGGGGAAACTGGTTCAAGCTTAAACAGGGGAAGCTCAGGTTAGATATAAGGAAAAAGTTCTTTGTGGTGAAGGTGGTGAGGCACTGAAACAGGTTGCCCAAAGAAGGGGTATTTGCTCCATCCCTGGTAGTGTTTAAGGCCAGGTTGGACACAGCCTTGGGCAACATGATCCAGTGTGAGGCATCCATGTCCATGGCAGGGGGGTTGGAACTAGATGATCTTAAGGTCCTTTCCAACCCTAAGCATTCTATGATTCTATGATTCACAAGCATAGCAAGTTGGCTTTGCCAGCTTAGATGAGTAGGGTGTTTGCAGAAGCCTAGGAAATTTTGTCTATCAGCTACAGATTAGATAGAAACCTATGCGCTTTGAATATCCTATGATTCTACAAAATGCAGTGACTGTGTAACAGTGACTGAGTAGACAATTTTCCCTTGGCTTTAATCATGTGGTTTACTGAAATGCTCCTGTGTCTGGTAAGGTTAGATCTGGTAAAGTAAGATAGCCTATCAAAAGCTTTGGAATCCACTACTAGACTCCAAGGCTGCCTATGAGTATTAAGATCACAGTTCTCCATTGTACGTCCTTCACCTTTTCTTAGATTATCTTTGTGCATCTGTTTTTCTCTTTTAACCATTCAAACAAATATCTCTACTTGATTTCAAAATCATTAAAAACTGATAGTTTTACATAGTTAGGCTTTAGTAGGAAACAACCAATAACATGAAATATGGACATACATTGCTTTTTGCAGGTAGTTAATAACATGATGTCACATCAATATGATTCTGTCTATTCCTTCTGCCATACCCCTGAGAAAGACAAAAACTTATGACTTAACATTTTCAGACATCATAGAGGGATTCTAATTTGAGTAAGACAGTAGTGTTCTTTGGCAATATATTTTGATGCTATCTTTTTTTGGAGCCCAGTTTTGCATGGATTTTAAATATTCGGTATTGTTAGGACTATCAGATCTTGTGTGCCTTCTCAAATGCCAGTAAAGTCTAGTAGTGGGTTATTTGGTTATTTTTGACCTGTATTCCACTCACGAGTATCTTACCATTTCAGTTTAGAGAAGTCCAGGTTTGGCATCCTCAGTTACTGTGCACTGGAGCTATTGACAGAATGGTGTTGGTACCCATTGGTTAGGCTCCTTTCTGAGGAATCTAGATCTTAGCTCCGCAAAAGGCATACACCAAATCTGATCCCCAAGGGACTACATGAAGTGTTGAACTAGTGACTAGTCAACTCAGAGGACCCAACTAAATCTAATTCCAAGTAAAGTCCCAAAACTACATAAAGATTGGCTGCAAGTCTTTCAACTTCAGCTGCCCCAAACTAGTGATCTTCTCCAGTTGTGCTAAATCGCATGCTGGTATGGATGTAGACATATTCTTTCAACAACATTAAGTTGTTGTCCATTTTATCTTGGCCTGTTGAAGAGTGAAACTGTTACAGAAAAAGGATATTGAAGAAAGTGTTCTGTCCCTAAAAAATTCATAGCAGTTATGAGTGATTTCCACATTCCACAAAGAAGTAATAATGCTCCTATTACAATAGCATACAAAAGTTCCTTCATAGCTTCAAATATAGATAATCTATATATTTCAATGAATACTTTAGTTCTTTCAGTAAAGTGAAGAGTGGTGTCTCCAAAATAATGTCTGGAAAGAGATGAGTGACTGATTCTTTGTGTTTCAATAACTGAGCTTGGAAGCCTCAGGACAAAATCCAGGCTGTAGTGTTCACAAAAGCAGAGTTGTAAAATGCTATCACTTCATTGTTTCTTTGAATTACTTTAGGCAGTTTATTATTAAGACCATTCTGATGCCTTGAACCTCTTTAGATATTGCATAACAGAGCTGTGATATTTAACCCCAGCCTGTGGAGACTGCTGTGACAGGACATCTTATGTTTCATACTGCTGCACTGAAGTTCTCTTCTGGAGGTGCTATTTCAGAAAATTGCAACTCCATTCACAATGCAGTGTGGCTAATCTTTCTTAGGGAAGCAGCCTCCAAAAAGAACATTTGAAAAGTGAGAACGTGGGGATAGGGGAAAAAAAAAATGGATGGAGAGAGCCATGCCATATAGCCCGTGCCATACACCCCTTAGTTGTCAACATGAAATGTAGATATAGGAAGGAAAGAAGTATAAATTGTCCACGTATGATTCCACAAACGAGAAGTTATAGACTACCCAGTGTACACTGCATGCTGAATTCATACTCCATTCTAACAAGATGCATAGGAGAGCCTTTCAGCAGCTATTCTCTGAAGGTGCTATTAAGCTTGTACTCCAGCATGGTTAGGAACTTTCAGAGAGAAAAACTCTGTAGGGATTATTACAACCACACAGCTGTAACTTGACAGAAAGGTTACTCAGAGAAGGTAAAAAATTCCCTGCTTCGCTGTAGAACTAAATCACAGAAGTATCATTGCTGTTTCCTAAGAAAAATACATGGGTTTTATTAGGTATAGTACCATGGGACCACTTTAAAAATCCTTGCTGGAAATCACAGGCAAAGCACATGCATGTTTTATGAACTAAATTGGAAGACAGGGGTAGTATTGCCCAAAATAGATTTATTATTTTGTTCTTTTCTGTTTTGTTTTATTTTGTTGGGTTTTTTTTTTCCATTTCCTAATTTTTTAATCTTCTTAAAAATGATAATAAAATAAAGACATTGTTATTAGATGCAAGCAATTTTGGCATTCCAAAAAGACAGAAATCTGTAATTTAGTAATTATGTTCATCATTATAACCAAAATGTAGTTTAAAAGAAAGACCATAATATTTGTAGTTTGATTTACGTATTCATAATCAACAGCTTTTAAGAAACCCTGGTTCTCTGATATGAAGTCTCTTATCTAGAATATTTTTTCTTTCCTTCCTCTGCCTTGTAGAAGTTGCCATTTTCTTTTGACTCTTCCCAGCTCTATCATTTCTGACTTTAACTCCTTGCCATATCATTTTGCTGTATTATTTAGCCTCTTCTCAAATCCTAGGATAAGCAAGGTATAATCTTTTATAAACTCTTTTCCTATGTGGCTGCATTAGTGGAATCTACATTCTGATTCAATAATTTGTTTTAATATAAATCTGTTCTTGTTGTACAATTAAAGTCTGAACTGGAATTTGAAGGGAAGGAATAAATGAAAGAACATTTTTTTGTGCCTGTGAATGAATAAAAGAGAAAAGGATAACATGGTAAGGATTTACTGTAGGCCTCTTGTTATAAACAGAATGTAGATGAGGATATTTGAAAGCAAATAAAACTTCTAGAGGGTTTCACATGGTAATAATAGTTATTTTTTCTTAAATTTATATAGGGGAATAGGATAGAGCCATCCAAAACTTCTTGAAATATTCCTGGCACATTGGAAAGGAATCAGAAATTTTATTTTAATGAATATCAAAGAGGAAGATGATAATTTGAAGTTAGTGAGCAGTCTTTGTGAATTATTAAGAAATAAGTTTTACAGAAATAGAAGCATTATGAGAACAACAAACTTCAAAAACGAGTTCAACAGACTGAGGAACCTGATGGGTCCTAAAAGAGACATTACACGTGAAATGCCAAAATGTACAATATGCAGGAAAAATTTAGAAATAGACAAACACATCTGTATTATAAGGCCTTTAATGACCTCCAAGTAGGGAACACAACAACAGGAATAGTACAAAAAAATTACAGAGAGAAAAGTCAGAAAGGTGAAGCTGCAAGACGATTTACCATTAGCAAAGAACATAGAAAGAAACAAGAAATTTTACTTGTGTTTAGACACACAGATATACATAACTACATTGGAGGAGAATGAAAAGAAATGCATCAATCCTATGCTTAGAAAGACAGAAGTGTAAATGATGGATTTAAGAAATAGAAAAGAGTAAAATAGTTAGTCTTTTTCTCTTTTCATAAAAATTCTTAATCATTAAAATGATAGATTTTAAAAAACAGAAGTTTGGATCAAAAAAAGGAAATAGAAGTTTGGAGATTATTTAGATGAATTAGGATTGCTTAACTTCAGAAGGCCTGATGGATTAATTTGATATTACCAGGGAAACTAGTTACATCTGTTTAGCTATGCTGTGCTAAGACATTTACTGTTAGCAGTACAGGAAGAAGGAGGTAGGTAAATACATCAGCTTTCTCTGAAGAGTAGCAAGGGTGAGAGGAGGACATTCTGGATAAATCTGTTCCAGCCACCCCAGCTTCATTTTTGGAAGAACACGAGATCATAAAACAACCCATTTGTAGGTATCTAGCAAATAATGAGGCAGTGTTAAACAAGTGGTGTGGATCTGTCAAGAATAAATCATGTCAAACGACTCTGATTTCTTTCATGGACAATGCAACTGACCTAGTGGGTAAAAAGGGCTCCAAGGTTATGTTATACCTTGACATCAATAATACGTTTGACACTGTTCCGCAGGACACGTTCATAAGATTAGTGTTAACAATCTGGATCACAGAATGCAGAGTACACATAAAATTTAATGATGCTATCAAGCTAGGAATATTTGCAAGCTCTTTGGAGGACAATAGGAAACCAAAATGATTTTGACAAAGTGAACAAACTGTGTAAAAATGGCAAAGATCAAAGTCAGTAGCACCAAGAAGAGCAGTTCTCTCAATTGATTGTTTTAAATACAAAAGAGAATCCTAAGAAAGGACACAGGGTATTAAGACTTCCAATATGTAAAATTATATGAATGATTGTTCCCTTGGTCCTAAGTAGCAATTACAAATGGAAGAAAAATTAAACTTATTTTAAAGTATCAAAACCATATACCAAATAAGTGTTCAGGTTTTTAAGGAAAGCTTTGCAACTGCAACAGTCCTCTTCCTCTGATGAGAGATTCCCTTCAGTGGTCCTTTTAAGAAGTACAACAGGTAACTATACAGTGGGGATTCTGTAGATACATTTTATTATGCACCAAAGAATGAGTATGAACTGGATATTTTGGGGAGATTCCTCCCTGTTGTTCTATCATACCTACCATAAAATATCAAGTATTTTGCTAGACAAGATAGGTGCTGAAAAAAATCTGAGGGGGAAACAAAAAAAATCACTATCACATTTTGTTCTTGTTGAGGTGGCAATACCATGACAGCCTCTTTGCTTGCAATTTTTTTCATTTTTGACCTTTAGATCAGAACCTTTGAATGCAGAAAAGAACAGTGTTAAAACAAGAGGTTTCAAAATACGCCTTTGACAGTTTTGAAACTTTCCCTTTTATTTCTGTTTTGGGTTATTTACTTTTTATCAGCATTACTTCTTCCTAGTGATAACTTCTTGTTTAAATAGGTTCTCTCATGTCATTACTAATATACTATATCAGAGAAGAGATTATTTCACACAAAAACCAAGACTGCAAGATTTGTATCTGGGAACGCATCTAGGTAGTTTGGGGAAGATTTTCCAGCACATTATTAGGCTGTTTGTATGTTCCTGTTCTACTCTACCTTATTTTTGTCATGAATAGAAATGGGACAGATGGGGAAAACTAAGCTAGAATTTGGAAGAAAATGATTCATACATGTTTAACAAAATTTTCTTGTGGAATATAGAAAAAACAACTAGAAAAGCACAGGAAAGTAATTTCCTTTGGGGATTTTTGAACACACAGGCTTCTTTCTGATTTTATCCCAATTGTTTTGTAAAACCAAGCAACCCCTTGGAATCCCTATTAGAACTAGGATTAAAATTAATAAGAGCAACATAATAACGCTGAGTTATTTAGATGTGTCCTTAACAGCGATTGTCAACGTAGCATAACTGGACACTGGAGGAATTATTTTGGGCCTTGCTACAAATGAGAAAGAAATTAAGAGCTGAAGTTTACCTGATCTAAGGTAAGAACAAGTGTGTCTGTGATTAAATTCAGTGCATATAACTGATTCAGGATGATTTCTTACTAAATCGGAAAAACTCTGAAATAAATGCAGTATTTTATAAAAATTTTTCTAGCTCTTGTAAAGATGAGAAATTGCACTATCCAAACAGGTTTAGCACCAGAGACTGCAACCCTGCAGTTAGGTTTCTTGGGGCATAGCTCTCTTTGGTGGATTTTATAACATCTGTATCCTGAAAACACAAGATTGATTGCAGAGAAAATCCTCCCAGCCACTTAAACCTGCACTGCCACCTGAAAAAGTAGTTAGGCCTCTTGCCACTCCCAGACTCATATTCCCACCTCTGTATAGCCTTTTCCAGGTGTGTGTTTCTTAATTTGGAAATACGAATACCATGAGCAGTATTTTAATGATATCAATGTGTCCATTGATATCAGTTACATATTTTCAAAAAAATCTGAATGCACACTGTGACCTCTCCCAACACATCTAGTTCAACTGACTTCCTAACGGTTGTGATCTCAGCAATTTGGAAAATTAGTTCATGTATTTGTAGTGATCACTCTTTTAAAAGTCCATAGTAACCCAAAAGTAGTATCTGCAATACAGAGGATTTTTTTTTCCTTATAGGAAGCAAAACCAAACCCAAGATCACATCTGAAAAATCAACATCTAATTATAATGTGGTGGTCTGTATGTCAAAATACTTCCTAGATTTTAAAAATTTAAATCATCAGTAACTGTCCCTTTTATATAATTTCATACACTGATTACAAAGGAGAAAACTGACTTGGAGAGTTTCAGTGCCCTAAATCATAGGAAAATAACTATTTTGTTATTCAAAGGGAAAAAAGAAAAAACAAACTGATTCAGCTATATTACACAAAAGCTGTACACTGTGAAGCTTCACAGGTACAGAAAGGCAAGCTTATTATTAAAGCTCATGGGACTTTTTAAATTATTTCAGTTAGTTGAAGAGCACCAAAATATTTTGATAGTTGTCAGTTTTACAGGTGAGCTGTAAAGCTGAGAATGGTAGGATCCCAAATCATTTAAAGAACATGAGAAAATTATTAAATGATGTTTGTTTTAAAGGTGCAGCTAGCTTTTTCCATTTTCACAACTAGGTGCAGTAGTCTGCCCAGGAACTATCATCTTATGCTGTGGTGTTGTCAACTATTACCAAATGGGAAAAAAAAAGAAAAAAAGAAAATAATTTTTAAGTAGTTCTTGGCAAAAAAGTGAGTAACGTTAAAAATATTGCATGTTGTCATCTTTAATTGCTAGCCATACTTCACTTTTTTTTCATATTTAAATTTTTTTAAGTAATTTGAGTCACCTTTAAGCATTCATGTAAGAAAGTCTGTTGCCTTACCAGGAGCGGACAGACTTCACAGATTCCTTGTCCTTTGCTTTTACTGTGTTGCCTTAAGATCTTGTGACATTTTAAGTAGAAGTACGCAAAAGCAGGGCACGTTGAGCAAAGCAGATGGTAATTGTTGTGGCATACGTTGCTATCTGAGCTCAGGTAAAAATAAATCAATAAATAAAAATCTCCAAAAGTATCTTATGAATAAGTCAGACTTGAATGTCCTAAGAACAGCAGGAAAATGTGTAAAGATTTTCAGTTTGGTTGTTCTTATAAAACAAACTGAAAAGGTCTGGCACAGAACATGTAAGCTACTCAGTCACTGGTGCAAGCACACAGATTCAGCAAAACTGCAATCACTAAAAATTCTTTTAAGTTTTGGTAAAATCATTGCATTCTGAAAGGTAAAAAGCTAAAAATCGTTTTTCTTTAAAACAGAAATTCTGACTGCTCAAATGCAAAACCTGAATTGCCCTTCTTTACAAGATGTATAGGTTGTAATGCCCCAAAGCTGGTAGTAGCTCACAGTAACAAAACTGGACACCCACAACCATAGAAGTCTTTCAGCTCCTTCCTTTGGTCCATCTAGCACCTAGATTTAAGTCCACTTTCAAATCTGAGTTTAGCATGCTCCCCTCATGGAAGTCCCCATTGTGAATTATGTAAAGTGGTTCCATTTTGTTTTATATAACAATATTTGTGAATGAGTTGAATGGGAATAAAGCCCAAAGATTTGGGTATAAATATGTGCTGAGGAATCTCCAAACTCTAGAGTTAAGCACTGCAGGGGGTCTGACAACAGCACTAAATACAAAGCACCTTGCTAACTAAGCAGTGGCGTTCACACCCTGATATAGCAACCTCGCTCTAGCTGGAGGGCAAACAGTGAGTATCCTGAAGAAATCAATTAGAATTTTGCAGTCAGAGCCTGCTCAAGCATATGGGTTTTCACTCATCAAATATACCCAAATCATGCTTTTGCGTAACTGGCTGTTATTATATCCTATCTTTTGTCTCAGGCTATCCCCGAGTGCCCTGCCTAGCGGGCTGAAGTTGGAAAATGGTCATGGACAAGAAGTAGGGATGGTTGAAAGCCACTTTTTGACCAAACCCAGAAGCAGTCTTTCCTGACTAGCTGGAAAATGTGC
The DNA here is from genome assembly GCF_004027225.2 of Strigops habroptila. Classification (NCBI taxonomy): domain Eukaryota; kingdom Metazoa; phylum Chordata; class Aves; order Psittaciformes; family Psittacidae; genus Strigops; species Strigops habroptila. The sequence goes on along the minus strand of NC_044283.2, from coordinate 29,867,790 downwards.
TCCTCCCCTGCCACCAGGAATATCTTCTCTTGCCCATGACAACAGCCCTAGCTGGTAGGCTTAACTGGGCAATCAGCATCATGTATGAGGGCACATTTCAATCTTTCTGATGAAAGAGTAGCTATATCTTGGCCACCAAAAGAGAGCTTTTGCTAACTCTCAATAATGGATTTACCAAATGGATATATTTTTGATACAGATTGTCTTTTTATGTAATATAATGCTTATAATTTCTGTAAGTTCTGTAGACCACTACAGAACTGAAAAAATAATTTTATTTTTTTGTCTTGTGATAGTCACTGAATTTATTTTTTTTTAATAGTAACACAAATAAATTAACAGCAAATAAGACATTACTTACTGCTCTAAAGGTTGAGCTGCAAAAAACCTCTTCCCTTAGACTGGACCTGCTACTAGTGTTCACTCTGATTCTGCATATAAGGATACTTGCTCATGCTTAAGAACATTTTTTTCGAAAGTACTTACATGCAGATTGCTTTTGGAGATACATGTCAAATAATGTTGATTATTTTAGCGCTGGTTTGGAAAAGTAGGAGGTATTTACATTTGATCAAATACAAGTTTGCTACATGATTAATAATAAGTTGGGAAATATTATTTTGAACTTGTAAACATTTTTCAGGGGAAGTATCAGTTATCAGAGTTGATAGCTCTTCTGATAATACAACAATATTAAGCTGTCATAGGTCAAAGTAGTGCATTTTGTCACCTAAAACCAAGGGAAGCTGCCATCTCTTTTATGAAGAAGTTCTAAAAAAAAAAAGACTCAGAACCTAATGGTAGGGCAATAGACGTGTGAAATTGCCTCTTAAAGCACTGCTTGTTTATTTTTGCATGATCTGTGCTCTAGATCCTTTTATTCATACACTGGAGCGGGCTAATTTCGACATATTTTAGAGTTGGCTGCCACCTGCTGGGGGGCCGGCCTTATTTCTTTTTTAGTGCAGTTTGGAGGAGCTACCGAAGGTTGGGTTTGTGTCTCAACTTTACAAAGACGGCAATATAAACGGTGGGTGCCTAAATGTATGAATGTAAGCATAGCTGATTTGAAAATATAACTTACATGTCCCTGCCTGGTGAAATACATTTAAAGGGAAATTAAATTCCTGCTGCTTATCGTGTGCAGGGTTATTATTCCCTAAATCAGCAAAAAATAAAAAAAAAGTTGAAACCACTGAATAACTTCCCCCTAAGGCAATGCAAAACAGCCCAAACCTCCTTTCCTTTTACCAGAATGAAGAAACTATATATAAAATCATCTATTATTCAGTACAGTTTAACATCTACAAAAGCTCCGCATTATAATGACACTGCAAGAAATTTGCCCAAGAGAATCTACCAGCAGTTAATGAAGGCAGACTACACTATGTATTATAAAGAGCTGCTGCTTTGTGGACAGTGATACCCAAATCATCAGTGAAACTATCACATGCTTGGCCACCTGCAGAGTCATGGTCATAACTACTGAGAAGAAATTCTTGGCTTTTTATTTTTTTTATTTTATGAAGCCAGTTGTCTAATACCCCTGCAGTCTGCAACCTCAGTGTGAGATTCAACATGCCCTCCTGCTATGGAACCCATTTTGCAGTCTGCTGTTCAGTAGGAGAAGCAGGAATCTTAAACCATTTCCAAAACTTTGTTGTTACTATTGGGTTTTAATCATAAACCCAGCTATCCCACCCAACCAACCCTCTCCCACCAATGGCTGCTTCCAGTCTGCAATGTATAATAGACATACTGCCAGTGACACTTTCCAGAAAAGATAAACTTTGTGTATTAAAGTTGATTGCAGTCAACAGTTTTAGTCTGTTTGAGCAACCCTTCACAGGATGACAGAACACCATACTCAACAGAGAGGCGAGAATCGGGCTCTTAAACTGTAGTCTTAGATTAATCCCAGGGCACTGTGGATGTTCATAGTATGTAAAGATAGCCCTTAAAAAAAAAACCCAAATAAATCTCAGATAAAGTAATTAGTGATCTGCTTGGTGAAAAAAAAGGCAGAACTTGAGAATTTTCCCTTCATGAATCAAGACGCATCCAGATCACAAAGTTTGAAAGTGCTTTAATTTCTTAGACGTAAAAATCTGGTTTTCGGCTGCCTAGGTTACCTAAACTAATCTTCCAAGTGTAGAACTTCACTCCAGCAGCAGCCTTGCTCCACTGTAGGGAACACTTCTCTACGTAGGACCCTCCTTTTCTACAGTGTGGTGGGTCGACACTGATTGAATGCCAGGTGCCCACTCCCCCTCCCAAGGTGAACAGAGGAGAAAAATAGGTTTAAAGGCTTGTGGGTCTAGATAAGGACAGGTAGACAACTCCACAGCAGTTACCATCACAAGCAAACAGACTCGACTTGGGGAAAAAAATCAATTCCATTTATTACCAAGAAAATCAGAGGAGGATAATAAGAAATAAATACAAATTTTAACACATACAAACACCCCTTCTTTCTGGGCTCAACTTCATGACAACTTTCTCTACCTCCTCCTACCAAGCAGTAGAGGGGGATGGGGAATGGGTAGTGATTACCATGCAATTGTTACATACCTCCTTTAAGTAGATTTGTGTAAAGACTGGGAAGAGATTTTTCCAATTCCTTAGAAGCAGGAGTTATCTGAGTATGTTTGGCTCAAAAGACAGATGAGACTTGATGACTATTGGCTTACAGGTGACAAGGTTCAATAAAATTCTGACTATTTGTATTACCAGGAAAGGTGAAACTACTTAGTACAGTCATGAACAGATACTCTCTCTATTTGTGCCAGTGTAATTTAGGTAATAATTTTATCTCGTAATTGTGTGTTTAAGCTTCATATCTCCAGTACAGGCCACCACCGCAGAATGTTTTCTGAGTATGAAAACAAATGTTATCAATCTGTTGAAATAAATTAATCTAGTTAGCCGTATTGACATTAAATATATATATATCCCTTACACTTCTGTTAAAATGTAACAGTTCGCAATTAAGAAGAGTGAACACTAGGTAGCTCATGTTAGAGCAATAGCTAATTGAAGACACTAATTGCCACACACTAATTACTATTCGGTTCAAATCTAACAAGCCTCAAGCTGTTAGTACATACTTTGTGAACAGATGAACACATCAGTCTGTGTCCTACCCTGTGAGCGTGTTATCACATATAACTGGGGACTTCTTGCAACTAGCACTACAAGCAGTGACCCACCAGGCAGAAATCTCCTCACTGGCACTGCACAGCCATGTTCTGGACAAAAAGCAGGATAATTGTCTTGTCAAGGTGTGAGCTCTGAAGGAAAGCTGTCCTGCAGGAATCAGACTCATAGACCTGCCCTGTACAGTGCAGATGTGCCAGGTTACTGACAGCCAGCTCCTTTTTTGTCTTGCTAAGGGGAGCGGGCCATGCAGAATTGCACTTTTTCTACTCTATAGTGCCAGGTATTTTTATCCTTCTTTTCACTTTTGTCATCTCCCTCCACCCATCTTCTTTCCTCACGTTCACTTCAGAAACAGTAGTCCTGGGACCAAAGTGAATATTTATGACTTCAGTCATCAGCCTTTGCAGCATGTTACTAGGACTCCCCTTCCAAGGGTAGTATAACACCATATCATCTCCCCTCAGCAGCCTTCCTCTATAGTTTTTGTCATGTATCCTGAAATACACTTGTATGTGCTAGGCAAAGATGACATATATTACTACACCTCCCTGGTGCAATGTCACATAACAGGATTATATTATGCTGCCAAGTAATTCCTATCAAAAAAAGGAAAAAAAAAAAAAAAAAAGAAAAAAGAACAAAAGGTAGCAGTAAGAGTTGGCAGCTTAGTTAGAAGTTGTTATAACTTGTTTCTGCACTCAGAAGGTACAGATGCAGCTTTAGTCAGGAGATAGATGATGCATAATCACATTTTATATTATAATTGAATTTACAATTGTAATAATATTTAAGCAAACGTCTTCTGTTGCATATCTGATTTGTTGGTTTTGTTTTTGTTAAACATGCCTTTATTAAAATTGCTGACCTTTAAAAAAAAAACTTGTTACAGGGAAAATAGTTATATGTAAAATTGGGTACAGGGAAAATACTTGTATGTAAAATTGCACCAGCAATATCATGAGAACTGCCACTAATTATCTATATTTTTCACTTAGTGGGTAATTTATGTGTTAAATTTATATTTAAAAGACTTTTTCGTTGTTGACGGACATTCTTTGCAGATGGTATTTTCCATACTAATGGCATGTCTACACTGCAGTTTGGAGAAATTACCACTACTTTCAGACAACCTAGCAGCAACCGCACAGAGTAACTCTTCAGATAATCTACCTTTCAGGGTATTACTAAAAGAGCCTGATATTCTTCTTTAAAAGCCTGCTACAGAGAGACATGCCTTGTGAGTTGTGATTGTAGTCCCATTCAGGGACATTATATGCTTGCTACAAATTAAGGCAGCTAGCAATCTAGGACTGTAAACAAACTTTAATTCTATGAATTTCTTACTTCATTAGCTCTTTTTCTTGTTTGAGGAAACATTATCTGAAATTATCACAGACCTTTTCCAGTGTGAGTTTGCGGCTCTTCTTACCTTTTGTATGCACAATAAATTCTCTTGTAGTCAGTCAGTTAACCCATCCAAGAAATTAGGATATTTTTAGTAGAAGTAGGCAGAAAGTAATTGATTATTTTCACCTCTGCAGTCTTTGATTAAAGACAATGTGCTTAGGGGGGAAAGTCAACAATCATTCCTAAACATATACAAGCATTTAATTGTAGTAATTAATTTGTCTATACAAAGCAGTGTACTTTTAAAAAGGTTCTTGACTGAGAATGAATGCCTCATCAGTCTTCAATATAACAACCTGAAAGAACAAGTGAAGTCAGTAGAATAACAAACAGTATTGCAGAAACCTCAGGCACCTGCAAGAAACAAAAAGACATCTCCAACTCTGTGCAGAGCAAAATTATGAAGAATTTGACAAATAAAGGCAGCAGAAGGAACATCAGCTGATAGAGACACAAAAATTAAGTACATCATTGTATACTCTGCCATGTAAAAGAAATGAAAAAGCAGAGAAGACTTGAGTTGTAATTATGGAAACAATTTTGTAGCAGAGTTTGAAGAATGCAGTAGTTATGGATCCCAATTTTATAAATGTCATGTTCCCCATCAGTTTATCTGTTCACTACAAGCAAGTATTGCTGTCAGAATCTGAGTCAAAGGCAGCAGCTAATGGAAAACAAACATCCAGAGAAAGGCAGTAAAGACAGATGAGCAGCAAAGACATATAAACGGCTTCAAAAGAATCAATGTTACAATGGCTGTGCCGTTAGCTGGGAAGGCTGGAGAAGCCTTTCCTCTCTCCAAGCTTTCAAAGTTCGTCCTTCCTAAAGATGACAGCGCAAATACTGGAGGGAAGCAACCTTAAAGTATACTGGTCACAGGAAAGAGGAAGTGATCAACATTATAGGTTATCACCAGGTGACTCTGAACTGGAAATGTCCCATAAAAAAAGCACTCTACCAGCAAGAAGGTTTCCTTTTTACAAGATGATGTGCAAAGAAAATGAGGAATTGAAGACAGAGCTATTGAAGACAAAGGTATTGGAAGGACTCTTTGGGAGAGACTGAGGGAACAAATTGGTACAGAAAGGACTGTCTTGAGTGGAAACAGATTTCTGCCCATTTAAAAGAGGTGTCATTTGACTGATTTTAATCAACAGTCTGCTCACAGCCTTCTTAACACAGACAGCAGATAAGTACAAATATCCTGTGAATTTGGATCAGCACAAAAAGGGACTACATTTCTGTAGCAGCATTTGAGTTGTTAAACTACAGAGTTTCACCTAGAAAGTAATGTAACCACCTATGAAGTATGCCCAGGAGAGACCAAAAGGGTCTAAGACATAGCTCAGTGATAAACTTACTGTCTCACGAAGAGCTTGTTTCAGCAGGATTTACTGCACAGCTTACATCTTTTTCCACACAAGAAGAAGAAAGAATTATGGGGAAAACAAACACAATGGAAATGTGCTGAAAAATACAAAATAAGTGCTTTATTACCTAGTTGTATGCTTCGTCTAGCTCCTCAATGCCACCAAACTCCTTGATATTCATTTTTACTCAAGTGTGATGTGTAATGCCTGTGAGGTTAGTCAGATAGCTATTGAACTTCATTTCCTCACATAATCAGAAATATGATGATATAGAGACAATATATTAGGGAACATGACTTAGATGTCAATCACGTGGTTGGCCATGTTTAGCTTTTAAGGTTGTACAAAGTAGCATGCATTTCTGGGAGAGACAGTAGCATTTAGGTTCATTTAGAAGAGAATTACAGGATTCTTCAAGTTTTTTCAAAAATTACATCTAAATTGTTAAGGAATAGCTAAATAAGAGCTTACGACTTGTTTTGTTGTTGCTGCTGTTGTTGTTTTTTTCCATAAATAAGAATTTAAACAAAGTGAATTATAGGATATTTTCTTAAAGTTTTTCTATGAAAGAGAATGAATGCCTGGGTGATTTTAGTTTACAGTACTGTAGACACTCATGTATATTTGTAGTCTTCTTTTCTTTTCTGTTGATATAAGAGTTGTTAATATTTATAACATCTGTTGTAAATACCCAGGGAAATTCTTAAGATTCCCTGAGGAGAAAAAGAGAAAAGGAAATACATTTTTTCCCGCAAGAGGCAGAACTGCTGCTGCAGACAGCTGGCTGAAATTATTCCGACAGTCTTCTGAATCCAGTCCCAAGATGAATCCCATCACCTGATCCAAACATGACTTAGCTCCAGGTTGAGTGGATTACTTCAGTTTTCCTTAAAACAACACAGAAATTCAGGATTCCTGAGTGTGAAGTCTAGACTTCATTGATAATAACTCAGTCCTTTTTTTATTTTTTGGTTCTATAGTCTTTCCCAGTATGGTGAAAAGATTGATATGTTGAGGGTTTCAGTCTTTTATGTCATCAAAGTTTAAGTACAGACCTAATGGTCCCTATCATTACAGGCTGCATTTGCTGAAACAGTATGCCAGGAGGTAATAAATGTGCTTGACAAGAACGAGGAAGGTCTCCCTTCCTTGTGCACAAATTCATGTTCATGCGAAGCTGCAGAGCTAACACATTTGATGGTAGAGCACAGGATAATAGTAACAATGTAGATGTATGACAGTAAGCAAAGAGAAGTGTTACAGATCTCTGAACATACCTTTGAAGATAATCGGGAACTAGTATGCTCGCATAAGTCAAATCAGGTGCAGCAGGACTTTTACTGTATACAACAGGAGGAAAGATGCTGCAGTTAGGAAAAAAATCAATCAAGAAGCAGCAGACTTATTTGTTATATTCCAGGCAGGCTGATGGATGATGATGAATGACAGAACAGATTATATGTTTTCAATTATTTCACTGTGCCTATGGGCAGGTACCTAGAGCTTTCATTTTACTTGTTCTACCAGATCTAGGTTGAATATAAACCATAATAATAAAGCTGATACTGAATCAATTAGCCGTTAATGAAAATGTTAGCTAAAAAAAAAAAAAAAAAAAAAAGGAATAATACAAGAAGGGCTTGCAATTCAGCTTGGCCTGGTACCAAAACTTCATATAGGTATTGCATTAAATGGAGTACTGAAAATTCAGCAATAAATAGAGAAAATATAGAAATGTAAGAAGAAAAGAATAGCTGTTCCTTTTCTCATATCAAGAAAGATGCAGATACAGCACTTATTAAATTGCCAGTGAGAAAATCAGCCACTGAACAGATGTTTTCCTTTTTTGTGAGTGAGAATAAATGTCTGATCTAATGGGCTGAGAACTAGAAAACAGCAAAAGGCATGTGTAAAACTGAAGGAAAATGATTTTGCTCATATTTAGAATAGGGCAAAATAAAATAGCTCTTCTGAAATCTATTAGATTGTGTAGTATAAAACAGATTGTAAAGAAGTTGTTACCCATTAGCCAAAGCAAAACAAAACAAATATTAACTCAGCAACATACTTCATGTAAATAAATTCCAATTAGTATTTTAATGGTGTCTTTAAAAATATTCTCTGAAATAATTTCCATAATTTGAAATACTTTCCATATATATTATTTATATATTGGTTCATAAACATTTTTATTATTTGCTTGATTTGGATTTTAAACCATGCTTGAATTTGTGGAACATATTGATATAGATTACGAACTAGTCTTTCTTTTTCAACACAGTCAATATTACGACATTGAGGACTTTTTTCCTCCCTTATATTCTGTCCTTAATACTTTCTGTTTTAAGCTTCTGTAATTACCATGTAATATACTCTCTGCACAGAAATTGTCATCTACTCATTCTGAAAGCAACATGAGAGAATTCTCTATGAAGCCTTGGGAGAAGAGGATGCAAACCTCCCTGACCTTGGAAGAGTTAACCAGACCCCAAAACAATTAAACAATTAGTGAGGTCCTTACACCTGGAGAGATGCCAGGCCCAATTAAAAATTGGTCCCAGCTGTGAGTAGCCACTAATAAAGGGCTTTGGGAGTAAGCAAATCTCTAAAGCCCCTTAAAAGACAGAAGTATTGAGGTAAGATGAAAGGTTTGTTATTTATTTATTTTTGTTGTTATTAAAACAGATGTGGGGTTTTTCCCCTAAATTATATACTGGGAAAATTACATGAAAGTATTTCTGAGGAGAGTTAAATGAAGTTATTAGACTCTGAATCCAAGGCTGAAGATCTGGTGTTAAATTTCAGACTTAGTATGTGTGGAAAAGCCATAGTGTCATAAGTCAACTATGGCTCAACCAGCTTCAAGAGAAGGATAACTGTTATTGACGAGTAGCTGCTAGGGGAAATGCTTGGCTTTGTGGTGCCCAGCTGTTCTGCAGCATACTTTATGGTGAGTTCTCTTTGCACAAATCTATATGCGCTAGTTGATAAAATTGTTGCAAATTATGTGTTGGGTTTTTTTAAAGGTATTACAATTATATTGAAGGCTGAGACGCTTACTCACTCTGTAAACCTGCAGAGATTGTGAAATAATGAACCCAAACTATAATATTGTACCTTCAGAGAACCATGTTCATTTAAATATGTTTCCCCATACTTTCAGCAATAAGGCTGGGAGCTCTGCTCTGTGGATGCTTCCTTTCACGGCACACTTTAGTTATCAGTCTTCTGGGTGATGTTAAGACAGGATAAAACTGCAGCTGAGTGTTTGTTTTTATGGGTAAGGCAGTATTCGTCTGATTCCACTGCTTGTCAAATAGTAGGGGAAAGACAATTTTTAGTCCTGAAAACTAGTGAAATTATCAACCTCTAAGAAATTTGAGGGACTAAATACCCTGCGTGGTGGGATGGGGGAGAAATGCAAGTTCAAGTTTCTTTCTCGTTCAAACTGCTACTTGACTAGGTAGTAAGCAGTAAGTACCTGGATAAAGCAGCACTCGATTTTTGGCAGCTGTAAAGGAGATGAAGCCAGAAGAGAAGGGCTCCTCTCAAGGTGAGAAGCAGCAGTTGATAACATAAATTCCTGCCATGATATTGGGATATGAGTATTCTGAGTGAACAAATGCAATTCTTGTTGGAGACCTCTAATCCTAGAAGGAAGGAAGCAATTCACCAAAAATGTGTGACAAGTGCCTGAAAGGCTAGAAATAAGCTCATGTTACGCAATCCCTTTACTTCGTATTCTGTTCATGTTTGTAATCTACTAAAAGGGTAAGACAAAATAGAAAGCTAATTAATTATAGGAGATGTTTGGGTTTGTTTCTTTTTATTTGCAAGATCACTCTTCCTAGTTTTTGAGGAAAATATTGCTCTTGTTTTGAATCTTATTGATTTACACTAATATTGCTGTTCTATAACAGAGGTAAATTTAGGCGTATCATGTGTGAAGTGCACTACTTTTAATGCAATATTTTACTAAAAAGCAGTTATTTTCATCAAAATTAAATCTTAATGCCTGTAGTTTGGGCTGAATTCTGCTTGAGCTTTTGATTTAGCTATGCTAAAAATCTACCACAGTCCTGAACTGCATCTAGTCCCTTTCCACCTCTCTGTACCATTTCTGACTGTGTAAAAGCAGATATTGGGGGGGGGGGGGTGTTAAGTATTGCAGCTGCTATTGCAAGATTTAAAGGTATTTGACTGTAAAAGGTTATTATCCCTTCCTGGAATATTCAGTATGTTCCTATCAGCTCTTTATTAATGACTATCTTTGATCCATGTTCTGGTCCTGTATTGTTGATAGTTGACCAAAAGTGACGCTGGTTTGTGCAAAGGGAAAAAAAAGTTTAGTATAGCAGAAAAGTCATGGGAAATCTGTAAGGGGCTGGGAGGTCAAACTTAATTCTGGTTGCTTCCAGCTGGCTTCCCACTGTGGAGGCTGCTGTGAGAAAAGTTCCAAGAAGAAGTCTGGGACAAAATGGAACACTGTATACACACTATGTACAAGTCTTGCCATGCTTATGCAATGCTCCATATTGGAATACAGATGGAAAGCAGCTGGCCCACATGGCACAGCTAACTTCTGGGATCTGCTTTGCAAAAACAGACTAAAAAGGTCTGTGTAAAATGATCGTCCTATCTTGTGCACAAACCTTTTGATGCTGAATTCGTAATAATAAAATAATTTTTTTTTTTTTAAATGGGTTTTAGAGGTGAGTGAATTGTAGCTTTAGGCACTGAAACTCCTGAGAAGAAACAATAAAAATAAAATGGTTTAGTTTTGCGAAGAACTGTTACACTGGAAGCTAAAACCTTGTTACCTGGAAAAGCTTCTATAAAAAAGTTAGTGTTTGGTGGGTTTTTTATTTTTATTTCTTGTTTGAAGAAGATGTAATTTGCTTAATGTATGCAAGGCTGTTCAAACTTCTTCCATACAGTACACATCTAGCTCATCTTTGATCCTTACTTGTTAGAATGGCTAGCTTCTTTTAATATTTATCAAAAACACTGTGCAAACCATCTGTTTAATCACTATTGAGAAAATACTATTCTAACACAAGCACCTAATGTTTATTTTCAAGTAGATGCTAATTTGAAAACGAAAGGATTTATGTGCAAAGTCTTTTACTTGTGTAAAAGACAAATAACTCTGGAGTTGAGACGCAGTACATATTCTTTTACGAAGTTTATTTTAGCAACAATTTGCTCAAAATTAAGTCTCCATGAATAAAGTGTATTTTACAAGAGTATTGTTGCTTCTCTGTGTGGTATCTGGCTTGACAGCTCCCTACCATGACAAGAAAAATCTATATCCAGGCTGTTTTTAATTATTTGATTTAGGGTTTTTCTTCCACAGGTTTTTTGGGCTACAGAAACCTGGGAGAAACGGGTTGAACTAAGATTCATTTCTTTGCCTATCTTCTGATAAATTTGACAGAATAATTAGGAAATTAGATGAAGCCTGTCATTGTGCCAGACTTGGGAGCCCTCATTGCTCAGTAGCAAGCTAGGGGAAGGGAGTAATAACTTGCACTCCTATGGAAAATCAGAAGGATACGAGAAACACAGATGACTGAAATAAATGGCTTTATGATTCTTAGGAGAAAATAGAACAGTAGATAAGAAATAATTATATATATGCACACAGTAGAGCTGGGCACAGGAAGATTCTATTTGTTTCATGTTGTATATGATTTCTCTGAATGTAATTCCTTGTCTTGGATTATACTGACAAATAGCAAAGACATAGCATCCCAAAATGCAGTTTGTGAATAAGCTTTCTAGCATGAAGCTGATGAAATGTTGTGAGTTTCCTAATGTCACATTCTCATTAACCTACATCAACTTCTACTTTTCTCCCCGTCCCAGTTGCTGTTTGTAAAGGTATCAGTGAAGTACTCCTTTATTTTGTTGAAGCCCATTTTTTGTTCTTTCCTTAAAACAGCTTATGTACATGCCCTTCAGAAAGCAGATTAAATTTTAGTTTGCAGCTGGTAAGTGTGGTGATACTGGAGAAAGAAAAGACAACTCCTCGCTAGCAAATACTTTTTTCTCAGCACTCAAAATCCAGCTGTGTGCATGCTGTGAACTACCGAGAAAATATCTTGCTCAGGACCTGTAAACTTAATGAATAAACCCCTTTCACCTCCTGTACTGTCAAATAATAAATGTCCCCTATGTGATACTATTCCTTGGGCACAGTATGATGCTGCAGTGCTAGGAAGTATAAGCCATCTTTCTTCTGTCACTAACTACCCACCTGGGTATTATCTGAATATCATGATATCCTAGGAGATTTCAAGCTATAAATATGGGTCTTGTCACACTGGCTGTGTATCTGACAGAAGACTAGAACCAGTTAACTCTATGGAATATTTCCTAGGGAAAATAAAAACAAACAAAAAAAAAAAGACTGAAAATTGTAAACCTGTCTCATTTTATAGACAAAACTGTTTAAAGAGTACAACAGTTTTTGTAAAATAGTTCAGTGTGTATGTTTTAAGACCAAACTTAGAGCAATGCTAAACATCATTCACAAACTGTAGAGTCCTGTTAATAGTGATTAAGTGTCATTCAAAGGTGCTGCTGCTTCAGGACTGAAAGGGTGAGTCACTTGAATAATTAATCTCCTGAACTTCAACTCATTGGTAGCTTCATAAGGGGAAAGGAGCATTTGGAACAATACACAGCTGGCTTACATGTACATTTTTACAACAGAATCTTTGTGTTCAGAAGAGAACATTTTATAAATACTTCAGAAACCAGCTAGGTTCTAATCTTGGTCTGTTTCAAGCTGTTAGTGAAGCCTGTTCCTACTTTTTCTTTTAAACTTCATTTAAGAATACTTTCCAACAAAACATTGAAGGTTGAAAGAAAAACAAGAAAACAAGTAGTGTTTCTGCTTTATGCGTCGTCATTTAAATATTAGTACCTTAGAGTTAAGAATTAAAAGTTTCACAGGCCTTAAATGGGCTGCTGAAGAAGCTTCTAACGGCACTTTAAGAAGCGTATTGCAGGAATCTTGCCACTCGGTGTCACTGTCCGTTCTACTTTCGTGTTCGAGGTTCAACACTATGTTAGCTCATTTCTTGAAACGCCTCCATGCCGGTTACAGTACACGAGTTACTCTGAAGTAGTCTGCAAAGAAAGGTGGGGACACGTAAATCTATTTGGGAGGGGAGGAAATGAGTTTCCTTTCTGTTCTTTTTCCGCTTGTTCCCCCCCACCCCCCAGTGAAGAATCAGGAGCTGCTACTGATTCATCCTGGGGTTTGAAACAATTCTGAGCTTGCTTCTAGATGAAGCAGAAGTATAGATTGTCATTTCTCTTTTTGCCTGTGACTGACCGACTGCTGCCAGCCAGAAAAAGTGAGGCTGGGATACATGGTTTCTTGGGACTTAAATATAGTTTAAGTGACTTGTCCTCAGAGCGCTGCTAGAACAAATGCTTAAGCACTAAAACAAACACGAATTTGGAACTAAAACATTTCTACTTCTGAAGAAATTCGAGCATCTATTTCTTAAATAAAAGTGCTTTTAAATAAGAGTTTGGCCTATTTAATTAACCTAAGCTTATGCAGACAGGAGAGCTATGCAGAGAAACTGGGTGGTGCTTGGGGGGTGGGGTAGGGTGTGTGAACAAGGGACTAAAGCTCCTAGATGACTTTTTTAAGCATCCACACTTCAATGCTATATCTAATAACTCAATACAACTCTTGAGTCTTCATTAAGGAATCATAACCTAGAGCTTCATAACTTTGTGTTGATATTTTTCTTTACAGCTGATTTTTCTTCTGGCCACCTTTATTTTATGAATGACTGTACTCTTGTCAGGCAAGAAATGTGGACTTTGATGGTTTTCATCTTGCAGGGCCTTAGCGGAAAAAAATGTACATAACATTTGATCAGAATAATCTGTAATTAAGTGGCTGTCATCTGGCTTCTGAAGCTTTTCAAGTTAGCAACCAAAAGGCTGTATTGCAAGAAAATATTTAAATCCCTTGTGCAATGAACCGCAGTGGCAGGTTCCAAGGATACCAATATGCAGGAGCATCTCGGAACTATTTGTTTCCTTCTAATACAGTCAAGTCATATACTTGTACCTGTGTCTGCTGAAAGTGATGTTGAAACAGACTTGAGTTGAAACAATCTTTTTTTATTGATCTTTTGGACTATACATACTTACGTATCTAACTTACCAGCTATCTTGTTCTAGTCATTTAGTTTCATGTGAAATTTCCTGAGGGTAAGGTTTTGTTGTAATTAATGACAACACTTCTTATTTATAAATAGACCTACATGGTCTATTTATAACATGAAAAGATATAACATGATAACATGAAAATATAATATGATAGATAACATGAAAAATATAATTTGAAATCATCACTGTCATAAAGAACTGTTTGGTTTTTTTTGTCATACAGTCTTACAGAAGTGCATTAATGCAGCTTAGTAAGTGCCTACCAGTTGAGCTATGGTAACTTACTCTGGATGCTTCTGGACCACCCAGCCTGCACGATGTGACACCTTAGCTTATTAGTGTCCTACTACTGTGTTTAAAAGTTGTAGTTGGCAAAGAGCATGCACGTAACTAGTTACTGGAGCTTAGAAGGTTACCTCCTCACTAGAACTATTTGTGCAGCTTGAACTGAAAGGCATTCAGTTGTTTGTTCATGTCCAATTCATGGAGGATTATTTTCTCTATCATTCTATGGTTAAATCTGAGCCTTGAACTCTTCATAACTTCAAAAACTGGTTTATTTTGGCTGAGAAGAGATTTTGAAGTTAGAAGTTTAACTTGATAACAAGAGGGCAACAAGAATGGTGATTACTCATGTTGTCAGCATGATAAGATGACAATGATGATGGATGATTTCCAGGCATCTTCTGGTACCACTTCACAAGAACGCCTTTTCAACACAATTGTCTCTTGTTAACTAGAGCTGGGGAATATGTATACAAACATCACTTAAAATTCAGCTGAATGTTGAGTGATAGAGCTGCTCTGAAAAAGTTTTGCTATGGGACCATCCATGCTTTGCCACTTTGACAGCAAAGTGCTATACTATACTATACAATTCTTTGAGGAAGAAAGAATACCTGCATTTGGTAGATCATTTAACAGTACTCATCCTCAACTTTTTAGAGTCAATCTCAGAAGGATTTTTAAGAATTTAAGATTTTAATAATCAGGTAATACTGAGAGAAAGTCAGGAGCACTGTTGCTCGCAGATTGTCAAATCTGCTCACAGATTCGTGATAGAAATCCTGACTCTGAGAGCAATGTAATATTTGTACAGGCATGGCTTGACTCTGGATATTTTAATTTCTGCTCAAGCTTTCTTCATTTCTCCTGATCTAGAGCACTTAGTTTTGAATTTACTAGTTAAACAAAAAGACTTATCAGAGGGGGGAGGATAAGGAGAAGAAAGGGAAAGAGGAGGGGAGATGTTTGTTGGGGTTTTCTAATCCAGTACCTGAAATGGGTGGGAATGCCTCAGGTTGCCACTGTGTATTGAACAGTGTATAATAAGCGTGTGCTTTGACACTTAAGGAGAGTGAGCCTAGAAATATTTGGAAGATACTAGTTAACCTTTTAACCACAACATATGAGGAAAAAGGATTCCAGTTATTTAGTTACAATTTTCATTTCCAGGGTGACTTGCTGAAAGAGTAGAAAGGTCAGCAAGGGAGGAATGCAATACAAACTGGTTTTCCAGCTATTTGCTCACCTGTGCAGGTATGTAATGATCAGAGCTCTAGGAGAGGAGGAGAAATGCAGTTCCAGATTAATATATCTTGAATTGCAAAATTGTGTTGCTGTAACAGCAAACCTGGTTTTACATGGAGGACTGAAAGAATCTTTACCTGCTGCTCCAGCAGGCAGATTTGTCATCTCCATATTAAGAAAGGATTAATCAATACATGAACAGTGTCTTGTATCATGGAAGCATTAGGGCTAACCAAACAGTAAGTTTGAACTGTGAAGTTACAAGCAAATTTGCATGTTACATCATGTATTACTTTAAAAAAAAAAAAAAGCATGTTCAGATCAACAGCAAAATTTTGAATTTGAGCAGTAAACAAACATGATTTTGTTACAGCGTTTGGCAATAGCAACATAGTTATATAGTCAGTTATGCCTTACATGCCCCAAGTCACGTGTCGTTTGTGACTCATTTCGTTTCTACAACAGATTCTACTGTTCTGCAGACCACAACAGTATAAAGGGATGTCAACTGAAAGGCAAGAAACAAGTATTGCATTGTTAGAAGGAAAAAAAAACAAAACACATTTTAAGTTATTCATGACTTTTTCTTTTATCATCTCTCTCTAAAGGCTATGAAACTCTTCTTGGTAAGAGCTGCTTCTCTTGTCTCTGGTATAGATGGAAAATAAAAACCTACATTTTTGACTTTGGTTATAACTTGGTCTTCAGTTAGTGGCATCTGCAGGTACAGCAGTTGTTGAGGGAACGGAGGTGGGCCATGATTACAGCTGTATGATTAGCAGCTTCTGTCTTCCCATGAAAGAACTATTAATGAAATGAAACAATAAAGTGATCATATAAAAGAGGGCTTTCTTACATAGTAGCTGTGGTACTTCAGTGTGGTGCTGGAGAGGAAGAATCTCATCTCTGCTTTAACTTCTACTAGGTATTCTACACTGGCCTTAAACAAGAAGTATGCAGGGTGGAGCAGATGCTGAGGAGAACTTGGTTTAGATACTTCTTCAGACTTTATCAAATATGTGCTTTTTTTCCTGAGGAATTTTCCAGAACAGTAGTAATTGCTTTTTTACCTGTTATTTATCATTTGCAGAACTGTTGATTTTGGTTTAATGTAACTGGTGGTAGTTGGCTGGTAGAGCATGTTGTGCATTGTTAATATTAACTTACAAGAGATACTAAGCTGCCATAGCTTTTGCAATGGGAATTGTTTTCAATAGCTGTAGATAAATGCTTTAAAAAGGGAAGTTGTAAAAATGACCACTAAGTGATTAAAAGCAATGCTACTCATAGAAGAGTTATAGTAGTCAGGATCTATTTCTGGAAGCTGGAGTGTCAGGTACTGTCTAACATTCACTCCAGTTATTTTTATCTGTCAGGTGTCAGTGGGTGTCTTGGAAATGCTCTTTGTGTCCTGACACAACAAACAGTGATTGCAGAGTGCTGGCTAAGCACTGGGTATCATTTTTTTGTTTTCCATTACATACAGTGCTGGAGGGTTTAAGATGTTCTATGAAAATGCAGATAAGGAGCCATAGTAGCTCTGGGCATAAGGATAAAGTCATACTGGTTTGATTCTTAAACCTTGCCTAAATGTTGTACGAGGGGTTTCTAATCTTTGGGGTTTTTTTAAAGCTGCTAAAGCCTGTCCCAGTGTGATGATGCTTGCTGTTATGGCTTATCTACAATTTGTTTTAGTCAATTTTCTTGACTGTCTTTCCAAGGTGTTTAATAACTTCAATATAAAGTAGGCAACGTTTTGTCTGCCTTCTCATAATGTACTGGTAGATATATATATGTAAAACTCAGCCAGAAAATAATGCTATCCAACTGTAATTTAACAGATGAGTAAAACAACAGGATATTTCTTGTATCTTGCATGACTGACACTTGAGAAATAAGCTGATTGGATGAAAGAAGTGTTAACATCAAGACAAAGTATAAAAATATTTTATGTTGGACTATTCTGTTTTACTAAGACCTGAAGACCTGGGCCCTATCAAATTGCACTTTAATATGCATGTTTTTAGTATCTAATGTAACTATAAATTTCTATCCTTGAATTGCTACATGAAAGTAATTCAAGATAGGTATTTGGCAGGATTTGTATAACAAAGTTTAAGACTAATAAAAAAGCCCCCAAAGAAATACCAACAGTTGAATTTATCTTAAAAGTTACTGCTAAAAAATCTTTTTGCATTTCTCTTCTTAACAAGCACCTCTACTTCTGCAGGGTTACATTTTTGCTGTAGCTGTATACTTGCAAAAGACTTGGAATCGCTGTCTTAAACATACTTACCTTCAATCTTTTTTGCAAGGAACCTAAACTCTAAGATGAGTTAACAGCATTAGTTAGTATTCTTCTAATCTGTTGTGACTTTTCTAAAGCTTTAGAAAAATACAGGGTTTTTTCAGGCTCTGTGGCAAGGTGTTTAGTCTCAAAAGAAACATCATATGTTTAATCTCTTTAGTTTTGGAATCACAGAACATGTATTATGATCAGACTGCAAGATCTTTTTATAGTAAGAACAGATCATAGAATTGTAGCACTTTCTGTCTTTCTTCTGAGTCCCTTATCTGACATGGTGTTACCAGATATCTCAGAAAGAATCTTAATTATAATCATAGAATCATAGAATGATTTGGTTTGGAAGGGACCCTGAAAATCACTTAGTACCAACCCTGCTGCCATGAGCAGGGACACCTTTCACTAGATCGGGTTGCTCAAAGCCCTGTCCAACCTGGCCTTGAACACTTCCAGGGATCAGGTGGACACAACTTCCCTAGGCAACCTGTTCCGGTGTCTCATCACCTTCACAGTGAAGGATTTCTCCCTAATATCTAATCTAAATCTAATTTCTTCCATTTTAAAGCCATTCTTGCTTGTCCTATCCCTATATATCCTTGTAAAAAGTCCCTCTTCACATTCTTAGAGGCCTTCTTAGCTACAGGAAGGCCGCTGTGTCCTAGGATAGAAACTGAAACCACCTGAAAGTGTCGTCATGAGAGGCATATGAATCATTAGAAAATTTCCACTCCAGCATGTAATCATAGTGTCTGTCTCTTATTTGAAAACTGTGTAGTAACTTCATATTTCCCCTTCTTCAGAATCCTCTAATGTGAATGCAACTCTGTATGGTGATGTTTAAGCTTTGTTTCTGACGCTTGGAAAGAGAGTTGTGAAAAAACTACTGAAATCCAGGCATGAGGTGGACATGTAAATACCATCTGGTATGAACAACTCCCTTGGGAAAAGGAAGCACTGTACAGAGCTGTGTGAAAATAAATTTGGAATAAACAGCAGAATAAGTATCAATGCAGCTGAATGGACAAAGTCCAGATGTGCATTTGCAACACAAATCTCTGAGTAAATTATAACTAGAATATGCAGGCCAAATACAGAATGTAGAATAAAAGTTATTACAATCCTTGTCACTAAATAAAAAATGTTTCCTTTTCTTTCTAGACAGCCACTTCTCTAATCTTGCTTGCTTCATCTTTATCTGGGTCTTGCAAGGTCTGAAGTTAAATGTCACATTATTATTGAGGTCACGTAGGGTACCTGAAATTGTACCTGAATTCTATGGTCACTAAATAATTAGGGAGGGGGAGAGGGAGAAAACACCAGACCTGCTATTTCTAACCTCAAGCCTGGCTTCTTAGCATATGAAAGATATCTAAACTTTAGTTTGGGGTTTGTTTTTTTTTTTTTTTCTTTAATTAAAATCCTTACTTGCTTTATTTAAACAACAGAATAATATGGAAAATATTAATCCTATGTGGGTATCTACTTGTGATGAGCTGTAGCTAATGTGGGATCACAGCCTTATACTTTGGCACCACATTATAACTCTTATTATAAAAACAACAAAATAGTCTTTAAATATTGGCCTTAATTCTGGTTTTGGCTACAAAGATTTTTCAATGAGCAAAAAAATCTTCTTCTCTAATATCACTGGGAGAATTGAGATGGAAGTCATGGGAAACAGCAAACTTAGGGAATGTTATAATATTTTGATATCAGACTATGAATATCAAAGTGAAAGTATTTACAATCTGTTTAGTTATCCATGAGAAATGCAGTAACTTCTACAGTGTCAAGAATTATAAGAGTTAGAAGAAGATAGTAAAACTGTAGTCCATTCTTACTTCTGCCACATGGCCATGGGTTTGGATTTATTCCATGAGACAATTATGCAAGTTACCTGTGTCTTCAGTTTGCCTTTTTAGTTGGTTTAGTTTGTTGGTTTGGGGTTGGGTTTTTTTAGTGGGGGAGGGACTAGGGTGGATGGCGATTGCTTGGGGTTTTTTTGAGTTTCTTAAAGAACAAGTACTCTGTAACACAGCATGATGGCTGAAAATCTGAACCTGTTCAAATCAGAGATAAAACCTTCCTCAATATCATGGCGTCATGATTTTATCCAGTAATTGGAGAGTTCTTCATCCTTAGTTATGTGCCTATAGGCATATGAAAACCAGAGCTTGATTTCAGGAAGGAAGATGGGCTCTCCTGAATTTAATCTCCATCTGTATGTGACTCTGTAAAATGTCAGAAATCTCTTTCTACTCTGGTCTGAGGTTTCACCTCAACAAATTACTGAACTGCAATCTGTATTCTGTAATATGATATATGCCTGAAAACTTTACCACTCTACCTACATTTTCAGTGGTGGTCACCTAGGAAATGTAAACTGGGAAAAAAAATAGCCTGAGGACAATAATATTCTTCCTCCACAATACTGGTCCCGCAACTGGACCAGCTCCATGGCTTTGGGTAGGGATAATCTTTGAAATGGCTGTCTTAAACCCATTGGAGTTAGGAGCTTCTCTCACTTTCTTGGTAAAGAATGAAACTACATAGAAGATCAGACTGCAAAAGAATAACAATAATAAAAAATATCTGAAATTGCTGCTTGAAATTGAGCTCTTTGTCCAGCAAAGTCTTGAAGACTTCAAGGATGGAGACTGTGCATTGTCTTTGGGTAACTTGCTCCAGTGTTCCATCACCCTCTTGAAGGAACAAGTTTTCTAAATTCCAGATTGAAACTCCCAAACCTCAACTATTGGCTATGACAAAAATTCTTATTCATTCTTACTACATTCAGTGTCTCTTGTGTGAAAAAATTATTAATGCCTATGCTGGTCAGCACTGATGAGAAAAAAGAGACCTAGGTTCTTATGCCATTCTAAACTAAATCTTTAGAACTGGGGTCTCTATTACTAAATGTTTTAATATCCAGACTTGTAAGCATTCTGGAAGAAGTTTGTTCTTTCCAATAACATTGTGGGTTTGTGTAAAATAATTACATAATAACCTAATATGTAGAAATTATTTCTACTCATCTGAACCTGGTAAGTTTCAGCTCGGTTCTGGTTCATGTCCTAATGAATAATAATAAAATGTAAAACAAGTCACCACAAAAGATTTAGAATTCCACTGTTCTTTTTCCTTTGCTACTGTATGTGCCAGTTTGTACTGTGCAGAATGGGGTAGTGAGGATGCCTTTCTGAAAGTTGCTTTAGCTGTATTTTGAGCATGATAGTTGTCCTCCTTAGTGCCACGAGAAGCGAAGCAGTTCTCTGTGGTGAAATGTTAAGTATAACTCGTATAACCGTCACTTTTGTGCAGATTAAATTGGTGATATAACCATAACCCACCAAATTCAGAGTTCTGAATAAATAAGTGAAGACATCTTTCACTCTACAATATTTTATCTAATTCATTATTTCTTAGCAGTACTTAAGATATATCAGTGTTTTCCTTGTATCTTTACCAGTCTGAAACCTAACGTTTTCTTTTGGGTTGGTAAGAAAGGAAAATTTGCAAGGCAATTGATGCTTGAAAAAAGAAAAACAATCCTCTTCATTTTAATAACTGCTAAACCATATTACACCTTATAATTAAACACAGGGAAAGCTAATTTGAATTTCCTGCAGTGACATGGGAGTCTAACTTCCTTTCTAGAAAGATGTCTCAACAAAGCGTATTGGGTTGCTTCCATTTCGGTGCCTAGTTCTCAGAAGAGATGTGATTATTTTTGCTTGCAGTATAAATAGGACACCAGTGCAATGCTCTTGGTGCTGGCAAGAGCTGATGTGGCCATTGAAGTGCTGCACATGATCCAAAGAGAGGAAGCACTGCCCACGCATAAAGGGCAAGGAGGTTAGACATAACTATTTTGTCAATGAAAAAACAGGATCTTCAGAAAAATGTATGAGAATTACTTCATCCACGAGCTGTAAACAAACTTGTCCTAGCAACAGGAATGCATTAGAAATTGTATTGACATAAACACCATTAACATAAGGGCTTAAAAACCGTGTGCTTAGTAAAAGTTTGGAAAGCAGTTTATTCAGTGTGCTAAGTAATATGCTAGCACAATGATGCATCTCCAGAAGAACTGTAGAAAGCAAATCTGTTTTTTTCCTGGAAGTTTCTAAGAACCTTAGGCTGGCATTAACTAATAATCACACACAGAAGTGTGAGTCAACTGGAAAATGCTTAAGATTTTGCCAGCTTTCTCTGGAGCAGCTTATAAAACATTTTCTCACTGCAGCCTCTTATTTCACAAATCAAGCTCATCACAGCAGCAGAGGAGTATATATATATATTTTTTTAAAATATATTCCTCCCCACCTGCAACCCCTTAATGCAGCAAATATGCAGAGGAGTATTTATTAACTGTTCCCCAGTGGGATACTGTTAGATGTACTTCAGGCCTGTTGTAGTCTATAGGTCTGTCTTGCACTTTTTTCATTATCTTCTTCCCTATAATTATATAACTCTGTGAAATTGTT
This sequence comes from Strigops habroptila, assembly GCF_004027225.2. Lineage (NCBI taxonomy): Eukaryota > Metazoa > Chordata > Aves > Psittaciformes > Psittacidae > Strigops > Strigops habroptila. The sequence goes on along the minus strand of NC_044283.2, from coordinate 29,845,327 downwards.
GTTTTTATGGGAAGTATGCTTATGGTAAATGATTAATCTAGCCTCTGAGACTTTATTAGTTAGGCTAGGCATCCTTCATAGCCAGACTTCTGAAACGAAAATTTTTTTTCACGGTATTTATGTTATGGTACAGGAGTGCATTTTTTTTTTTTTTTTTTTTTTTGTAGGCTTTCTTAAAAATACCTTTAAGTTCATTTCTGCAATCTCTTTAGTTAGATACACCAAGGTGACTCTGAAGAGGGCTGTGTCAAGTTCTCTTTTGACAGCCTTTGTTACAAAGAAATGTGAAGTAGGCTCCTGATGAATGCTAGTGGTGGTACTTTTTACCCTGGAGAGATGGTGAGAGCTCTGCTGTTTTCCTACTGATCAGGAGAACTAATTCCACACAGAAGCCTGTATATCACCAGAGCAAAAAGTGATAGGACACCACACATCATCAATATTTTATTGAAATGCAGAATCCATGGGAGCTCCATGCGAGCTGCCTACAAGATCTGTACTTGAGCATGGAAAAGTAAGGAAAATTATCAGATCTTGTATGTTTTCTAGAGATGCATGTTGAGCTCTTTTGGCTGGAAGGGGAAAAGAATAGAAAACACTGATATTGTAAGGTTTATATCTTAGTATTGTTAAGTGCCACCGAACTCTGATTCTAGTCAGATTTGTTTCTGACAGCTGGAGTCTGTTTATAGCTTGTAAATGAAATGCACTTTCCAATAATTAAAGTGCTTTGTGTCTCTCTCTGAAGTGCTAATCAGTTTGATGTGCAGGTATTGTTAAGCGCTGGTTACAGTTCTCCAACACAATACCAGTAAATCAAATCAGTGTTTGCAGAAAGATGGCATTTTATGGAATTTAATTTGCTTTATCAAAGGACATTTTCCATTTACAAAATGCTACAATTTAATGTGATTAAGGAACAGCTGTATAAAGGACTTGTACCTATTACAGACTAGTAATAGCTATCAAATAGCAGAAGTGTAACTGCAAGTTTGGGAATCTAACAGCAGGAAAGGGGTTTGCTTGCAATTTATTTACTTAAAAGACAATACCTTTTCTGTCTGGTGTCACTTTTCCACAAAGTAATCTTTAAAGTAGATGAAAATGAGTTAGTAATTTAATATGAGCAATGCACAAGGCAGAAGGTGAAATAGCATTTCAACTGTATATTAGATCAATGAAACAAGGGCTTAGGTAAAATTAGTCTGTTAGATCAGAATAATTAAGTTCTAAGATCTACCAGGATGCAATTACTTCATACAAAGAGCAGAACCAAAGTACTTGGAGAACTCTAGTACACCTGACACAGAAGTTTTGTTCTTACAGCTATGAAAAGCAGACTTGAATGCTCAAAATTTTTGTATCAACTTGAGAAACGAACAAGTTTAATTTAGATAAGTAGCCCGTATTCTTTTAGTTGCTCTAAAGTTAAAGGCAAAGGCCTTTGAATGGAGGAAGCAAGCATATATGTGAAATTTAATTAAAATTTAAGAGATAAACAAATGTCATATTGCTTTTAACACTCTCATTAACAGAATGGCGTTCATACTTGTATTGACATAAATAATTCCTATCAGTAATTGTTTTGAACTGCTTTACAAGTTATTGTATGCTTGTCCTTTGGATAAAATTATTTCTGACAGCAACATGCTTCACTTCTTCATGCTCAATATGCAGAACTTGCACTGAAAACTTTGTGTAGACATGTGCAGATTACCTCACTCTGCCAATAAATAATCTAAGGAGGGTTGATTTTGTATTATATTTTTAAAAAAAACCAAACCAAAACAAAAACAACCCTGTTCTTAAAGCCTCCTAGATAAGGTGGAAGACTTTTTCCCTCTTTACTGGTAGATCCATGCTGGGTATTGGAAAACCTTGCTATAATTTAAATTTATTTCTTGTTATACTATCTGCTATAAAGATGAGGAACACCATTGTTCTTGCTTTTGGCATAGTTAAATATTATCATTCTCTTCCCCTGCTGCTCTTCCTTCACCTTCTGCCTTGAGTTAAGCAACTGTAAATTCTTTTCATTTCTTTTGAAATAATATCCTCAAAATTCTACTCTAGACAAGGTTGTTACCTGCTATTCAGGTTATGCTCACATTTGATCTTTCTACGATTAGGTTTGTTCTTTTATTTGTCTTTTGAGTAGCTCAGATTCTTGGGTGTTGTATCCCTGTTGGGGTAGCTTCAAAACAGGGTGTGGTAAGCACAAAGGCCACTTCATGACTTGCTGGCTGAGGCACTTGCATGGAGTTGGGAAACGCATGTTGTATGTGAAGGGAAGGGAGTTGAATTTCTCCCACACCCCAGATGAATGCTGGAGTTTATAGAGAAGAAAGGTATGATTGTTTGTACCTGCTGTGAGGTGGCTAAGAAGAAAGCTATAAGAGTGCCAGATAAATAGTCACTTGAAGGAAAAGAACATCAATTTCCTGGCCCAGTTTTGCACCTTAAAAGTACTAGATGGCAAAATTCTCAGCCTTGCCCTTGATTGAACACCTGTGAGTATGTACGAAAGTGAATCTAGAGGCAGGTAGGGAAATTTATTTTTATCTATTCTGTTTATTACTGCAGAGGTTTTCCTCGTTTAGGCATTATCTGAGACTTGGGAGAGGTGCTTTTAGTTTGAGTATCTATAATGTATCAAAGTCCTACTTTTAACTTGCCAGTTTTGCATTAGATCTAGACATAAATTTTGCTTTGTTTTGCTTTTTATCTGTAAATGAGGTAAGGGAAGTGCAGGATGATTTAATAAAGGTTGATAGGCTCACTTAGTCCAGTAATGGGATCTGTGTACATGACCATCCTTCTTATAGCTCCACTAAAATGTGGAATACTGGGACACTTCTCCACCTTTTGTCACCTTCACTGCCATAACCTTGCCAGATGTCTCTCAGTCAACATATCAATTCTCACGTATGTTGTCTATATTTGAAGTGACCACACATACTCTCCAAGGTTTTTTGCTCATAAATCTTGATAATAATCACTATAAACATCACCACTCTTTGTCAGAGAGCTTGCAGGAAGCTATTTTTTATGTTATTGGGTTAACATATTACAGAGCTTCTTCATTAGATCTGTGCTGCTGCTGTACTGGGGAAATTGGTGATTGCTCATAGGGCAGATATGCATCTGCTCTTTATGCAGCTTACCATTTAGGATGAAGAAACACTTTATTTTTTTATTTTATTGTAAGGTAAGGATTGGTATGCTTGACTTTGAGTTTCTGCTTCTCAGATTAATTGCTTAGAATCAGTAACGGACCCAGTCACACTATTTTACCACACCCATATAGACTAAGCAATTTTCTCATATTTACCTTTTGTGACTCTCCTTTTTGAGATAGATATATATAGTGTATATGTAGACATATATACATAGTATTTCCCTGTAAAGCATACTGCAGTTTTCAGCCTATTTATCAAAGCTTTAGCATATAGGAAATATTTGAATCCATGTCTATGTATGTACATATACTTAACCCCTACATCTTAAACTAATCATCCAAAAGCTTGTGACAATAAATGTAGAGTGGTTTCCTCGTCTGCAGCAGCCTTTTTTAAAGGGAAGATTCCCTGGTGAATTCATTATTAAGCAGAAGTCCCACCCCTATGAAACTGCTGTAGACACATAACAGGATTGCTGCTCAAGAGTTTACTAGGATGCAAGTAAAATTGTTCCAGTCAGTCAGAAGCAAGCATCTTTGACTAAGGTAGGAGAATGTTTTCTTCTATACATCTCATAACAAAACAAGGAAGCATTTCTAATTTTTTTTTTCTGTAAATAAAATTCCTTTAGATATTGCAGTATCGGTTCAATTTATATTACAAATAAAAAGTGATCTTTTAAATACTTCTACAGAGCCAGGTTTAGAGTATCTTATTAGGATTATTGTGTTCCTATTCAACCAACTAATAGATGTAAAGATTGCTTTACTCTTTGGAGAGGAAATACAATTCAAAAACATTTAAATATAGCAGTGGCAGGGCTTTTAAACTTCAAAGATTAAATTACTTGATTTTGATACATGATATTTAGGATTTGTTTGTAGCTTTACATTGTTTCCTTATATCTTGTAATTGTTTAGCAACAAGTGAATGACAATTTTAGTTTCAAAATCTTGTCTGCTGCATGTTATCTCTTGAATAAGGGTACATACTTTGTCTCTGAATCAGTTTTGATAATAGCAATTTGCTGTACTTATAGAAACAGTTTGAAATGAATCTTCTAATTTAATTAGCTAATGTGTTAAATATTAATGTAATTCTAGAAAAACAAATTAGCTGGATCTAATAACCTAATGGCATCGAAATGCTCTCAAAATGTAGTGCTGTCTAATCAACATGGTGACAAATGAAATGATCTGTGGCCTTCAAGGTTAGGAGTTAATTGAATGAACGGACAGTATTTTTCCCTTTTTTTTCTTTTTTTTTTTTTTTTTTTTTTGTTTTTGCCCCCTAAACAGCTGCTCATATATTCCTAATGGAGAGCTTGGTTTTATTCTTCCTTAAAGTAATTGCACATTCATCCCTAATTGAAATTCCCTAGTTTTATCCAGCAAGTTGCTTTTAGGCAGGGCAAGGGTCTTTGACATTTATACTCTGGAGATTTAAGTTGTCAATATGATGTATAGAGCACCTACTTGTAACTGTAAGTGACTAAAAATCTTTTAACCTACACTTATAATGTTCATCTAATCTTACATTCTAATAGCCTGAGTGAGTGCTGGGAAACACCTCAATTTATGAAATATATTCCATGTTTCAGATACTGCTTGCTCTCCACATTACTGTATGAGGAAATATAACACAGTTTAATTTTGTTGAAGCAGATTTTTTTTTTTTTTAGTGTATTTGCACAACCAGCTACATAGAGCATAAATTGCTTTACTGATGGCCAGGACAAGACTATGTAATGAGATCTAGACTCTTCTTAGAATCCTAGTAAGTAAGGACTTATTGCTAGTAATCCCAGTATCCTAGAATCCTAGTAAGTAATTATTACTAGTAAGTGATGTTCAGGTGATCATCCTTACCTCAATAAAACTAGGAAAGCCAGTTGCTTTTCTTGCACTTACTCCAACTGCTCCATCTCTGGGGGACACAGTGGTCAGAATTAACTTCATTTTTGACTGCTATCCCTGCACACCCACTTGTTCTTGGTGGGAGCCCACATCTGTCAGTTCTGGCTCTGAGCAACTAGATCTAGTGGAAGGTGCCCCTGCTCATTGCAGGTGGGTTGGACTAGATGAACTTTGGAGGTCCCTTCCAACCCAAAGTATTCTATATTTCTATGTCTTCTCATCTCTCCTCTAACAGCAGCCATCCTGAAAGTCTGGATTTAACATTGTCTTGGACTGGGTAAGGTAAGGAAACAAAGATTCAGGATTGTCTCAGTGGCAACCATGTACCACAAAAATTACAGCCACTGGGCAGCTTGGCAACCCTAGTTTCACTTTTCAAGCCCAGGACCCTTTCTGGATTGACTTAGACATGTTGTGGTTCGTTGTGTACCATGGTATACGAACATGTGCCAAATAGTATTGACAGGCGGATTGGCTTTGCTTCCTGTGGTTTTGAGGGCTCAGTTATGCTATATCCAGAAAACAATAGTTCATCCATATCCCTTCACATACATGTGTTTATACAAGATGACACTCATTCTTTAAACCTTTGAAATGTGAAGGAATCTTTGAAATGCAACACTGTTCATGTACTTCTTAAGAAAGAAGCTCTTAAGAGCTTTTCAATGGTTACATGGTTAGACAACGCATCACAGTCCGTATCAATGCATGCAGGAACAATGAGGTAGCTATTCATTTTCTATGTAGTATGCTTCAAGTACTTGTAGTTCTACCCCTGGTTTTATTTACTGTACATATAGCTTCCCTGTGGTAAAGTCTTGTCGAAAGGTTTCTAACATTTTTAGTAATCAGTTTTACAGAACAGGTCTGGATAACTTAGTCATGGTGTTAACTCTATTTAGACTCTCCTAATGCTACTGCAGTTATTCAGCTTTATTTGACTTTATAGTCACTAGTTGGGAGCTCTATTGGCATCAGCAAAAATCACACAAGTGTAATTATGTATATCTTGCTAGAAACTGGTATAAACTAGAGTAATATTTTTCAGCCAGCTCTCTGATACTCTAGGTTTATGCCTTGACTTTATATCAATGAAAACAGCTTCATCTCAGTCATACACTGGGAGATGCCACAGGTATCTTTCCTCACCACAAGGACTGCTGGTCCAGAAAGGACAAAAGTTACTTTCTGGACAGTTTCACAGACTTTTTGGCACCTGAAAGAGTAGTAGAAGCCTACATGTAAGTAACTGAAAATCGAGCTCTGTTATCCAGAGATTTTTTTCAGTAAATGAGCGCACTTGCCAGCACAGCTGCTTTGTTCATAAATCAAGTCTGAGGTGGCTTGTGCCTCAACCTTGCCTTCCTGCTTTAGTTTGGGCTTTAAAAAGGAAGCCTCTGGAAGCACCAGTAATGTTAAACATGACTTGCACACTCTCCGTTCCCTCTACAATAGCTGTTGACAACTGAACAGCCTTGAATGCTATAAAAGATATAGCTATGCATAAGATTAAGAGTTGATGGTTTGAATCTATTAAATATGCCATAATTTTCTGGATTTCATGCAGTTGCCAGTCATTATTTATGAGTTCTATCAAACATCTAATTAGTGAATTTTAAATTTGACAGAGCCGTAGTGCAGAGTGGGCTTACTCCTGGCACTTCCTGATGTTGATGTTTTATCACTTAAGTCTTCCCTCAAAGCTTTTCTGATGACTCCTCTTGGTTCTGGACTTTGATCAGGCTGAGCAGGTGAGCCTTTTAACAGGTTGTGTCAGATGGTGATGAAGGTGTTTCTCACCTTCAGTTAGGAAATACTATGGTTAGACTCTTACTGCTTCTGTATTTCCGTCTTGCTCTCTCCTCCTTGCTGGGTGGGATTTGAGTGCTCTACCCAGGTTACCATTTAGGCCAGAGACACTAAGATTGTGATAGTTACTTGGAAACTGGGCTACTAACTAGCATTGATCTACACTTCTATAGTGCCTTGGGCTGAGAAAAGCATATGGCTATCAACTTCTTAAAAAATAACTTAATAAAGACTAAAAAAATCTACAAGTCAAAAGCTAATTCCAGCCTTTGTGAGTATGAGGGCAGCTATCTTGAACTGGGGACATTTAGAGTATGTGCAGACATTGATCAAGATACTGTAATACAAAATATTTGGGAGGAACTTCTATATTTTCTTAGATTGTCAGAATGAGACAATGTTTGAGTTGCCTTTGTCAAGGATGGGAAAAGGTTTATGAGGAGAATAAGAAGAATGATTTTGACTCTTGAATTAAGTCAAATAAATTGAGGAAGAAAAATAATGTAGCATTAAGGTACTGGGTGCATCTTTTTTTTTTTTTTTTTTTAATCCCCCTTGATGTAAAACACAGATCTGTTACTTTGACACAAAAGGGAAGCATTTTCTGTTTCTCATGCCAGGAGTGATCAAGTAAATCTCTGTCAGGTGGATCTAATGTTTGCAGAAAGGCAATTCCTGTAAGAAGCATCCAATTAGCCTACTTATGTCACTTAGTACTCTGTGCTTTAGTGTTCTCTGACTATAGATTAGTTTCTGTGCTCTAATTCCTGTCATTAATATTCAATCTCCATAAGCGTGCTTTGCTTTGCATTATTTATCAAGTTTTAAAAGTGTTATAGCAAGTTTCAACTAGGAAACAGGCAAAACTGTTGTCCAAAAGTGCTTCTCACCTAAGCAACTCACATACTGAAGAAACATGGAAAATGCTACCTAAAAGCAACTAAAGGCAATGCTACCTAAAGGCAACTTTAGAGAGTAGCGTCATGCTTCTTGCTTGCTTTTTTTTACCTGTCTGTATACACAGCTGTTTCCTTAAATGCTAAGAACATGACCAAGTTTCTATAGATTTGAATTTTGAAAATTGGAAAACAAAACCTCAAAGTATATCAAAGAGACTCTTGTTACCAGAATGGGAATCAAGCAACTAAGAGTTAAAAGACCTCATGTAGATGTTTCTATAGTTTGTTGTGTTTCTATAGTTTGCTGTGCAGAATAAAATCGGATCCTCTAACTGATGAATGTAAATTCACTAATGCAAATCTACTAATTAATCTATGCTATTACTTGCTAAATAGTATTAATAGTTTCAATAATACACCTGAATATACCTGAAATTCTTTTTTATAACAATTTCTGGTTTTGGTTGTGGGGTTTTTTTTTTGTTTGTTTGTTTTGTTTTGTGGGTTTTTTTTTTTTTTTTTTTGTATGAAGGACATTTGGATTGGGTAAAGAAACAGAGGTATGTGGACTAATTTTGGGAAATACAAGCTTTTACCAAGAACATTGGATCAGGCCAGTCACTGAGTTTGGAGACAACCAATTTTAACATATTTGCTTTGATTGAAATAATATTTTTGTCAGCCTGAATATCTGGCATTTAGGATTTGAGGAGAAAAATACATGATTTGGAGAAAGTGAATAAAGTTTTCTGGTCATCAGTTAAACTTTACACTTATATAGGAATATCCTAGAGGTGATGTAATGAATGAGTTGAGGGAAACTAGAAATTGCTGAAGGATATTGTCATAGACTTATCCACACTTGTGGTTTAGGAATACATCTAATGTTGATTTCATAAAGCCAGTGGTTTCTATGAGTCACTTTTAAGGCACTTAGTAACCATGTGAAAGTGAATTTGAATTTTATCAATTTCTTTGCTTTCTTTAGCGAATAAGTTATTTACTATGGCAGATAATAATGTAGCCCCAAAACAACTCGTTTTTAAATTATTAAATTTGAAAGGTTGGTTTTCTATGTACTTGATAGTCAAATACCCTCTAAATGAAGACACAAGGAAGATATACAGTCACACATTTAAACCAATCAAGTCTTTAAAAGGTTTGTGCTGTTTCATTTACAAAGATGCAAGCGTGTTTTGTGCAGAAACCCACTTTATTCTATTTCCACCATGAAACACCTGCTTTAAAGGCATATGAAGCTTCTCTAAATGTAGTATTTAATGATTTAGCTGTTCAAAATCCAAAGCTTATAAAGATTTAGACATATAATCATAGAGCACAAATGAAAGCAACCAAATGATGCCTGGAAATGAAAGGCTTTGTGCTTCCCCCGTGTCCTGCAGAGCACCCTGTCAATCACTCACTTTCCAAACATTAACCTAAGATTTATTTTTTATTTTAAATATATAATTTTATTTGTGTCAAAATAAAACAGCAAACCCACACTTTGTTTTCCCCAGAACACTGACATAACTAATGCTAGAATTAGAAAGGGAGGAGGGACTGTGTGCATGAACTGGGCTCTGTGAGTCCTACTGGCTGAGCCTATTTTATTCCTGAGGTATATCTATAACTCTTCCCATAACCCCCAAACCTATTGCAGTAGGTGACTGGGATACATACAGGGGGTATAAGGGACAAAATTCTGCTTTCTTTTGTCAGCTTTGTAAGACTTCGTACAGAGAATGTTTCTGTCTGTTCATAACTGTAGACCCCGCTGTTCTGAAATATTAAGCTTATTTTCTCCATGGGGCATCTAAATAACCTTGTAGCCCAAATAATGAGGAAGGCTTCTCTGGTTCAGCACTGGAGAGAAAATCCTTTGCTTTTCAAAGGATTGAACCCTCATGTACAATGTTTAACATTGTTCTGGATGCAGAAGGGTTAAGCAGCATGCCTGGGAAGATGGTAAGTGTTGGTTTCAATGCTGTTTCCAATTAGGTTCGATAAAGAATTGTATACAAGAATCAACAGTCAAGGGCAATGGGGAGCTGTTTCAGAAAAAAAGAACAGATGGTGAAGACAGATTTATGCTCCAGCTGATTGGTATAATAAGCTAGAGGAAATAATGCAGGTGAAAGCAAAGCATTTTAAACAATGTTCTAAGCATATTTTTGCTGTGCTTTTTATGCGTGGGCTGCATTATTCTGTGGAACAGCTGACATGCAGTTTTGAATGTACCTGCACCTGGCCTGGGAGAGAAGCTGTGGCTGGCCTGAGTCACTTAAGCATTAGCACATGTTATATACTGAAATAAGGAATGCATTTCTATTAGTACTTTTATTATTAGTACTTTTCTATTTGTATGAAACTTAAAGACCAACTTGAAAATTCAAGGAAACATTTTTTTAAACATAATTTGCATCTTCTATTATTAATTTCCCTCTTTCTAAGGTCCCCCCAAAAGCATGGAACCAATTATAACAAAAGTATTTTAAATCTATTTCCCAAAGCTGATAAGAATTACTTACCTAGTTGAGAGCCTACTTCTCTCTGTCCTTGGATTTGAGGATGCCTGCCTTCCATTCCTGGTGTTGAAAGGTATTCCTGCCATCTACCTGCTGTCCAGCACGGCAGGACTGGATAGATACAAAGGGGATATTGGGGATGATCTTAGTTAGCAATAAACTGAAGGCTGTGGGTTAGACATTGTCCACACAGTTATGTCTTTTTATTATGTTTTAATGATTGCATCCTCTATGGCATGTTGTCCATATCCAAGTGTTCAATATCATCTGATCATTCTTGTGCCTCTTTGTCTCATTGCAGGACTAGGACTCTGGTGTTGCTGCACTTTGGGATATATCATAAAAGGCAGTGAAACCTGGCTGCAGCCTCCAGCCTCTGCAGTCACACTGAATCTCCCACAGTTCCTCTCTCACCCTCCCATTAGTCATCTTTTTTGTGAAAGCCTAAGCACCATTTCAATGGGATAAAGAAATAATATGCATTTGGTGACATGGCTTGAGAAGATGTATTTGACAGCTCACCACTCTCTGACATCAGCTCTCCAAACTAAGGTCCTGCTAGGGAATTAGGGAATTCCGCATCAGTTTTGGCGGTACTATGCACAATTAATTTTCCATTGGAGAAGAAACCGATTATGTAGACCGTTTGCTTTGGGAAGTTTGGGGGGTGGGGTGTTATGCTTTAGAGACCTTTTTTCTGAGCTTGTGAGACACATAGATGGGTGGGAAGTTGCTATGTCACATTGCTGAAGTGACCAACAGCAGCTGAAGAATTAAGGATAACAATTTCCTTTGCTAAAGATCTGCACAGGCTCACCTTAGAATTGCAGAGTAATGTTCTTCCCAACCAATTCAGAAGCAGGCATCTCGGTGTACAAAGTCACTCAATCTGATGGCAAAGAGTGTATGGAATATCCCATTGGCCAGTTTGAGCCAGCCATCCCCTCCCAGTTTCTTGCAAACCCCCAGCCTACTCACTGGGGAGTTGGGGGGACTATGAAGGGGAAAACCTCAGTGCTGCTCAGCAACAGCCAAAACATTGGTGTGTTATCAATACGGTTTTAGTCACAAATCCAAAGCACAGCATCATATGGGATGTAATGAAGCGACTTAACTCCAACCTAGTGAGGCACAGTTCAGGGCAGAAAGTACAGCAGAAAGGCTCACGGAAGCTATTAGTTTTCCTAATGTCAAATGAACAGATTTCTGTGCTCCTTTATGGGCTCTGGGGCCTATAAGGATGCTGGGGAGGGACTCTTCGTTAGGGACTGTAGCAATACAACAAGGGGTAGAGGGTTCAAACTTAACAGGAGAAGTTCAGGTTAGATATAAGGAAGAAGTTGTTTACTGTGAGGGTGTTGAGGCACTGGAATGCGTTGCCCAAGGAAGTTGTGAATGCACCATCCCTGGAGGTGTTCAAGGCCAGGTTGGACAGAATCTTGGGTGACATGGTTTAGTGTGAGGTGTCCCTGCCCATGGCAGGGGGTTTCGAACTAGATGATCTTAAGGTCCTTTCCAACCCTAACTATTCTATGATTCTATGTGCAGGAGGCAGTAGTGGACATAATGGACATCTACCCCTTGATGGGGTAATTCTCTAATATTTGGCTAGGTGAAGCTGCTGTACTACGCCAAATAAAGATATAAAACCAATGTAAAGATATAAACCATGCCAGAGAGTAAACTACTTAGATGTGGGTTCTGTGTAAGGTGAGAAAATAACCACCATGAATTACTACTCTTAACCGTTTTCCCTTCATCCTTAGGATCCATTTTCTATTCATCCTTAGGATGTCACATAGCCATTTCCTAGTAGTGCAAGAGTCTAAAAAAGATACACCGCTTTCCATATGCTTTTTGATCTTTGATGTAGTGAATTAAGTACATAATTCCTAGGAGGCTGAGTTCTGACTGACTCTTTTGGGTTATTGTTATAGTGCAGGTCAGTTTGTCTGCAGCTGCTAATAGCTCCTTGATAAGAATTTTGAGGAAGGGAGAACAGGGAGTGCGTTTTGAATGCTCATAGGCAAACTGAGTTTAAAAGACCATCACTAGTTCAACATGACTTGAAGACACAAGTCCTCAGGAGTTGATGATAAGGTACTCGAAAATTTAAGATGTGTGAAAGGCTGATCAGAGTTTAACAATCTACCAGTGTTTTCTAGGTCTTACTGATGTTTTCTAGGTTTTAGGGGAGGATGTCATAATGTATTTTGGAATAACTTAAAGAAAACTTCATCCCAGAACATGTCCATTATACCTTATGCACCTACATATCTGAACTTATATCCCTCATGAAATCTGTGAAGTTACAACAGTAAAATCAGAGACCAACAGGTGAACTGCTTTATCTGGGCCATTTGGAGTTGTGTAATCAGATCTTGCAGGCTTCTTAAACATTTTTAATAGAAATGCAGTACATTTCTAATGTATGTTGGGAGAGTATCTTGCAACTGAAATGCCACAATTTCAATATGTGAGTTTTTATACTATTAATACTATTTAGAGAGATTCTATGCTGTACTTTTTGTGTATTATAAGACATTAATCCCCAATCCCGCTTCATAAAATTGGTTTGTGCTCTGCTCGAAGAGGATCTTATCATTTAAGTTTGCACAGATGCAGCAAAAATATAGTGCCAACGGTGATCTGCTTGATAATAAAAAAGATGGGTAGGATGTACAATGTGGTAGTACATTATTACTATAAAGCTGGTCAAGGAGAGCAGCAGCAAGTTGCTGCCGAAGGAATGACAGGAAAACAGGTTAGGACAGATGAGAGCACTTGATGAAGCTATTGCTTAGTTTCAGGCAGAGAACTTCTTAGTGTGCACAGGGAGAGCATGACTCTATATAAATCCTACAATCTAGCTGCTATTTTTACTATTTTTACCACATGCAGCCTGCTGTGGTAGATTTTAGGGTATAATCTGGAAAAATAAATGAGAGGTATTCACTTAGCAGAAGACCACTTACTTGTAATAAAGTGTATTAAATCAAAAGATAAATAGCCACCAGCTGACACATCTGAGGAAGTGGGTAGTCATGTCCACTTTAGGCTCTTTGGTATATCTTCTTGCATAGCAGGGAAGTCTTGGCTCTTAGTCAGTTTTTCCTTTTCCAAGTCAACAGAAGCTGTGTTCATCCTCTCTTCCTTTGCCTAAATTGGTCATATCTGCCCAAACCTCAACCTGCAGTGTGTCTTGCAGCAAAATCATCTTAACGGGGGTGGATTGTGTGAACATTTTTAAGGCTAGATTCTCATCCTTGTTCAAATCATTGCTTTTGATTTGGCAATAAATTATATCCTGGTTATGACCCTATCCTTTTAGCAGTTCTGTCAAATCAGTTCTGGTTGTTCTGTTTCATTTCAGGAGTGTACTGAATCTGACTGTTCTTAGACTGCATGGAAATTTATCTGCAGTAAAGGTTACAAAGTCCAGTTGCAGAGTAATCTGAAGACTAAGGTTTGTTTTTAGAGCAGGTACCCCCTCATAGTCTCATCTTGGCTGTAGGCCAACATGTAAAGAGGCAGGTGGAATCCAATCATCATGATTCCCAAAGACTAGAGGCTACACTGGTACATAGATTATTCCGCTCCACAGGTACATGAAGAACTACTGGATCACAGCTGCAGGATGTGCAAACATCAGTATCTATCAATTTCATATGTTATGAGCTTCCCCCACTTTCAGACTCAGAATGGATCTGTTAATGTTAGAACTGTGATATCGGAAAGTAATCTGGGTTACACAAACCTGACTATTTACATCTTCATGTAAATTTAAAATAACTAAAATATAACTACATTGGTTTTTCTGTGTGATCTCAAATATGCCTGTGGGACGTAGTGGCAGAGCAGCCTAAGTATTAAACAGTACATGTAGAGAATCAGTTTGAGCTTTCTGATGATCTCAAAACAGCTCAGCCTCAAATGACAACTGCATCTTACAACACTGTTGGGTGTCACACATCATACTGTTGGGCTGTGTAGGTTCAGGATGGTTCTTTAATATTCTGCTGTTTCTTTGTGTTTGTCTTTTTGGTTTTGTGGTGGGTTTTTTTTTAACTGTATGTTGTAGGTGTCTCCCCTTTTCTTTCTTGAGTTCCTCACCCTCCTTAATAAAGATGCCTTATCAATACTCAAATAATTTTCTAATGGTGCCTTATGTTATGCTTTCTTAGATTTTTGTAGCTAATATTTTTTAGAACTCCAAATTATTCATGCATTTGACAGATAGCAAAGATACAGGCTTACCTGTTTATCTTAAATTTCCAGTCTCCTTTGCAATTTTTGCCTTTTTTTCCCCTCTGAATTCCCTTCGATTTCCTAACAATCTTGTGACAATAATGCAGTAAAAAAACTGCAGACAGTTCTGCTCTCCACCCTTTTGGCTGTATGACTTTGAGAAGAAAGGTTATCAAAAGTAAGCTATGCAGGAATATGCTTAAAATCCAATGGGTTGTGTTGGGGTTGTTTTTTTGTGGTTTCCACTTTTTCCATACTGACCACGGGGGACTCTGACCAGTCAGACTGAAGTCTATTTGAAGCCACCAGAAAGTGCCTGTATCTTAGTCACTCTGACTGGCCACCCACAAATCCTCAACAAAAGTCTTTAAACTTCGTCCACTGTTTTTATTGTCTTGGGTCCAACAAATGGAATGATCTGGATATTAGTCACAGATGTATGTGCTACTTCACAGCTAGTGTGGGTGCTGCTAACACATGACTTGCACATTAATTTTTTGGACTTCCAGAGTCCAAACGGGGAAGGGGAAAAAAGACATTTTTTTTTGCATAAATATATATATATATATACACACATATAAAAGCTCATTTGTGAGTGAGCTCATCATCCAGTATTTTTTGATGATGGGCTTTGGAAAGAATTACTGAAGCAGTTATATTTAGGTATGTTTAACTTTTTGTGGGCATACAGACAAATATTTGCTATAGCTCTATTTCATCTTTTACTTTCTATAGTATATTAAACCACAAAACCACACTGGCATAGTTAAAGGGTGGATTTTAACATTATGCTCTTCTTGGAATAGATGTGTTTGGGAAGGGATTGGAGGAGGTGTTCTGTGTGTGGCTTTTTGTTTTGTATGTTTTGGTTCGGGTTTTTTTTCCCTACAACTGTGCATGCTTGGTAGTAACTACTTTTCATCGTTAAAATCTTATCATTGGCTACCCACCACAACTTAGAATTTCAGTTACAATGGACAAAATTCCAAAATGGGATCCTAGAGTTATGGTGGTTTTAACTGTGGCAATGCATTAAAATATTTTCTTGTTCAATGTAGGAGCTTCATGCAAAGAAATTTAAAATACACCATTCTGTGATTATTTGTAAAAATGTTGGATGTGAATATTATTCATATTGAATTTTTATGAGCAATCTGGAAAAAAAATAGCAGGATTCAGTATCAGTAAGCTACATTACTCGTACTCAGTTGATACTAATTGATACCAATCTTACTAAAGTGTATTTGGAGTTGCCTCAGAGGTTGCTTCAGTTAAAGAAAAAATTTGTTCCACTTTTGTTTCTTATGTTGTTGTTGCTTTGAAATTTGTGTTTCTGGCTCCTGTTTCTTGAGTCAAGTGTCATTGATTAACAGGGAAATCCAAGAAAGAAGACAAGCTCATACTCAGTAAAAAAGTCTATTTCTAGCCAAAGAACCTTCCTGAAAAACTTGATTTCGCCTCAGGAACAAACGCTGCTAGCAACAGTTTGCTTGGTTTTGGTTTGGCATCATTTACAACTTTCATTCTTGTTGTTTCTGCTGCTTTTCTCTGGCACACTCACTCTTCATTAAGTAATTTCCTCATCAAGCTCTCATGACTCCTTAAAATGCAGCAGTATCTATTGACACTGTCCAAGTGTTTGCTTAGGATCAGAGTCACAGACTCCTGCTTAGATCTTAGTCAGCAAAACCTACTTTCTTTGCCAGGAAACTCATCAAATACTAAACTCTGCTTCAGGAGGCAAAGATACAGAAACTTGTTCTGTATATTGTGTCCAGTTGCTATATGTATTGGGTTTGTGAAATAAAAAGAGGGTTCTGGAGGTAGGTTTGTAAAGAAACAAAACTGGAGTTAATTTAACTGTGCATGCTCTTTTATATTTCCACTAATAATTAATTTATATTGCTGAGGAACATACTGCCCACAATTTCAGTTAAATAGGGAAGATGCATTAAACTTCTGCTGTATATCTTTAATGTTGTTAAACTTTAGGAAAAAAATTTCTTTGAAATTAAGTTATTAGGACTGAATCATTCCTAATAGTATAGGAAGCTGTACATTTATTGTTCTTAACTCTCTAAAAGCTCCAGTAATTAAACAAACTATGAAGCTAGACATGACACTGAGTATTGTGCTGTCACTGAACTCTCTAGATTTTGTTTACCTCCTAAACTGGTAATAATATCTTACTCTCTAAACTAACTTATATTCCTAACCTTGTATTTTGAACAATACTGAATGCTTTGTGAAAATGTTATGAAAGTACATTTTAGGATATGACATGTGCAACCTATGTGTTAAAGTGCGTATGTATTAAGTTTCCATTGTTGCTTTGTCTTATTTTGACTGAACTCCTAGTGAAATCTCTGTAGTTTCATTCATAGTGAACGTTAACCACTCACATTCTTTGCTGCATAAATGTGCTGAACTGGCAAATGATAACAAGAAAAATTCATAAACCTCATTGTCAGTGTATGATTGATATCACTGTGTCACTCTAATTTAGAGAATCTTTAACCATGCACAAGAAATCTTGTAAGAGGGATATTTATAAATTAAGAGTGTAGAGGAATTATTTTTTCTTTTTATTCAATAATAACTCCTGATGAGAAATCTCATGATCCTTTTCACAGCTCCTACTTACATGCTTTCTTGCGCCTTAATAGTAATATCTTTGATAAAACTGAGCCAGCTGTACCATACCTAAACTAGGCCTTTAATCACAGCTGAAAGCCTAGGCACAAGCTCACACTTCATAAAATCAATAAATAAATTAAAAAAAAAAAATAAAAACCAAACAAAAAAACCCCCAACAAACCAAACAAAACAAACCAAAAAAAACCCAAAACAAAAAACCAACCAAAAACGAACAACAGCAAAAAAACAAGAAAAAAAAAAACCCAAACATCTGGGAATCTGAATTCATTACTGGATATAATCCAACATAGCTCAATGTACTTTATGCCACCTGTTAATTTTTTTGGGTGGTTACAGCACCCAGACCTTTAGGATGTGTGAATGTCGCACACCGTGTACCAATATGTGTTTTGGAACTTGGAATAAATCAGTAATTCCAAACATGGCTGTGTGGTAAAAAGTTATGGTGAGGTGAAGTAGCCCGGTGTCTGTTGTCGTTTACTATGGTCTGATGTCTTTAGACTTTGCTTCTTCTCTCTTTCCCCCATCTAAGTTTGCAGAATAAAGTAAATAGTAGAAAATAATGGCTAGAAGAAACTATAATCTTAGAGTCATCTGATAGGTGATTGACCTCGTGCCCTATACTGTACAGTGTGTTTCATTTATCTTTGGAAGATCTGCAAAAAGCAAAGCTTCTGTCCCTGCCCCTTTACTGTTAATTAATCCTGAAGATCTGAGAAGCTTCCTTTCTGTTCTCCTATTGCTCCATTATTTTGCTTAATCTTTACGATGACTCATCTTCTAGTCAGGCTGCGAAAGTTAAGACACTGTTACAGAATGAACATCTCTGTTCTAGTTGGACTGCAAATAAAGAGAACCTACACAAGGTCCTTTAACGAGCTGCTGTGACCCTTCTGATATGTAGGAGAGCTTAAGGGGTACTTTGAATGGGATAAAGGAAACAAGTTGAAAAGTATTTAATTAATTAACTAATTGAAGAGGCAGAGACTAAAACCTCTGAATTATGCGTTGTGGTACTTGGAACCTACCAAAAAAGAGAGATCAAGGTGGGAAACAAATCTTTCAGGATGGAAGCTCTCCCTCAAAATTACCATTTTTCAAAGGAAAGTATTGGGAGTTCATTTAGTTCATTGTACCTGTCAGGATGAATATCCAGATCTTACAGAAGTTTCCCATTACAAATATGCTTTATATGTGCTGAATTCCATTTTGAATTCTGCTGGAATGGGAAAATTCTATCACAGTGTGAGTAAAATCTCATGAGCTGAGAAACTGCTTGGACTCAAGCACTGAGTTTGTAAAAAATCAGTTGTTCTCAAGATTTTTCATCCTGCAGACCAACTCATTTTTCTAGTTGTCTCAGACCACATATGATATATGATTGCTTCCATCTGTTTGAGGTTGAATTTCTGAACTGTAAGCGTGGAAGGAGAAATACAGCTATGCATGTTGCTAACTGAATAGGTCTACTTAACAGAGAAAAATGTTCTTGTAACTTTGATTTTCTTGAGCTATAATCACTGTAAATCACTTACTGCTTTAATTTATAACCGTGACATAAATTACAGTAAAAATCTGCATTCCTCTTTCCAGATTTTAATAAAATCTGTCATATCCTCAGAAATGACAGTGGAATTATACCTGTTTGAAGGACAGTCATCCAGGCATCACAGCCCTTGATAACAGCTGCTAAGCTGCCTCTTAACACTGAGAAATGTAGCTAAATTTCTAAGATTCACAGATCTTAGGATTTCTGTTGTTTGGAACGCTTACCTCTCCAAAAATGAAAATATTACAAAGTTGTCAGTTTTCTCTGAATTACTCAACCTAAAAATATAACACCCCCCCACACACACATATTTATTCCAATATTTTAAGGAGTTGAACTTTTGATTATAAAATTGGAGCCAGGGACAGAGGAAAACATAAAACATTACACATAAGTTACATTTAACAAAGCTGTTATTGGGATGCTGCAATATTTCAAATGGTACAGTTCTAGTTTTGTGAAAGTGGATCTTATTTTGGATCACTATACTTTCTTTTCAGAAGGAACTTTCCTTCATTTGCCATTCTTAATTACTTTTTCTAGTTGGTCTCTGTTAGGAACTCTGCTTCAGTAACAAAGCTCTCTGTCAGACTTTGTTGTAATGATTTGCAGATATTCCTTTCAGTCCTTTGGAACTAGGATTTTTTTCCTTTATTCCTTGAAGGTCAGTTAGGAAGCATGGGAATATAGGAAATATATCCAAGAAGGTAGCACTGACTGAAGTGAACAGTTCTTTATTATCACCCTTTCAGGTTGATACAATGCATATGTCACTTGCAAGGCCAATTACTTTATAAATCACATCAAGAATTATATCAACTGTATAGAAACATGCATTTAGCATTTCTAGCTCATCACACTGCAGTTAAGCCAATCATACAGATCACATTCAGTATTTTTGTTTTCTTGTGTTTTCCTCCTTGTATTTCCTTTTTTGGCAGTTTTGTGGTGTAATGCACAGCTAGTACACTAACAAAGATTTTATCTTCAAGAGTTTTCTCAATCTACTTTAATCACAAGGGTCACTCTGTATGAAGATGAAGTTTCCAAAAGATGAAGTTTTGTGAGAAGGTTAATAATAGCTGTATGTTCTTTCTAACTGAAAGATGGAAAAAAGATTAAAAAAATCCCTTTGATCTTTGTAAATTATACCTAATGGACTCCGTGGATTACCTAGATATGCAGAATAGCATACTTCAGTGTTTCCATTCGCACTCTGCTTTGAATATCCCTTAGGTTAGCGTAACAACTTTGCACTACCCCTCCGAAGTGCTTTACTTTTGCTTTTAGGTATCTTCTAGGTAATTATGGCAGACTGCTGAATCACTACTTATTATCTGGTAAGGAAGGAAAAGAAATAGCGTGTCTGTTTAACACACAAAGGAACATGAATCACTCAGGATTTACTGTAATATCTTCTTTAAAACCATACTGATAAGAATAGAAGGGGTGAGTTCACTGAAAGTGGGGTGCCTATCAGTCTAGCCAAACCAAATAATTCAGCCATTGATCTTGGTTAGACAGACAAAACTTTCATGTCTAGTATACAAACAGTGGCCTTTTCTAATGCAAAACTTGATTTATTAAAGACAAGAGCAACAACAAAAAAAGCCACTGTGGAATTCCGTGGATGTATATATTTTATTTACCCTACTTTAATTTATATTTGTAGGTGTATGTGACTAAACATGTGAATAGAGGAAACAATTTGCAATAAAAGCTTCATGCAAAAGCATAAAATACATTCCTGTGCCATATTTATCACTGTTCCTTGCTCAGAAAAGCTGGTTTTAATCTCTCCTTTCTCTAGTTTGTAAACTAATCTTAAAAATCTCATCTAGAGTGAAGGGCGTGGAAGCTGGGCTCCTCTCAAACATTGATAATTTTGCATTATTCTTCTTTAACTACTCAGACAACAAATAACTGTTATCCAAAATTCTCCTTTTGGTTAATTTTAACCTCTTGGTGAAGCATATCTCATTTCTCTTTTATTTTTTCCTTTAAACCTCTCAGTTTGTCATGAGAGGCAGAGCAAAAACAGTTCCTTTCCTTTACTTTAAATATGTCATGAGCTGAATCTTCAGATCCAATACGGACCAGTTTTTAGGAGAGTACAACTCCTGCTGGAGTCCTCAGATCCTAACACAAGATACTTTTTTTTTTTTTTTCTCCTTTTTCATTTTACTAACTTCTAGTATCTTTTAAAAAAATTACTTGTATCTTTCCCCCTCATGTGTTAACTACTCTGATCTTTCCCCAAAACATTTGTTCTGTGTAGTTTGTCATAATTTCTCAGGTATCTTTTTTCAGTATCTTCTCTCAAGTCACTTAATAAAATATCAGGTTATTATTATTATTTTTTCCCACTTTCATACCATGATGCATTTTGCTTTTCCAGAGTCTCTTTGCTCCTTTTTCCTTTAGAGAAATCTAATTACTAAATCAAGTAATGATAAGCTACATAAAATAAAAAAGGATTTTATGAACAACGCTGAGTTGCAGTGTGCCAATGTTCATTTTGTTCTGAATCCGGATTGTTTTACCAGTATAAACTTCTGTTCAAGACACTAAATTCCACAGTTATCTAGCTAGCTGAGAGGGGTGGTTCCTTGCAACTTAAAAATTTATGTTTATATAGAAACACTAATTGGAGTTGCTCTTATAAATGGTGGAGTATGGGAATAAAACAGTGTTCGTATTTATCTTAAGCTTCCATTGCCTTCAAATCTTTGAATAGTCTCGTTCTCACCATAAGAAACAAATTGGATACAATGCTGTTATTTATTTCAGTATGTTTTATTTATTTCTTCCCTTGTATTTTGAGATCAGTTCTCTCTGAGGAACAATCATTTTTTTTCAAATATTACATAGACTCAAAGCCTACTGTTGAGCTTATGTTTTTTTCCCCAGTTAAACATACGGTCTTGAAAAAAGCTGTGAAAACAGTCTTTATCATTGTCAGTTTTGCCATTTCTAGAAAGAGCAGCAGCTGGGAAGCCCTGAACAATCATGGTAGTCAGACTAAGAAATGTAGGAAATCTGAGAGAGGAAAAAAATGTCTTACTAAGCTAAATTTGGAGAAATGTACTCTATTTTAAAATACCATGCAAGAACCAAATATTGCCAATGAAAATATCAAGAATGGAAAAAGGAAGAAAGCATCAGCAAGGGATGAATAGAATATTTATTCTGCAAAAAGGGAAGTGGAAACTCTTCAAGATGAAAGCTATGTGTGATCTTATTTTCTACTTGAAATCAGCAATGCATTTTTAGTGGAAAAAAGTATAATGATAATTATAACAAATTAAATAAATTGCATCTTTATAGATAGTAAATCCCCTCAATGTCTAATCAAAATTGATAAGGGCTAAGCTTCCTTCTCCCTCCAATAAAACCAACAAAACTTCCCTTGAGACAGGTTGTTTCAGAAACTCCATTACTGAGGTTTCTTCTCTTTTTCTCCTAATACATCTACATTAGTAGTTACTGCAAATCATCAGCATATTTTGTGGCAAATCTTTCTCATGCCTATTTTCTATGTTTTGTGTTGCATTACAGAGCAGGCTCAAGGAGTATTCCCTCTTGGGGATGAAACTAAACTGCACCACATGGAGCACACCTGATGAATCCAGTCCAGGGCACCCAACTAGCACTAGTTCAAAGAAACAAAACCTCTGAAATCCGCATAACATAGATCTCACTTCCTCAGCTATTTTCCTCTACAGGTTTACTTTTCAGTACTTACCAATCATCTAGACACAAGCATCATGGTCCAAGGCTGGACTAAATAAACCACAACATCATGTAGACACTTGTACAGCAAGTGCTGCATGAAAAGCTCTGTGAACAGCTGATAGTCTTGGTTCACTGGCATTTTTGAAAAAGCAGAAGATAACTTGTCTGGACACGAAATTTCATATGAACGGAATCAAAACGTGTGTATTTTTTCATGGTATTAGCTGTTGAAGGCAAGTAATGAGAAAGGATGTTTTTAAATCCATTTGGACCAGCTTTCTCCTTTCTTTTAAGCTCAGTTACTCAAATAAGTGAGATGCAACTGGCCAGTTGCTGACAGTTTAAGTCAGCGTACTAGGCTCAAAGAGAGTTGAAGGAGAGTGAAAGCTACTGAAAGTGTATTCTGTGGGAGCTCAAAACTTTTTAGGCTTTGAGAATCAAAGTGTAAGAGACGATACCATAAGAAATCAGAAATTATCCCTGCTGTTCATAAGGCAACTAGCCATTTGTGTGAAATAGTGACCTAGCTAAGTGCTATGAGGAGATGATAATATAACCCTTAATCATCAACATTTTTTCTTCAGCAGTTTTGTATCAGATATTTCATTTCATCTCATGGAGACATTGTTTGCATTTTATTTTCCTTATGGGTTCTTGAGGTAGATTAATGTGTAAACCACTATATTCTCCAGTTTTAATTTAAATGTTGTTGGGGTTTGGTTTTGCGGGGGTTGGGAACCAGGAGCAGATTCCTAGTAGTGGCAAAGAAAGAATATAAATACAGGACCACTTCACAAGGAGTATTTCGCTCGTAGTTATCTTTAGCCCTCCATTTCCTAAAACGTCTACATTTTAGCTCAGAAACTTTAATGCCAATTTGCATTTTTTTAATAGTCCTGAATACATGAAATTGCAAATGAAGGAAAGGTGGTCTTCAGTGTGCTGCCTTTGATAATGTGAATCACTAATTTGGACCTTCCTTAATTCATCAGAATTCTGGACAAAATTGTAGTATGATTAAAGAAGAGCAATGTGCAATTTCATATATGCTTTTGTATGAACATTTGGATTTTTACATCTAACATTAGTAAAATGTTATACTACAGTGGTTCTCTCCCACAAAATCACATTTCTCTATATGGTTACTATTGTACAAATAAAAATTAAAACGTGCATCTACATCATGCTTAGTCTTTCTGTGATTCTTTCTCAACAGACACAACCCAGATTCCATTTCCTATCTGAAATCTAACCGATGTCTTGTAACATGTCAGTTTTTCTCCATCATTTGTAATTGGTATGATCTCAGCATTAAGTGTAGTGCTAAGAGAAATTTTATGCACAGCTGGGAACCTCTAGTCTGTAAATAAAAACAATTCTTGGAATGAATCTGTGCCAATTTATATGGTTATTGATTTGGGTTTTCTTTTTTTAAGTAGTATTTTTTTTACATACTGCAAAAATATTCATAGAAACAAATATAACAGTTATCAATTAGGAATTAAATGACATTTCCGAGACTATCGTATACATCATATGGAATTTCTATATTAATATACTTACCAGAGTTTCATACTAAAGCAAATTCTAACCCCAAATTCTTCTGCATCTCTTTAGGTAAAAATTGTACATTAAAAACTTCAAAAATCAGTGTTGCAAGTGAAGGGGTGGTCTGTCATTGGAGAATCTTCATTGAAAGTAGCTTAAAGATTAGAAAACAAATGCATTGTAGAGTATAAAATACTATCCAGATCGACGTCTGAAGCATCTAAATTGGTTTTGTTTGCTGCTATTAACAGACTGACCTCACTGGCTAGATTCTTATATAATCTTATCTAGACTGAATTTTCCAAAAGCAAATTGAGTTGCAGGAGGACTTAAAGTTGTTTTCTCAGAGCTCTCTAGGAAACTGTGGGCCACATGGACAAGGATAGGGTGAGATGACAAGTGCTTGCTTAGGCGCACGGGCTGGGGGTTTTCCCCCCCATACAGTGTGGAGATGTGGACAGTCAGCGAACAATTCTTTTTTGTTCCCATAACTAAAACCTAGTCCGAGGCAATGTTCAACACTACAAACACTGCAAGTAACATAGTGACAACCTTGGTCCTAACTCCAGAATTAACTTGCACATCTTTCAACTCCGTGGGTTGGCATACACTGAGACTGTACCTATATATGCAGTCAAGGTTCATACACATTCCACATACCCCATAATTTCAAATTTAAAGGCAGAATCTGGTCCATGACTTAGTGTCAATATGTTCTTGGTATTAAAAGGATATTTAATTTTTTATTAATTATTTATATCCATTATATTTTTCAATGGGTAATTCAGTAATTTTTGAGAGATTTTTAAGTTGCGTTTGTCTTTTTTAATTGAGATAGCTAATAACCTTACGTCTAAATGCATTATGTTGTGAAGGGATTTGTATGCTGATGGCTTCTACTTTAATTGTTGTAATTTAATTTAAATTACAATAATTTAAAATTTTAATATTTAAAAAACAAATTAAATTTATATTTAAATATTTAAATAAATTACTGTTTATTTTTTCTGAGAAACTTTCATTTTAGCTAAAATACCTAAAAGCACTTAATAGAAACGTTTTCTATTCCAGGGCTAAGGACCAGCACGTTCTATATGTGTCTTTGAAAGTTTTTGAGATTGGGCAGCTGTGGGACCTTTTCATTCTTACCAGTTTTGAGAGTCTATATGGCAACTGACAAAACCATTAGAAACAGATCTTAATTCCTTCTGTTGTGTAAAATCCTAATAACATGTATAGTCATTCACAGACTTCAGTTTACTTGTATATTAAATTTCAGTAATGTTGACTTAACAGATTTTCATATTGTGGTGTTTTGTTGAAGAGCTGCTGCCTTTGATTAATGAAAAATATGTTTCGTAAAACCAAGGAAGTTAAGAAAGCATAATTTTGTAATACCTATCTGTCAGGGAAGTGCAGCATCTTAGCTTTTTGTTGGCGTAAAGAATTACACTGCCCACATGATACTAAGAAAATAAAGTACTGATATGAGCTTGTAATTCACAGAAATGAGAATTACTATCTCTTTGTCCAGGAAAACTCCTTATGTCTGTAGAGAGACAACTTTATAGATTCTAAGCTTGGTACTGTAGGTACGTAATTGTTCTGAAGATCCTTCTACTTCTCGCTGTTCCCTTCAATGGAAAGAAAAATGCTAGCTTAGACTCTCTTGTTTTGTCTAATCAGGTTTATCAGTTGCAACTTATAAATGCAGAGTTCAGTACATGCTTTAGTATCCAAATATATCTAAATACATCTAACTGCTACAAATAACTGATTATCCTAGAAGAAATGTAATTTGTAGTTATTTGCATTCCAATATTATCTGTACTCTGAAATTATAAGCCTATTCTCGTTTCCTGCCTAAATAGAACGTCTCTGTTGCTTAATTTGTTTTTGTTAAAATACCATTTTTCCCCCTTTTGTTGAAAGACTCCTGTTATACAAAAATATAATATAAGAATAATTATGGAGGATTTTTCTTTGGGGGGAAAAAAAAATAGTATTTTTTCCCCTGGTCTCGCTCTTAAAAAAAAAAAAGTCTCAGAAATGTTCACCTTTGAGGCAGTAACTCCTAAATTTGATTCCATAAGGACAGCATCAAAAGTTATAAATATATTAAACCTATAAATGTATTTTACGCAAATTAAACGCATTTCTGGGATGTAAGTTTATCCTTTCAGAAGAGCGGATCTCTCGCTGGATGTACTTATGCAGTTCTCTATTCAAAACTTAAAATTTTGAGCTGAATGAATCCTGTGTTTGGAATTGATTGTTCAACAGTTGTCATGCAAATGACCACTTATCAAATAATATGTTTCTTCTAATGATTATGCAAACTGTTTTAAGGCAGCACAGCTAAGTTTAATGACACTAAATAAAATGACACCAGGAAGGCATCTGTCTGAAGTAATCCAATAATTCCCTATTGTTTGGGAAGGCTGAATTTGTTTTGAGTAACTGGCTTCTACAAGAAAACAGTGTTAATTATATTTATGTCTCCCAAGTATTTTCTCAGGAAACAGACTAACAGCCTTGCTTGGTCTGTTTTAAGAACAAACACAGTACCACTGTAAGTACTTTCTTATTGACTCTAAAGATTAAACAGATTATTAATGGAATTAAAAGTGAAAGAGCAAATTTTTAGGGTATTTTTCAAAAAAGAAAACAAAGGCAGAGTTTGTACAACCTTCATAAATTCTGTAGAAACCTTAACCAGTATGTACATATCCAAATGCAAAACAAGCAGGGCCTTGTCATTTTATGTTGTATAGGATGAAAACTGACAATAGCACTGCATATTCAGGTAGGTGTGTATTTTAAAATAATGGGCTTCAGTTAGAGAACTAATCTCTAAATTATATTACCAATATTGAAGCCACAGATAAGTTAGTAAAACATGTTTGTAAGTTTGTTTGTTTGTTTGTTTTAATGAGATATTTGGCACAACTTTCATAAATGAAAAGTACTCCCTAGACATTCAAATAGAATTTACATTTCTCCAGACATATATAGGGTTATATAATGTTCTCTATACTAGCAGTGCTAAAGTAATAAACATTTTAAGATTTTGCATTTTGCAAGATGGAGTCTACTGGCCATCCTCCATACAATCTAACCTAACTGGACATCCCTTCAGTTAAGATATAGATGGAAGTGATCTTGAGCTTAACTTGGATGGTTCTCCCCAGCTCCCTGTCCCTCTGTCTGCCAAGTGATTTGCAGAGGTTGCAACATATAAAGTCAATAGATGGTTGCAGATGGATCATTATAAGCAGGAGATTTGACATACATCATTTAAACCAATTTATTAATCACTTTTTGTTAAGCTCTGATATAAAATTAATAATCGACTATAATGACAACCTTGTCATAGCCTCTAGCTAATAATGATCACCTAGATATTTTTCATTAAGTATTTAGTACCATTTGAATGTTCTATGAATAATTTTTTTAATAGATATGCATGCAGTAAATTAATAATACGTAAATGTCCTTTGTTATACATTAAAATCATAACCTTGTTTCTCAGTGTTGGATGTTTCATTGAGTCACATGTGAAGCTGGAAACAGCTAGCAAAAAAGTTCAGTTCTATTTTCAGCAATTGTTCATTGTCAATGATGAAGTTAAGATATAGAATCATATATAAAGGTGATGGTCTGTAAATTTCTAATTCTTTCTAGAAATGGTCTCTTTCTGGTTTTAATAGCCTTATAATGCATGTAGAAAACTTCACATACGATATGGCTAACATCATGAGAAGACAATACTATTAAGGGTGACAGCATAAGAATTTTATGCCTTTATGCTAACAGAAACAAAAATAGCAACAATGTCAGGTTGGCTGGGGCTTGGAGCAACCTGGTCTAGCAGAAGGTGTCCCTGCCTGTTGCACAGAAGTTGAAAATAAATGATTTTGAATGTCCCTTCCAACCCTAACTATTCTATGAACAACAATTGAATATACAGGGTTCTAACTTCTGTGTTCATAATCCATTCTTCTGTAAATAATCTACAGGTTGATGAAGAGTTCAATTTTCTTATCCATTCCTCTTAGATATAGTCATGGTAATAATTTTATTAATGTAGATTTTTTTGACCTGGAACTGAATAGCACTGTTGAAATGTCTCTGTCTGAAATGAGTTTTCCCTAATCGTTCATAAGACTTTTGTGCTGAGCATTTCCTGTACTTGTTAAATGCTTTTGGTACACAGGTAATTTTTTTAGATTAATTCCTAGGAAGAAGTCCACAGCCATAGTTACTGCAAGCACTCCCAGAAGTTGGGCAGAGAACTCTGTGTTTCTCCATTCACACACTGCAAACTTAGTATAACGAAAAGGAATTATTAGCTCCTATGTTATTGAATGCTCTTATGTATCCAACCATTGAAGGAGGATTTAGGAAGTGGATCTACAGCTTTTATGTTCTTATATTCCATTTTGAATGGTGGACAGAAATAAAATAATCCACATTAACTATAAATACAGAGACACAACAACAAAACAGTAGAGGACAAGAGGAAATAGCCTTGAGTTGTGCCAGGGGAGGTTTAGATTGGATATCAGGAAAAATTTCTTCACTGAAAGGATTATCAAGCACTGGAATAAGCTGCCCAGGGAAGTAGCTGAGTCACCACCTCTGGAGGTATTTAAATGATGTGTAGTGGTGGCACTTAAGGACATGGTTTAGTGGTGGACTTGGCAGTGGTAGGTTGGACTCGATCTTAAAGGTCTTTTTCAAGCTAAATGATCCTCGGATTCTAGGTCTAAAAGGTCTCATATAGGTTATACTGAACAGACACAGCCATTGAGACCATGTCATTCTACATGTCTGAAAGTAAATAGGAAGGGTGAATCCAAACACCTTGAAAAAGTCTGCAACAAATGGACCACATCCTCAACTGCTGTAAATTGGAGTATCTCCCCTGAGCGTAGTGCAACTATTTCAGCCCTATCACAAAAACAATACTAGCAACAAAACATGACTTTTCAAGTAAATGTACGTCAATGTCCTTCCAAGAATATTCTTATAAATTATATTTAGGGAAAGAATTATCTTCACTGAGAGCTGAAGACTATTAGAGAACCTCACTGCATATTGTCTACTCATACACAGTATTTAATGGCACTACTCTTAATGTTTACCATGTGTAATCATGTATCCTCTTTTATCACTGCCTGTCAGCTCCATGGAATAAAAATGTACCACCCGCACCTGTGCGATAATTTTTAACTCATGTGGTAACCACAATACCTTTGTACAGCGCTTGAAAACAGAGGACAGTTGCTTACATCTTCATGCTTTACTTTTGCTTGAAATTTGTGGTCTTTAAAATGAAAATTGTCTCACAGACTTGATTTAAAAATTAGTAATTGCTTGAAAGACATCCCCAGCATAGGAGATAAAAAGTCTTCACAACAGGAAGTGTGAGATATAGTTCAGCAATATACAGCTTTCTGAGTTTCTTGCCAAGTTATGCCAGATACACTGATTGCTTACTAGAAGGCAGAAGCAAGGCTAGAATCTGGATAGCATATTCCAGTGAGACTGGAACCACTTATTCTTTGATTAGCTCTTGAAACTGCAGTTTAACTTCAGTTTACATCTCCATGTAATGGTATCAGTCAAATAGCTTTGCAATATCTTGCTGCACTTTCGTGTTATTTATCTAGAAACCTGAAGATGCAGATTGTGACAGTTTTTATTTCCATGAGGACTGCAGTAATTGTACTCTTGCAGGTTTTGTCATCAGTTTGTCAACGCAAGAAAAGGTGTGTTCATCAACTAGCATTTCAACTAACAGGTACACTTGAGAGTTAATTTGAGGAAAGTTTCATTTCACTTAGGACATTGAATTGCATCCACCTTTAGTGTTTACCTGAAGTAATTTCTTATGAAAATTAATGAAGAAAAGTTTATAAAATAATAGCACAGAAATTCCTACCAATATTTGAAGCTTGTAAAAGAGTGAGATTTGTTTGGAGCAATGGATAATAATCCATACCATGAAAATGTATGAAATGTAAGAAACTCAGACAAGCACACTTTAAATAGCCTAATATATTATAAACAAAATCCATCTTTTGGTCATTCAAACCTGAATGTGAATGGTCAAAAAGTCCTAAACAGGAAATAGAACAAACAGTACTAAAAATAGGTAATCTGCATAAGGATTATCACCAACCCATTTTGGAAGTAATTTCATTCTTTTAATCAGTGTTAACCCTCATTTGGCATATTATTTTGGTGCTTGTGCCTACCTTGGGAGCAGCTTCAGATTTCAGAGTTTCTTATGTGGAAAAAATAGGAGCTTTGAATAAAAACTGAAATGGCTTTAACTTTTTTCTTTCCCTTTGATGCCTTAATGATAACTTTTATTAACATGTCACTGACAACTTCTTCATGAAATGTCTTGGCATGAACAAAATAATATATTTGATACAGTATGAAATGAGAAAGTATTAAATACTTCATGAAATTGGGTAATTTTATTATGAAGCAAAAGCAAATATTGAAACTTCAAAAATGATTAAAAAATAGAGCTGTCTGCCTCTGTCTTGCTGTACTTTCAGCAGTTTCCTCGTGTATTTAAATAAAATAAGATGCATTGGTTTTTTCTTATTCTTTAGTCATTAGGGGAAACATCTCAGGTTGAACTACACTCTTTAGGGGGAAAAAAGGAAGATGTCAACAAAAGCTTTTATGTTTTTCTATGATGCATGTAGCAACTTGTATTGCTTAAGACAAATGAGTGTAAGACTTCAGGTGCACTTTTAGTTTGATTTAAAATCAGAAATTTCCAGAAGGTAAATTCTAACAGTATAGCCAGTCTGACTGCAATTGAAGTGCATTTTATCACCACATACGAAATACTGCAGTGCTATTAACTTGTCTGATTAGTGAATTACTTTATCGTTACTCCTCCATTCCTCTACTTTTTTCAGTTCTATTGATTTTCCAAGGCCCAACAGAATTAAGATTTTCAGACTTAGATGTTCTGATTCCATGTGTTCATTCTTTTCTTTTTTTTCACCATAAAATACTGCTATATGCTTTTTTTTAATTGTCATTATTATAAAGTTCTATTAAAGCAGCTTAGAACTAGTATTTCAAGCTCTGGTTATTCTCCACCTTTCTGTAAATGAGATAGCAGGAGATGACAATATAGGAGACAGCCTGTCCCCAGTTTTCTTAGGAAATAGGCATTGTCTACGATGTCCTTCTTTTCTCTTTTTAGCTATTCATTAAGTGTTAGAATATTTGAAAACAAGTTGACTTTGTGAAGCTGTTTCACAGAGCAGTCCATATCTTAATAATTTCATAACATTCAAACATGTCCTCACTTACATATTGACAATGTCTTATTCCTTTGACCAGCTTCTGAAAAAAAACCCCAAACCAACCAAACAAAAAACCCAACAAGAAAACCCCCAAAACAACCAAATCCCAAATTATTTTTTTTATTAAATCAAAACTTCCTGATGGAATATAAAGTAACATTTAGATGAAGAAAAATAATTAGAAAAAAATAATTAAAATTCTGTCTTGAATTATCTGCTTATTTTTTGGAACTGTGTGTTTCAATTTTTCATTACTCTTTTTGGTATTATAAAACCTAAGATTCTTAATAAATTTTAACTGTAAGAAAACTAAAGGCTTTTTGTTTTGTTTTTATCCCCATAAAAATAAATTTTAGAATTGTGCATTCTATGCAATTGCATAATTGCAAATAAAATGTGTACCTTTGCAACATGTAATTTATTCACTGACTTCTAAATTGGAAATATTTCCAGAAAATAGTACAAAACACTTTACAGTACAGTAAAAGTTATGTATTCGGTTCTCAGGCTAGCCAAATATAGTGAAAAATAATTCTGAAAAGTTATTTACCTCTGGGGCTACGCTTCTGTCTGTGCAGAGGTTACCACCACATACGCTATTTTCTTTTCTGTGCTTCAAAGACCTTAATCTTTGAAGATGAAAAGGTTAGGCTGGTAAGTCATTCCACTTAAGGTTGCCTACCTCTGCTATCCATGTACGTGAAAGCATTGAGAAATATTTGAAACACACTTCTATTTGGTTCCATGTAATTTTGCAACTAACTTTTAAAGTTAATGCTGTAATAGTAAAGATGAAAAAAATGCATATATAAAATTACACGTGCTACAATGAAGACCACATTTGGCAAATTTAGCAGACTTTAGCACAAAGTTCCTCATGCTGAGGAACTAAAGCTTGACAAATTATCTCCAGATATAGTCATATTAGTGGGAGCTGGAGACAGCCCTACAAGGCTGGCTTTTCTTTGACTGAAGAAATGCCCTCGAGAAGACTCACTTGAGCTAACGAAGGCATTATATAAACAGTTAAAAGGCAGTTGTTTGAGGCTGGTAGAATGCTCATGTATCAGCAGTTAGTAATTATGAAGGTTTCCTATCTCCTTTCAGGGTAAATATCCTGTCCCAGTTGAGTCAGGCTTGCTGAATGGAGACTCTCTCATCACTAAATGTTCAGACACTATTTTGTGTAATGTAGCATGTGTTGTGCGATGCAGTGTCTTACATCTCCATTTTTATTGTTCTCTCTGAAGACAAGCCAAAGGCCAAAGATTCCAATCAATAACCTGATTAGTAACTGTAAAATCATTTACTCAGAGCAATAATTAATAAAAAGCATTTACGCTGACTGAAGGGGTCATGAGAAGGTAAATGATGTATGACTGACTCACGTGAGAAGAGGATTAAATTTAGCAACAGCACTTCTTTAAAAAAAAAGGAGGGGGAGGAGGAGGAAGAGTTAGCTTTATGCTCTAGTTTGAAATCATACTGATCATTACCATTATGATTCACATTAAATAAAAACTGAGTATTTCACCTAAATATAAGACCAGCTACCAAAGATGGTTTCTGCATGTGTTTATTAGTAGAATTTGTTATATGCATAGCTAATATTTATTATTAATAGATCCACTAATTAAAGCCATGCTAGCAATTTCCATCAGCTTACCCTCAAACTTCTACAGAGCTGTCCGTCTGGTTTTAATCAAAACCAAATGGTAATCCAAGTTCTCAGGCTGGAACAGCTAAGAGGAAGTCATTCAGAGGAGGCAGAAGAAAGCAGAAAAGATAAACAGATGATATTCGCTAAATTTGTATACAGCAACGGATATAGATGCTGTGGGTTACTCTGGAGATGTGATTCAGGCACCCTGTCAAACTGGAACGAAGTAGTTACAAGTGTTTTATGTCAGCAAAATACTAATATGATCAAGATGGAGTCTGTCCTTTTGCTTTTGCAGAGCTGGATTTGTGTGACTCTGGAGGATTCTCAGAAGAGTTAAAGCAACATATACTGCTGCCTGCAATATGGCTGTGCTTAAACTGTAATGTTCATTTTTTCATATCCAGCTTATTTTTCAAGTAGGAATACAATTTTAGTGTATGCGTGTAAATGGTATCTATCAAACTGTGCATATTTGCTCACCAGAATAGCACTAAACCCTTTGTCAATGCAGCATGTTAATTGAGCTTAGACCATCTTGTTCTCTGCCTGTTTCTCACTACCTGGTGCCAAAGACCAGGTGTTTCAGAGATGTTCTCCTCTTGTTCTGGATAACTATTATCTTTGTATGAACAGTAGAGATGCATAAAATATATTTTGACAGAAAAATATAGAAAAAAACACAAGGGAGGGGTTTAAAAACACTTTTACATTATGTAACTGTAGCACTGATATTTCTGTTTGACAGAAGTAGCCCAGCAGTGTATTAGGCTGAATGTCTTGAAATGCTCAGTCCTGTCTTCTTTTCTGCCTCCCCATCTCTGTGCTCTCTCTCCCTTTCCCTCTCTCTGGCGCAGGCAGGCAGGCAGGCAGGCTTGCTGTCTCTCTCTCTCTCTCCCTCTCTCTCAAAGGCAGGAAATACTTTTCAGGCAATCTGGGCCTGGTTGTTGAGGCCCCTTTCACAAAACATCAGTCTGAATTTAGTAGACAGAAGTCACTGGGAAAAGCTTGACAGGCTCGTGCTTAGTTAAGGCTCCCTCCAGCTGCAGAGGGTGTTTTTGTTAGAATCACACATTGAGCAAAACTGTTCAGAATAGAGCAATGATCTCAGTAGCGAATCTGAACTTTTATGCTAGCAGGAGCTAACTGGGACTGGTCTCGTTTGTTTGTTTGTTTGTTTGTTTGCTTCTTCATTTTGGGTGGTTGTTTTTTGTTGGTTTGTGGGTTTTTTCCTTTTATTGACCAAAGATTTTAGGAAGGTTGTGTACGAACTCCAGATTCTCTTCATCTAGGTAAGGCTGTCTTGGAATTCCTTCTGTACTTTAAACTATCAAAAGATTGAAACCAGTTTTTAGAAAAGAAAGAACAGAAAAGAGACAAGCAGTATCCAGCATTGGAGCGTTCTGCATTCAGGATCTCAGCACTAAAACTGGAGGTAAATAAAATTATAATCTTTTAAAATGTACATTTAGTTGTAGACTGTGACAATTCTGTTTATGAAAATGCACCAGATCTAGAAAAAAATCTTTTTGTGCATATTTCTTCATCTTTTAGAAATATGCTGGGTACACTGAACTTTGTTTATTTGCATTCATATATAAATAGAGCTGCATGGTCTTGCTTGCATATTTTTTAATGTACATTAAATAGGACAGCTAGATGTGTGAACGATTTCTTTTTTCACCTCCTTTGCCAACAGGGAGGGCATTTAGGGCTATGTTTTTTTCCCTCTCCCCCCACCTTTCCTTCGCTTCCCTCCAGCAATAATGATGATGATGAATGTTTTAGGTAGATACACCAGTTATACCTCTGCTGGGCTTGGTCTCTAGCCTTTTCTCAGTCCTAGATGAAATTTGTGGTATAACTGACAATACAGTCTTAAGTGTGTATGCTCTAAATCTGAAAATCCAAGGTTTATTTCTTGGCATTAGCTAAATTAGGTTATTTTTAGTAACCTATGATTAGGTACACTTTTTGGGGTGTGCTGTGCTAGCATTTAGAAGAGGGAAAGCAAGATTCAGTAAATGTCAGCTGACTAGAAGTTTTGGTGAAGATGTATGAATTTATTCAGTGTTTTTCTTAACCTAGCAAACGATTAGCTATTAAAAATAACAAGAATCTGCCGTTCAGGAGTTTAGGGGGAAATTTGGGATATTGTCTTTAAATGATGTGTGTATGGAGCTGCTGCTATGTTATATAAAAGTGTGATTTAATTATTCAATTGTTATGGACATCAGAAGCATTTTTCAGTACAATTTACATAGTATCCTTTGTCTTCCTGAAAATCAGAAAGGACAGCTGTTGCTTATAAGTAATATGAGAGATTCTTTTTTCAGTGCCTCAGTAAGTCTCCACATAGTTATTGGTCAGATTGATAACTAATTAGGAGTTATCTGTTCATATTTTTGAATAAGTTTTTAACTCTGTTTTTATTGAATTTTTTTTTTTTTCCAAAATGGTGCGTAATAGAATGGCTTTGTGGCATGAAAGGGCATGAAGGACCAATAAATACTCCAGAATGGGGTCAAATACCTCCAATGCTATAGATTGAAAATAATACTCTTCACTGCTATTTGGGTGGAAGAAAGTTGTTCATGGTGGTCAAAAGCAGCTCTGGGTTGTGAAGGGCAGAGGTCTGAAGGGGACAGGGAACAGCTGATAGGCAGCAAATTGTTCCTGGATATGTTCTGGGGTGAATATTTTAAAACCACAGTTACTCATTTGCTTATGGAATAGCCTTCCCCAGTTTGGTGCCCTGAGCTGGAAGAGTTGTGGTATGTAGGTGGTGAGACTGAGAAGCTGAGAGGAATCTGAATGGCTGAGTGGTTGTGCCACTCCCGTGAAATTTGTGATGGAACTTTGATATCTCAAGGGACTTGGTGTTAGTGGCTTTTACTGCACTGTATTCCCATACTTGCTCCTGCAAGTATGCATGTACGTATTTTGTGTTAGCAAGTACTCTAGTTAAACAGAAATACCAAATAATAAAAATAATTATTCTATGTCAAGGGGTCCTCTTTTGCAACACTGTCTTCTGGGTTTTAAAGGATATAGTGACCTCATCTGAACTCACTTGCAGATGAAAATATACCTGAGATACTTGAACTATAGGGTAGACAATAGAATAGAACCCACAAAGTATTTTCTCATTTAACTCCGAAGTTTCTTGCAAATTGTAAGAAAATGTAACACGGATAGACGCCCACCTTTCTGATATATAAGTTTTACTTAAAAGTCCTGAAGACAAATCACTGTTCAACTCTCGGTTCTACTTAGTTTGATTTCTCTGTTATATTAATCTATATTTGTTTTTTAAGATATTGTTGTTCAAGAAAAAGAATTAACAGAAATTCTACTGTCTAAAACAACCCTGAAAATTATTTTTTATATATATATAGCAATAACAAACATGGAAAATCACCATTGAATGGTTTAGGTTAGACGGGACCTTAAAGATCATCTAGTTCCAACCCTCCTGCCATGGGCAAGGACACCTTCCACTAGATGAGGTTGCTCAAAGCCCCATCCAACCTGGCCTTGAACACTTCCAAGGATGGGGCAGCCACAGCTTCTCTGGGCAATCTGTTCCAGTGTTTCACAACCCTCACAGTAAAGATCAGCTTCCTAGTATCTAATCTGGCTCTACCCTTTTTTGGTTTTAAGCTACTCTTGCTTGTCCTATCACAGCTTGCTGTTGTAAAGCTTTCTTGTAGGCCCCTTCAGGTGCTGCAAAGGCTGCTATGAGGTCTGCCTGGAGCCTTCTCTTCTCCAGGCTGAAAAATCCCACCTTCTTCTCTTTGTCCCTTTAGAAACATTAATGTTCTTAATCTGAAACATGAAAATAGACCAAGTAACTATATCAGATGGTTCCTTTGAACAATTAATTAAGCACCTGAATTTATAGCTGCAGCCTTGAGAAAAATGAATGTAAGTGCTTACATTCATGTAATAGAAATTTTGCAAATAGCTTTCCTTCATGATAAATTTATGTGCCTGTAAACTTACTTTGTTTTGGTCCTTGTACCTGTTGACCTCCACATTAAATTCCATAAGTGCGCTTTAACAAAATAGGTTTGTATATTTGGGCCTTCAAGATCTCGGTAACACAGCACAAAATGTATTCCCTCCTTAAAGAAAATTAAAAGCAAAGGTAACAGCTTGGGTAGGTAGTTTTTGAATAACCAGGGCTTACAGTTATTCTTTTAAAAGAATCCTTAGGTAGTGGAACAATAGGAGGATACCCATTTTGGCTTTTTTCTAAGTCTCAAAAGTGAATTAATTTTATTTTTTTTTAACTCTCAGAAGTGCTAAGCTCACTTTTTATATTATATTTTTCTGTTGTTCTTAATGTTAATTTTGTTGCTGAAACGTATCTTCTTTGACATAAAGCTTCCCTGAGGAATGCAGTAGCAGAAGGAGGAAGAGAAATTACAAATGGTTTTCTCTTTTCTCAGAAAGGAGATGTATTTTAGAGCATTCTCCTTTCTGCTTTTAGTCATCTGGTTCCATTTTCTTTGTTTATTTGTCTGTAGAAAAAAAGAAAATATGTTTTTCATGTTGGTGTTCTGTTCCTTTTACAAAAGAAAAAGAAAAAAGACAAAACTGGTGTAACATACTGGCAAAAGCAATTGAAATAACTTATCCAGAAGGGCTAGATCTTGGTTTCCTTCCTAATAGCAAAAAGCCACTAGAAGTTTCTGGTCCAACTCTTCACTCAGATTGAAGAACTAGAGCAAGTAGCTCAGGATCTCCTCCGCTTCGATTTTAAAGAACTTCAAAGATGTGATCAGTGCGAATACTTAGTAAGGACTTTATGCCTGTCTGTATACACAGGTGTAGTTTTTAGATCGTAGAATCATAGAATACCAGGTTGGAAGGGACCTCAAAGAATACCTGGTCCAGACTTTCTAGGAAATATGTGTGTGTGTATACAGGTATTTGTACACGTATACATGTGTATGTGTGTGTATATGTATGAAAATTATACTCTGAACCAAATTTATATAGATTTTTCACATACAAATACCATGTATAGTAGGATTGTGAGTATTATTTATATGGAAATAATTACCAATATTGAATGTGCATATGGTTTTGGGCTGCTGACTGCGCCCGTATTTTGTCATTGATATTTGTTGATGCTTTCAGAAACTACTTAAGAACAGTCTGTTGGTAGAGAATTTCATATCCACTGTTACCACAATTGCTTGTTTCTCTTGAATGAGGAAAATTGCTTAAGTTGAAATTAGAAATGCCTGGAGTTTTATTTCTGATATGTTGCACATCAGTCACATTGAACACAAATACAGAGGTTTGCCTTAGGCTGTATGTATTTACATTAAAACCAATTTAACTCATACAATGTGCTCTTTACTTCCAGCCTTCACTTCCCTCTAGGCATTCTCTTTCTTACTCAGGCTTGTAATATTTCCTGTTTGTTTGTCAAAATCCATCAGGTTTAGATGAAATGCCCTTGAACTCTAAGAAAGTTTGCAAACTTCTGTTACTGCTGAATCTCTTGTGGTTCTCCCACCCTCTTGCTCACTCTTTATCATCTCTAGGCTTTCCAGGGTAGCTAGGTCTTATAAGTGAGAGTTTTGCACTAGACCGCAACCATGAAAAAATGCACTTTAACACTAGAATAAGTAAATGTTCAAATGTGAGCATCACTGTGCATGTAGAATGTTTGCCTCATGATCCAAAATTCCACTTTGTAGAAGTCAGTCAGTCGTGAGGTTCAAAAAGAAAAGTTAATTAGACTGAGAAGTGAAGAAAATCTAGAGTAGTATGAAGGATTGTTGCAAAGTGCTGTTGTGTTAAGGGAGCTAACAGAAAACGGAAGAGGCTAGATGAACCAGTGAGAAATTTTCCTAACCAAAGCAGTTGGGGTTACATTATTACAGCTTTATAACTGCAACTTATTAAAAAGCATCCAACAACGTTAATTTTGTGTTATCTTTGCTAAGACCATCACAAAGTATGAACTTGTTTTCTTCTCCTCGTGAATTTTCTCCCACAAGACACAGACATGTAACAGGCAAGGAAGACTTGCTTTGGATTCACTGGTTCAGTATGGAGCATTTAACCCTCCGCTTTGGAGCAGTCCTCAGAGGCTCAAAATACTGGAAGTTGAACTGTTAGGTTTAGTACACACTTTTTTTGTCTGCAAGTAAATGGCAGATAGCTCTATTTTGCTTGAATTGTTTGTCTTCAGATAATTCTGTTTTATCAGAGAGAGGTGGCAGCTCTCAATAGTAAGTTTTTGCTGAAATGATGGTTTCAAAGAATTGTACCCTCCACAGAAGAAGCTGGACTTGGAGGATTCCTTGTGCAGAGACAAATCTGCATTTTAGTTCCATTAAATAGCTATGTGCGGATGCCAGCTATGTGCAGATGCTGGTTTCAACTTAGAAACCTTGAGTCACTGTCAGCTTAATTGGTTATATAGCTAAAGATTTTAAAAAAGCTTTTGTATGTTGTGTGAGAGTTGGTAGCTGGTAAAGGAAATAGAACTGAATTAGTTTTAAAATAGAGCAAAGATGTCTGCAAGATGTCAAGAGTCGTCTGTTTTATTTTTCCTGTACTCATGTACTTAGGAGTAATTTCCAGGGTTGGATGTGTCTTTCCAGGCGAGCTACAGATGCTGGATAGGAGAGTATAATCACAAAATCAGGATACCAGCTGATAAGCTTGGAATTGAGGTCTCTCTGGACATACTATGGAGAAGGTATTTTAACTATGACTACAGTCATATTTACATTATGACTATTAGAGAGGCAGAGAGGAAGAGGGTAAAGAGGTGAGATACAAACACACTGTAGAGAAGTCCTTTGAAGAATAATCTTCCTGAATTCTAAAATAAGAATATTATAATGAAAAATGGTCAATTGCAAGGTTTTGTTCTGATGCGGACTTCCCCCACCCCCCCCCCCACCAGTTTAACCAACTTGGGAGACTAAATTTTTACATTCACTTCCTTGAAGGAAGTGGACTTAGGTCCTCCAGTGCATTTACAAATCCTTCAGTGTGGATTAGATTTTATTTCACCCTTAGTTTCAAAGAAATACCTGGAAAAGCAGCCATTTTGATTAATTTTTGCTTTTCACATCTTCAGTTACATTCCAGAAATATTTGCTCAGTTTGTTCTCAGTACTTTTTTACAGGTGCATCAAAATGAGATTTCAAATGATACTGATCACGGTTCATTCCCACCAAAAAGCTCAGCCATGTTAGCAGTCATTCTCTCTAGGCTCTTGATGATAAAGAATTTGTCTTTATTGATGGGAGAAAATAATTTTCAGCTCTTTATTTACAAAATATGTACAATAATGTCAAAAATACTTTTTAGTCCCATCTGCAGTAGGAATGAGAACTTGCCCCATACTATCCAGTAAGCAGATTGGTTGCCTAAAAGCCATTGTCAAGAGTGCCTCAGATTTCAGAGCTCATGGCTATAACAAGCACTAGGAACTTTTCTTTAAATTGAAACACTGTATTAGAACCTTAAATCTACAAGGCATCTGGAAAACAATCTGGTTAATTTATATTGTTTCAAAAGGACCTCCTGTAGATAGAAAATAAGTTTTTCACGAGACTTGGCTAAAAAATGGAATTTCTTCTATCCTGAATGGGGAGGGGTGGGGGGGGGGAAATGTGTTTGGGAAAAAATTACCCTAATTAAGGGCCAGAATAATAGCCATATTTTTCTGGGTTGCCATGTTCTGTGGGGTGGTCTTTTCTCATTTCATGTCTTCTTTTCGAGACAGTTTGAGGTAAGGAAGAGGGGGAAAGGAGATGTGAAGAGTCTGCCACCTAAGTTATTTTTAATGTTCTCTGAGCATGGAGAGGAGAAATGATTTGGGAGGAAGGATTACAAAGATGATGAAATTTCCATATAGAACACCTCCATTTTTTGAGACAAAAAAAAAAAAATAGGGAAAGAAAAACCCATGCAAAGACAAGAGTCCAAACCCTTTCACCTTCACATTACTTGTCTTCATTCCAAAGAAAGAAGCATTTTGTTGAAGTCAGGATGGTATAATACCTTTCATAATACTCAATTTTTAATATCAGCAGACTCACAGATGAGAATTGCTAGATATTATGGCTCTGATTTTCTTCTAAAAAAGAATCTATCTTTTTGGTTTAAACCCGCTTCTCTTTCTTGTGGTCAGCTGTAAATTCAGTGTCTCTTGTCACTCTGCAATGATGGACTCTGCTGTGGTGATGGATTATTATAACGGCTAATAGAATGTAATGCTGATCATCAATATATAAAAATGCCATTAGCAAAATTATAGTGAAGTAGTATAACTATATTATAAATATATGAAAGAATAGCATTTATCTGTTTTATTGACTATTCATCAATGCAAAACAATACAAAAATAAGGTTTTGTATTTTAAATTGTCTTTTAAATTGGTTTTGATTTGATAATTAAATTGGGTGTAAATAATATAGATCTGAAGTAAGCCTGAATAACTGTGGATCAGTTTGGATCCTGTCATTTCCCCTTTCTCGACCTTGAGCAAGAGGCTTAGCTGATCTGAGGCTCAGCACTGGAAATGAACCAAATACAAGTGCAACCAAGCTAAAACCCTCTGTAATCACATGTTGACTACAAGTGGAAGCCCTTCTTTCTATAATGAGCACTGGTAATGCAGCTACTTTTTGAGGAGGAAGTAAAGCAACTCCCTGCTGGTTTATGTTTTCTAACAATAAATTAAGGCATATTGACAAAGTTTAGGCTCATATCTTAGGAACCAATAATATTTTCACAAAACAAACAAGACTTTGGATGTCTCTGAAACAGCAACTTACCAACTTAACTTTATAGTTTGGGTTGTTTAACATATTGAAATAATACTGCTGGACAGTATCACAATTTTTGTAACGTTAAATGTGTTTCAAAGAAAGAATGTTAACAACCCTAACAGTATTAAACATTTTCACTGACAGTAAACTATAATGAGAATATCTGACATATGTCAGAATCTATAAAGGAGAAAAGAAAATAGCTTACTTACAGGAATAATGAAACTGATCTCCACAGGAAAGAGGAAACCCTTACCAAGTCACAAGAATGACTACAGGTACATGGCTTGACTAGCTTCTTGTGTGTTTTTTCTTTTTTGCAGTGTATAACTAGTATTTACTTTACATTGCAACTTCTATTTGTTTACATGCATAAGCAAAACAAACAAAAAAATCCTATTTCTGATTTTTGTTGGATTTGGGTTTCTTTCCCTGGTTGGTAGGAGATACCATAGAGGCTTTTATTGTGCATTAATAGTCTGATAGTTTTATAACTGCATGTCATTATATTTATTGACAGGGAATTTTATCTCCTACCTCTCCACTGCAATTGAGTCCCTCTGTATCAATAAGAAACTTAAACAAACAAACAAACAAACAAAAAACCCCCCACAAAAAACCCAACCCCCAAAACCCCACAAACAAGCCAAACCCCACATATATTCTCACTTTTGGTTTTCTGTTTTCCTTTTTCTTTCTTTTTTTTTTTTTTTAATTTTCATTCTTCATTAGATTTTCACCTAATTTACTCTCAGAACAATGACAAACAAGCTGTAAGGAAAGAGAGGGGTTAGGATTTTAATTTTTGTCATTCATTTTTAATTTATTTTTTTGTCTCATAAGTTCTGCAGAGTGAAGCATAAGAGAAAAGATTAGGTGTCTCTATAGTTATATGGATTGCATTGATTTGAGTCCTTTAATTCTTTCTTTTTTTTTTTTCTTTTTTTAATCAAAACCATATATATAACATACCTGAGACAGGCAGTTTTAATATAACTGTTTGCCTTAGCATAAGCAGGACTTCCTTAGCCTTTCCTGAAAAATGAGATTGTCAGGTATGCATCATATACTTTTACAGAAGCCCCAACTCTTCTGTTGAAGTCAATGGGACTTGGTGTATGGATGTCAGTCAAGTATTAATTATTTACCACCTTTCTCTGCTATACAAAGACCATACTTCTATTTCTGTCCACTAATTTGTGGCTGAAAACA
This sequence comes from Strigops habroptila, assembly GCF_004027225.2. Lineage (NCBI taxonomy): Eukaryota > Metazoa > Chordata > Aves > Psittaciformes > Psittacidae > Strigops > Strigops habroptila. The sequence continues at coordinate 29,802,228 of NC_044283.2, read as the reverse complement.
AACAGTTCTTTTCTCCTCAAAGAAAAGGACAACTACCATGTAAAAAGATACTATCAGGCTATGCTTTTGTTTATCTGAACAAAAATCAGAAACAGCTGTATTACTGGCCTATGTTCACGTTTATAACATGTAAGTGCATCACATGTATACACATGCAAACCTTACTATTAAAATTTATATAAAAGATTTCAACTATTTCATAGTTTCATTCTGAAGACATACTTTTCTTAAAAGTACTCTGCCTTTTCTGATTTTTAGAATAAAGTTGTAAATATTTTCAAAATGGTTATTAGTTCAAACTGCTTTTAATATTTGATCCTACATGATTATCTTTTATATACTGGAGAAATTAGGGAAAACGCATCTGGTATTCACTAAATTAATATCCTGCAATGCAAAAAAATCCTTATATTTCTATTCTAGGACATCAGGGTTTAGTATGGTCAACACCTATGTACTACAAAGGCTGTTTATATAGAAACTACAGACGAGGTGAGCCTCCACTTCAGTAAAATCCAAAGGTTGGTATATGTACAGGAAATAAGGAAGGATTGTAAATTCGAAAACAGGGAATATTTTAAAATAACTAGCTGACTGAGTGAAGACCTAGAGGCTTATGGTTTATCTCAAATTATTTGTAAACACCATTCTGTCTCAGAGCTGGTATGGAGTTACTGAATGTAAGCCAGATCAGGAAGATGTGAGATGAGTTTATAGGAAACAGACCCTGTTCACTCAGGCTTCCTTAAACAAAGTTTGCTCGCTGGGGTCACAGACCAAGGAAGATAAAATAATGACAACAAAATAAATATTTCTGCTTGATCTCCATTGCTTATACATGCCTGCTATGTAAAAAATGTAATGAAACAGTCTTTCATCTCCGTGTAAGTTCGTCAGCTAGTGCTTTGCCTCGTTTCTTCACAGGAAAGATCTGCATCCTGTGTAAAGCATTAGCTTTACACTGGCAGGACAGTAGGGGCAATTCTGCCCCGGCTGCCCTCTCTGAAGCTCCCTGCCACTTATACTTAGAAAACTCTCCTGTATTTTTTGCAAATTTCTCCCTCCCCAAGCTTTTCTATTTGTTTCAATGTGGAGGTTGTGCATGGTGCAATTAATTGTCAGTATGGTGGACCTGGTGGGGGCAGCAAGGATGTCACACTGGGCCAGTGGCTGTCTTTACATCGGTCAGCGGGGGATGTCACCAAGGTGCCATCCTACTTCCTGGTATCTTATTTGTGTCTGTTTTTGCCATAGCCCTTCCATTCTAATGGCATGGGCTTCACTGCTCCATCCTGTGTGGTGGCTGCTGCTGCTGAATGGCTCTACATTTCTCTCCTTACCCTTTTCTTCCACCCTGGAAAAACCAGAGTGGGCTGCACTCCTGTATCCTAGAAGGCTGAGGAAGGAGGTGGAGGAGCTAATTGCATGCCTCTGCCTCCCTGCTCTTGTAACTGGGAGGGTTTTTTGGCCTGTCCTGTGGCCCAGAAGGGGAGCTGGATTTCTGGCGGGTCTGGGTAGTCACAGAACTCAGAAGTCTTCCTGCTGCAGTTTGCACAGCTGTCACAGGATGTCAGTCATAGGTATAGGGGCTGTTTTGCTTAAAGATACTTCTTGTAGGCTCTCACGTTTCCTTGAGGAGAGAATTGAGAGAAGGTAAACTGCATCTTGAAAAATGCGCAGCACAACCAAACCTGAATGGAATTTCGTGAAATAAAGAAATTGTGTCTGAATTTTGAAAGCCTGCTGGAAACAGTTTAATTTGAGCTTCTCCAAAAAAAAGTCACAGGAATCCCTCTTAAAGGAAAATTGTAGACAGTGTAATTATAGGAGAGCCTTCCAGTTCATCTTATATGTCACTTTGTGCTTTATCAGTTCCATGAGACTTGATACAAAACTTCCAAAAATAAGCAAGCATAAAAGCTTTGCCCTATTTTTCATTTCCATTATATTTTACAGTGAAAGCAGACAAGCAGTAAATTATTACAAAATCCACCTAAAATTACATCTTGTTTTATAAACACGCTGAAGCACCACAGAGGGTGCTTGAAGGGGATTCTGCCGCAGCATGATCTCCCACTGCTGACTTCCATTTCCTTTGGTCAGAAATTGACTGTTGGGTCAATATTGCCAATATTCCTTAACTCATACCCAGGATCAAGCAATTTTGTCAAGGAGGAGACTTTATGATTCATGTTTTATTTAAAACCTTTATTCTTCAGAAAGTTAACAGTAATTAGTGCTATTGAAAAGTAAAAGCAAAATATAAGTCTGAATTATGGGAGCAGCTGAGTGGACTGTATTGTATGGACAGATGCTTTGATGAGAAGAAAAGGTCTTTTCATTCTGCAAAACATTTCAGCAGACAGCTAAGAGTTCATCTGCCTGATGATAAAGATACAAAGGTTTCTAGTTGTGGCGTGGTAATGATGGAAAGGGAGAAAGGGATATGCTTCTCCCCTTGGGGAAGAGTACAAATGGACTTGAGAGGGGCATTTCTCAGAGGACGAATAGATGTTGCATGTCAACAAAAAAGTGAGCAGCAACAGCAGAAAAGCAGCAATCAAGGCAGGAGCACTTTCTTCTGTAAAGTGGCAACACACTTGGTTCTCTGTCAGAGAAAGGAGAACAGTTATGAATCTCACTGAGGTCTGGAGTGGTGAATCCTCCAAAGCACAGCTTATGTGCCTGCATATGAGTGCAAAATAGGTTATCCTGAATACAGAGGTAGAAGAGAGAAGAAAGTTCCTTGTTGGCCTATAAGAGTCAAGCAATTATAGCAGGAAAATAACTTCTAAGCTGGCAGATAATGCAGACTTTGAGAAGTGGAGGGGGAGAGGAAAAAAAAAAGAAAAGTGAGCTTCCACCAAACTGTAGGCTCCTTCATGTGCCATGGGAATTCAGGGTTTGGTAGCTGAAGCTGCATGGAGAGAGAGCGAATGTAAGGTAAATGTTTCGTTCTCAGTGCTAACGTAAGCTCATATTTTAGAGGACAATGGAAGTGCCCTTGTCGTATGTTTATTTGTCTTTCATTTCAAGCAAAGTATTTGATATTCTCCTGTATAATATTTTTTCAGCATTCTATGAGGCAGTCCAAACTAGTGATAGTGCAAGTAAAACAGAAGGGTTCCTAAAGTAAAATTTATTTGTTTTTCATCCCCCATGAAATATAACTCTCCACATTCAAAAAACGAAAAACAGTGAAGGATCTGTTCTTCCCTTTCTGCACACGTGTAACTCCATTTAGCAGCAGCAAGATTAATACACACCCATTAACTCTTTGAATGCCTGGCTTCTGCACATGAAGAGCAGCCTAAATCTTACATAGATGGATGCATGTATGTCAGTAGGAAGTTGGATTTTTTAGCTTTTTACTATTAATATTATGGGTGTCTTTTCCTGATTTTCATTAGAAATTCCCCTACATGGCTGTAGCAACCATGTTTAATCTTCTGTAAAGTAAATGGAGCTACTGTTCTAGTACGGGAAGAGAGAGGGAAGCTGCAAATGAGTTGCACCCAGGTGCAACTACAAACAGTGCTAATGGGGGGCAGTAGAAATCATTTTAGTAAACCTTTCAGAGGTCAAGACAAAACACCATGATGTTGTAAAACTAACTTGGTTAGTTTTACATTAGAGCTTTAGGGTCCATCAGGAAAATGTGCAGCAGAAGTTGAAAGTATTATCATTATTTATTTGCACTCGGGTAATTTTGGACCATGCATATCTAAAAATAGTAAGAGTATAAATATGAAATAAAGTCAGAATAAGAATGTAAATATGCTGCAAATTTATACAATAATTTGACTTTACATTTTAATATTTAGTCTTATGCTCATATTCAACCAGGAAAGACAAGAGGATCTTAAAGTTACATTAACTTTTTACTACCAAATTTTGCCTCTGAGAGCGGATAATTTTTTTGGCCTGGCTCTGCATGTTATTTTCCATTTTCCTCAGCCTCCCACATGCTAATGACTTGTGCATGGAATTCTTTTACCCTATGAATATATTTTCTTTTTAAGCACAGTCTCCACAGAGGTGGAAAATGTGAATGTGAAATGAAGCATGTCATCCTGAAAGAAGGTTAAAGATCTAGGAGTGTGTACAACTCTATCCTGCAAGTTAGTTTGTTGGGACATAATTTACAGATGTTCAGTTGCACAGGCATAATTCTGCATTTCTTTCAAGGCAAATACTTTTATATCTTCAGGCATGTGATTTGTCAAGACAGCTTTGTGGCCTAGTGGGCAATCAGAATTTGCCTGAGCGGACTGAAATGACCCAGAACAAACTCAGTACTTAATCCTCTTTATTGCTGAAATCAATAAGCAGATCCATGACAAGTGCTGACAGTTCTTACACAGAGAGTGAAAAGTAGAAGTGTCTGCTCCTTGGAATTCTAATGTGCTATGGGGCAGAAGTTTTGTTTTGTTATTCGAAAATTAATGTTAATTTTGTTTTATAAGGCTTAAATTAATATGACATATGTGTGCTAATTTGCACATGCACTGCCACAATGTATCTCAAATGCCATCATTCAGAAGGCCTGATACAGGAAAAATAGCCACCGAGATAATTGAACAGGGACATAAGGCTCTGGCAGAAGCCAAGGTTCCAGGTGAGCTACACAGTTACAACTGAGCATACTGGCTCACAAGCTACCCTTGCGCAGAGCCCCATCCTAAATAAGGGTTTCCTCTTTTCCTTATATTAGTAGATCCTCAATATATTCATCAAGGGGTTTTCTTTTTTCAGGTTTTATTATATATTTGAGGTAAGGAAAATTCCAAAATCTTAAATTAGTTTTTCTAGGGTTGATTTTTTTATTACCACACAACAGCTGACTTCCCTGCAGGTTAACATAACACTTGTAATTACAACTTGTCCTGGAGAAAGAGAAACAGTAACAATAAAAATAAGAGTGACTGAATGGGCCAAAGCCACCCATAAGACAAGTGGCTTATAACTTTGGTAAATTCAGAATAATCCTCAAGTTCCACTCTACCTCTCTGGGAAACAGCCAGAATTCTGCATTCCATGGGTATCTCTGGAGGGGAAAGCAATATCGAATAACTTTGTGTGCAAAGCAACCATAAAGTGTAATGCCATTTATACCCATGGAAATAAGTATCGTATGATGGACATAGTGAAGAGAGACTTTTTGTCAAATCTTGGCCTGTCCTCATGCCTGTTTATACCATTTTTGTTTACTTGATGTTGGAGAGTAATCAGAAAAAAAATTATACTGAATTATGAGTATTGTCATAATAACTCACATAGTCATGAGTTTTGCATGAAAAGTATTAAAATTTTAAACAAAACAGTCTTCTAAATGCCTGTCTTGGCCCCACAGTCTTATCTTGCTTTTACACTTTTGTTTAAACTGTTCCTTCCTTTTTTTTTATTTTTTATTTTTTTATTTGGAGTTGATTCAATAACTCAGCCTTTTTTTTTATTTCTTGCAGATGTTAAAATGATGAAACCCTCCCTCCCTCCAGAGCAGTGCACAGCAGCCATGACATCTCCTCTAGTCCTCTGTGGAAGGTACATTGCAGCCTGCTACTGAACTGTTATGACATGTCTCTAGCAATCAGAAAGAAAAGCTGGGAAGAGCATGTGACCCAGTGGATGGGATTGGCTTTGCAGTCTGTGGAGTATAATACAGCATGTCGTCACGGACTTGTAGGTGCTAACTTGCAGACAAGTATGGAACAAGATGAGGTTTTGAGCGTGGACCGGAAAGAAAAGTGCGCTTCATTTCCAGAGTGCTGTTATAGTGGAGAGTTGATTGGCTTCCCTGCAAAGCAGCTGGGAAATGTTTCAAAGGAGGTGGATGAAAATGATAACCATGAGGATGAGGAGTGTTTTCTGGAGGCTAGCACAGAAACTCTAGTCCACGTGTCTGATGACAATGATGACTATTCTGCACTAAAACTGGATAGTGTTAATTACCACATCACTGCTGTAGGAGGGGAACCAAAAGATGAAAAGAGTTTAAATGGAGCGAGCTCCTTAACACGGATGTTACCAGTAACAGAGTGTAACAAGGCAGCTGAAGCATCTGGAATAATTGGAGATATAAGTAACGAACCTGGCTGTGACACAGTTCCTAAAGAGGAGGTGGAAGACGATGATGTCTGTGGCAGTATTGGCCAAAGCCCAGAGCTTTGTAATTGTGAAGGCTTAAATGAAGTAGTAGATGTAGAGGAAGAAAATCGCTCTAATTCTCCAAATGTGAAAGAAATTATTATGCCTGGGAAGCAGTTGCTTCATACTGCTGTAATTGCACAACAGCGCCGGAAATCTGATGCTTTTAAAGATGGGCTTGGAAAGTCTGAGTGTAATGTGGTAGAGAGTGGGATTTCTTCTGAATCATGCAGCAGCAGTGACAGACAACTGCGTTCAGCCGTGGAATCCAGCGACTCCCTTATGCAATCTTCTCCTTGCTCTCACATCCCAGCAGTGGAAAATGGTCTGGATGAAAGTGGTTTCACAGAACCTCAAGTGGCCCCTGAAAACAAATGCCTTTCAAATGTCAGTTCAGCAGAAGACATTCAGTGTTTACATGTAAGGAATCATTTGACCACACAAGAATATTCAGGCAGTCAAGTGAAACTGCGCAAAAGAAAGGTAGGATGCTCATAAACTGCAGAGATTTTTTTCTAATGTTTCCCCCCAGTTTCTTATGAAGGTGATTCCATGACTAATTGATTGCAAATAAAATGTATTTTTCAGTCTCATTTCATTAGTTTGTCAGATTTTTCTTCAAATGGTTTTGAGAAAAATGTGTCTGTACGACAACTGAGTTTCAGGAGTTCTTTTTAAAGTCTGAAAATGGTTGAGTCATGAATTTGGAAGATACCTTATTTTCACTTTATAGATATCTTATATATTTTATATATGTTGTTCAAGACTAAATGAATAATTATCTTCTGGGGGTTTGGTTTTATTTTTGTTTCTTCTGCTGCTATCAATCAGATATCATTATCTCTTTGCTCTTAGGAAACTGATTGTGTCTGTTATTGAAAAAAGAGAATAGAGAAAATGTGCAACAAAACTTTAAAAGGGAAAAAAAGAGTGGAAACAATTTGCAGAAGTTCTTTGGTTTTCAGCTCAGCCCCATGAGTGTATGCTCTTGCAAAAAAAAAAAAAAAAAAAGGTATTGCTGAGCTTGAAACAATTTTTTGAAATTTTGAAGCGACTGGAGAGTTTCACTGTCTACAAAGAGTAAGAAAGAGTATCATTACAAAGCTTTAATGACAGATTCCCTGGCAGTAAAACTCTCATTGGCTTTAATGGAAGGAGATGTACTGACTGTGGGACAACAGAATTCAGCCTAAAGTCTAACATTCCCAGTTATGCTGCTTATTCTTTTGAATAACCAATTTGTAATCCTTAACTTCTCATTGCCTTTTTTCATTTGACATCATCCAGCTTCTTTTTTTTGTTTGTTTGTTTTTTAATAAGTCTGGTTTCTATAAAGTGAGGGTGTGGGGTTTGTTTCGTCATCTGTAGCGCCTCAGTAACTGTTTCACTAAAGCACAAATTCACATGTCTAAAGTACTCTATGCCAACACAGCGTCCTGAGCTGCTGGCCATTGCTTCCTTATGTTGACCCTTTAGTAATATTAGCATGCAATTGATATGGTTAGAAGCTGTAAGTAAATTTTGCAAAAGGTTTCAGAAGCCCTCAAAGCCAGTCTTCCTTTGGTAGTTCATTCAGTTACAGCTCATGTGGTAACTGTTCAACTGATGCAGTAAGTAGGCTCTGAGTTACAATTAAGAAATGGAAACTGCTAGCCAGCAGTACCAGAAATGTGAAACTTACCCATCTATAGAAAACGTTTCAAGTTTAAAAACATAAAATTTAACCAAATTAATATTGTATTTGAGAACGAATTTACTATTATAAACGTATTCTCGGCTGCTCTTCTTTAACATTTCCTTTTTTCTAAGTGTAGTTGCTAAGATCTATGCGCACATTTCATACTGTTAGCAAGATATATCATGCTATATTTTTTAATAGTTTTGATCCTGCTAGTTTCCGTGTATCACCTTGTCTCTTGTTTCCAGGTCACATGCTCATCTTTTAAATGTACACTCACAAGAATTATATTTGAGAATATATTTGTTTCTGCCATTAAATATTTAAAAAGAGAAAATATAAAAATTCCAGTGAGACCAATAGTGCGAAAAACTAAAAGAAGATGTGAGCATAGAAAGGAGCAAAACAAGGAGTTCCTTCAAGGAAGGTTGAGAGTTATGTAACTGCAGCAATTGTGAAGCTGTGTGCACTGTAAAAGAGGATATAGTCTGTAAATCTGAAAGAATGACCTTGTACCACTTTGATTAAGTAAGTCTTTACCAACAACTGTAAAATGTTTGGCAAAAGGGAAAAGATATGATCTGCTGTTGCTTGTGATATTACTTCTCTGAGTTTACAGGACACTTCTACAAACAATGTTCGTGCATGCAGGATTTTATCACTTATATCTAATCATGCCCTATTTTACAAAAGGCTGTCTGTGTTGGTAATAATCTGTAATGAAAAATGTGCCTATGTTTACAAACTTTCCTTGAAAGCCACTTTCTCAATTTTAACAAGACATTAGAAAAACAACAGACTTGAAACTGAATCCATCCATAAAACCCAAGTATTTGCTTTGCAGCGACAGGAAGACTTAAGGGATTGGGCATGGTATATAAAACCTTTTCTCCTCAGGTCAGCAGTTCAAACAGTGCAGTTAAGGCCTAAAACACACCACTCTCTGATTAATGCTCAGTGTCAATTATAGTTGCACATAAACATGTGCTCATAAAGGGCAGAATATGGGAAAAGGCACATGGAAATGAATTGCTAATTGTATTTGGGCACCCAAACCTCCAGGTGGCACCTTGGGGGATCATAGAAAGGTGCTGAACTTCAGCTACTTCCATGACGTCTAAGATCTTAGGACCTTTGAGTAGTCTTATTCTGCTCTTGCTGGTACTCAGTTCTTCTGAAAACCTGTTCTTCATTAACATATATTAAACTGCTTTGAATTGTGGCAGTAGAGCATGACCTCTCCTCTTATATTTGGATCAGCTGAGGTGAGACAGTGTGGACCTCTTGTGCTTGCTCTGCACATGAATGCAGGTTTGAGGGTTTAAGGGCTTAAAGTTCAGCATCTTTGGCCAGGACTAGCTCCATTTCAGTAAATTGCTTTACTCATGATAGATGCACTGCCGCTGAAGATGCTTTTTGCAAACAGGTCCAGCTGTTACAGCATGCTTTGCTCCCTCAAGTCACCAGGATTCAGATGGTTGATACACAGCACCTTCTTTTCCTTTGCTTTCCCAGAAACACTTCCTAAGGATTGGAAATAAGAAGCACCTGAATTTAATTGTGAGAAGTTAATGGTGCTAGGTCTGACGGAAAAATTTCACTCTAATTGAGCTTTCCTGGTTTTGTGTTGACTGATAACCAAGGGGCTAATCAGGTTATCAAATTAAAAAAAAAAAAAAAAGGAGTATACGTGATGAATTTGCATCAGTTTCTCTTCACAGGTAGTTTCAGACTGCATTTCAGTCTCATTGAAACATTTTGCCCATGTGTCACTGAAAAAGGAATGAAATAAACGTTTCAGTGTATTAATTCCTTACCTCTCTTTTATGAAACTGTTGCTTTTTATATTTGTTACTTGCAATTCTTCATGGTGGCCTGCATAGAAGTTTTCCAGTTCCAAACAGTAGATGTTATCTCAAACTCATTCCTACCAGACTAAAGAGTCAGAGCAATTTCCTAGGGTTCACTCTTATTGCTACTATTTTAATCCAGATTTCTAGATTAAATGTTTTGTGGTTGGTGAAGCATACTTACGGGCACAGCTAATGTCACCATGACAGCAGCCACCAGTGTCAATGAGATGCAGATTAATCTAAGAAAAATATCAGAAGGATGGCAGTAAATGTAGAAATAAACCTGAATAGAATGTTACCTGGGGTGACACAGGCCTTTGTACCAGTGCCTTTCCCCCACATGAAAGCTGTGAGTTTTTAAAGCATGGATTTACATTTTCTGGACTGTTGCAATAAAGTTTGTTTCATTATTTCAACAATTGTAATTACACTAATGTGAGGAAAAAAAATTGCTTAGTTGAATTTGGGTCTTTCATCCATATTTGCTACTTGAGTATTATGCTTGCCCATGAGATGTGAAGGCTGACCCTCTTCCATTACAGTCTGTATTAGGTTCTGTTTTACAAGGCTGAAGCTATACTCGTTATGGCAAGTTAGAAAGTTAGGTTCTTCCAGGAGCTTCTGCTTGTATCACCCTGTAAATTGACTCCACAGGAAGCCTATGGAGCCTTGCCTGCTGACTTAGTCCTCCCTGGGTACTGGGAGAGGCAACAGGTAAGGTACCTGGGAGAGGCAATAGGAAAGCTTCCAAAAGCATCATAAGAGCTACCTATTTTACTGAAATGGTTTTCTTATAATTTGTTCCCTGACATCTCTACTATTCACATTGCGTAATGCTTTTCAACTGAGCATTCACTTGTCAGCAATAGATGGTTACTAAAAAAGTTATGTGAGCTTGTTGTGAACAATAGTATCCAAAATTTTAGATCTTTTTCTTATTTTCTTGCAGTTAAAATACCAGAGACTGAGTTTCCAGGTCTGTCAAAAGTGTGTCTTTCTGAAGTCTTAATCTCCCTTTACCTCAATTTTGACCCTGAATGGGGATAATTTAATGATTGATTCTTTTTTCATACCAATTTTATTTAGATTTTAAAACTGTCAAAGTGTATTTTTTTAATAGAAACTGGTTTAGTAGGGATCCAGTCTAAACTATTACTACTTACGTAGTTAGTTGTTATTGCAATAACAACTCAGGTCAGCATAGGAAAGGCAAACGTAGAAGATAAAAGTAAGAATAAAACCAATAGGCATGTACAGTAAATCATAATTAAAAATTAAACACATTTTTCTGTATCCTTATTTTGTCATAGAAATTTAATTTACCTTTTGCTGACATTCAGTCTGCAACTGTGTCAGCCAGAGGAAGATGACAGCTCTTAAAGTTGGTGATTTTCAAAGTGAATTATCTTGAATTGCACTTTTGCAAAATATGATGTTTAAATGCATTCATTTCCCACGGTTTGTGTTTTCCCATTGAGTATTTTTAAAGATAATCGTCTTGCGAATATTCTAGTGGAGAAATTCAGCAACCACGAAAAAAAAATCTGCAATTCTCAGTTTATAATGGTCATGAAAAGTTGGACAAAAGTGTATGTTGTTTGGATGGTTGTAGGATACCAAGGCTTCACTGCTTCATGATGGCCATGGGGAGACCAAGGCTTCACTGCTTTAAATGTAGATATTAAAAAAGCATTAATGGATGCCAGTGGAACTGCTATGTTCTTAGAGTATGTTTACATGTCTTGCTGAAATTGGGTGCTATAGTAATTTGTAACCTTAGAGACTTAGAGAAGCCAGTCACTATAGAAGCAGTATCACAGCAGAATTACTTTCAAATCATATGGTTCTTTAACTGTATTTCCTATAAAATTCAGACCTGTGCTTATGCCGGAATAGCTTTGTTTTCAGATACAGAGATGAATAATAGAATCTTGGCATCTAAGGAATGTTTTTCCCCAGTTTTGTGAAGAACAACGGCAAATACAAATATTGGAAATCTGATAGTCTCTTTTTAAAGATGATCATTCAAACTACAGAAATCTATTTTAGCATGTATGGAAATTGGATTTGCTTTTGTTCCATTTCTTCATCTCTTGTCATTTCCAGACTTCCTAAATTTTTTTCGAAGTTTTTAAAACTTTCTAAAGGTTTTAGAAAAAATCATGGATCTGTTTTTCCAAACTCATAATGTGAACATGAACATCATCAAAAATTGATGAGAGATCTTGAGCCATAACAGCTTTTTGAAAGGTTAGCTTACCACATCACATGTTAGCTACCCACATCTCAGAGCTACAGTCTGTAGTAGTAGTACAGTGGGCAACTATTACTGAGATCCACAGTTGCTTCGCCACAAAGAATTTGCTGCATTTGCACATTGCTATTAAATGGTTGTAATTCTGAAGGCATTGGGAAGAATCTGGCAAGAGCTGCAAGTAAAGCAAAACAAATAGTATGATTTCTCTGAAAAATCTGAAACCTTCTGGACTGTCATGAATATTTCTCTTTTCTGCATTGAAACCTCGCTTCCTAAATTTACCATTTAATAAGGAGCATGTGGTTCAAAACTATAATTGGACTGAGGTAGTTGGATCTAACTTCTAAAAATTATGCATTTTATCTACGGTAATTAGTAGAAAGTGGTGGTGATAAAGCACTCTTATTATTGTGGTTACATGACCAGGAATTTTCTCTGTTGCTCTCACAAAAAATATGTATCATAAGTATTATCTCCAGCTGGGAACCTAAAGAATGCTTTCCCGCAGACTTCCTTTGTGTTTGGACTGAAGTATGATGTATTTCAAACAATCTGAAAAGTATTTAAAACAACCTCAGAACAGGATGGGATGACTGCCAGGCCATTACAGTATAACCCTTATGCAAATTTTACTTTGACACATTTTTGTGACGGTGTTCAGCAATAAATTTTAAAGGCTGCCAGTGCTGTCTAGACTGCAAACCAAGAGACTGTTGCACATCAAGCTATGCATTAGTTGGAGTTGAGCTACCTAAAATGGTCATGAAAGTATTTGTATTTATACATGGTTTATAGTCATGCACTATTGCTTCACCAAAGTGATATTACACGTTTCTCGGAACCAATGTAAAGAGCTTTAGTTTCATGCAGTTTATACTCAGAAATTTCTAATTATGTCCAGATCTGCAGTAATTGACTGGAAAACAAAAACTTTGAAAACATTTGTTTGTTTTTAAAGTGCGTCTTTAAAAAGTTCTGTATGGTAAGGGACAATTATTTCCGGTTTGTAGCCTATAAATTCTCAGTTGTAGTTCATGTTAAATGGACCAATGACCACTTCCTAAAATGACACCAGATTCATAAATAGCACCGTGTTTTTGTGGGAAGCTGTCTTGGAAGAAATGAATGGGAATAGTACGCAGAACCCAAATTTAACAGTTTAGTAAATGGGAAGTGGAAATAAAACACTTGGGCAAAACCTTCTGGATTACATGACATCACTATCCACAACACACTTTTCCATTGGTTAAAGAAAAATTTTAAAAATGGACTTTGCTTCCTAGAACTGTTCATCTGGCACTTTCATGAGCAGAATGTTCACTTTGAATTAACAATCAAGTGAAAACACAGTGATCAGAGGGGCACACAGATACAGCTTCTATCAAAAACAGTAAATACAGCAGTAACCTGGAAAGCCAATATTAGAGCACCCCTGCCTAGATTAAAGAGCCTTTGAAGCTGTAGCTATGGCAGAGTAGCTTTTTCAGCTCAGCTCTTCACTGCAAACATGACCTGTGCTAAAAGCAAAAGCATTTCTGTTAGTGGTGCTGTGTCTGAGGAGCAGCCAGCAGAAGAGCAGCCAACCTCACCAGCTCTGGGGGCTGAGGCTTTGCAGCAGTGAGGTCTTTGCCACTGCTAATAAGGAGTATTTGGCCATAGCAGTACAGCAGTGAGTAAGTCCACAGATATCTGACCAATTCCCATGCAGTAGGTAAAAGCAAACAAGCAGACACACATGGGCTGAACTTCAGCGGGGTGGGAACCATCTGCAAGTGCTTTCCATCGTGGTTTTGTTGTTGTTTGTGATGGTTTGTTTTGGTTTTTTTTTTCCCTTGCTTCCTGTCATGGTAGTATATATGATTGAAACACCTAAAAATGTGTTCCTCATGCTTATGTCCTTTTACTGCTTTCTCTTAATGACAACGTAGAAGGTTCATAAAGACAAGAGGGTTTATGCCACAGATAGGGTTATAGAATATGGCTTTACAAAATGAAACAATACTGTTTCTGCTGCCAAAAACTATTCCAAGCTCCAGAGGATATAGCCTAAAATGGTTATGAATTCAAATTTAGAGAGGTATTCTTCCTCCTACAAAAAAAAATCCAGGCAGCAATACAGCTTCTCTATGTATGTCTGTGTGTGCTGAAGCAAATGCATGGCAAATGTAAACCAGATCCTGGCTCTTCTTCATAACTGTCACAGCTGACATGTAGTGCTTTTACAACAACAGAATATAAGGAACTTGGCTTATGCACACTGCGTTAATGAAAAATTGGCTCACTGTAGCATGAGGATGTCCTTCAACAATGTGCCTTATTGCAGCAATAACTTTTTAGCTTAAGTTTCACATTGTTTTTTGCAGTCTCACCTTACATAAGAGTTAGAATAGCAAATGCAATATGTAAAATATTTGTTAAATAAAAGTTTATTTATCCTTTATTGCAAGATGGCTTCTTCCCAAACATTTTTGCATACAACATATTTAACTAAACAAAGTTTTCTGTTTGGATATCCTGAGTGTCTTATTCATTCAGATAGTTTTGCTTTAACAAAAATGTATCATCTAATATACTCATTCAAAAATAAAAAAAAAAAAATAAGGAGCTGATTCTGTTATTTTACTACATGTTTTAATCTCTTGGGTGGTATCCTCAACCTTCTTAAAAGGATAGTTTGCATGCACTAATAAGCACTGATATGTGACTTATGGCTCTTTGATATGAAGACATGAAATACATTAAAAAAAAAGGCAGTGCTAAACTCGTGGCTTTTGCTGTATGCAATTTCAGGTTCAAAGTATTTTAAAAGCTGACATCTTTACTGCATTGAAAATGAAAAAGCACGGCTGCAAGCAAATATTTGGGAATGTGAACTAAACTACTTTCCTACATCCAGATTTTCTGAAACACTACTCTTCTGATAAATGCCAAGCTGTATTTAAATCTCACAGATTTAGAAGTGACTGTATGCGTACATCACACCTCACTATATCTGTTGAATTTATTCCAGCATGGTAAACTCACATGCTTACAAATATTCTCTACTTTTTTATAGATGATGTCAAGATGATAGATGGTAGATGGTAGGTGGTAGATGAGTACTGTCTTATTTAGGCTTTAAACTTGGATACAAAGTAAAATATCCAGAACGTGAATAAGAGAATAGGACAAAAAAGACAGGGATATTGAGAGACCATCTTATAGGTGGGATTAGCCTGAAAAATAAGTACGCGAAAGTTAATTTCTTTTTCTATGGGAAGTGATTGTTCAACTCTTAATTGCACAAAGCTTTCTCAGCTCACAAGAACAACTCCCATTTGAACAGTTTGTCTGTTTCCAGACTTTCCTCAATACTGCTAGTTACAGAGTCAAAGATAATCTGGGGAGAGGTTCTTCCACATCTGTACCTTGATTAATATTCTTGTGGGTAAATATTCTACAGGACTTGTAATTTAAAACATTTCACTTACATTTTATTAAGGTTTTAATAAAGTCATAATTCTTACTGCAGGTTATTTTGCAATATATATTTGGAATCAATCAATTGTTTTTGCAGACTGAAGCCTATGAATAGTTATGCTGAGGAAATTAGCTTTAATCATATTCAGAGGAAATACATATATTCCTGAATGTTGCTCTCTTGGGAATAGTAACAGAAGCCTTAGAGTAGAATGCCAATTAATTTTTTTTCTAGGTCATCCACACTCTCTGTCACACAAAAAAATTCTTCTTCATCCTGCCCATACTTTTCTAGTCAGTATGTTAAGATCAATAATTCTTTCCCCTTATTCCTGCCTTTTCAGAAATGTTTTGATTTTTTTTTTTCCCCCCCCCTCATTTCGTGTACTAAGCTTGGTGTGGCAGTATTAAACTTTTTAGCCTTTTGGAGCTTATGCATATGTAAGGAAAAGAACACTCAGTGATATGAGAATACTGTGTATTTTTCTCCTTGCAAGCATCAACATTTCACACTGTTTGGTTTTGGGCTCAAAACAGCAGCCGAGCAGAGCCATGCAGTCACATGAACAGATTAGGAAGAGAATATGAAGGTGTTGAAAAAAAAGATGAGCAACTTCAGTGACTGACTCCACTGTGGTATGAGGGAGAAAACTGTCCCAAACACCCTCAAGAGCTAGTTTTGCAGTAGTGATAGTAGTTCCTAGCCCCCTAGCTCAACATTTATTTCTACGGTTGTGTAAAATCTTTACTCAAATCCATTTATAAGACTGACAAAACACTAACTATTCTGTGCTTCCTTAGCTCATACAGTCTGCAGTGACTTGGTCCCTGTTTCTGGGCTCCTCTCTCAGTCCTTTCCACTATACTTAGTTCGTGGAAGACAAGCTTTCTTGTGTCAACAACATTGCCTCATGAAGCGTAATAATGACAGTTTAAATGTCAGCACTGTTAGTCATTGACAATTGTCTTAGGGTTTTAATAGAAATTCTTATTTTCTAGCCACAGTGTTCAGAGGGAGTGTTTATCAGCTGCAAAGTATGATTCTGGGGCTTTGATCTTTGCTTTGAAATGTCTTTTAAAGTGTAAAGGAAACTCATCTATGCTGAGAACAACATTAGAGGCTATTTCTGGAGTTAGACCAGGATTCTGAAGGTGAAAGGACACTTCTCCAACTCTCTCAGTAAGTCCTTGGGAAAGTTAAAAATAAGTCTTGTTGAAAAAAAAATTGGCACTTGCCATTTGAGAAAATTTCTTTATTCCAGGAACTGTCTCATGTAGCAGAAATTTATTTACCATCTGTGTAGACTTGAAAAATTTTCCATCTTACCAGATACACAACTGAAATAGCAACAGATTTTCCATAGCTATGCTTTCCACCGACCTCTGTTTTAAGAGTGTGCTGTTGTAGAAACTTATGAAATTTTTGTGTTATCCAAAGTGGGGGGTAGCTTAGTTATAGCCCATCAGTCAAACTCTGAAGTTCTGGTTGTGATCTCTAATGATGTCACCTAACTGCTGCTAAAACATGTCACTCGGGAGAGGGAAAGGAGGAGTCCACAGGCCCACTATCTGAAAATATATGCTTGTTTAAATTATTGTTACAGTTGTTTTAATTACTGTTGCAGTAGTAACTTAAAAAACACTGTCACTTGAGAAATTAATTTGGTTTTCTTTGAGTACAGATGTACTTCATTAATTTCAAAGCTCTGCAACTGTAGGGATGGGGGGGGGACACACACAATAATAAAACCACCACCACTGGATCTTGAAGTAACTGGTCCTTTAAAATATGAAACAACCTGTCTGTATCTCTAAACATTGCTTCGAGTATTTGTATGAATACACAGGCCAGAAACCAACACAAGCGATTCCTGTGGCACAAAGAGAAATGAGTTCAGGAAGAGATGTCAAGATACACAAGCTTAACTTCTGTTTGCAGTTCCTGGTTGGGGTTTTTTACCTTTCATATATTCTGTGGATACATTTTACTTTTGCTTTTATGCACACTAAGAATCCTCAAGAACTATGGAGGCTGATTCTTACTTGATGCTTATATGTCTTTTGATCCCATCTACCAAAAAAATATTTGTGTGAGTAACAAGCTTGGTGCAAAAGGCAGGTGTCAAAAGCTTCTGCTTTGAAATCCAGCAGTCTGATTTGCTTAAAGGATAAAAACCCTGTCTGCCTTTCTTACTACGATTGAATTTTTTTCTGCCTTATCTATTTTTACCTGCCTCGATGTTCATTACATTTGGCTGAAGGGGCTTATCCTACATAAGTCTATCACAGATGCTTTTATTTTCATAATTCTCAGTCTTTGAACTAGTAAAATTGTATGAGATGTGACATGGTTAACTACAGATATTACTGAATCCTTTAATCTGGCAATTTTTATCTGTGTTTTAAACTGCATTCTGTCTAGGTTTGGAGTTTTGTATAACTTTTCTGTTTGATTGCATATGGTAAGGTAAGCTATTTTATGTTTGAGCAAAACCATCTAATTGTGAAGATGAATGGGTGTAAATTTTAAATCATTACAAATTCTTTGTTGTTGGTGTTAAATCATCTGCAATCCCAAAATGTGGAAATTAGAATTTATATTCTCAGTGTGTAACTGCATGTAATTCAACAACCAAAATTTTGAAATATGAGTTCCTAGAGAGCAGCAAGTCTTAGTTGGGTATATGCGTTTTAGCTTGGGCCAGAAGCATGTTTTTGAAGTAAATTTACTGATTGATGTGATATAAAGCATGATAAATGACACTGAATCTCACTATCTCATGTAATTCACAATATGGATTACCTGGTTTGATAGCTGCATACCTGATTTGAGAGATGCTAAAACAGTGCTTCACAAAGGAAAACTGTATTTTAGGATTGCCAATAGCCAGGGAAAAAAAATCAGATATGAGGAAGAAAAGGATCTCAGACAGAAGCAGATTCATATTCGCACAATGCTAGAGGTATGAATTGAAAGACTAGTTATCAGATGTAGTCAGTTTGGTACACTCCCATCACTTGCAATGTGAAGACTTTGGACTCTGTCCTCTACCCCAACCAAACTGGCTGCAAGATACATAATCGCTCTGACTGGACAATATTAACTGACAACAAATCTTCTGAAGACAGATTTTTTTAAAGAGATCAGTTCATTACAGTTTCCTTTTAGCTGAATTTGATAAATATGCCCTGGTAGAAGAATATGGGTTTCTAACTTGAGGTTTACATTTAGCCGCTAGACAAACTAGACAGTCTCTTGAGATTTTTACAGCTTTAGTTTCAGCTGTCTGGAATATATTACATCCAATGTAAAAACTAGTGAAGAATATTTCCTCCGCTGTACTTGTGCTTTCTAGTTCTCTCACTAATTCCCAGTAGCCTAATGGTAATATGTTCATTCTGTTGGCCAGCTGTTCAGCTATCCATGAATGCATCCTCCTGATGTGCATTTCCTAGCATTTTGCAAGTCAGTGTCCTATTCCACTTCAACAGAAAACTTTTTTGAAAACAAAACTATACACCACTGGGGATCTAGACAGGGAATGTAATGCAAGCATAATCAAACTCAGTCTGAATAAGTGATGAGTGAGGAAATAACAAATATTATGCAATATAAGCACTAAACTGCTCTTAATGTATGTTTGAAATAGAGGCTATGTCTTGTATGCTAAGGACTTTTTGTCTCTGACACAATTAGCTTTCTTTTGCTTTTCTTAATTGCTGCCTGCAGTGGAAGGGAAATATTTGGTTCTCCTCCCTAGGCCCTCGATAGTAGGACCCTGTCATACAGCAAATAGTGCCATTAGTATTAGCTTCAGTCTTTGTCAAGGACAGAATTGTGAGCACCAAAGGTAAGTTTTGTCTGTATGGGGGAGAGTAGAAAGTGTATGGGCAGACTAAAACAGAAATAGCTGATTTGTTCCTGCTTGGAACACGTTTTTGTTCCCTCTTGGAACACCTTTTTCACCAAAATGACTTGTGGCATTATTAAACACCAAGTGCTAAAGGAGCTGAGAATAGGGATGGTTTTACCCCTGGTATCACCCCAGATTCTTTGAGACAAAAGAGAAATTTAGCAGCTAGAAATCGTTGCTATCTCCTGGTCATCCCAGGGCAGCAGTGGGAGTG